>NC_134090.1:79897035-80522035 GCF_000715075.1 Nicotiana tabacum
TTGATTTTCAAGTTTGTAGGTCATCTTTAAACCTTTGAAGCCCGTTTGTTTTAATATGAAAATAAAAAAAAATGTTGAGTATTGTTTATCTTTATTGGTCCGAACTACGCAAGGTCTGATTCATGCGGGGTCATGATACATAGGCAATCTCCATAAGATTCGACCACAACAAAAAAAAAAGGAAAAAAAAAAGAGAATGAAAAAAAAGAATGAAAAAAACGAAATGAAAAAAAAATGAAAAAATGAAAAGGAAAAAAAGAAGAATGAAAAAAAAAAAGAAAAAAAAAAGAAAAAGAAAAGATGTTGTCAATAATGAGGACCGACTGAGTCCATTCTAACCTGTTTGTTTTGCAAATAAGTTAAGGTGGTTGGTTTGTGGTAAGCCGGACAATGACACCCGGAATCCTTTACTTGCACCTCATGATGCACACTCTGCGGGGATCAGGCCTGATGACAGAAGCATTCGAGTCCTATTGGGAACTAGTTGAGTAAGGGTAATGATATTGAAGTTGGCAATGGTCATTGCAATACTAATGCAAAGCTCGGTGGCTACGATGCCAAGTTTGATAAAATGGGAGGACGCTCCGTTCCTTGGTTAACAAGAAAGAAGCAGTTGTGGGCTTATTTTGTTGTCATTTCTGTTGTCCGGATTATTAAGGTTGTAATTTGAATTTTGTTCTGTGTCAAACCTTCTTATCTTTCCATTTTGTCATAGCAGTTTGTTTAAATTTTGTCCAGTTTGTGTTAGGATTTTATTCTGGTTGTTTTGTTTGTTTTATTATTCAAACCATTTCGCTGGTAGTCTAATACAAAGCCGGTCTTTTGTTAGTTCCAGTCGTCTTTTGTTTAGTCCTTTTATCATTTCGTTCAATGCCGATTCTAGGGACATGACATGCGCACCCAGTTTGGGCCTAATCTTAAAAGTTAATCATAAAACCCCGGAAAGGCGATCAGACCATTTAAAGAAAATAAGGACGGTTTGAGATTATTCAGGGCTCGAGTCATGTGGAACTGCGGCAAGTTAAGCACAAAGAAAACCGTTAAAAGCAAGATTCACCAAGATGGCATGAGGGTTGTTCAAGATAATGAGAGTTAGAGTGTCGCCCAACGGTGCGTTAGAAGTGACAAATGAACAAACAAATGTTGAATATAATTGTCAAGTCCAGCACCATCAGAAGAGACTACAAATTTAAATCGTGTTGTTTGCACTTGGCATATTTTGAAGACTGGAATGACGAAGGCATTTTGTTCTGCTACCCAAACACTTTTATCCTTCGTTACCCCTTTTTATCCTTCGTTAACCCCTTTTGAGCCTTATTAATCTTCTTTCATACCCCTCGTTCGGAATCAGTAGCAATGAAGAAAAAAAAAGGAAAAGAAAAGAAAAGAAAATGATAACAAAGAAAAAAAAGAAAGTCAAATGAAAAAGAGGAATTGGGAACTACGTTTGACCTGATTCCTGAAAGAGGATACGTAGGCGCTTCACGGCTCGGTCATAGTTTTGAAAAATGAAAAAAAAAATCAATCTATTAAGATATCCCCAAGCAAGAAACTGGGGCAGAGGTTGCGCTCGTTGTAAATAAATCTGGTTCCGAAGGTTGTAATTAATAACCCAGTATCGATGCACTTTTGAGCCTTTAATACCCTTTCTTTCTAGCCCTATCCAAAACCCACATTACGGTCCAAAGAAAGACCTTCTGATCAGTCTTCAAAAGATGCCAAGCCAGACAAATGAGAGTCTTACCGGCGAACATAACATTCTGTTCCACAGCAGAAAGGACTCTAATCTCCAGTAGAGAGAGTCATACCGGCAACACTCCAAATCCACAGCTGGAAAGTGATACAAATGAGAGAGTCTTATCGGTGAAAACCTTCACAGGCACCATAAGGCGATGAAAGCTGAGAAAAAAAAACAAAAAATGAGAGAGACTTGATAGTGAAAACCCTTCGGGCGCTACAAGTCGAATAAGATTGAGAATCAGATGGGGAATTGCCAATTGAAGATCTTGAAAGATGATTGACGGTAGAGGGTAGGCCACATATGCATGTCATGACCATTAGAGTCGGTATCTACGTTTGATAGTTTTTTTATTTTATTTATAGTTTCTTTTGTTAAAAGGTCATCTTTTTCCTTTGTCTTGCTACTCTGTTCCCTTTTATCTTTTTCCTTTCATAGAGAAATCCCCAATAGAGTCTGTTTGGTCAGAACAAGTGTGAATTGACTTCAAAATATGCCATCAGCTTTTCAAGATGAGATCTGACTAGTACATCCAAATGGTATAGTCAGCAAGGAACAAGCGCGAGGCCAGTGTCAATAAAGATATCCCCAGCAAAAGGGAATTGACAAAAGGATTGACGAGCGTCAAGAGGGATATCCTTGCCAAAACCAAGGTTATAAACCTCAAAGACAAGGCCCGTGAACAAAGCAAGGAGAGCAGTGAGCATGATTTGGCGAAATCCATACTAGGCTAAAAGGTCGGGGAAATGCCAGTTTCCAAGCTATGCCACAAAAGAAGAGGGATATCCCCAGCAGGAAGGGATTATCCCCAGCACATAATATCATCCCCAACAAGTCGTGGAGCACAGCGCAATGAAGGAGAAAGGGAAAGCCATCCCAATAGGAGTATCACAAGCCAACCACCATGTTTTAAACTAACAAATTTTGTTTGATTTGAAGCAGGTAAAGGAAATGGCATTGATGCCAGAACTGCATGCCACAAGGGATATTATCAAACTGGGGCAGAAAAATTTTCCTTCCATTTAGAAAATTTTCTGGAAATCAGGTACCCCCAGCTGATAACATTTTACCCAACAGTGTTATCCCTAGCAAGTAAGTAAATAATTCCCACAGTATTATCCCTAGTAGGTTTGAGGAGTCCAACACAAGTTTGGTGAAAATCGGTATCCTCAGCGGTTCCTTTCAGGTTAAGGCAAAACAAGTCTCAAAGGAGTTAGTCTTCAAAGGAAGAAGCTAATAAAAAAAATAAAAAAAAATAAAAAATAAAATGGGGAAGGTAGAAAGGGAAATCCATCCCAATCCCCAGCAAGTATTCGGGGTAAGACATTTTCAAGTCTTAAGGATATGTTGGGTTCATCCACCCTCAAATAAGATATTTTGGGTTCATCCGCCCTCAAATAGGATATTTTGGGTTCATCCGCCCTCAAATAGGATATTTTGGGTTCATCCGCCCTCAAATAGGATATGTTGGGTTAATCCGCCCTCAAATAGGATATGTTGGGTTCATCCGCCCTCAAATAGGATACTTTGGGTTCATCCGCCCTCAAATAGGATATGTTGGGTTAATCCGCCCTCAAATAGGATATGTTGGGTTCATCCGCCCTCAAATAGGATACTTTGGGTTAATCCGCCCTCAAATAGGATATTTTGGGTTCATCCGCCCTCAAATAGGATATTTTGGGTTCATCCGCCCTCAAATAGGATATTTTGGGTTCATCCGCCCTCAAATAGGATATTTTGGGTTCATCCGCCCTCAAATAGGATATTTTGGGTTCATCCGCCCTCAAATAGGATATTTTGGGTTCATCCGCCCTCAAATAGGATATTTTGGGTTCATCCGCCCTCAAATAGGATATGTTGGGTTAATCCGCCCTCAAATAGGATATGTTGGGTTCATCCGCCCTCAAATAGGATACTTTGGGTTAATCCGCCCTCGAATAGGATATTTTGGGTTCATCCGCCCTCGAATAGGATATTTTGGGTTCATCCGCCCTCGAATAGGATATTTTGGGTTCATCCGCCCTCGAATAGGATATTTTGGGTTCATCCGCCCTCGAATAGGATATGTTGGGTTCATCCGCCCTCGAATAGGATATGTTGGGTTCATCCGCCCTCGAATAGGATATGTTGGGTTCGTCCGCCCTCGAATAGGATATTTTGGGTTCATCCGCCCTCGAACAGGATATTTTGGGTTCATCCGCCCTCGAACAGGATATTTTGGGTTCATCCGCCCTCGAACAGGATATTTTGGGTTCATCCGCCCTCGAACAGGATATTTTGGGTTCATCCGCCCTCGAACAGGATATTTTGGGTTCATCCGCCCTCGAACAGGATATTTTGGGTTCATCCGCCCTCGAACAGGATATTTTGGGTTCATCCGCCCTCGAACAGGATATTTTGGGTTCATCCGCCCTCGAACAGGATATTTTGGGTTCATCCGCCCTCGAACAGGATATTTTGGGTTCATCCGCCCTCGAACAGGATATTTTGGGTTCATCCGCCCTCGAACAGGATATTTTGGGTTCATCCGCCCTCGAACAGGATATTTTGGGTTCATCCGCCCTCGAACAGGATATTTTGGGTTCATCCGCCCTCGAACAGGATATTTTGGGTTCATCCGCCCTCGAACAGGATATTTTGGGTTCATCCGCCCTCGAACAGGATATTTTGGGTTCATCCGCCCTCGAACAGGATATTTTGGGTTCATCCGCCCTCGAACAGGATATTTTGGGTTCATCCGCCCTCGAACAGGATATTTTGGGTTCATCCGCCCTCGAACAGGATATTTTGGGTTCATCCGCCCTCGAACAGGAAATTTTGGGTTCATCCGCCCTCGAACAGGATATTTTGGGTTCATCCGCCCTCGAACAGGATATTTTGGGTTCATCCACCCTCGAACAGGATATTTTGGGTTCATCCGCCCTCGAACAGGATATTTTGGGTTCATCCGCCCTCGAATAGGATATGTTGGGTTCATCCGCCCTCGAATAGGATATTTTGGGTTTATCCGCCCTTGAATAGGATATTTTGGGTTCATCCGCCCTCGAATAGGATGTTATTTTCAAAATTATTGATGAAAACAGGCGCCCACCTGAATAACGAGAGGAATACATTTTGTCTTTTCATTTTTGATCCAGGCGCCCACCTGTATAACGAGAGGAATACGTTTCAGTCTTTAAATTTCATAACAGGCGCCCACCTGAATAACGAGAGGAATACTTTTATGTCTTAGTTTAGACAGGAGCCCACCTAAATAACGAGAGGAATACTTTTTGTCTGTGCATTTCATATTTTAGGCGCCCACCTGTATAACAAGGGAATACATTTTGTGTCTTTACCATTAGGCGCCCACCTGTATAAAAAGGATAACATTCCACGTCTTTACCCATAGGAGATGCATTTCCTCCTAAGTTTGTTTCAGTTTCACCCATAGGAGATGCATTTCCTCCTAAGTTTGTTTTAGTTTCACCCATAGGAGAGGCATTTCCTCCTAAGTTTAGTTTTACCCATAGAAGATGAATTTCCTCCTAAGTTTGTTTTTTACCCATAGGAGATGTATTTCCTCCTAAAGTTTATTTTTACCCATAGGAGATGCATTTCCTCTTAAATTCATTTTACCCAATAGGAGACGCACTTCCTAAGCTTATTTCACCCAATAGGAGACGCACTTCCTAAGTTCAGTTGTACCAATAGGAGACGCACTTCCTAAGTTAAGTTTCACCGATAGGAGACGCACTTCCTAAGTTAAGTTTTACCAATAGGAGACGCACTTCCTAGATCCATTGTACCAATAGGAGACGCACTTCCTAAGTTTATTTCATCAATAGGAGACGCACTTCCTAAGATAAGTTTCACCAGTAGGAGACGCACTTCCTAAGTTAAGTTTCACCAGTAGGAGACGCACTTCCTAAGTTAATTTCACCAGTAGGAGATGCACTTCCTAAGTTAATTTCACCAATAGGAGACGCACTTCCTAAGAATAATTTCACCAATAGGAGACGCACTTCCTAAGGAGACGCACTTCCTAAGATAAGATTCACCAAGAGGAGACGCACATCCTAAGATAAGATTCACCAAGAGGAGACGCACATCCTAAGTTAGTTTCACCAACAGGAGACGCACATCCTAAGTAAGTTTCACCAAGAGGAGACGCACATCCTAAGTTAGTTTCACCAACAGGAGACGCACATCCTAAGTAAGTTTCACCAAGAGGAGACGCACATCCTAAGTAAGTTTCACCAAGAGGAGACGCACATCCTAAGTAAGTTTCACCAAGAGGAGACGCACATCCTAAGTTAGTTTCACCAGTAGGAGACGCACATCCTAAGTTAGTTTCACCAACAGGAGACGCACATCCTAAGTTAGTTTCACCAACAGGAGACGCACATCCTAAGTAAGTTTCACCAACAGGAGACGCACTTCCTAAGAATAGTTTCACCAATAGGAGACGCACGTCCTAAGGAGACGCACTTCCTAAGAATAGTTTCACCAATAGGAGACGCACGTCCTAAGGAGACGCACTTCCTAAGACAAGTTTCACCAATAGGAGACGCACTTCCTAAGTTTAGTTTCACTAATAGGAGACGCACTTCCTAAGGAGACGCACATCCTAAGTAGTTTCACCAATAGGAGACGCACTTCCTAAGTTTATTTTCACCAATAGGAGACGCACTTCCTAAGAATATTTCACCCAATAGGAGACACACTTCCTAAGTTTATTGTACCCAATAGGAGACGCACTTCCTTAAAGTTTAGTTTTGCCCATAGGAGACGCACTTCCTAAGTTTACTTTTACCCCATAGGAGACGCACTTCCTAAATTAAGATTTCACCCATAGGAGACGCACTTTCTAAATTATTTTCATTCATAGGAGACGCACTTCCTAGTTCAAAATTATTAAGGTTTCACCCATAGGAGACGCACTTCCTAAGACTATTTTACCCCTAGGAGACGCACTTCCTAAGTTTAATTTCGTGCATAGGAAACACACTTCCTAAATTAAGTTTTCATTATTAGGAGACACACTTCCTAGTCTGGTTCGCTCAGGTTATACTTTTGCTTTAGGAGACGCACTTCCTAGTCTGGTTCATTTGAGATTTCATCCTTAGGAGATGCACTTCCTAGTTTGATTCATTTTAAGTTCGACCATAGGAGACACACTTCCTAGTCTAGTTTATTGAAGTTTACCCGTAGGAGACGCACTTCCTAATCAAGGTCTTTCAAGTTTTTAGGAGACGCACTTCCTAAATCGAGATTTTATTCATTGGAGACGCACTTCCTAGTTCTAGTCACTGAAGTTTTCACCCTTAGGAGACGCACTTCCTAGTTTAGCTCATTCCGATTCAACCATAGAAGACGCACTTTCTAGTTTGAGTCATTGAGGTTTTTATTTTAGCAGACACATTTGATAGCAAGAATTTTGGTTTTACTCATAGGAGATACACATCCTAGCCTAGTCTTTAGTTTACTCTCATCATTGCATCAGTAGTGTAAGTGAGTTACAATTTTGCTAACGACTCACAAATCTTCCCAGTACAAACTAGGTTAGGAAATTTTGTTAGTTTTGTTTGTTTTGATTGTCAGGGACCCGCCTGTAGAACGGAGTTTGGGGTATGTCAAAGATCGAAGAAGTCAGGAGTCCGCCTGTAGAACGGAGGAACAATTTTCAAGATCAAGCAGTGACCCACTGGAAAACAGAAGGTTACAACAGAAATCCCCAGCATTCAATCCAAGTTAGAAGCTCGCCTCAAGAATGCGAATCAATAGTCTGGGATAATCAATAGAAGCTGGTCACAAAAAACAAAAACAAGAAAAAAAGAGGAAAAAAGAAAAAGAAAAAGAACCCAAATTACGAAAGTGGAGAACAAATGTGGTCTGCTCAAGAACTAGCACCTACAACTAGCAAGTATCAAGGTTCAAATCCAAAGTCTGTATGAAGCACCATTCAAGACTCAAGACCAAGTTTCAGAAGACTTAAAGATAGGAATCCTTGTAACAAGTAGCTGATAGGCTTAGTTAGTCTTTTTCAGTTTTCATTTTTGTTGTAATGACAGGACCTCGGACCGGAACCTCAACGGAACGGCACCTCGATCGGCTCTTCACCTCGATACACTCTACCATCTATCTCTCATTTCCGAATTACACGTGGCCTGATTCCTGTAAAACCAAGGATATGTAGGCAGCTCAGATACCAGGGCTCGGTCACATTCCCTTCCTTTCCTTAGTGTAGTCCGTCCAAGTAATGGTCGGGTCAAAAACATGTCTAGTCGTTCTTTGTCGGAAAACTCTTCATGTTTCTAGTCAAAGAGGGGCAGCTGTAGACACCGGATTTTTGACCCTCCCCGAGAATTTTCACATTTTTAGCGTGAATATGTGAAATTGGGTCTAATATAGCCATTTTAACTATTTTTACTTTATTTCGTTGCAAAAAGAAAAATTACAAAAAATATATATATAAATTTTAGTTTATGTATTTCTCATAAACTTGAAAAAATACAAAAAATTGCACTTTATTTTTGTACTTTATATAATTTCGAAAATCGCCAAAAATATAATTCTATTAATGTTTTGTAGTCATTTTAATTTTTGAAAATATACAAAAAAATATTACTTTATATTTTATCTTTATATAAAAAACGAAAATTACAAAAAATAGTTTTATTAATACTTTGTAGCTATTTTAAATCTTGGAAAAATATTTAAAAAAAAAAGATATAGTTTTGTTTTAAATAACTAGTCTTATTTTAGTAGCTATTTTGCTTACATAGGATTAGTAAGCAACGTCGTGTTCTTATTCTCGGATCCGGGCAAAAGAATAATATTCGGGTTCAAACTACCCGGTTTTAAGCCTAATTTTCGGGCCTAGCCCATAATAAACCGAGTCCATGACACATGGGGAACCCCACCACGCGTGGGGAACACAAGCCTCGAACCCCACCACGCGTGGGGCTCATTTTTCTGGGCAAATGGGCACAAATACACGGACTGAAAGTTTTGAAAGGAGGACTTTTTGAAAAAATTGAAAACGGACAGATTTTGAAAGAAGAAGCATTGTTCATGCTTCTTCCTGAAGAAAGTAAAACAAAAACCCTACGCCCCTCCACGTCCAAAAATGACCACTCCCTCACGTCTTAGAACCCTACCCCGAAAAACCAGTCGAAACCCCGTCTCCTCCCAAACCACCACCCAAACCACCTCCGACCAGCTCCCCCCGACGCCTAAACCGCCGGACCCCCCTTCGAGCAGCAGCAACAGCTGCTGCTGCTGCTTCACATTCATCTTCTTCTTCCTTCCCTCAAGAAACCCTAGCAAAACCCTACACCAAGCAGAACTTTCCACCACCATAAACAACACCGTCGCAGCTGCTTCTGCTTCCTCCATCACCACCATCAACAAACCACCATTTTTACCCACCCAGCGACGCCCCAGCTGACCCAACTCCATCGTCGTCACTGTCCCGCATGCCTCATGTCCGAACGCCACCACAAACGACGCCCAGCTCCTCCGAACATTTACCATCGTCGTTACCACCTCCGAACTTCCCCACCTCCATGAAACCACCGTAGTTTCTCCTTCCTCAAGCCAAACGACCCACCACCACTGCTTCAGCTGTTCTGTCCAAAACACGACAACCAATCAGCCATGTTATCGCTGTTCTTTCACTGTCGTTGTGCAGTCCGTTGAGGTCGTCTTTGTTCGTCGAGGTCCGGCGCGTCGAGGTTGTTCGTTGAAGTCGATGTTGAGGTTTGGTCCATGGCTCTATGCGTTTCTGTTTATTCAGGTTAGTAAACCTCGATGTATTAGATAAAGAAACTTTACGTTAAATGTTCGAAGATGCAATATATAAATTGATATGATAATTTTCTGCTTATGTTTTCATCGTACGCATTTTTGCTCATTTTGTGTTATGTGATTCTTGTTTATTCGATGTCATTCAATTAAGTTGGACTAGTTGTTTTATGACACAAGTTTGACGTTAATTTGTTCGTCCTTTCCTTCGCTTAGTTCATTCGGAAAAAAAAATTATTATTAATATATGTTGTTACTACTCCCGAAACACTCATTCGCTAAAACTCTTTTTATTAAACTTCCAACAAGTTATGAGATTTTAGTTGTAAAGAAGCTGTAAGGTTTAGTATGGTTAAAGGCATAAAAACGGCATCCTTTAAAAATAAAATAAAAAAATAAATAAAAAATGAGACGAGCCTCGCCAAATAAAAGAGACAAATTGCGGGGCCCTCAAAAAATATATGTATTAAATACTTAGATTCCGGGACGGGCCGTTTAGCAAATTTCACGGCCCTACCAAAAAATAATAATAATGCGCTAGTTGCTTTAGGCGCGCCTTTAATAATGTTATCTCCCTAAACTCGGGTGCACATTTATGTGACCCAAATCCAAATCTCAATGAAATCGAAATGTGTCTCTAATCACGGGTACATTGACTGTGACGTGGTCTGAGATGCATTTCCATGACGTTGTAAATTCCTTTTATTAATAAAATGAGACGAGCCTCGACAAACAAAAAATGTAGAAGCTGCGGGGCCCTCTAAATGTATATATATTAAAACACTTAGAATTCGGGACAGGCCGTTTAGCGAATTTTACGGCCTTCCCCAAAATAACAATACGCTAGTTGCGTTAGGCACGTCTTTAATAATTTATCTTCCGTAATTCGGGTGCACATTATGTGACCCAAATCCAAATCTCAACTAAGTCGAGATATGTCAAACAACCACGGGTGCATTGATGTAACGTGGTTCGAGGTATGTTTCCACGACGTTGCAATTCTCGTAAAATAATAACAATAATTGATAAAGCGGTAAAAAGTTAAAATTTGCACATAAGTTCGCATTCGTATAAAATCAGATAATCAAGCCGAATATAATAGTTGAGCGACCGTGCTAGAACCACGGAACTCGGGAATGCCTAACACCTTCTCCCGGGTTAACAGAATTCCTTATCCGGATTTCTGGTACGCAGACTGTAATATGGAGTCATTCTTTTCCTCGATTCGGGATTCAAATTGGTGACTTGGAACACCCTAAATCTCCCAAGTGGCGACTCTGAAATAAATAAACCAATCCCGTTTCGATTGTCCTTTAATTGGAAAAAACTCCCCTGCACCCTCGCGGGTGCATAAAAAGGAGGTGTGACACATATCACCTTGTGAAGATGCTTGGAGAATTTTTAAATTCCCAATACACCATAGAGAACCACCTGTAGAAAGGCTATCATTTCACCTACCAAATAATCAGACGGTGATATTTTCAGATGATGATCCAATTGATGCAGTTGTCAATAGACCAACCGTTAAGGAATCTATGTTTTTAAGCTAGTTTGAAGCTAATAAGACATTTCGTGAAGCAAGAGAATTGACTTATGCAGAATTCCCTCTAAAGTTTGTGTGGAAACAAAACCTAAAAAGATGGGAAAAAAGAAGAATATCTGCATTTTCTATTGGCAGAATATTCTTTGTTCCACCTGGCTCTGGCGAGCAATATTACCTTAGATTGTTGTTGAATGTCATTAAAGGTCCAAAGAGCTATGAGGATTTAAAAAAGTCAACGGTTGTGATCATGAGACTTTTAGAGATGCATGTTATGCTCTGGGTTTATTAGATGATGACAAGGAATACGTGGATGCTATAATGGAAGCAAGTAATTGGGGAATGACATTATATCTTAGGCAATTATTTGCTATGCTACTTTTATCAAATTCAATGTCATGTCCAGAAAGTGTTTGGCAAGCAACATGGCATTTACTATCAGAAGATATCCTTCATGAAGAAAGAAGAATATTGGATCACCCAGGTACTTATTTAATGCTTACAATTTTGAGTTATGATATGATACTTATGAAGGATGGCCGATTTGCTTAACTTTATTAATTAATTTTCTTTTTAATTACTTCATTCATATTAATCTGATTGTTCATTTCTTTCTACTTTTTTATTTTCCAACTTCATTCAAAATTCACTCAACAACTTAATGTTCGTTAAACAATATTTTGTTGTGTTGTTTTTTTACTATAGTGTTGTGTTTAGCTCATAGGAATAATATTGGTACTAATTAATGTACTTTTCGGACATAAATACTAATAGAAAATTAATGCATGGTATTTAATGCCCTAAAGCTTCGGAAAAGCCTATAATCGCTCTTATGCATTCTCTACTTTAATTGAAAATATTGCAATTAATTTTTTTTGGATAGCAAAATTGATTTTTTTGATACATTACGAATAATAAAATGCATCTTCACATTATTAGTAATTTTTAAAAATAAAATGAACCACATGGTTTGGACTATATTATTACTTCAAATTCTATATACGTTAAATGTGCTTTAAATTAACGTAAACTACTATTTAACACTATGCTTTTCGTTAATTTTATTATTAATTTGATGTGGCTAAACTAAACTTTACAATTTCATTGTATTTAATTCTTTTATATTTTAATGTTATTTCAGAAGCTGACCTAACAGATGAAGAATTGAAAAATCGTTGTTTGCAAAAGCTTGAATTTTTTTTGAAAGGTTGTGGAAGAAGTTTTCAGGATTTTCCAACAATGCCAAGGCCTGTTTATAATATGGAAGAAGTTGACAACAGTAACAGATTAATACGGGATGAATTGCGTTATAATAAACACGTTTTGACAGAGGAGCATCAACAATTAGTAAAGAATTTGACAGATGAGCAAAAGTTAGTTTATGAAAAAATAATAAGTGATGTGAATGAAGAGAAAGGTGGATTTTTCTTTTTATATGGTTTTGGAGGAACAGGCAAGACTTTTATTTGGAGAACTCTATCTTCTGCCATAAGATCTAAAGGAGATATTGTGTTAACTGTTACATCTAGCGGGATTGCATCTTTGTTATTACCAGGTGGTCGAACAGCTCATTCAAGATTTGTGATTCCTCTAAATGTAACTGAAGATTCAACATGTAATATCAAGCAAGGTACTCCTTTAGCAAATTTAATTATTAAGGCAAAGTTGATTATTTGGGATGAGGCACCCATGATGCATAGATATTGTTTTGAAGCTCTTGATAAAACTTTAAGAGATATTCTTAGGTTTAAAGATGCATCCAATTTACACCGACCATTTGGAGGTAAAACAATTGTTCTTGGTGGTGACTTCAGACAAATATTACCTGTCATTCCAAAAGGTAGTAGACAAGATATTGTTAATGCTTCTCTCAATTCTTCTTATTTATGGCCACACTGTCAACTCTTAAAGTTAACAAAGAATATGAGATTGCAAGGTAATGAAATAGGGACACATCTAGATGAGTTGAGAGTTTTTTCAGATTGGGTTTTGGCAATTGGTGATGGTATAGTTGGTACTTCTGTTGAGGGCAATGAAAAAGTCCTAATACCAGATGATCTTTTGATAAAACAATCTGTTGATCCAACATCTGCAATTGTAGAAAGTACATATCCGGATTTCAACAGTCGTTGCAATAATATAGGATACCTCCAGCAAAGAGCCATCCTTACTCCAACTCTTGATATGGTGGAATCAATCAACGAATATATGATTTCTCTTAATCAAAGTTATGAGAAATCTTATTTGAGTTCCGATACAATCTGCAGCTCTGACAATACTTATTCAGCACTGGAACATGTACACACTCCTGAATTCTTAAATACAATTAAATGTTATGGAGTTCCAAATCATGCTCTTACTCTAAAGGTTGGTATTCCAGTAATGTTATTAAGAAATATTGATCAGTCAGCAGGATTATGTAATGGAACAAGGTTAATCATAACTAAACTTGGAAATCAAGTTATTGAAGCCAAGGTTTTAGCAGGACAGATGGTTGTAAAAAAAGTGTTTATTCCAAGAATGACATTGACTCCATCTGATGCTAGAATTCCCTTTAAATTCCAGCGAAGACAATTTCCAATCATTGTTTCTTTTGCCATGACAATCAACAAAAGTCAAGGACAGTCATTGTCTCACGTGGGTTTATTTTTGAAGAAACCAGTTTTTACACATGGACAACTATATGTTGCTCTTTCTCGGGTGACAAGCAGAAAGGGATTAAAAATTTTGGTTTGTGATGATGATGGGCAAATAACTAATGAAGCTACAAATGTTGTATTTAAAGAAGTTTTTCGAAATTTAGTCTGACACTCGAAAGATAATCAATGTCTTTTTTGAGGTTTAAGTACTACTTTTGTTGCTGAGATTCATTAACCAAGTGCGACAATAGTTGTTGATAAGATATCTGAAACATGTAATACGCTTTACTTTTTTGTTCTTTTTTTATATCTTTCTCTATTTCTCTATTCTATATATAAATTAACATTTCATAAAATGTTGCAAATACAGATCTGTCAGGATTTGCCATAACATGGATTAACGGGACTTCTTACATCGCATTTGTGAAGAAGCACAGAATGTCATGTACGAATTTTTTCTTTTTCCCTTTCATGTTCAGTTATGTTAATTACAACAGAATATATGCTGGATTTTACAATATTCTATTCACAATGACTAAGTAAATGCAATTTGTTTTCGTTTTCTTATTCTCTGCATTTTTTAGTTTTGTAATGTCGATTTCAAAGAGGGGATTGTCACTGGAGATTAAATTTGGCCACTGCTTCAAATTTGGCATTAGTACTGGAGATGAAGTTCAATGTCAGCTTTCAAGGTGATTGGATATCTACCTTCTGTGTGTACTTATGATATCATATCCTCATTATAAGATAGCTAGATGTTTTCCCTCTTATGTTTCTAAAACATAATTAACATTTTAATTTTAATTCGCGTCGTCTTTTCCATTCACAAACCTTATTTTGCCAGGTGGAGTGATGTCGTTTAATGATGGTGGTCCTTCATTTAAATCCCAAGCCCAGATTCTCAAAGGTCCATTTCTCCATTTTCTATATTTAATTTCTGAATATTACATTATGCGGCATTAAATTGAGTGAAGAACATGTGTAATTCTCTGTGTCGCTACTTCGCGATTCAATACATGTGCTTTTATGTCATTTTTAATTGTTAAAAGTAGTATATTGAAGATTAGCTGCAACAAAATGCTATAAAAATGTAGACGATAACTTGCTCTGGCATCCCATAGAGAATGAGGATGGGGAATTATGCATTTGCATAAGTAATTACCTGTGTATCAAATAGTATTGTTATTTTTATATCAACGAAAGTAGTTACCTATGTCATTATGTATTTACTTTTGCTATTTTTATTTTTGAGCTGGAAGAAGCAGCATTTTGGACTTTTTTGCAGATGTTTTGGGGCTGAATTTAGGTGTGCTTTCATGGATATTTGCAGGTCGTTTTACTGCTGCGTTTTCGAAGAATTTAAGCTGCGTTCTTGGCTGATTTTCAGAAGTTACGGGGGTACGGGGGCTATTTTGAGTGATGTTTTGGGGTGAGTTTTGCCGCAGATCTTATGGCCATTTTTCGCTAAGTTTTGACTGCTCTTGGTCCAGATTTCTGGACTGTTTTTGAGCGATTTCGGCAGTAAGTTTCAGCTGGAATTTTTTGACTATTTTTGGGTGAGAAAGTTGCAGCGTTTTGGACTGTTTGCTGCTGATTTTCACAGCTTTTTGGAGTATTTTGGGGCTGTTCTAAGGTGGAGTTTGCAGCTGGTTTGTGTGGGTTTAAGGTGGAAGAAGAAGGTTGTGAAAATGAACGATTTTTGTGCTCCTCAAACAGTTGTTGTTGCTGCATTTTTACTGCTACAGATTGGTGTTTTGGGTTATGTTTTGCTGAGGTTTTTGGCTGTATGTTTAATGGAGATTTCATGATTTTTTCTCACAATATCTCGAGGGATGATTCTTCTGTATAGTATATGCATCTTTCGAGTTCAAAGAGTAAGCTTACGTGCAATAAGGTTTATATGTTGGGTTGCCTTTGCACTGTGTATGCTGAAGTATTTATCAGAAGTACAATCGAGTTTAGTTTGTTTCACCTATACTTATTACTTACTGTGTTGTAACATCTTCCTCGCATTATCCCTTGCTTAATTTACATCATTGTCTCTCTTTTTTTCTTTGTATATAGAGTCTATATTCAAGGACAAGTGCTGATTCACATTACGTTTTGGTTAGTGATGTCATTCAATTTATCTATGCAGATTACATCTTCATTTAGAGCAATGGGTCCTTTAATTAATTTCATCCATACTTTTGACCATCCTTGCGAACAGTTCCATCTTTTTTGGTAGAGTTCATCACACCAATTGCGAAGGTGAATTTTTTTACCTTTTCTTAAATAGTCAAAGTACCTCAGTCATGTTCAGAAGTAGTAAACACATTAGTCTACAAATTGCTATTTTGGAGGATACTCATTAAAGTGGGAAGATACTGTTATTTTTTAACATGTCTGAGTATGAGTCATGAAGATAGAGTTTAGGTGCCAATTGTACAACAGTTATTGAGGAGTAGGAATGAAATGCTTTTATTATAAAATGCAACGTCAATATATGAAAAGAAAGGAAACTGACTGAATCCATTCTCGGCGAGGAAATTGAAAGTGTGATTTAATTTGTCTTTTGGTTTTTATTTTTTATTTTTTTAATACGGTCAATAAATTTAGTCTGCAATATATATCCGTTTCTAATATTTCTTCCGCATTACTCAAATGTCTAAGATGTTTTCATATACTCATATTTTGAGTGATAATCGATCTACTCATTTTTTTTTTGTCTTTTACTGTTGTGATACAACAAGATTCTTTCTCAATATGCTAACTCCTAAGTTCTACTACTTCATTATTTGATTCTGTTCTTTTTTACTTTGATAGGAAATGTATGATCAAAGTCACTAATACATTGCTTATGACTTCTCCAATTAATGTTCGAATTGTTAATTTGTTCTCACGGCTGGGAAAATTTGTTATTTGGTTATCTGATCGAAATGAGGAGCAAGGGAGAAAAGATTATTCATCATGTAGAGCTCTGCAGTTTGGTGGTAGAGTAATTACCTGTTATCAAATATTGTTATTTTCATATCAACAAAAGTAATTACCTGTGTCATTATCTCTTTAGTATTGACATTTTTATTTTTGCGTTAAACTATTGATTAGAGGTGCAATATTTTTGTTGATTATTACTTGGTTACTTAAGAGAATTGTAGTGTCCTATTATGGACTTGAGTATTTCTCGAGGGATGATTTTTTCAGGCTATTGTTTAGCCATTATATTTGCTATTGCACATGTTCTATTTGTTGTGTGTGGCCTACTTTGAAGGATGGGAATTTATCAAGATTAAAGCCACTATGTGGTTTCTGTTGGAGCTACTTAAAATAATATTTTGTGCAAGTTGGTGCACCCATATTAACCTTCGTTCGAGACAGGAGCTGAAATAAGATTTTAACCAAATGTGATGTCCTTTGTGTTTCTACTTGAGTCAAAAGTTTATGCATTTTCATGTGGACTAATCCTTTTAAAGCCAAATATTGACGTATCATTTCTCAGGTATGTTAAAATAGCTTTTGAGGATTGATGGTCCCTAACAACAAATTCATAGACATAACCCGATAGAATTCACCTATTTTTCTTTTCATTTAATTTTTTTATTGCAGTCATTAAATATAGTCTGTAATATGTATCTCTTTTTAATATTTCTCTATGCTCTTTTTTGTTTAAAATGATCCGCGCATCGCGCGGGTAAGTATACTAGTTTTGTAGAAAAACGCAGACACGACAACCAAGTCATACGAATTACAAGAGGAAGATTATTCCGTGTTTTTAGATATTTGTAAAATTGTGTGCGCTTTATTTGTGAGAATGAAAAAAAAATAGACAGGAATGAAATACAAAGCGTTGCAGGAGTTATCAGAGTGTAGGGATGGCTCGACATAATATGTGCCTAATAGCCCGTTTGGTCAAGCTGTAAAAATCAGCTTATTTTGAGAAGTGCTTTTTTTTCAAAAGTGCTTTTCTCAAAAGTATTTTTGGTGAGAAGCAGTTTGTGTTTGACTAATTAGTTTGAAAAGCACTTCTGAGCAGCGATTAGTGTTTGACCAAGCTTTAAAAAACTACTTCTAAATATATTTTTCTCAAAAGTGCTTCTCAAAAAAGTGCTTTTGGAGAGAAACTACTTTTTTCTGCTTCTCCAAAACTGCTTTTGCTTCTCCTCAGAAGCACTTTTTTTACTTTCAAAAGCTTGGCCAAACACCTCAATTTTTGGCCAAAAGTGTTTTTGGCAAAAAAAAAAACACTTTTGGCCAAAAAGAAGCTTGGCCAAACATACTATAAGGCGAAAATAAAAGTGAGGCTTTACATTTTTTTATAATTTTTTTACTCTTATAATTATCGAAATCTAGAGAAATTATAATTAATTTTAATTATTGTCAATGTCTAACCAATTTGTTTAATCTCTCTTATGTTATCATGTTGAACTTTATTGATTTAGTTTTGAATTTTTTTTCAACCGAGGCAACTGATATAGAAATTATTACCGATAATTGAATTAACACATTTTTTACCTGATTGAGTTTGCCAATTAGAGTATTCTACTACTTATAAAGTTTCTCTTAGCACTTTTAATTCTAAATATAAGTTGAGACAAATAATACGATAGTAACTACTATGTTTCAAGAATCATTCAATGTTAAGGATGAATATTAATAGTTATTTATCAAAGTAACTTAAAAATTTTCTACAAAGAACTCAAAGAATTGAGAAAAATTGTTCTAAACTAACATCGTAAGAAAATCGATTTAAAATTGGGATAAACTAAAGACAAAAAATAACTAATAACTACAATGTAAAACTTTTAGCTATAACTATTTTAACCAAATAAGTTAAAATTTCAAAAAATTAAATATGAAATTCACTATTAGAAAAATGAGGCCTCACTAATTTGGGGGCCTAAGGCCATTGCCTTAGTGGCTTAGGACTTGGAGCCGGCTCTGCTGTTTATTTTGATAACATGTTGAATTGCGCTAATATATCATCTAAAACAATATAAAAAAAATAATTAGTCCTTTGAACAATGGGTTTATTTGGGCCAATGAGAGAGGGAGGTAAGAAGCTTTTGCAACATTCTACAGGTTTTACAAAGAATCAGAGAAAAGTAAGTCTGTCTAGCTTCTACAAGAAGCTTCCCATATTCTCTGGAAAATCAAAATCAAAAGGCCAGAAACTGACTCAGTCAGGGAGAGGTTTATGCCATAAGTCCTTTGAGCGATTGGTAAGTAGGGTGCAAATGGGTCAAAAACGGATAAATTATTCCATCCCAACCCGTATTTTAGGTGGATAAAAAATAAGTTATCCGGCCATGACTTCTAATTTCTAGTATCCCAAAGAACCCCAAATTTAAGACTTTACAAATATAAAAATTAAACACACTAGTTATCTATTTAGTTAACTATTTTTTAAATGGATAATATGATTCTTATCCATATTCGATCCATTTTTAAAAAGTTTATTATCCACACATTTTTATGGATAATGAGATAACTGATTTTTTTTAACCATTTTTTTGGCTAACCACAAATTTCCATATTGCTGCAAACACAGAATCACAATACATACAATAAATACACTGCAGCTGAAAGCAATTAGGAGAAGGAAATTAAAGGAAATTGAACAACAAAAAACCAAATCCCAAAAGTAGGTGAAATATCTTAATTAGATTGCTACTTAAAATCATTGTTAAAAAAGTGGAATTCCATACCACCATTAAATCTCCACACATAACAGTGGAAAATTAAAGATTCAAATGTTGACATTGGCAAAAGCTTCAAGGGCCCCACCAGTCAACCTACAAACCCTCCATTCCTGCAAAATTTGAGCCCCCATTTCCTCATAAAACTTGATCGCATTCACGTTCCAGTCCAGAACCACCCACTCCACTCTCCCATACCCCATCTTAGCCGCCTGAGCCGCCACAGCAGACAATAACAACCTCCCAAAACCCTTTCTCCTGTAACACTCCCTCACAAATATATCCTCTATATAGAACCCAGGTTTCGCTAAAAATGACGAATAATTCGGGAAAAACAACACAAAACCAGCAACCACTTCATCATTTCCGCCTGATTTAAACATCTCAGCTTCCGGGTCGGATATCGGGAGATCCAGATTTATAGTCTTATGTATGGGGCTGAAATTGGTGCAGTTTTGGTTGTCGATAGGAAGGAAAGGGTTTTGGGAAACTTCGAGGAGGAAGATGGTGAAGGTAGTGAAGGGAGGCGGGGAGTTCTCAGGGAAGAGAGTGGCGGAGAGAGAAGATTCTGTCGCGGAGAAGAGGTGGGTGAGCCGCTCGAAGACGGCCATCTGGTGGATGAATTTGTGGATATGGGGAACGTCGGCGTTGGTGGCGAGGCGGATTCGGGAGAAGACCTGGTGGCCAGTAGGAACTAAGTCCTCACGGATGACAGCGGGAGCGGGTGTCGGCGACGGCGGAGGTGCAGCGGCGGCCATTTTCTAGGGGAAGTTGAAAAGAGAGAAAATTTTGTTCCGGTGAATTTGGGGGTTAATGGTTAGTGTGAATGTTGTTGTGGGATATATAGGGCGGTAAAATACCTAGAAATTGAAGGGAGAGAGAGGTAAAATAGAAAGAAAAAAAAAGCTTATGGATGTTCATTTAGTACTTCGTTGTAAATAATCTTCCTGAATAAGCTTATTCATATGAGATTCCACCGTAAATATGTTTATCTATTTAGTACTCTATTGGAAATAAGCTTCCTGAAGAAGCTTATCACTTCGGTACCCAGTTATGAATAAACATTACCCTAGGTAGAAGATTATCCATACCGGGTATAATAAGCTTATCCATTCAATACTCCGTTATGGATAAACATTGCTTTCAGTAGAAGATTATCCATATCTGGTATAGTAGCAGGTTACACAGCAGCTTGCAGTAGCAGCTTACACAGCAGCTTCCTTCTTCTATAAATAGAAGAGATTTCAGTTCATTATGTACATCAGTTTGAATTCGAATAATATATCAGTTTCTCTCTATACTTGTCTTTACTTTACAGCCTTTATTTTATAACACGTTAGCAGCACGAGACTCTGACATCTCGAGCAAATACTTTGAAAGTATTAGAGGTAAGAACTTTCTTTTCCTAAATAATGTCAAATATTTCTAAACTTGAATTTGTAGCCCTGGATATATCAGGCAAAAGCTACATGTCTTGGGTGCTTGATGCTGAAATTCATCTTGATGCGATGGGTCTGGCAGACACCATCAAGGATAAAAATCATGCATCAAACCAAGTCCGTGCCAAAGTAATGATATTCCTACGCCATCACCTTGATGAGGGCCTGAAAATGGAATATCTCACTATCAAAGATCCAGTCATACTGTGGAATAATTTGAAAGATAGATATGACCACCTGAAGATGGTCGTTCTTCCACAGGCACGTTATGATTGGACTCATCTAAGGCTACAAGATTTTAAATCTATCAGTGAGTATAATTCTGCTATGTTCAAAATTATTTCCCAATTGAAATTATGTGGTGATAATATTACTGATCATGATATGTTGGAGAAAACTTTCAGCACTTTTCATGCCTCGAATATTCTCCTGTAGCAGCAATATCGAGAGATGAGATTTAAAAAGTATTCTGAACTTATCTCACATCTTCTTATAGCAGAGCAACATAATGGACTATTAATGAAAAATCATGAAAGCCGACCTATTGGTTCTTGTCCATTCCCTGAAGTGAATGAGACGAACTTCCACCAAGCTAAACGTGGAAGAGGTCGTGGCCCCAGTCGTGGTCATGGCCGTGGTCGGGGAAGAAACCTCAATCATGGTAATAATAATGCACCAAAGAAGCCTCATCACCACCAGCAGTGAAAAAGGAAGGAACAAAAGCATGAAGCGGTGCAAGCGCCAAATGCAGAAAATGCATGCTATAGATGTGGAGGAAAATGGCACTGGTCACGTACCTGTCGTACGCCAAAACACCTGGTTGAGCTTTATCAAGCCTCCCTGAAGAAGACAGAGAAAAATGCTGAAGCAAATTTTATTTCTAAAGATAATTTAGACTTCATGCATTTGGATGTAGCTGATTACTTTGCACTCCCAGAAGGAGAAACAAGTCATGTAATCGGTAGTGAATCTGTAGAAATGTAAATATTTTAATTTTTGTTGTTTGTAATAGATAGTATGGTTATGTAATTGTTGTACATAAATAAAAGTTATGCTTTGATAATGATGTTTACTATAATATATTTTATTTATGTTATTTTGAAGAATATGGATAACCCTCAAATTATGTTTGGATCACAGACAAATGATGAAGATATTTGTGTTATTGATAGTGGAACAACTCATGTCATATTCAACGATCAGAAATACTTTTCTTATTTGCATAAGGAAAAAGCAAATGTTTCAACAATTTCTAGTAATATAAGTTTGATTGAAGGCTCCGGAAGAGCCATAATATTTCTGTCTATGGAACAAAACTTATTATAGACAATGCATTGTTCTCCTCCAAGTCCCGAAGAAACTTGTTGAGTTTTATAGATATCCGCCGAAATGGGTATCATGTTGAGACGATAGATGAAATGAACAGGAAATATCTTTGTATTACAAAGAATATTTCTGGCCAGAAATGCATTGTAGAAAAGTTACCAACTTTATCTTCTGACTTATACTATTCAAAAATTAGTACAATTGAAGCACACTCAATCGTAAACCAGAAGTTTACGGATTCAAATACTTTTGTGCTTTGGCATGACCGTTTGGGTCATCCCGGATCAATAATGATGAGACGAATTACTGAAAATTCGAGTGGGCATCCATTAAAGAACTTGAAGATTCTTACAAATGACAAATTTTCTTGTGATGCTTGTTATCAAGGAAAAATGATCACTAGACCATCACCAATGAAGGTTGGTATTGAATCCCCTGCCTTTTTAGAGCGTATACATGGGGATATATGTGGACCTATTCACCCACCAAGTGGGTTGTTTAGATATTTTATGGTCCTAATAGATGCATCTTCAAGATGGTCTCATGTGTGCCTACTATCATCTCGCAACCTGGCGTTTGCAAAGCTATTAGCCCAAATAATTCGATTAAGGGCACAATTCCCAGATTATCCTATAAAGGCTATTCGCCTTGATAATGCTGGAGAATTCTCATCTCAAGCTTTTGATGATTATTGTCTATCCGTTGGGATAAAAGTTGAACATCCTGTAGCTTATGTTCATACTCAAAATGGCCTTGCAGAGTCATTTATTAAACGCCTGCAATTGATAGCAAGACCACTACTTATGAAAACAAAATTGCCCACTACTGCTTGGGGCCATGCTATCTTGCATGCAGCATCACTTATCCGTCTCAGACCGACACATTATAATAAATATTCTCCGTCACAATTAGTTTTTGGTCATGAACCAAATATTGCCCATCTACGAATTTTCGGATGTGCTGTATATGTGCCAGTAGCACCACCAAAATGTAGTAAGATGGGACCACAAAGAAGGATAGGAATATATGTTGGGTTTGAATCACCCTCTATTATTCGCTATCTTGAACCACTAACAGGAGATTTATTTACTACTCGATTTGCAGATTGTCGGTTTGATGAAACAAATTTTCCACAATTAGGGGGAGAGAAAAAGGAAATCAAAAGAGAAATTATGTGAAAAATTTCATCATTATCTCACTTTGATCCCCGTACCCCTATATGTAATCAGGAGGTCTAGAAGATCATCCATTTACAGAATATAGCAAATCAAATGCCAGACGCATTTACTGATTTGAAAAGGATAACTAAGTCACATATCTCAGCAGAGAATGTGCCTATCCGAATTGATGTCCCAGTAGGACCATCTACTAGCATGAGAGATAGTGAACCTAAAGCACGCCTAAAGCATGGTAGGCCTTTGGGTTCTAAGGATCGAAATCCTCGAAAAAGAAAATCGACAAATGATCAAAACGATACTAAGAAGGGATCTCCTGAAGAGACCCAAAATCTGATTAGTTCTGAGATTCCTAAAGAAATTAATGAACCCGAAACTCATGTGAGTGAGGAACTTTTAATAAGTTCGATCGGTGATGGGATTAATTTAAATCGATCTGAAATAGTGGTGGATAATATTTTTGCATATAATGTTGCACTTAATATTATGCAAGATAGTGAGGATCTTGAACCTCGATCTGTCGAAGAATGTCGACAAAGATCTGATTGGACCAGTCTTTGGACCAGTAGTCCAAACACCTGCTGGTATAAAACCAGTTGGTCATAAATGGGTTTTTGTGCGAAAAAAGAATGATAAAAATGAGGTTGAAAGATACAAAGCTCGACTTGTTGCACAAGGATTCTCACAACGACCTGGAATCGATTTTGATGAAACATATTCACCTGTTATGGATGCCATAACATTTCGATATCTCATCAGTTTAGCACTACAAGAAAAGCTTGAAATACATCTAATGGATGTAGTTACAGCTTATCTGTATGGTTCATTTGATAATGAAATTTATATGAAAATCCCTGAAAGATTTAAAATGCCTGAAGCAAAATCTCATGAAATGTATTCAATCAGATTACAAAGATCTTTGTACGGTTTAAAGCAATCTGGGCACATGTGGTATAATCGCCTTAGTGAATATTTGCTGAAAGAATGTTACATAAATGGTGTTATTTGTCCATGTATTTTTATAAAGAAAATGACATCAGAATTTGTTATACTTGTTGTTTATGTTGATGACATAAATCTTGTTGGAACTCCAGAAGAGCTCCAAAAGGCAATTGAATATCTTAAGAAAGAATTTGAGATGAAAGATTTTGGAAAGACAAAACATTGTCTTGGTCTGCAAATTGAACATTTAGCAGATGGGATCTTTATCCATCAATCTGCCTATACAAAAAGGGTCTTAAAACGCTTTTACATGGACAAAACGCACCCATTGAGTACACCAATGGTTGTTCGATCACTTGAAGTGAATAAGGATTTGTTCCGACCTCTAGAAGAGGACGAGGAACTCCTTGGTCCCGAAGTACCCTATCTCAGTGCAATTGGTGCACTAATGTATCTTGCTAATGCTACAAGGCCCGACATAACATTTTCTGTTAATTTACTAGCAAGATATAGTTCTTCTCCTACACGGAGACATTGGAACGGGATTAAGCATATATTGCGATATTTAAAGAGAACTCTTGATATGGGTTTGTTTTATGCTAACAAATATAGTGCAGACCTTGTTGGTTATGCAGATGCGGGTTATTTATCTGATCCCCATAAAGCTCGATCTCAAATCGGCTACGTATTTACATATGAAGGTACTATCATATCATGGCGCTCCACAAAGCAATCTATTGTTGCTACTTCTTCAAATCACGCTGAGATAATAGCTATTCATGAAGCAAGTAGGGAATGCGTATGGTTGAGATCAATAATTCATTTTATTCGAGAAAAATGTGGTTTGGAATGTGAGAAAAGACCCACAATTTTATACGAAGACAATGCTGCATGCATAGCCCAATTGAAGGGAGTATTTATAAAAGGAGATAGAACGAAGCACATTTCACCAAAATTATTCTACACACACGATCTTCAGAAAAGTGGTGACATTGATGTGCAACAAATCCGTTCAAGTGATAATCCAGCATATTTATTCACTAAATCTTTGCCAACTTCAACTTTTGAGAAGATGGTATACAAGATTGGAATGCGGAGACTCAAATATTTGAAACAAGGTTTTCATCAGGGGGAGTAAAATACGCGATGCACTCTTTTTCCCTTACTAGGGTTTTTTCCCATGGGGTTTTCCTTATAAGGTTTTTAATGAGGCACCTAGCAATGCGTATTACTAAATATGTGTACTCTTTTTCCTTCACTAGGATTTTTTTCCCACGTGATTTTTCCTAGTGAGGTTTTAATGAGACACATTATCTTTTAATGAACAAGTGTTATAAATATATTATATTATGGATGTTCATTTAGTACTCCGTTGCAAATAATCTTCCTGAAGAAGCTTATCCATATGAGACTCCACCGTAAATATGTTTATCTATTTAGTACTCTATTGGAAATAAGCTTCCTGAAGAAGCTTATCACTTCGGTACTCGGTTATGGATAAACATTACCCTAGGTAGAAGATTATCCATACTGGGTATAATAAGCTTATCCATTCAGTACTCCGTTATGGATAAATATTGCTCTCAGTAGAAGATTATCCATATCTGGTATAGTAGCAGCTTACACAGCAGCTTGCGTAACAGCTTACACAGCAGCTTACACAGCAGCTTGCGTAGCAGCTTACACAGCAACTTGTAGTAGCAGCTTACACAGCAGCTTGCGTAGCAGCTTACACAGCAACTTCCTTTCTTCTATAAATAGAAGAGATTTCAGTTCATTATGTACATCAGTTTGAATTCGAATAATATATCAGTTTCTCTATATACTTGTCTTTACTTTACAGCCTTTATTTTATAACAAGGCAGAGTTTGTACATCCGTTTTTACTTGATTGGATAACTGTTGATATTATTGAGTATATTTTTCGATGATATTATTATTGACTATTGACTAACAGGAAAATGATCAATTTATTAATCTAACATTCAAGATTTAACGACTTTAAGCCCGTTTGGACTTAAGACTTTTTCACGTTTTTTTCAAAATTAGTGTTTGCCCATAAAATTTTCAATTTTTACCTGAAAATGAATTTTGAATTTTTTTAAAAATTTTAAAAACTCCAAAAAGTTATTTTTCAAAATTTTTCACTTAGATCACTCACAAAACTTCAAAAACAACCCAAAATTTTATTCATGCCCAAACACAACTCTAATTATCAAATACTATCATTTTCACTTGAAATTTTTCTTTCACCTTTTTTTTTTTTTTAGAATTTTATATTTTTTATGTCCAAACGCCCACTTTATATGTCGTTAGACATTAGGTCTAATAATACCCAGTGGTCTAAAAAACTTATTCTACCTCATAATGAAACTCTAACATGAGAATACTTTTAAATTATAGTCAAAAATTGAGGAATAAATTTAAAAATTTAAGCTTTTTAAGAAACGTATTTAGATATGTGTAGTTCACCCATTTCATGCTAGAGCATTGTACATAGCAAATGCAAAAGTACAAAATGATTTGCTAAGTAATAAATGAACCAAAAGTGAAATAGGAGCACAATATTGAACAATTTCAAATAGTACATAGACAAATTTGAAGTTTTACCTTGGATTAAAATTATACTTAGGTAATTTGGTTGATCGCACAACATAAAATGATTAATGCTTAAAATTGTGTATGGCTAATATAGAATATAGAGTTCACGACACAAAACTCCTGAATTTCTTAATTTAATCTCTATTTAACTAACACAATATCGAGTTTCTGGAATAAAACTTGCATGACTGTTTGGTTAATTTGTGGCATGGCACTCGACATTATCGTTATTACTCATTTTGATTATGCGACAATTTATATATTGTTAATCAAAATATATTATATCATGAGAAATATACCAATTTGACAGTCACATAAGCAGAGGCGGATATAGGATTTAAGTTATATGTGTTCAATTTTTCAAGATTTTTATCCTTAAATCTATTATATTACTAAAGTTATGGGTTTATATATAATATTTATTATAATTTTAATAAAATTTTACCCATAAAATTATACTTTACAACAAAAGTACTAGGTTCAGATTCAGTATCTCAAAGCTCCATCCGTCTTGCACATAAGATATTTATGGGACTTTGTTCCCTATAATGTTGGCATGTTAAGAACTCACATATCCAAAAGATGAAAGTAGCAGAAATAAGGATGTTGAGGTGGATGTGCGCCCTAGGATGGATAATATTAGGAATGATGATACTCGGAAGAAGGTGGACGCGGCTCCCACTGATGACAAGATGCGGGAAGCGAGGCTCAGATGGTTCGGGCACGTACATAGGAGAAGCCAGATGCTCCGATAAGGAAGTATGAGCGACTGGCTTTGGAAGGGATGAGAAGAGGTAGAGAGCGACCTAAGAAGTATTGGGGAGAGGTGATCATGCAGGACATGGCGAGACTTCAGATTTTCGAGGACATGACCCTTGATAGGAAGTTGTGGAGGTCGAGTATTAGGGTTGTAGGTTATGAGGTAGTTGAGTCTTTTCTTACTTTGTACCTTTGTGAGGCTAGTCTAATAGGATTTTTGTTTGAGACAGCTAGTGGTTAATGTTGTGTCTTACTACTCTCTCGTTTTTCATAGTGTCGAGTCATATTTAATGGCTATGGCTTTTGCTTTGTATCTATTTTCTGGTTTTCATGATACTGTTATTTTTCCTATGCTATCTGTTGGTGATACTGATATTGTCTTTTTTCGTCTTCTTGAGCTGAGAGTCTTCGGAAACAATCTCTCTATTCCTTCGGAGTAGGGACAAGGTCTGCGTATACACTATCCTCCCCAGACCCTACTAGTGAAATTTTACTGGGTCGTTGTTGTTGTTGTTCCTTATAATGATTTGTATTTGGCAACATTCGAAGTTATGGAAAATTGGATACTAAAGAAAGAAAGATCAAATGAAGAAAAACAAAAAAGAGACCACTCAAAACTCATTCAAATAGTACTCCCTCTATCTCAAATTATCTCCCGTGTTTTCTTTTTATACGCTCCTTACGAACATTAAAGCAGGAGAAGGATTGAACTATTTTACTCTTATTTATGTCTTAAGATATAATTTCTTTTATTGAATATTTATTCTATTTATGTGTTATCTCTATCTTCAAGAACAATTTCTATAAGGGTAAAATGAAAAAAATATAATTTATTTTGTCTTGAACTTCTAAAAATGACAAATAATTTAAAACAATTATTTTTAGAAAATACGACAGATTATTTGAGACGAACAGAATAGAACTTAGTTACATAGCTGAGAAGTGATCATCTGCCATCGTAATTGTGTTATATAGCTTTAAGTAATACCCCCAAACTATTGGCAAAATGCTTTTTACATACATATTCTACCTGTTTAGTGTTTATAGTCTAGTTGAAAAGCTTTCTTTACTTTTGATGCAGCTTGGAAAAGGAAAACAATAATTGGCAGCACTTTGATGCAATTTAAAGCAAATTGTACTTGAAAAAAGAAAATATCGGGTCAGGTCTAAATTAGTAGGATGACCCTCCTTCCGTATAGAAGTAAGAAGGGGCATATTTATGTCCTCTTTTAAGTTATCTGTTCCAAATCTCAACTTAGTTTTCAATTACTGCTTCTCTGCCAGTAACAACTGACAGGGGTGTTCAAATCGAACCGGAAAATCGTACCAAATCGAAAAATCAAATCAAACCGATTAAAAAATCCGACTATGTTCGGTTTGACTTGGTTTGGTATTGAGTAAAAAAACTCAAACCAAACCAACATATAAATATATAAATTTTATTTATATTTTTAAGACTTTATAGTGAATTTTCTTTAGAAAATGTAGAAATATTTGGGATCCATGTATTAACCTTGAAAATATAAATTAACGAAAAATTATTGTTAGACGACTAAGAAAATAACTATCATGTGTTATTAAAAAAATTCTCCCATTAGAATATTTTAATAGATCATACGTTTGTAATTTTTTTTTTCCATATTTACTAAACATATGTTCACTTATCAAAGCTTTATCTATAATTTTAACAAAGTAAGATTGAAATAATATTCATGTAACAAAAAAAAACTCGAAAACCCGAAAAACCCGACAAAACCGAACCAATCCAACCGATATAGTTGGTTTGGTTTGGTTTTGATAAAAAGCGAACCAACCCGGTCCATGTACACCCCTAACAACTGCTAAAGAACAGAAACAATTGTAGTCCTCCAAATTTAGAAAATCGTTTTAACTCTGCACATATTAACACTCTCAACTAGAATGAAGGAACCTAGTGTCATGACCCACCACATCATCATGCTACATAGGTGCCATTTGATATATATTTTTATAAGGTGAAAAACTTATATAGAAAGGAGGCTAGCACTTGTGAGAAGATTGTAGAGAAATATGGAGATTTTCCTTGGAAGATCCTAGAATCCTATGAATTTTCTAAAAAAGTCCTCGAAAGATTCTAACTATGTAGATAGTTCTAGAGAAGAAAGTTACTTGTAAATAATAAGGAACTTGTGTAGTAATTATTATTTACCCACTAGTCCTTACGAGAATAATATAAAGAGGGAACTATTCTTTTGTAAATCACCAAGCAAATCATCATGTTCTCTACGATACAAAAAGCTTTTAAAATTCTCTTATCTTTCTTATCCAACATCTCCTTAATGATCCTAAGTATAATATTTTAGACTGACTTGGCATAGCAAAATCGCGAGCAAGTTGTACAAGAACATGAGCGAGTTGTCAAGTACCACACGTGCACTTTATTAAGACTAATAATGTGACAACGTAATATCAGAGCAAAGGTTACAACTAAAGGAATAACAAACGACGAAGAAATTAATATTGCTAACACCCAAGCCAACATCATTCAGGATGCTGTTGGCAAAGAGGATCGTAACAATAAGAGGAATGCTAGCAACAAGGGCTACAAGGTACAATCAAGCTTGTATCAAACGAAAGGCTTATGTCCCAAGAACCATATGCTACTAAGGTGAGCGAGGATGAAGTAGAAGTCCTGCCTGAGGACGTCTCGCTCGATAAAAAATGGGTTATGAAGGTGAGGGGGGAACACAGTGGAGATCTTTGGCCAACACTTAGAGAAGGTGGAAGGCACCCTTAGAATTCTTGATGGGCACACATTTGAAGAGAATGAGAGCATCTAAAATGAATTGGAGGGGTGTACGCATGCCAAGATGGAGTTAAGGCAAACCATCACTACCTTAGAACGTAGACTCATAGAGGTGCTGAGAACTATCGATGCCATGAAGGTTAAGATAGAGGCACTCGAGGAGCAGGTTGATGTTGGCATGATCGAGGCAGCTACCAATATTATTGTGATGAGGGAGGCTAAGATCGAGGCTCCCAACCACCAATGTTCAAAGGTGTTCATAATGTAAAAGAAGTAGAGAACTTCATTTGGCACTTGGAGAACTACTTCAAGCACAACAAAGTGAGGTAAGTTGAGTCCAAGATGAACACCGCTGTGTTGAACCTCTCAGAGTTTGCCGCGATGTAGTGGTATCATAAGTGTTCTCACTTGGAGAAAGGACTATGCAAGATTGAGATGTGAGAATAGTTCAATAAGAAGTTGAATAAACAATTCTACCCGATGAATATAATGTGATATACGAAGCTAGGTGGAAGCTAAGGGAGCTCTGACAGATGACCACAATTCAGGAGTACATGTGCGAGTTCACTATCTTAATGCTGCAAATCTCGACATTGTCCGATGAGGATTCTCTCTTCTACTTCATGGATGAGTTGCAAAATTGGGAAAACAAGAGTTAAGAAGATATCAAGTAGCTAATGTGGAAGAGGCCATAGCGATAACTGAGTTGCTCGTTGACTTCAAGATGGAGCACGCCAAGTCCAAAGGGGGCAACACCGAGAGGGGTGATAGAGATCACGTTAAGGACAATGGAAAAGACATGAATAGAGGGGGCCATCCCATAATAGACACCGGTCCAAAGGCAAAAATAAGAGGAAGAACAACAATGGCGAGTACTTGCCCAAATGACGGTGCTACTTTTGTAAAGGGACACATCAGGCGAGGGAATGCCCATATTTGAGGAAGCTTGCAATAATAGTCAAGAACTTTACACAGAAACACTATGGTAACATAGGAGAGATTGCCTCCATGGAGGATACACGCTTGAAATCTAAGCCGAAAGTAGGAAATTTCAAGTCCTATCTTAGCATCATGCAAATGGAGCATGTCATCATCAAGAAAAGTTGGGAACATAGTTGAATAAGATAGCGAGTTACAAAGTGATGGCATGCTATCGAACTTAGATGATGCATCAAGTAGAGGGCTCAAAATTGCTAGCAAGGTTTAAACCATGGAGGGAATCCAAGTAGGGAGTGGAAACATGCATGGGATGCTTGGGAAGCTATCAGACTTGGTTGAGTCATGGGGAGATTCAGGCCAAGAGCAAGGGAAAGCATCCGATGGGTGGAGTATCGAGGCTGTCATGATAAAAAATCCCAACCAAGGGGTCATGATGATGCCTAACACTGCTTGCTAGGAAAGACAATATATAACATAAATAAAGGAATAATATTGGGCATAAAACAACATGAAATCATAAATAAAGGGTAAAGCTTGATAACGTATAACACAACTAAGCCACAACCGTCTAATACCTCCCAGAACTGGAGTCACTGAGAATATGAGCTTCTATAGAGTTACACTAAATACAATCTTAAATAATAAATACATTGTTTGATACGAATAAACTGTAAGAAGTCTAGAAGATGGGTGACATCAAAGCCTGCAGTTGAGAGTGCAGTACCACCTCGAGTTTCCGCAACCAAGCAAGCTAGTCTGTCCTTTTAGTGCCACTAGGTTAGATTCTAAAATCTACACAAGAAGCGCAGAAGTTTAATATGAGTACATCCAATCCAATATCCTCCGCAAGTGTCAAGCTAAACCCTATAAATAAACATGTGCAGTTAAGTAACAAAAAAAATAATGGCAGATATAATAGTTAAGAGAACAAGAAAAGTAGAAAGTAAGATAAAAAAAATGAGTAACAAGTGAGATAACAAATATAGTAGCAAGAAGAAATAATACGTGAAATAATGAGAGGAGTAACTAAAAAATAACAATTTAAGTCCAAGTAATCTGGCAATGCAACCATGATATAACATATCCAAGCTCTCAATCTATATAGTAAAAATAAGGAACAAGAAATATTATAAAATAGTACGACGTCACTCTTCGTGCTTTAACTCTCATCCTCACAAATACGAAAATATCCTTCGTGCATATTCGTTCTTTCTCACAAATACGAAAATACCCTTCAATGCAATAGTAATAATATACAGAAGCACGGAAATATCCTATGTGCAATTCACTATTCATCACCAAGAATAAACATGTAAAGCAGTACCAAATAAGGTGGGAAGCACAAACAATATCAACAAAAGTGATTAAACATAAGTTTCCACATGGAAAATAGTCATCACTTTGCACCAATAACCAAATCAATATTTCAATAGTCTTACTAACCAATATTCCAACAAGCTCAATATGGATACCAACATGAATAGTCTACACGATCCTACCTTTACCATATTGGTCTTAACATTGGTCCTTTATGTCCTGTTTGTAAAAAAGAAAATGAATCCATTGAGCACATATTTTTAAACTGCAAGGCTGTCCTGAATTTTTGGAATTTGATTGGTTTAAATAGGTCCTCTCTTATTAATTCCCACCATTGGCTACACAAGATAAAGGATCTGGGCAACCCTAATCGCTATACTCACCTTGAATGGGAGGAACTTTTCCCTTTTATTGTATGGGGGTTTTGGCAAAACAGGAACAAAAACAACCATGAAAACCTTTCCTATATTTATAATCCAAATCAGGCCCTAAACCTAGCGTTAGAATACATGCTTCTCACTCATAAGGAAAAAGCTATTGTTCATTCCCATGGAATTAATGTTGCATGGCATAAACCCCTTCCATCTTTCTTTAAACTAAACATTGATGGTGCTTCAAGGAAAACTTCAAGTTAGGGGGAGTAAGGAGTGTTTAGGAACCAAGCAGGGGATTGGATTTTGGGTTACCAAAGCACTGTCCCAGCTACCTCACCATTACAAGTGGAACTGGAGGCTCTCAAAGAAGGCCTCAATTTAGCTCTAACCCAGGGTCTAACTCTTCTAGTCGTAGATACTGACGCAACTGAGGTAATAAAATAGCTCCTATCAAATTTTGTCCCTCACAATTCTATCTTACAATCATGCAGGTGGTTAATGCACCAAATGAAGGAGCCATCAATCATCCATAATTTCAGAGAAGGTAACAAAGTGGCACACAATCTGGCATGACATGCACTCAATCAAGCAACTGCTTATCAACTACTATATTCACCAACCCTTTTGTTATAAATAATCTGGAAATAGATAGGGTGACCCATGTTTATCTTGTTAAGAACATTAGTTTTGGTGTATGCTTTATGGTAGCTGATCTGGGCAATATCAATGTTCTTAACGTTGTTTCTATTTTGAATGATGTAAACGACAATATTCCGTAAGTTTTAATATATATTATCCCTAGTTATAAAAAAAGAATAGGAATAGTCAAGTCTCACAATCTAATTAAAGCATAAAGACACAATACATGGAGCAATAAGATGTAAATAAACTAGTTCTACCCACATACTTAATACATAGCAAACGCATATACACTCACCATCTTGCATATGCACCTCTCCCAAAACATGTAACACGTAGAAATTAGGCACAATTATATCTTAATTCCCTTAAATCAAAATTAACTAAGACACTTACCTCTTTTCGACTTAAATCGACCCTTCAATATTGTATCTAGAACAAGCTTCCAAACCACTCGAATCTAGCAAATTAATACTCAAATAAGTCAAAACAAGCTCTAGAAACTACCCTAGTATCAAAAAGGTTCGATCATTAACATATTTGAGAAAGTCAACAAAAAGTCAGCCCACACAGTAATAATCCAAAATTAAGACGAATTCTCATTTATCCATTCTCTCCCGAGTCAAAATATGTTATTTGTCTCGAGATTTGACCTCAAATAGAGGTCCAAATCCCAAAAATTAGCACTCATAATTTTTTTCCCAAAAACCCAATTTCTACTCTTTAAAGTACTAGGTTTAGGGATAAACTTCTATGAATAATCACAAAAATAAATCAAAAACAAGTTAATTTATTAATCTATGAAGTTGAGATGAAAATCCTCTCAAATTCTCCTCAATCCACGATTTAGGTTTCGAAAATGGTGAAAAATGACTAAATACCGATTTTCAACTCTTTTTATACATGAGCATCAGGTGTTCTTTGCGTTCACGAAGCACCTGTTGCATTTGTGAAGGTCAATGACCAACTAGCCATCACATTAGCGAATGCCTTTTCGTGTTTGTGAAGGATATAGCCCCCAAGCCTCCGCATTCGTGATCCATTAGTCGCGTTCGTGATGAAGAACCTTCTGCCAACCCCCAAGAACCCATGCCTACGCGTTCGCGTGAGGGCTGCCTCGTTTGCGAGGGCTTGTCGCGAGCTTCCCCTCGCGTTCGCATAGTGTAAAAATCCCATGCCCCAACTAAATCTTCGCAAATGCGAGACTAGTTGTGTTCGAGATGCTTAATGCACCAGAAACACATCAGTTGCTGCGAATTGTGTAAAAATAACCAAAACCACCCTGAAACTCACTCGATCCCCCCGGGCCCCACTCTAAATACTCACACAAATATATAAACATCATACGAACTCCCTCGTGAGCTCAAAATACAAAAATAACATCATGAATCAAGAATCACACTTCAAAACTCAAAGATTTCAATGTTCATAAGTTCAAATTTTCAACTTTTCTAAATAAACATCGAAACAACCTCGAGTCACCAGGATCAAACATGCGTACAAGACCAAGATCATCATACGAAGCTACATGAATTGTCAAAATATCAATCAGAGGTTATTTACCAATAATATTAACCGTGGTCAACTGTAATAACTCTAAGTTTCAAAATCAAGTTTTCTATGGCAAATCACATTTAAACTTTTCAGAAATCAAGACGGGCTATGCACGCAAGTCATTACTCATCAAATAACGCTATGTAAGGTCTCAAATAATGAAATATGAAGATAGAACTCAAAACTACCTATCCGGTCGTTACATTCTCCATCACTAAAAGAAATGTTCTTCCTCAAACGGACATAGAAATATATCTCAAATGGGCCAATAAACTTTAGGCTAAACTTGCCCTTATTCTCAAAGCTCATCACTCCCCTCATAGGTGAAAGTTTCAAAATCACCTTTTCATCCTCCATGTAAGCCACATCATGAGCCTTCTTGTCCGCATAACTCTTCTGCCTGCTCTGTGTTGTCTGAAGGCGATCCTGAATCAAATTCACCTTCTCCAAAGAATCACGAACCAAATCAATATCCAACATATTAGCCTCACCAGTCTCGAACCAACCAATAGGAGAACAACATAGCCTACCATATAAAGCCTCATACGACGCCGTCTGAATGCTAGACTGATAGTTGTTATTATAGACAAACTCCGCCAATTGTAGGAATTGGTCCTACTGGCCTTCGAAATCAATAACACAAGCCCTCAAGGATCTGGATAGTCCACTCGGACTTGTCGTCCCTCTATAGGTAAAATACAGTATTGAGCTCACTTGCATGCCCAACTCATGCTAAATAGCTCATAAAGTGTGAAGTGAATTGCGTGCCACAGCCTAAAATGATAGAAATGGGCACAACGTGCAGACAAACAATCTCTCTGATGTAGATATGAGCCAATCACTCTGAAGTGTAAAAAGTCATCACCGGAATGAAATGCGTGAACTTCGTCAATCAGTCCATAATAACCCAAACAACATTGAACTTGCTCAAAGCCTATGGTAAAGCTACCACAAAGTCCATAGTAATGCGCTCCCACTTCCACTCTGGTATCACTAACCTCTGAGTCAAACCACTTGGTTTCTGATGTTCATACTTCACCTACTGGTAATTCAAACACCGTGAATATGACTAATAATGTCCTTCTATTCATTTTCCGCCACCAATAATGTTGTTTCAAGTCATGATACATCTTTGTGACACCTAGATGAACAAAATATCGTGAGCTATGAGCCTTCATAAGAATCAACTCTATCAAACAATAAATATTTAGAACACATATACAACCTTGAAGCCGCATAACACTATCATCTTCAATCACAACCTTCTTAGCACCACCCTCTTGCATCGTGTCTTTCAATAGCAACAAGTTAATATAATCAAACTGGCGAGCCTTGATGTGCTCCAACAAAGATGATTGTGCAACAACACAAGTAAGAACCCTACCAGGCTCCAAGACGTCAGCCATCATATTAGCCTTCCCTAGATAATATAATATAGTGATATCATAGTCTTTAACAACTCAAACCATCTCTGTTGCCTTAAATTCAAATCCTTCTACTTGAACAAATGTCGAAGACTCTGATGATTAATGTAAACCTCACATGATACACCGTATAAGTAGTGCCTCCAAATCTTGAGCGCGTGCACAATAGCTGCCACCTCCAAATCATGTACGAGATTGTTCTTCTTATAGGACTTCAAATGGTGAGACGTGTAGGTAATTATACTACTACCCTGCATCAAAACCTCACCAAGACCAATACGAAAATCATCATAATACATAATATAAGGCTCTGAACTTGCAGCAACAAATATTGGAGCCGAGTCAAAGCAATCTTGAGCTTCTGATAGCTCTTCTCACACTCATTAGACTATCTAAAATGAGTACCCTTCTGAGTCAAATCGATCAATGGGGATGGAACAGATGAAAACCCCTCCATAAAACGATGATAGTAGCCCACCCAACCTGAGAAACTTCGAATCTTTGTAGCTGAAGTGGGTTTAGGCCAACTGTGAACTGCCTCAATTTTCTTAAGATCAACCTTGATACCTTCACCAGATACAACATGCCCCAAGAAGGCAACTGAGTCCATCCAGAACTCACACTTCGAAAACTTAGCATAAAGCTAACGACCCTTCAAAGTTTGAAGTACAACCCGCATGCTCATGATCCTCTCTACTTCGAGAGCAAACCGGAATATCATCAATGAACACAATCATGAAGGAATCCAAATAAGTCTTGAATACTTGGTTCATCAAATCCAGCTGATGGAGCATTAGCCAAACTAAATAACATCACAAAGAAATCACAATGACCATATCAAGTTCTAAAAGTTGTCTTATGGACATCTAAAGCCCTAATCGTTACCTAATTATAGCCCAATTCAAATCAATTTTGGAAAACACCTTGGCTCCCCTAAAGCTGATCAAATAAATCATCAGTGCAAGATAATGGATACTTGTTCTTGATAATAACCTTGTTCAACTACCGATAATTAATGCACATCCTTATAGAAACACCCTTTTCCTTTACAAACAACACCATCACACCCCAAGGAGCAACTCTCAACCTAATGAATCTTTTATCAAGCAAATCCTGCAACTGCTCCTTCAATTCCTTCATCTTGCTTGGACCCATATAGTACGGTGGAATGGAAATAGGCTGGGTGCCCAAAACCAAGTCAATGCAAAAGTCAATATCCCTATCAGGCAGCATGCTAGGTAAATTCGCTGGAAACACCTACGGAAAACTCTCTTGCCACCAGTACTGAATCTATAGAATGAACCTCCACACTAGAATCTCAAATGTAAGCCAAATATACTAAACACCCCTTCTCAACCAGGCGCCTTCAAGAATGACACCACCATACTAGTAGAATGGCCTAGGGTCCCTTTCCACTTTATTCTCGGCAACCCTAGCATAGATAAGGTAACAATCTTGGCATGAAAATCCAAGATAACATGATGAGGGGACAACTAATTCATACCAAGAATAATCTCAAAATCCACCATATCCAACAATAAGAGATCAACAAGGTATCAAAATCGTTAATAGTAACAACACAAGGCTAGTACACCAGATCAACAACTATGAAATCCCTAATCGGTGTAGATAACATGTTACGCCCCACAGTATTAGGTCGATGTTATGCTCCGTAATATTATATTATAATGATGTTACGTCCTGCAGTATTATATTACGACGTTATTACACCCTGTGATATTGTACGTTGAATTTGTCATAAGATAATTGACATCAGTTCAAGGACAAGATTATTTGTAGATTATAAGTATTATGCTATTAAAACAAGAGATAAGTAAATTTGTGAACGTGAAAGGGTGTGCAAATCGAAGAAATAAGTTTCATCGAAGTTTGTCATTTTGAGATAAAATACGGTCCAAGCTATAATACCCCGTATTTACAGACTAGTATCATACAAGGTACCACATAATCATGATAGCAAGATATATAAAGTGTGTTAAAAGTGAGTAGTATTATAAATAATTTGAGATAATTCTTAATTATGTGGGTAATTAGTTAAATATTGGTTAATAGGAGATTAACAAGTTGATTAAAAAAATTGGTGAAAATTAGTTAAAATCTTTGGATAAGCTTATGGAACCGTTACGTTACAAAAAAATCTTTAGTCAATTAGTGACTCTTTACTCATGTAACAAAGGTGGAAAATGTACAGAAAAGTTTGGCTAAGTCGTCACTAAAAAGGGCCCACTCCCAAAAGGTTAAGAGACCCTCTTTAATTCATTTTTGAATCTGTACATATCAAAGAATGCTTTAGCAAACTTATTCAAAGTATTATCAACGTAATTTGCTACAAAGTTCATACAAGACTACTTATCAATGTGAGAATTGCGATTCTAAGGGAGTACAGTGTAATATTTCTCAAGAATATTATACGAATATTTCCCTACTTCGAACCGTCATTACGTGATTTGTCGCAATTGACATGTGTTAGAGGGATTGTCAAGAGAATCGGCTTAGGTATGTTAAAGCTATCCCTTTTTTCCTTTTGGCATAATCTATACGACACAAACAAAACGAGCAAATGCATACTTCCATAAATGATTCTATTCATAGAAGAATTAGAGGTGCATATGTTCTTCAATTCCCATGTGTCTTATTATTACATCTTTTGTTCATGGGTCTCAGAAAAATACGTAAGTCGGAAAAAGTTTACTTCATGATATTGCTCAAAGGCATAATGGTCTTATGACATTCTGAGAGAATTTATTGACGTACTTCTCATGCATTGCATTCATTTATATATGTGCATTGACCCATGACCAGATGGAGTTATATATGCATATATATATATATATATATATATATATATATATATATATATATATATATATATATATGTATATATATATATATATATATATATATATATACGCGTATTTATATGTATATATATATGTATATGAGATATGGGAAAAGGTTACAGCGTTATATACACACCACCACCTGATCAGCTTGTATACGTTGATGATTTCGCCCACAGTAGCCGAGATGATATGATGGGATGACCTCAGAGGCTTGATGATGTTATGAACACATGTACGTATGTACGACATGACATTCATATGCATATGCATGACATTATAAGTATTTAATGAGTTACAGAGTTATCCAGACTTACAGGTTAAGTCATTTACTCCATGTTTCTTCTATGTCTTTTATATACTTATTTATGTAAGTTACATACTCGGTACATTATTCGTACTGACGTCCTTTTATTGGGGACACTACATTCATGCCTGCAGTTATAGACAATCAGATTGACGATCCCTCATAATAGACGAGGTTAGCATTCAACGAAGGATCGGTAAGACTCCACCTCATTCAGAGTGCAGCTGAGTCTATGAGTCATCGTGTCAGAATTTTGCTACAGACTTATGGGTAGGCCGGTACCCTGTCCCATTTGATGTTTAATACTCTTAGAGGCTTTGTAGACAGAGGTTTATTTTGTACACTATGTCAGAGGCCTTGACGGCCCATATGTATTTATGTTTTAAGAAAGATGGTTTATTGATACAGTGCTTTCCCACTTATAGTCATACATTATGAGTTGTGGCCATGTTGGCCAGTTACCAATGACAGTACGATAAGAAAGATATATTACACTGGTACTCGATTGAGTAAGGCATCGGGTGCCCGTCGCGACCCATTGATTTGGGTCGTGACAAAAGTGGTATCAGAGCAGTTCTGTCATAGGGAGTCTACAAGCCGTGTCTAGTAGAGTCTTGTTTATTGGTGTGATGTGCACTGCACTTATAAGTAGAAGGCTACAGGGCATTTAAGATTGTAATTATTTCTTCTTACTCTAGATCGTGTGGTAGAGCTCAATTGTAAGAACTCAATTTCCTAAACTCTATCTTATTCATAATACGATGATGCCTACATCTAGAAAGACAGTTGGTAAGAGATTGTATGTAGATGTGGAAGAGTTGAGTCAGAGGAACTTGATTTCACATCATGCTTATGATGAGTAAATGTGAGGTATTCAGCAGATTATGTGTTTACTAAGACGTGTAAGCTTCTTTATAAGGAGCTTTAAGGCAAGAACATCTATCCACCCATATGGTAAAAAACAACGATAGAATCAGAAGGTACAAGTTTCAACAAGTAAAAGAAGTAAGGTAAAGAAGGGTACAAAACGCCCAGTTAATGAAGATTATCAGTATTTACAATTCAAGCAGAGAAATATAAGCATTTTGAATTACCTTCAATAGTGATATATGTATGTACAATTGGCCACACCCATCTCATTTATGCCCTATGGGAGCTAACAGATATGGTTTAAGAGAAGGAGGGGATACCAAGGCCTGGCTGGGATTAGAGTAACCCAAAATGATAGATGGATTGTTTGCATTAGTTGACATTTCCGAAGGACATTGCAAATGTGCTAATAGATCTCCTTGTGAGACACCCAGATGATGCACTCTAAAATAGTACAGCTAGATATGAGTACTACAAAGACGGGCACTAGAATCTTGGAAGGGATACGTATTACCTTATTATGGCTCCCATCCCAAGTAGAGAGAGAATGTTAGGCAACCCGATCTCCCATCCCAAGTAGAGAGAGAATGTTAGGCAACCCGAAGAGCTAATGAATGGAGCAAGGGGAGCTAAAAGCATAAAAATGTCTTGTTCGAGTTTTCAGAATAACGTGATAGACAGAAATATTAGCAGGGAAATAAGAAGATAGATAATAAAGCATTATGAGTAAGTTGTGATACATGGATAACAACGGTAGAGTATTACAGAATCTATAGTCAAATGAAGGAAGAGACGAGAGGTGACAGGCCTTAAGACAACAAAAGAGTATAGGCCATACAGTCATATCCTCATTTCGAGAAATAAGTTCGCGACCCTAACGCGATTACCAAAAAGAGAAGTTAGACCCCAAAGTAATAGTAATCAGTATGGATTATTGAACAAGATAAACTAAGCATGAATTAAGGACTGAGTGATTTGATAAGGGTCGGCATCAGGAGAATTTTAGGTTGCGTTCCGGTGATAATATAATGGACAATAAAAGAAAATTCATGAGAAATTCAGAGAATGGTCATTCAGGAAGACGCTTCCCTGAAGCAAGTTATGTGAGTAAACTTAAGCTTAAGTGATTGTATGTGGCAGTGACACTAGGTGTCTCCCTCGTGAGTAAGAAATTTTGTTATCATTGGTACAGAAGGATTGCCGCGAGGCGAGTAAGGCTCATCGATGATGTGAAAAGACGCCAAAGATGAAGAGTTAAAACATCTATACTTAGATCATTATAGCACTAAATCTTAGTACTATCCTAAAGGGGGAAATTTGGAGTAATGTAGCATTAAGTCAAAATCAAATAATTCTAGTAACTATGGAATGGTAAAGGAAGAATGCGATAAAAATGAGAAAAGGGATGAGATTGCGCTTATTCAAATCCTATAGATATGCTACAATTCCAAAAAATTATGTAAACACGACGTCAAGGAGGGGTAATAAAGGTTCATGCAAATAAGGAGCCAGTGCGAGACGTAAGTTAAGCCAAAGGAAATAACCCAAGAAAGATTACACAGAATATTGATATGAGAATGGGCCAACGAGTAGTTAGTAGTTGATTCAGGAAGAGCCTTGTTATGGCTAGATAAGAGGATACAGATGAATCAACAGATCATGTAAGATAAACATAGTGAACCCCAATATGGGGAATTCAGTCTCGCAAATATGACATTGTAATACTTGGGGTATATGCAGATAGGAATTGGAGTGGTTAAGGGTACCGTGTGAGTGTTACTGTCACGACCCCGGTTCGCTCTCCGTGAACCCTCGTGATGGCACCTAGTCTCTACGACTAAGTAAGCCTAAATTGCAGAAGATAAACCAAAGTGTGGAATAAAACAATTTAACATAGAAATAGAGTGATATAACAACGTTTAAAAGTGCCTCTCGGCATACACAATATTTAACTCACAAAACTAATACATATGCCCAAAACCCGGAAACCCATGAATCACAAGCTACGAATATAATAAAATGCTCTAACTCCGGAATGTCTACATCAAAAGAAAAGATAGAAGGGTTGTCACTACAAGATAGAATGGAAAGGGACTCCTCGGTCTGCAGACGCAACAGATGTACCTCAAAGTCTTTGTAGTAGTCGCCTCGCCTCAAGGGTGATAGAACAGAGTACACCACACCGGTACTCAGTAAGTGTCAAGCCTAACCTCGGTCGGGTAGTGATGAGGAAGGTCAGGGCCCTACTGAGATAAAATAAAAATATAAGATATGACAGTATAAGATAAGCAGTACAGTTGAAAACTAACAATAAGAAATTAATATGGGAAAGCAGGGAATTCAATAACTGAAATAGAGGCAAAACAATCACAAGGAAATAACCGGGGATCCCTCAGTATCCCGAGGATCTCTTAGTACCCTCAATATATGTCAGGGATATCTTGGTATCCCAAGGATCTCTCGATATCCTCAATATATGCTAGGGATCTCTTGGTATCCTGAGGATCTCTCGGTATCCTCAATATAGGCTAGGGATCTCTTGGTATCCCGAGGATCTCTTGGTATCATCAATATACGTGTTAGGGATCTCTTGGTATCCTCAATATCCGTGCTAGGGATCTCTCAGTATCCTGTACCTCAGCTCAAATTCATAAATACATGCAGGGGATCTCCTGGGATGTCGTCCCGTAGTCCCAAAGTAAAACACGCAGCAACAACACAAGGAATACTCGTTTTAGCCCAATTTCGTACCAAGTAAACAAGTAATTCTAACCTAACATGCTTCACGTAATACAATTAAGGCAGGTTAAGCAAGTAAGCAATTAAGTCAATTAAACATCCTTTTCTAGGCTAACAACAGGCTAAATTTGCAGGTAATATAAGACAGGAAAAAGGAACGCAATTAAAATTACTTAAAGAAAAATCGGATTTTCAACAATTAGCTCAAGTACGCACTCGTCAGCTTACGTACAAGGCATTTCAATTATCAAATATACCAAATTCTAAGGGGAAGGTCCCCCACACAAGGTTAGGCAAGCCACTTACCTCGAACCGGCTCAATAATCAATCCGAAACCACGCTCTTGCCACGCGTAATCGACTCCAAATAGCCCAAATCTATTCAATTTAATTTCATAATATAAATAATACTTCAAGTAATTGATTCTACAAAGAAAGTCTAAGCTAATACGCGAAATTAGGTAAAATGACCAAAATACCCCTTGGGCCCACGTCTCAGAATCGGGTAAAATTTCTAATTTCAGAGTCCTCATACTCTCACTAGTTCAAGCATACCAAAATTATCCAAATCTAAGGTCAAATTCCCAATCAAAAATCAAATTTTAGGTCTAAGAACTTTCTTCCAACTTTTCCCCAATTTTCATCTCCAATCCAAAATTAAATGGTGAAACTAACTGTAGATTGATAGAATATAAATAGAAAGGGTTAAAGAATTGTTACCCACTGATCTTCTCTCAAAATCGCCCTTTTCCTGAGCTCCAAATCGAATTTCCAACTTTTGAAACTAAACCCTTGAAATTTCATATTTCTGCGCAGCTATTACCACATATGCGGTCCCGCTTTTGCGGACCAATGGTCGCACCTGCGACCTTTCACTTAAGACCAGTTTCCGCTTCTGCGATAAACCCTCTGCACCTGTAGTTTCGCAGGTGCGATTCCCTTCTCGCACCTGCGATCTCGCAAGTGCGATTCCTTTCTCGCACATGCGGCTCCTGCTGGACCTCTCCAATTCCGCTTCTGCGACCACAGAGCCGCTTCTGTGGCGCCGCACCTGCGTTCCCACACTCGCAGGTATGGTTATGATAGAAAACCAGCTAAAGCTACAACTCCAAACTCCAAAATTCCTCCGTCAACCATCCAAAATCATCCCGAGGCCCCCGGGACCTCAACCAAAAGCACAAACAAGTCTAATAACACTGTCCAAACTTATACCAATCCTTAAAACACCTAAAACAACGAATCAACCCCGGATTCAAGCCTAAGAACTCCAAAACTCTAGAAATACGCTTTCGATCAAAAAGTCTATCAAACCTCGTTCGAATGACCTGAAATTTTGCACACACATCACATTCAACACTACGGAGCTACTCCAACTTTCGGAATCCCATCCGAACCTCGGATCAAAATCTCACTATCGAACCGGAAACTTCAAAATTTGACCTTTCGGCATTTCAAGCCTAAATTAGCTACGAACCTCCAAAACACAATCCGAACACGCCCCTAATCCCGAAATCACCCAACGGAGCTAACGGAACCATCGAAATTCCATTCCAAGATTGTCTTTACACTATTTCAACTACGGTCAAATTTCCAACACTTAAGCTCTCATTTAGGGACTAAGTGTCCCAAAACTCTCTGAAACTCAAAACCGAACATCCCGGCAAATCAAAATAGCAGAAATAAACACGGGGAAATCAGTTAATAGGGGATCGGGATTCTTAAGACGACCGGTAGAGTCGTCACATCCTCCTACACTTAAACATTCGTTCATCCTTGAACGAGCATAGAGACATACCTGAAGTAGTGAAAAGATGAGGGTAATGGCTGTGCATATCCTGCTCGGTCTCCCAGGTCGCCTCCTCGACTGGCTAACCCAACCACTGAACCTTTACTGATGCAATGTTCTTTGACCTCATCTTTCTAACCTGCCTGTCCAATATTGCCACTACCTCCTCAACATAAGATAGATACTTGTCCAACTAAACCAAACTGAAATCCAACACGTGCGATAGATCACCGTGATACCTTCGGAGCATCAAAACATGAAATACCGAATGAACTCTTGCCAAGCAGGGAGGTAAGGCAAGCTCATAAGCAACCTCCCCAACATGCCTCAATATCTCAAAAGGGCCAATAAACCTCGGACTCAACTTCCCTTTCTTCCCAAATCTCATAATGCCCTTCATAGATGAAACCCGAAGCAGAACCCACTCTCCAACCATATAGGAAACATCACGAACCTTTCGGTCCGCGTAAATCTTCTTTCTGGACTGGGCTGTACGGAGTCTATCCTGAATCACCTTAACCTTCTCCAAAGCATCCTGAACCAAGTCTGTGCCCAACAATCTAGCCTTACCTGGCTCAAACCAATCCACCAGGGATCTACACCGTCTCTCATATAAAGCCTGATATAGTGCCATCTGAATGCTGGACTGATAGCTGTTGTTGTAAGAAAACTCTGCCAATGGCAAGAACTGATCCCAAGACCCTCCAAACTCAATCACAGACGCACAGAGCATATCCTCAAGAATCTATATAGTGCGCTCGGACTGTCCGTCCATCTGAGGGTGAAATGTTGTACTCAACTCCACCCGAGTATCCAACTCATACTGAACAGCCCTCCAGAATCGTGATGTGAACTGAGTACCTCTATCTGAAATGATGAAAACCGGAATACCATGCAGACGAACAATCTCCCGGATATAGATCTCTGCTAACCGCTCCGAAGAATAAGTAGTACACACAGGAATGAAGTGAGCGGACTTGGTCAGCCGATCCACAATCACCCAAATAGCATCGAACTTCCTCAAAGTCCGTGGGAGCCTAACTATAAAGTCCATAGAGATCCGCTCCCACTTCCACTCCAAAATCTCTATCTGCTGAAGCAACCCACCCGGTCTCTTGTGCTCATACTTCACTTGCTGACAGTTGAGGCACCGAGCTACAAATCCAACTATATCTTTCTTCATCTGCCTCCACTAGTAGTGTTGCCTCAAATCCTGATACGTCTTCGCGGCACCCGGATGAATGGAATACCGCGAGCTATGGGCCTTCTCCAGAATCAACTCCCGAATTCCTTCAACATTGGGCACACAAATCAGACCTTGCATCCTTAATACCTCATCATCACCAATAGTCACATCTCTGGCATCACCGTGCTGGACCTTGTCCTTGAGGACAATCAAATGAGGGTCATCATACTGACGCTCCCTGATACGATCAAATAAGGAAGACCGAGAAACCACGCAAGCTAGAACCCGAATGGGCTCCGAAAGATCCAATCTCACAAACTGGCTGGCTAAGGCCTGAACATCCATCACCATAGGCCTCTCCGATGCTAGTAAATATGCCAAACTCCCCAAACTCTCTGCCCGACAACTCAAAGAATCGGCCACCACATTGGCCTTGCCCGGGTGATACAAAATAGTGATAGCATAGTCCTTCATCAACTCTAACCACCTCCTCTGGCGCAAATTTAGATCCTTTTGCTTGAACAGGTGCTTCAAGCTCCGATGATCAGTATAAATCTCACATTGCACACCGTATACATAATGGCACCAGATCTTTAGGGCGTGAATAATAGCAGCTAACTCAAGGTCGTGAACTGGATAATTCTTCTCGTATACCTTCAACTATCTGGACGCATAGGCAATCACCCTACCATCCTGCATCAACACCGCTCCAAGGCCTATCCTCGAGGCATCACAATAGACCGTATAAGACCCCGAACCTATAGGCAGTATATTGGTGCTGTAGTCAAAGCTGTCTTGAGCTTCAGAAAGCTCACCTCACACTCTTCCGTCCACTGAAACGGAGCACCCTTCTGGGTCAGTCTAGTCATAGGGGCTGCAATCGATGAAAACCCCTCAACAAACGGCGGTAGTAACCCGCCAAGACAAGGAAACTACGGATCTTTGTAGCTGAGGATGGTCTGGGCCAACTCTACACAACCTCTACTTTCTTCGGATCCACCTGAATACCCTCACTCAATACCACGTGGGCTAAGAATGCCACAGAATCCAACCAAAACTCACATTTCGAGAACTTATCATATAACTTATCCTCTCTTAGAGTCTGAAGCACAGTCCTCAGGTGCTGCTCATGATCTTCCCGACTTCGGGAATACACCAGAATATCATCAATAAAGACAATGATGAATGAGTAAAGATATGGCCGGAACACACTGTGCATCAAATGCGCTGAGCTTTAAGGAAAGAAATAACTCTACTGGGAGTGTGATCTAAAGTACCCCTCCACTCAACACGTGGTACACATGGCATAGCCAGCATTATAGTTTTGGCATGAATATCAAGGATAGCATTGTAAGCACGTGATTTTTCCTTCACAAACAATCACTCCAAAAGAAATCAAAATAATTGCAAATGGCCTCGCCGTACAAATTTTCAATTTTTACGGGACATGTGCTGGTAGTCCTTTGTGTTTCTATCCATTTTTCATTGAATTTTATCAAACAAAAATACAAAATAAGTATGTCGTGTGTAATTGGGGTGTAATTCGGTCTTTAAAAGAAAATTCACAAAAATATGCAGCTTTTTATTCTAGGCTGTGATTTAACCATTTTTAAAATTTTAATATGTGTGTGATGATTGTTTAGGTGTTGATTAATGGGTGTTTTAAATTCATTTTAATTTAGTTGTATTTTAAAAATCAGAAAAAAAGAAAAGAAAAAAAAATCTGAGTATTGGGAAAACAAGCCTGGTTTGGTCCGAATCTACCCACAACTCCTAGAATTTAAAATCTGAAGATCCAAACCCTAGAATACAAGAACCTGGGGAATCCGGTCATTTTCATGGGGATTTTGGGACCTAATAGGCTTTAATCAAGGTGTTCTCAGTCGAGAGCACCCCGATTAAGGTTTGTTCGGCCTCAAATGGTCAAAATTGGTTCAGGTCTGGTCCGTCTTTGTTTAAAGCTCTAACAGTAAGATTCCCTTTTCCTTTAGTTTGGTTTGAATACTGTTTGAGGATTGCCAGCATGTGTCGTTGTGTTTGTTTGGTATTTTCTGGTATTTTCCTTAATTTCTTCCATCTCTGTCAAAGACCTATTATTTGGTCGTTTGTTCTTCTGTGTATGTGAATACATCTGGTGATATACATGCTCGTCAATTAGATTAGTCGTCCAATAGTTGATTCATATAGGTTCCCAGTAATTGAACAAAAGTTGTCTGAAGCCATTCGGGACCCTGAACGTGTTGTTTATATGAACGACTGATTATTACCTGTTATAATTAGTATAGTCGACTCGATAAACGTCGTCGATTAGTTTCCTACGACTGAATGTTCAAATATTCTAATTCATACAACTTCACGTAAGTGAACGAACCTGTTGATTGTTAATTGGATGCTCGACATTGCCTGAATTTAGCTTATAACTGCATTACAAAACAACTGAAAAATTCAGTCTAGGGCAGCTTCGATTTTAAACTTTCAGAAGTTCAAAATGACCCATTGTTGCAGAGGGTCAAGACAGTAATAACCAGGGATTAACAGGGGTAATTTGGGTATTAAAAAGAACAGAAATGATTAGTTTAAATGAGCTGACAAATAGGGTATTGGATTAGGATTAAAATAAGGTAATAGTGGGGAGCCAAACTTTGTGGCATGGGGATGATTGAATAAAAAAGGGGTGCCCATGTTGTTGGGCAGAAAATACAGGCTAAAAGCCTGTCGAATGGATGGGTATGGGGAATATTTTGATTAGTTTAGAAAGGAAATTATGGGCCGGAAAGAGGAGAGGGGTTCAAGGCAGCTGAGTGCTTGCCATTTCTGCCTATAAATAGAGCTGTTTCAGAACATAAAAGGGGGCTGAACATTTTTTAGTCTCGAGAGAGGTTTTAAGTTGAAAAAGGCTGAAAGAAAGAAACATAAAGTCTCAGAGTATTGTAACCAAACACTGTTTGAAACTTACATAAGAGTTCAAGCTGGTCAAGCTGTCTTGGCCAATTGTTGTTGGTTATTTGCCAAGCTGTTTGTGATCATTGGATTGCTGTTGCTATTGCCTTGAACATTCTGGTTTTTCTCGATTGTTTTCTACTCTATTTCTGGGATTTTCTGCTTGGTGCTCTATCACTTGTGGGCTTCATAATTGTGGTTGGTTATTGCTGTTGGTTGTTGTTGCTGTGTTTGCTGCTTGATTGCCCGTTGCTGACATCTTTCTTCTTCTCCTGTTTATTGTTCAAACATCCAGGTACACGACTAATACTGTCAATGTAATCTGAAGTTGAGTATGAATACAAAGAGAAGAGTTGAAGATCGTTTATTTTATGTATAGCCTGTACACTGAATGTTATGTGATGTATGATAGTTTACATTTTGGCTCGGATACTGAGTTAGCTTTCACACATAGCAACTGTCAATGTAGGGTAACTTGACATCCAATTGTGTGTGTAGGCTGTTGGATAAAAAATTTCGACCATGTAGTAGACTGTAGCTCAGAAATTAGTTGTGTTTGTGACTAGCATGTCCAGTAACGCACGAAAACTATTCATCATTAGTTAACTGCTTTTCACTTTAATGAACTTTCCCGTTATAACTGATAAACCACGCCTGTAGAACAAAGAACAAGTTCACGGCCTCAACCTCACGGGGGTCGAGCCCAGGTCGAAACAGACCAAGCAGGCCCGCATCGGACAAACAGTGGCCCAAGTCCGGCCCATCCCGCATGAGTTGGATTTGGGCCCATAATGTTCGATCAGCTGTCCGTGTGCGTAGCCACGTTTTCTTATTCTGTTAAAGCATTCTGAATCCTACTATAAATGACCTGCAAGCATATAATTAACTAGGACTATCTCTGTTTTCAATTAGTAGAGACAAACGCGACAAGAAACGTAGTTGCTATAGGATATCCTTTTAAAATAAGGACGAGATGAGCCTCGACAAATAAAAACGCACAAGATGCGGGACCCTCGTTAAATGTATATATCGAAGCATTCAGTTTCCAAGGCGGGTCGTTTAGCAAATCTCACGACCCTCCCGGAATAATAACGCGATAGTCTCTTTAGGCGCGTATTTAATAATCTATTTTCTTAAACTCGGGTGTGCATTTCATGCGACCCAAATCCAAATCCCAAAACATCAAATAAAATATGTTCCTGATCGCGGGTGCATTTCATGTGACGCAATCCAAAGACATGTTTTGAACGATGTTCACTTTCCCTTTAAAAATATGATAAAGGCGGTAAAAAGTTAAAAGTTGCACATAAGTAAATATTTGTATAAAAATCAGATAATCAAGCCGAATATAACAGTTGAGCGACCGTGCTCGAACCACGGAACTCGGGAATGCCTAACACCTTCTCCCGGGTTAACAGAATTCCTTATCCGGGGTCATTCTTTTCCTCGATTCGGGATTAAAATTGGTGACTTGGGACACCCTAAATCTCCCAAGTGGCGACTCTGAAATAAATAAACAAATCCCGTTTCGATTGTCCTTTAATTGGAAAAACTCCCTTGTACCCTCACGGGTACGTAAAAAGGAGGTGTGACAGCTCTGGCGACTCTGTTGGGGACCTCCTGACCCAGAACCACTAGTTCAGGGTTAGAAATTCGAGCTTAAATAAATTGTTATATTCAGCTTTATCTGATTTTGTTACATGATCTGTGCTCAATGTGCTAACTAACTGCTTTACCGCTTTGATATTTTGTGAACTGTATACAAATTGTGCCGAAACCCATATCCTCTCTGAGTCTTCTAAATCATGAAGAAGGGCGTACTTCGTACGACTTCTTTTCTGTATAGTGTCAAATCCCAATTTAGAACGAGGTTCGGACAAGTTGCTAAGCCGGTGAAGCTTCTGTATTCCCCGTACGCTGCCCCCCTCGGCTCGAGCTGTCCGCTCGGGTAAGCCAGGTCTAGAACAAACACCCAGGTTCTGAACCTATAATAACTCAACTTCATACCGGATCCCTAGTAGGAACGCTTATTTGTATCATGTGCATTTTTGACTTAGGGGACTCAACACAGGGGTTGGGTCCGTCCAGGAATAGTAACCTGAAACAGAAAAGGCCATCCTGATGCATCCTGCTCACTACTTGTGCATTTATTTGCTTCGAACATGCATGATGGCCGATTTTGAATGTTGGAAATTTTTACAAAAAAAATAAAAATAAATAAATAAATAAATAAATAAAGAAATAAAAAATGACAAAGTTCAGATAGAAGAGAAAATGGGTATATTTATTTCAATAGTTTGTTTTACTAAAAACAAAGGAAAAGAGAAAAGAGAAAAATAGCAAGGTGAGAATGAGGAATGAGTTTTTATTTTAGTTTACTTTATTTTCAAAATAAAAATAAAAATAAATAAACTAGTTAGTTTATTACCCGAACTACGTCGGTTTGATTCTCACCGGATGTGGGATACGTAGGCAACCCTCATCGGGCCCAACTCCTTTTTTCATTTTACCAATAATGATATACCATAAAGTATATATGTATATATATATATATATATACACACATGTATATAAATACATATATTGTTTTTTTCAAAGATTTTTTGTTTGGAGTCAAAATAAAGGTTTTTGTTTTCGCCTAAAAAATCACCTTAATAAATGTGCAGGATGAGCACAGAGCAAAATGAACCGTTCTCGGCCCTTAGCGAGGTCCCTCTACAACTCCACATGTGGTGGAATGATTTGGAAGCCGACAGCAAAGAGATACTGGGAAGAGTATTGGGAGGTTTTGTCAATTTGCTGAGTATTAAGCCAAAGACAGATATTCTTGAAGCTCTAATACCATTTTGGGACCCAACCCGCAATGTATTCCGTTTTGTTGACTTTGAACTTTCACCGACACTAGAGGAAGTCGCCGGATATGCGGGATTGAATGGAAGGTTAAGAGGACAATACCTACTTTCGCCAAGGCCGGTATCTCCGCACGCATTCCTGGATTTGCTAAGCATCAGTCGGAAGGTACAACACGACGATTTATCGAGAGGACGTTGTGCTCTCCAATTCTTGTATTAACAATACGGAACTCCGCAAGGTTTCGAGGAACCAAACCTTGGACTAACTCATGGCGGGAACAGAAACAAATGGGAAGCAAAACGTACTTTGGCTTTCATCACAGCATTCTTAGGAGTCGTGGTCTGTCCACGGGAGGATAAAAAGATAGAGATAGGCCTTGTAGGGATGGCCGACATTGCAATCAAAAGAACCGACAGTACTAATGTTCCTTTGATTTTGTCCGAAATCTACCGAGCCTTGACGATATGCCGAGAAGGAGGCAAGTTCTTCCAGGGTTGCAATCTGTTACTTCAGCTATGGATGCAAGAGCACCTCCATCACCGAGTAGGATACATGAATCACGGGTTGACCGGGAGGAATTGTATCAGCGGCTTTCGAGAAGCGCATGACAGGCGTCAGGTTTCCTGAAGGTGTCGAAGCATGGTTTACACGATTAAGGTCAACAACAGCTGACCAAATTGAATGGGCATTCGGCTGGTTGGTTGATACAGAGGTAATATACATGGCAGCTGAAGAATGTCATGTTCTCTTAATGGGACTTCGCAGCATCCAGCCATATGCTCCTCATCGGGTATTGCGCCAGCTGGGCAGGTTTCAAGTAATCCCTACTGATGAAGACCTGAGCAAGAACGCCATTGAGCTAAGCCCGGGAGTCATATTTCCCGAGGGAAAGATTAGAAAGCTGTGGCACGAATGTAGATTCTTGAAACCCAAGACCATGGTACGAGGACTAGCTAAAGGTGAGGTAGACCCAAAGTACGATACTTGGTTCGAAAGAAGGTTTCAGATTCGGCAAAGACCTGCTAAAAGAGCCCACGTCCAACAGTTCACGGATGATTCACAAGAGCAATGGGGATGGTTAAAAAGGGAGGAAGGATACCGGATTGAAATCGGGAAGCTAAAACAACAAGTTGAAAGGCTTGTATTTGAGAACAACGTGCAAGTCGCCTCGGAGCAGGCCGAAAGAAACAAGCTAGCCCAAGAGAACCAAACCCTGAAGGCCCGCCTTCGCCAAGCCAGCAAAAGTAACATTGACCGACAGAGACGTCGCTCCGACGAAAGGTTGATAGCAGGTTTGAAAAATCAGGTCGTCCAAAGCCAAGAAGAATTAGAACAATCAGAAGCTCGCGTAGCCAGGATGAAGGACAGATGGGCAAAATGCACAATGGCCCGGAGGCAGCGTCTGCAACAGGTCATAAGGGATTATGAAATGAGCATCGAGATATTAAGGGAAACGAACTCCACTCTACATGATCGGATCATCAAACAAGCACGAGATGCCCAGGCCGAGAGAAGACATTGTTACGATGCAATGGCCTGCATGGAAAGACAAATGGAGTTGTTCCAGGATCGACTTGCCGACAATGCTCAGGCACTGGGATTGAAGAACCGACAAATCAGGCAATTGTTCATTGAAAGGGACAACATTCGAGGAAGGATTGACGAAATTGGGCATTACATCTACATAAAATGCCTAGCATGTGAGCGAACACCTCGGAAGACCCTCCTTGTTTCCATCATGGACTGCGTCCACCGGATTATGAATGAGTTGAAGAGCTTGCAGAGGGACCTCACACCAAGGGCCGCGGAAATGCAGAATGATGCCTCGCAAGCCCCTAAGTTGGAAAATTAATCTTTGGTCGAGTCCTGTTTATTTGGCTTTGTTGCTTTCCAAAATGTTGTTTTCTTTTCTTTTAGTCAAATCGGGTTAAGAAGTGTGGAGTCTGTACTATTGTTGTTCCTTGTTTGAAGTAATTTGTAATAGCAAAATTTTGAGAACGAATTTAATGATTCCAAAAGAATTTTGTGTTTCTTATTTTATGGCAGAACTACGCCTGGTCTGATTCGCGCGGGGACGTGATACGTAGGCAATCCCCATAAGATTCGACCGCTTTTAATAAAGAAAGAAAAGAAAATACAAAATAAAATAAAATACAGGGTTTCCAAAATACTTTAAGGGACAAATGAGCAAACCGGGATGACGCATGTTGTTTGAAGCGAAACATGTAGAAACGGTTAACTGCCTAGGAGCATTGCATCGTCTATGTGTTGAGATCAAATCTGTTAAACTCTAACGCTAACAAAGTTTGTTGTTGTCTGATCCAGACAGTTAGTTGTTAAAGAATTCTGGCAACACACCCTTACCAAACCAGATCCAAAGGACCGGTAGCAATAAGCATGACTACTTCAGAGAATAGTAACGAGGAAGAAAGGCCAATGAGCCAGTTGTTAAAAGAAGCGATGGAAAAGATTGAAAGGATGGGACTAGAGATGAATGCAATGCAGCTAGCTTTAGCCAAAGCACAAAAGAGCCCTGAGCCACTGGGGCGCATGCCGGAATACCCTCATTCCGGCCCTTCCACAAGCCTCCCAAACCCCCGTTATCATCAAGAAAGAAGCCCTCATGATTCCCAATCTCCACCACCCCATCAACCTCTCCCAACACCTAATATTCCCACCTTTGTGGGACCCACATCAGCCACCTTGCAAAGAACGACCAGTGAGCCATTGTTTCAGGCTCACGATACGCAATACTATCCCCCTGAGCCTACATTCCATGCCCCCAAACCACAGGCCTACAATCTGCACTTGGAGGTACCGGCAGAGATTGAAAAACCAGTTAAAGCCCCTGAACAGGATGAGATATTGAGGAAATTCAAAAGCTTGGAGCAATCCTTCAGGAACCTGCACGGATTGGGCAACCAAGTCAGCGTGGCTTACAAAGATCTATGCCCTTTCCCAGACGTCCAACTCCCGGCTGGTTTCAAGATGCCTAAGTTTGATTTATATGAAGGGCACGGTGATCCCATGGCACATTTGCGAGGATTCTGTAGCAAAATGAGAGGGGCAGGCGGAAAGGATGAGCTGCTGATAGCTTATTTCGGCCAAAGTCTGAGCGGATCTGCACTAGAATGGTATACCAGGAAGGATTCCAGTAGGTGGTACACTTGGGATGATCTGGCGCAGGCTTTCGCAGGTCACTTCCAGTACAATCTCGAGATAGTCCCTGACCGTCTCACACTATTGAGAACTGGGAATATACCCGGAGAAAGTTTTCGCGAGTTCGAGTTCCACTGGAGAGAGCAAGCGGCCAGAGTCGATCCTCCCATGAGAGAGGGAGAGATGGTGGACTATTTCCTACAAACATTGGATCCAACCTACTTTGGTCACTTGGTGACAACGGTTGGAAAATCCTTCAACGAGGTGGTCAAGATAGGAGTCATGATAGAAAAGGGTCTGAGGTCTGACAAAATCTTGAATTATTCGGCACTCAAGGCCACGACCCAAGCTATTCAGAGCGGCACCGGAGGTACGTTGGGAAGAAGAAAGAAAGAAGAAATTGCCACGATCGAGGCAGGCAGTTGGCCCAGGGCTAGCAAGCCACACTACAACCAACCCAGACCTCACAGGCCAAACTACCCATACAACCCACCACAACATTGCTATCCACCTCGAGAACCACATTGTTCCGTATACCAGGCCCAGACATATACACAGCCTCCGGTTCGCCCTCAATGGCGCGCGCCGGCTCCCCAGAATACATATGCACCACAAAACACCTATCCTCCACCAGGGGCATATAGAAACCCTCCAGGGGCAGGCTTTCGGGGAAATCCAGCTGCTAGGAATGACAGGCTGCGGAAACAGAGAACCTTTACTGAGTTGGGAGAAACCTACACCGCTTTGTTCCACAAATTGAGGCAATTGGGTTTGGTTAGTCCGGTCGAGACTCGAGGACCAAATCCCCTACCCCAAAACTGGGACCAATCAATAAGCTGTGAGTACTGCTCAGGGATGTTGGGGCATGATACCGAAAAGTGTTGGAAATTGAGGCATGCCATACAGGATCTTATCGACACCAATAAGATCGAGGTCCAGACACCAGAGGCTCCCAACATCAACCAGAACCCAGTGCCAGCGCACCACGAGACTCACATGATTGAGTTGGTGTATGGGAAGGAGAGTGGAGAAAACCTTCACAGACAGTGATGATGATCCAGGCCGCCCCGAAAGAAGGTTCAACCAGTGGGGGGACGAGGGTACAGTCGCAGGGAGAAGGCGTCAAGCCAGTAGTGATATTGGGAAAGAGCCCGTCCGTCATAACAAGCAAACCCGAGCCAAACAAGTTGGTAGTATGAGGGACTCCGCCCATACCTGCAGTTGTGTTGAAGGGGGTATACAGAGAACTGGTCACCATAAAGCCTGTAGTCCAGCTGCCGATAATTGATAGCAAGGCCGTGCCTTGGAAATATGAAAAGGCGGTGGTGATGTACAAAGGAAAACAGGTGGAGGAAGTTAGTTGCGAAGCGCAAGGGCTGACTCGATCAGGTCGGTGTTTTGCTCCGGTGGAGTTAAGAAGAACCAACCCAACTGCAACCAAGAAACCTGTATCCGAAGAAGAGGCTGAGGAGTTCCTGAGAAAGATGAAGGTACATGACTACTCCGTGGTCGAACAACTGAGGAAAACACCGGCCCAGATCTCGCTGCTGTCATTACTGATCCATTCTGAGGAGCATCGTCGGGCCCTGATGAAGATATTGAACGAAGCTCATGTGCCCAACGAGATTTCTGTAAACCACCTGGAAACCATTGCCAACAAGATTTTCGAGGTGAACAGGGTAACATTCTCAGATGATGACCTGCCGATGGAAGGTACAGAGCATAATAAAGCTCTCTACCTAACTGTCAAATGTGAAAACTCGGTAGTTACTCGGGTATTGGTGGATAACGGTTCAAGTGCCAATATCTTCCCATTATCCACTCTGAACCAGTTAAAGATCGACCACGGAAGGATCCGCAAGAATAACATCTGCATCCGGGGATTTGACGGAAATGGAACAGCCACTGTAGGGGATGTTGTACTTGAATTGACCATCGATCCAGTCCTGTTTACCATGGAGTTCCAGGTGTTAGATGCCACAGTATCTTATAACCTTCTGTTAGGACGACCATGGATTCATGCAGCCAAAGCAGTGCCCTCCACCCTACATCAGATGGTGAAGTTCGAGTGGGAAAGACAAGAGGTCGTGCTACACGGCGAGGACACGGCGTACACCATGGGTGGCGCCATTGTACCTTTCATAGAGACCACTAATGACAAAGGTCCTTGGGTCTACCAGATTTTCGATACAGGGTCGGCAAACAAAGTTGCTGAGGGAGAAAGCATCCCGCACCCTAGGGTAGCTGCTGCGACAGTCATGATGGTGTCGGAAATGCTAGGTAATGGATTTGTGCCGGGAAAGGGCCTGAGAGTCGAGCTTCAGGGGATTGTCCAACCTGTCACCCTGCCTAAAAACCTGGAAACTTTCGGATTGGGGTTCAAACCGACCGCAGCAGATAGGAAGCAGGCGCGAAAAATGAAGAAGAGGGTCTGGTTTCTTCCCAAACCGGTGCCACGTCTCTCAAGATCTTTTGTCAGAGCAAGCGCCAAAGGGCCACCAGTCCCAAAGATTCTAGGACCATTGATTGGTATGGATGGGAACTTGAATCAGAGTTTTGAGAGGCTATTCGCTGATGTCAGTATGGTAGAAGCTGGAGAAAGTTCCAGCAGAGCAGAGATACAGTTTGTGGGGCCTAAGGCCAAAACCAACGATTGGACGGTTACTCCTCTTTCTGTCCGAGGGGAGTCTTGGTAGTAGGCTTTGATTTATGTTTTGTTTGTTTTGTTTTGTTCGGATTATTCCAGGGTGTAATCCAAAGTTTACTTTTTGTAAAAGTGTGAACCCTTTTATCCCGCAAGTTTAATAAAGTTCTCTTCTTTTGTCCCATTTTAATTTTGTTTTGTTCTTTTTCTTTCTGAACAGTTCTCTTTTTACTGGTTCTAATGACATGGCATGCACAGTGGATCTTCGACCTAGTCTAATAAATCAATCTGAATCTGACTCAATGATGCAAGAGGTCGTTTGTGACGACGAATCCGAATACGACGAAGATAAAGCTTTCGAAGAGATAAACCGAGAACTGTGCCAATTTGAAGAAAAACCCAAACCTAACCTAAATGACACTAAGGCTGTGAATCTAGGAGACGCTGATAATGTCCGAGAAACCAAAATCAGCATCCATATTGAGCCGAATGTCAGGGAAAAATTGATCAATTACCTCGTGGAATTCAAAGATGTTTTTGCATGGTCATATGATGATATGCCGGGATTAAGCACCAATTTAGTGGTTCACAAATTGCCCACTGACCCAGCATACCCTCCGGTCAAGCAAAAGCTAAGGAAATTTAAAACAGAAATGAGTGTAAAGCTCAAAGAAGAGGTGATTAAGCAGTTGCAGGCGAAGGTCATTCGGGTCACTCGATATCAGACCTTAAGCAGTACGAAGAAGACCATGTATGATCACATGGATGATCATAAAGTCTTGGCGTCAGGAAGACCATGTATCAGACCTAAGGAGATTCTTCCAAAGACTCCGAAGGTATGATATCAAGCTTAACCCGGCCAAATGCGCATTCGGGGTTCCATCAGGAAAGTTATTGGGATTCATCGTCAGTCGACGGGGGATTGAGTTAGACCCGTCCAAAATCGAATCCATCCGAGATTTGCCACCGCCAAAGAACAAAACAGAGGTAATGAGTTTGCTGGGTAGACTCAATTACATCAGCATGTTCATCGCTCAACTCACAGCAACTTGTGAGCCCATATTCCGGCTGCTGAAAAAGGATGCTGCGGTAAGTTGGACGGCGAAGTGTCAAGAGGCTTTCGACCAAATCAAAGGGTACCTGTCTAATCCACCCGTATTGGTCCCGCCTAAGCCAGGGAAGCCCTTAATTCTTTATCTGACGGTCCTGGAAAATTCTTTTGGTTGTGTACTGGGGCAACATGATGACACAGGAAGGAAGAAGCAGGCCATCTACTATCTTAGCAAGAAATTCACAGTATATGAAGTCAAGTACACTCAACTCGAGAAAACATGTTGCGCCCTAACTTGGGTAGCTCAGAAGTTGAAACACTACCTGTCCTCGTATACTACTTATCTCATATCCCATTTGGACCCATTGAAGTATATCTTTCAGAAACCTATGCCCACAGGGAGGTTGGCAAAATGGCAAATTCTGCTCACAGAGTTCGATATCGTCTATGTGACGAGGACAGCCATGAAAGCCCAGGCGCTGGCCGACCATTTGGCAGAGAATCCAGTTGATGAAAATACGAGCCTTTAAGAACGTATTTTCCCGACGAAGAGGCAATGCATACAAATGAGCTGGAGTTACCCGAGGAACCAGGTTGGAATCTTTTCTTCGATGGAGCTGCAAACGCGAAAGGGGTTGGAATAGGAGCAGTACTCATTTCTGAAACAGGACGCCATTATCCTGTTACGGCTCAACTACGCTTCTATTGCACCAACAGTATGGCCGAGTATGAAGCTTGCATTTTGGGTCTGCGATTGGCTGCGGACATGGATGTCCAAGACGTTTTGGTCTTGGGAGACTCGAACCTCTTGGTACATCAGATTCAGGGTGAATGGGAAACACGGGAATTGAAACTCATACCGTATCGACAATGCTTGCATGATCTGAGCAAGCGATTTCGATCGGTGAAGTTCAAACATATCCCGAGGGTTCATAACGAGGTTGCGGATGCATTGGCCACCTTAGCATCAATGTTGCACCACCCTGACAAAATGTATGTTGATCCTCTGCACATCCAGGTCCGTGATCAGCACGCTTATTGCAACGCTGTAGAAGAGGAAGCAGATGGCGAGCCCTGGTTTCATGATATCAAAGAATACCTCAGAATGGGGATATATCTGGAACAGTCCACTGGAGACCAAAAAAGAGCCCTTCGGCATTTGTCAAATAGTTTCTTTCTCAGCGCAGGAGTTTTGTACAAAAGAACTCCGGATTTGGGATTGTTGAGATGCATAGATGTCGGTCAAGCCACGACGGTTATGGCAGAGGTACACGCTGGAGTTTGCGGGCCACATATGAGCGGATATGTATTGGCAAGGAAGATCCTTCGAGCAGGGTATTATTGGCTTGCCATGGAGCATGACTGTATCTCTTTCGTAAGAAAGTGCCATCAGTGTCAGATACATGGAGATCTGATTCATTCCCCACCAACAGAGTTACACACGATGTCAGCACCCTGGCCGTTTGTGGCATGGGGCATGGATGTCAGTGGACCTATCGAGCCAGTAGCATCCAACGGTCATAGGTTCATTCTAGTAACCATTGACTACTTCACCAAATGGGTTGAGGCTAAAACCTTCAAGTCGGTAACTAAAAAGGTAGTGGTGGATTTTGTGCACTCCCATATCGTCTGCAGATTTCGGATCCCAAAAGTGATCATCACGGATAACGGTGCGAATCTTAACAGCAGCCTGATAAGAGAAGTATGCCAACAATTCAAGATTACACACCGCAATTCCACCCCATATCGTCCCAAGGCGAATGGAGCGGTCGAAGAAGCCAATAAGAACATCAAGAAGATACTGCGAAAGATGGTGGAAGGATCTAGACAATGGCACGAGAGATTACCCTTTGCTTTGTTGGGTTACCGCACTACCGTCCGGACTTCCGTAGGTGCGATGCCTTATTTGTTGGTGTACGGAACTGAGGTACCAGCGGAGGTCAAAATTCCATCCCTCCGGATTGTCGCTGAAGTCGAGATTGATGACAATGAATGGGTCAAAGCTCGATTGGAACAATTGAGCTTGATAGACGAGAAAAGATTGGCAGCAGTGTGCCATGGTCAGTTATATCAGAAGAGAATGGCAAAGGCATACAATAAGAAGGTACGCCCTAGGAAGTTTGAAGTAGGGCAGCAGGTATTGAAGAGGATCCTCCCGCATCAGGTCGAGGCAAAAGGCAAGTTCGCCCCAAATTGGCAAGGGCCTTATGTCGTGACCAGAGTATTGTCCAATGGAGCTTTGTGTTTGACAGATGTCGAGGGGAGATGTGTCGACATGGCCATCAATTCTGATACAGTCAAGAGATATTATGCATAATTTCTTTAATTATGGCAATTATTGGTTCGTTTGTTTGTATTTGGTATTTATTGGATAATGAGATGACGGAGGCAATTCTTTCTTCTATCCAAACACTTTTAACCCTCGTTTCCCCCTTTTGAGCCTTAAGTTATTCTTTCATATCCCTCTTTTGGAATCACTAATGAAAAAAAAAATAATATGAAAAAAAAGAGAAGGAAAAAGAAAATTGTAAAAGAAAATGGAAAAGAAGAAGATAAAATCACAAGAAAAACAAAACCGTTGGGAACTACGTTTGACCTGATTCCTCAAAGAGGATACGTAGGCGCCTCACGGCTCGGTCATAGTGTGCATCATAGTATACATAGGATGCATAGTGTACATAAATACGCATAATAAGGCACAGTGTACATATGCACATAGCTCAACATAGAGTAGAAAATAAAATCCCCCAAGCAAGAAAACTGGGGCAGAGGTTATGTTTTAAAAAGTCCAACAAAAGGTTTGATTCCAAAAATTGTAGCGGATCACCCATCAAAGTTATTTCATTTTTTGATAAGCCTTTCTTTTAGCCCCACACCAAAACCAACATCGACGTCCAAAAGACCTCCCGATCAATATCCAAGAGGTGCCAAGTCAGGCAAATGAAGCCGAGAATAATACACTGATCCCCGGCGAAGAAGAGGTTCATAAAACTGGAAATGAATTGACAGTCCAAAGGAATCTCCAAAGAGAGGGTCATATCAACAGCATTCCAATTCCCCGCTGGAAGAAATAAAATGAGAGAGTCTTATCGGTGAAAACCTTCACAGGCACCATAAGGCGACGAAAGATGAGAGATATAAAACGAGAGAGTCTTATCAGTGAAAACCTTCACAGGCACCATAAGGCGCCGGGAGCCGAGAGAAAAGAGAGAGTCTCATTAGTGAAAACCCCTCGAAGGGCACTATGAGGCGACAAGACAGATCAGCAAAAGGGTCCGCGTTCGCAAAGAAATGGACGTTCATTTATCCCCAGCAAGTAAGACCATCAGGCAAGATGTTTGATACAAATAGACTGGGTCGGAAATCTATGGTGCACGTCATGATTATAAGGACCAGTCATGTCATCCAGATAAGTTTTTGGTTCAGAAAGATTTTTCTCCTTTTCTACCTTTTTCATTCTAAAAATTGGTTTTGAAAAGGATCTTTCAAAGTTTACTACCAGAGACTGAAGGGGTCCAAAAGCAAAGTACGAAAGGGATAGGCCAAAAACCGAAAATAAGACAAAAGGCGTTGGTCGCAAAACCAAAGGACGAATTGCATCGAAAGAAAGGTGATGTAAAGAGAGCGGAAAATGACGAGTGAAGGACTCGTGGACAAAGTTCCGAGAAGGACTCCCCGCAGAACATCGATAAATCACGGACCCAAGTCCGAAGTGGTCAAACTCCACAGGAAAGGGAAATTGATCCGATACAAGATAGCAGTCCCAAAGGTTATCCCCAGGTAGTAAAGTTCTATGCCTTGCAGTTTTGGGCGGAAGTAAACTCCTAAAGGGAGCGGTTTTGGGAGTAAGAGCAGACTCCCACAGCATGTACTGTAAAGAGGAAACAGAAAAGGGGATAAATCGAAAACCAATTCCCAGTAGAGCGGACACCCCAGCAAGCAACTTTGTCCACTAACCAGTTGTGGGGGCACAGAGCAAGAAAAGGGAAAGAGAGGGAAATTCATCCGCCGGAAAGACACCTTTTCCCCCATGAGTGAAACTAACTAAATCCTTTTTGTCTGCTGTAGGAAAACAAAGGATTGAAGATGGTAGCAAGATGCGACGCCAGGGAAATCACCAAAACCGGGGCAGAAAATTTTCTGCCGATTGTCAAAAAAAATTTCTCGGAAGAACGAGGAAACAATTTTAATACTTTCAGTTCTAGGTTGCCCACCAGTAAAATGCGGGAATACATTTCAGCTCTAGGTCGCCCACCAGTAAAATGCGGGAATACCTTTCAGTTCTAGGTCGCCCACCAGTAAAATGTGGGAATACTTTTAGTTCTAGGTCGCCCACCAGTAAAATGCGGGAATACCTTTCAGTTCTAGGTCGCCCACCAGTAAAATGCGGGAATACTTTCAGTTCTAGGTCGCCCACCAGTAAAATGCGGGAATACATTTCAGCTCTAGGTCGCCCACCAGTAAAATGCGGGAATACCTTTCAGTTCTAGGTCGCCCACCAGTAAAATGCGGGAATACTTTTAGTTCTAGGTCGCCCACCAGTAAAATGCGGGAATACCTTTCAGTTCTAGGTCGCCCACCAGTAAAATACGGGAATACTTTCAGTTTTGTCTGCTGCAGGAAAACGAAGGATTGATGATGGCAGCAGGACGCGATGCCAGGGAAATCACCAAAACCGGGGCAGAAAATTTTCTGCCGATTGTCAAAAATTTTCTCGGAAGAACGAGGAAACAATTTTAATACTTTTCAGTTCTAGGTCGCCCACCAGTAAAATGCGGGAATACTTTCAGTTCTAGGTCGCCCACCAGTAAAATGCGGGAATACTTTTCAGCTCTAGGTCGCCCACCAGTAAAATGCGGGAATACTTTTCAGCTCTAGGTCGCCCACCAGTAAAATGCGGGAATACTTTTCAGCTCTAGGTCGCCCACCAGTAAAATGCGGGAATACTTTTCAGCTCTAGGTCGCCCACCAGTAAAATGCGGGAATACTTTTCAGCTCTAGGTCGCCCACCAGTAAAATGCGGGAATACTTTCAGTTCTAGGTCGCCCACCAGTATAATGCGGGAATATTTTTATATCGCAGATTTTGAAATCAGTAACCCCACCGGAAGGCAAAAGGTTACAACAGGAGTCCCCAGCAAGGAAATAATAAAATCCCCAGCACCGGGAAGCATAAGGTTGCAAACTCAAGTGCAGGCGTCAAAAGGAAGAAAGGACGCGTTTTGAAGGAAGCGGCCTGTGAACATTAGACCATTCCCAGCATAACAAATCTGATGAAGAGAGTCGTACCACCAAAGGAACCATTGAAAAGCTTAATGAAGAAGGCCATGTCCCCAGTGGATCAAGCGAAATGATGAAAACCGGCATTCAGAAAAAGCAAAAGACCAGTGTCATCTCCCAAGTTCACAAAAATAAAAGCATCGGAGGAAAGCGCAAGCCGACAAGAAAGCAAGGCAACAAGAACCAGTTGAAGATGGATGAGATCTTATGATCCACAGTCTAGCTTAGCTTCTTGTTTTTCCTTTTAAAACAATGTAACAAGGAGATTGGTGAGCGGTAGCATCCTACAGCAGCATGCAATAGCGCACAACAGCAGCGAACACTACAGTCATACGGTAGTCCCAGCTACCAAAATTTCCCGAACTACATTGATCTGATTCCTGTTCAGCCCAGGATATGTAGGAAACCTATGAAACAAAGGTTCGGTCAAATATTTTTCAAAAAAATGCTTCACACGGAGTACTCGGACGAGCAAAAATCGCCCGCTTTATCTTTGCGCGAAAACCCTTCGTGTCTTCGGGCAAAGAGGGGCAGCTGTAAGCACGTGATTTTTGCTTCACGAACAATCACTCCAAAAGAAATCAAAATAATTGCAAATGGCTTCGCCGTACAAATTTTCAATTTTTACGTGACATGTGCTGGTAGTCCTTTGTGTTTCTATCCATTTTTCATTGAATCTTATCAAACAAAAATACAAAATAAGTATGTCGTGTGTAATCGGGCCGTAATTCAGTCTTTAAAAGAAAATTCACAAAAATATGCAGCTTTTTATTCTAGGCTGTGATTTAACCATTTTTAAAATTTTAATATGTGTGTGATAATTGTTTAGGTGTTGATTAATGGGTGTTTTAAATTCATTTTAATTTAGTTGTATTTTAAAAATCAGAAAAAAAAGAAAAGAAAAAAAGAAGAAGTGAAGAAATCGGATTGGGCCCCAAATGAGGCCCAAAGCCAATGCAAGACCCAGTCCAAGCCAGGCCTGCCCAAGCACTTAGTCAAACGACGTCGTATCAACATCCCTATTGGAGCCGTTGATCTGACTCAAACGAACGGTCCTGATCAGGTTGCTCATTACACCTCAACGACGCTGTTTCAGGCAAGTTGATCCGAGCTGTCCAACCCTTTTGATCCAACGGACCCAGGCCTTCCCCCTAAACCCGTCAAATTTTGACCCGATCCAGCCTTACCCGGTCTCACCCACCATCACACCCAAACGACACCGTCTTTCCTAAGTGAATAGATCCTGGCCATAGATCTCATTTGATCCAACGGCCAGGATCTAAACCCCCAAGGCATATATAAACCTAACCCTTTTACCCCGCCCCCTATCCAAACACCCACCCCCGTTCCTTCGTCTCTCTCAGAAAGGGATCCCAAACCCCCCGAAACCCTAGCAGCCTCCATGGCTTCCCTTTCACCAGAACCCGGCGGCATGGACGCCGGTGACCACCCCCTTAACACCCTTGATGCATCTCACCACCCCGAACCCAAATCTGTTACCCCCTAGCCTCGAATCCTCTCCCACCCTCTAGAATCTTCATTTGAAGATTCGAGACAAGACTTGATCTATACCAAACCACCCCAGATTCACACTAGACAGTCCCCTGACTACCCTTATGACCAAAACAAGCCTGGTTTGGTCCGAATCTACCCACAACTCCTAGAATTTCAAATTTGAAGGTCCAAACCCTAGAATACAAGAACCTAGGGAATCCGGTCATTTTCATGGGGATTTTGGGACCTAATAGGCTTTAATCAAGGTGTTCTCAGTCGAGAGCACCCCGATTAAGGTTTGTTCGGCCTCAAATGGTCAAAACTGGTTCAGGTCTGGTCCGTCTTTGTTTAAAGCTCTAACAGTAAGTTTTCCTTTTCCTTTAGTTTGGTTTGAATACTGTTTGAGGATTGCCAGCATGTGTCGTTGTGTTTGTTTGGTATTTTCTGGTATTTTCCTTAATTTCTTCCATCTCTGTCAAAGACCTATTATTTGGTCGTTTGTTCTTCTGTGTATGTGAATACATCTGGTGATATACATGCTCGTCAATTAGATTAGTCGTCCAATAGTTGATTCATATAGGTTCCCAGTAATTGAACAAAAGTTGTCTAAAGCCATTCAGGACCCTATACGTATTGTTTATATGAATGACTGATTATTACCTGTTATAATTAGTATAGTCGACTCGATAAACGTCGTCGATTAGTTTCCTACGACTGAATGTTCAAATATTCTAATTCATACAACTTCACGTAAGTGAACGAACCTGTTGATTGTTAATTGGATGCTCGACATTGCCTGAATTTAGCTTATAACTGCATTACAAAACAACTGAAAAATTCAGTCTAGGGCAGCTTCGATTTTAAACTTTCAGAAGTTCAAAATGACCCATTGTTGCAGAGGGTCAAGACAGTAATAACCAGGGATTAACAGGGGTAATTTGGGTGTTAAAAAGAACAGAAATGATTAGTTTAAATGAGCTGACAAATAGGGTACTGGATTAGGATTAAAATAAGGTAATAGTGGGGAGCCAAACTTTGTGGCATGGGGCTGATTGAATAAAAAAGGGGTGCCCATGTTGTTGGGCAGAAAATACAGGCTAAAAGCCTGTCGAATGGATGGGTATGGGGAATATTTTGATTAGTTTAGAAAGGAAATTATGGGCAGGAAAGAGGAGAGGGGTTCAAGGCAGCTGAGTGCTTGCCATTTCTGCCTATAAATAGAGCTGTTTCAGAACATAAAAGGGGGCTAAACATTTTTTAGTCTCGAGAGAGGTTTTAAGTTGAAAAAGGCTGAAAGAAAGAAACATAAAGTCTCAGAGTATTGTAACCAAACACTGTTTGAAACTTACATAAGAGTTCAAGCTGGTCAAGCTGTCTTGGCCAATTGTTGTTGGTTATTTGCCAAGCTGTTTGTAATCACTGGATTGCTGTTGCTATTGCCTTGAACATTCTGGTTTTTCTCGGTTGTTTTCTACTCTGTTTCTGGGATTTTCTGCTTGGTGCTCTATCACTTGTGGGCTTCATAATTGTGGCTGGTTATTGCTGTTGGTTGTTGTTGCTGTGTTTGCTGCTTGGTTTCCCGTTGCTAACATCTTTCTTCTTCTCCTGTTTATTGTTCAAACATCCAGGTACACGACTAATACTGTCAATGTAATCTGAAGTTGAGTATGAATACAAAGAGAAGAGTTGAAGATCGTTTATTTTATGTATAGCCTGTACACTGAATGTTATGTGATGTATGATAGTTTACATTTTGGCTCGGATACTGAGTTAGCTTTCACACATAGCAACTGTCAATGTAGGGTAACTTGACATCCAATTGTGTGTGTAGGCTGTTGGATAAAAAATTTCGACCATGTAGTAGGCTGTTGCTCAGAAATTAGTTGTGTTTGTGACTAGCATGTCCAGTAACGCACGAAAACTATTCATCATTAGTTAACTGCTTTTCCCTTTAATGAACTGTCCTGTTATAACTGATAAACCACGCCTATAGAACAAAGAACAAGTTCACAGCCTCAACCTCACGGGGGTCGAGCCCAGGTTGAAACAGACCAAGCAGGCCCGCATCAGACAAACAGTGGCCCAGGTCCGGCCCATCCCGCATGAGTTGGATTTGGGCCCATAATGTTCGATCAGCTGTCCGTGTGCGTAGCCACGTTTTCTTATTCTGTTAAAGCATTCTGAATCCTGCTATAAATGACCTGCAAGCATATAATTAACTAGGACTATCTCTGTTTTCAATTAGTAGAGACAAACGCGACAAGAAACGTAGTTGCTATAGGATATCCTTTTAAAATAAGGACGAGATGAGCCTCGACAAATAAAAATGCACAAGATGCGGGGCCCTCGTTAAATGTATATATCGAAGCATTCAGTTTCCAATGCGGGTCGTTTAGCAAATCTCACGACCCTCCCGGAATAATAACGCGATAGTCTCTTTATGCGCGTGTTTAATAATCTATTTTCTTAAACTCGGGTGTGCATTTCATGCGACCCAAATCCAAATCCCAAAACATCAAATAAAATATGTTCCGGATCGCGGGTGCATTTCATGTGACGCAATCCAAAGACATGTTTTTAAGCGATGTTCACATTCTTGTAAAAATAATAATAATAAAGCGGTTAAAAGTTAAAATTTGCACATAAGTTCATACTTGTATAAAAATCAGATAATCAAGCCGAATATAACAATTGAGCGACCGTGCTAGAACCACGGAACTCGGGAATGCCTAACACCTTCTCCCGGGTTAACAGAATTCCTTATCCGGATTTCTGGTACGCAGACTATAATATGGAGTCATTATTTTCCTCGATTCGGGATTAAAATTGGTGACTTGGGACACCCTAAATCTCCCAAGTGGCGACTTTGAAATAAATAAACAAATCCCGTTTCGATTGTCCTTTAATTGGAAAAAACTCCCTTGTACCCTCACGGGTACGTAAGGAGGTGTGACAAGCATAATGGGGCGACAAGCAGTCCATGCCCAAGATAATATTAAAATCTACCATGCTGAGCAACAATAAATCGACTCGAGTCTCAAAACCACTAAGAGCAACCAAACACGACCGATAAATGCGATCCACAACAAGAGAATCTCCCACAGGAGTAGAAACATAAACAGGGAGACTCAAAGAATCCCGAGATACACCCAAATGCAGAGCAAAATAAGAAGACACATAAGAATAAGTGGAGCCTAGATCAAATAGAACCGATGCATCTCTATGACAAACCAGTATAATACCTTTGATGACAGAATCGGAGGCAACAACCTCAGTACGGGCAGGAAGAGCATAGTATCTGACATGGCCTCCCCCTCTAGGATGACCTCTACCTCCCTGACCTCCACCTCTAGCTGGCTGAGCAGGTGAGGTAGCAACTGGAGTTGTAACTATAGCCTGAGAACTCTACGGGGCACCCTGTGGCTGAGAAGTCTGTAGGGGTGCACTCATCCCAAGTTTAGGGCAATCCCTCACCATGTGGCGTGTGTCACCACACTCAAAACAAGTTGTGGGAGGACGTGGTGGCTGCGACTAGATCAGGCCAGGTCTATTGGACTGACCCTTGAAGTCACCCCGTGCAGGAGGCACGCACTAGATACCAGAGGTGCATAATAAGGCTCCTGAGGTCTAGGAGGATCTGGAATACCACTGGCTACAGGAAGAGCGGAATGAACAGGGCGACTCATATGACCCCTACCATGATGACCTGCAGCTGGGGCATGGGCACCAGAATAATGGACCGACTCTCGAAACCTCTTGGCCTCCCTCTCTTTCTCCCTAACATGCATACCCTCAATACTCCTAGAAATGCTCACCACCTGCTGATAAGAAATATCCATCTCCAACTCACGAGCCATGCTAGACCTGATGTTGGGAATAAACCCCTCAATAAACCGGTGAACCCTCTCACGAACAGTAGAAACCAAGGCTGGGGCATGTCTAGCCAAACTAGTGTAACAGATAGCATACTCTAAGACAGTCATAGCACCCTGGCGCAAATGCTCAAACTCTACGCGCCATGCATCCCTGAGGCTCTGAGGAACGTACTCTCTCAGGAATAGATCTGAAAATTGAGTCCAAGTCAGTGAAGCAGCCTCATCCGGACTGTATAACTCATATGTGTGCCACCACTCATAGGCGGCTCCTCAAAGCTGGAAAGTAGTGAAGGAAACCCAGCTCAACCCTGATATACCTATGGTTCGGAGAATGTGGTAACACTTATCTAGAAATCCCAGAGCATCATCCGATGCTAGACCACTCAATACATAAGGCTTGTACTTCTTGAACCTCTCAAGCCTCAGCGCTCATGCTCGGAAACTGCTGCCCTATCCTCAGGCTGATCTCGGACTGCAGGCTGTACAGGAATAATCTCAAGAACCTGCTCGACTTGCACTCGCTGCTTAGGAGTGCGGGCAGCGGGAGTCTATGCTCCTCCCCCGTCCTGAGACGTAGCTGTAGTAAGGGGAAGCAACCTTGCTTGAGCCAAAGTGGTGTACATGCTCATGAATTGTGCCAGGGTCTCCTGAAGTGCTGGAGTAGTAGTAGCGGTAGGTGTATCAGGTGGCTGAACTTCGGCTGGAACTGCTGGTGGTACCTCGATGGAAGCTTGCCCAGGTGCTCTGGCTGCACCGCGTGTGCATCCTCGGCCTCTACCCAGGCCGCGACCTTTACCCCGGCTCCAGCCTCTAACGGCTGCAGTAGGGGGCGTGGGTGCCTGATCATCTCGAGTAGCGTGTCTTCTCAATATCTATGAGAGAATAGAAGACATAATTTTAGAATTGTGATGTCCAAAATATCGCACGACAAGGAAATCAAATAAAGTGGAAATTTTCCTAACAATTACATAGCCTCTCGTAGATAAGTACAGACGTCTCTGTACCGATCAGTGAGACTCTAATAAACCGTCTTGTGATTCATGACTCCCATGAACTTAGAGCTATGATACTAACTTGTCACGACCCCGATTCGCCTTTCGTGAACCCTCGTGACGGCACCTAGTCTCTACGACTAGGTAAGCCTAAATTGCGGAAGATAAACCAAAGTGCGGAATAAAACAATTTAAAATAGAAATAGAGTGATATAAAAGCATTTAAAAGTGACGCTCGACATACACAATATTTAACTCTCAAAACTAATGCATATGCCTAAAACCCGGAAACCCATGAATCATAAGCTACGAATATAATAAAATACTCTAACTCCGGAATGTCTACATCAAAAGAAAAGATAGAAGGGATGTCACTACAAGATAGAATGGAAAGGGACTCCTCGGTCTGCGAACGCAACAGATGTACCTCGCAGTCTCTAGAGCAGTCGCCTCGCCTCAAGGGTGATAGGACTGAGTCGCAGTACCTGGATCTGCACACGAAGAACATGCACAAAAAGGGCATGAGTACACCAAAACGGTACTCAGTAAGTGCCAAGCCTAACCTCGGTCAGGTAGTGACGAGGAAGGTCAGGGCCCTACTGAGATAAAATAAAAATATAAGATATGACAGTATAAGATAAGCAGTATAGTTGAAAACTAACACTAAGAATTTAATACGGGAAAGTAGGGAATTTAATAACTGAAACAGAGACAAAAACAATCACAGGAAAACAAGGAATTCAATAACTGAAACAGAGGCAAAAACAATCACAAGGAAATAATCGGGGATCTCTTAGTATCCCGAGGATCTCTCAGTACCCTGAATATATGCCAGGGATCTCTTGGTATCCCGGGGATCTCTCGGTATCCTCAATATATGCTAGGGATCTTTTGGTATCCCGAGGATCTCTTGGTATCCTCAATATACGTGCTAGGGATCTCTCGGTATCCCGAGGATCTCTTGGTATCCTCAATATACGTGCTAGGGATCTCTCGGTATCCCACACCGCAACTCAAATTCATAAATGTGTGCAGGGGATCTCCCGGGATTCCTGCAGCAACAACACAAGGAATACTTGTTTAAGCCCAATTTCGTACCAAGTAAACAGGTAATTCTAACCTAACATGCTTCATGTAATACAATTAAGGCAGGTTAAGCAAATAAGCAATTAAGTCAATTAAACATACTTTTTTAGGCTAACAACATGCTTAATTTGCAAGTAGTATAAGACAGGATAAAGGAACACAATTAAAATTACTTAAAGAAAATCAAATTTTCAACAATTATCTCAAGTAAATTATCTCAAGTACACACTCATCATCTCATGTACAAGGCATTTCAATTATCAAATATACCAAATCCTAAGGGGAAGGTCCCCCACACAAGGTTAGGCAAACCAATTACCTCGAACCGGCTTAATAATCAACCCGAAACCACGCTCTTGCCACGAGTACTCGACTCCAAATGGCCCAAATCTATTCAATTTAATTTCATAATGTAAATAATACTTCAAGTAACTGATTCTACAAAGAATTTCTATGCTAATACGCGAAATTAGGTAAAATGACCAAAACGCCCCTCGGGCCCACGTCTCAGAATCGGGTAAAATTTATATTTTCAAAATCCTCATACTCTCACGAGTTTATGCATACCAAAATTATCCAAATCTAAGGTCAAATTCTCAATCAAAAGTCAAATTTTAGGTCTAAGAACTTTCTTCCAACTTTTCCCCAATTTTCATCTCCATTCCGAAATTAAATGAAGAAACTAACTGTACATTAATGGAATATAACTAGAAAGGGTTAAAGAATTATTACCCACTGATCTCCTCTTCAATTTCCTCTCAAAATCACCCTCTCTCGAGCTCCAAATCGAATTTCAAACTTTTTAAGCTAAACCCTCGAAAATTCATATTTCTGCCTAGCTATTACCGCATCTGCGGTCTCGATTTTGCGGACTAATGGTCGCACCTGCGACCTTTCACTTAAGACCAGTTTCCGCTTTTGCGGTAGACCCTCCGCATCTGCGGTCTCGTAGGTGTGACTCCTTTCTCGCACCTATGGCTCCTGCTGAACCTCTCCAATTCCGCTTCTGCGACTACAGAGCCGCTTCTACGGTGCCGCACCTGCAGTCCCACACTCGCAGGTGCGGTTATAATAGAAAACCAGCTGAAGCTGCAACTCCAAACTCCAAAATTTCTCCGTCAACCATCTGAAATCATCCTGAGGCCCCCAGGACCTCAACCAAAAGCACAAACAAGTTTGATAACACTGTCCAAACTTATACCAATCCTTAAAACACCTAAAACAACATCGAAACAACGAATCAACCACAGATTCAAGCCTAAGAACTCCAAAACTCTAGAAATACGCTTTCGATCAACACTACGGAGCTACTCCAACTTCCAGAATCCCATTCCGACCCTTGGATCAAAATCTCACTATCGAACTAGAAACTTTAAAATTCGACCTTTCGGCATTTCAAGCCTAAATTAGCTACGGACCTCCAAAACACAATCCGAACACGCCCCTAAGCCCGAAATCACCCAATGGAGCTAATGAAACCATCGAAATTCCATTCCGAGAACATCTTCACATTGTTCCGAATATGGTTAAATTTCTACCACTTAAGCTCTTATTTAGGGGCTAAGTATCTAAAAACTCTCCAAAACTCTAAACCGAACATTCCGGCAAATCAAAATAGCAGAAATAAATACGATGAAAGTTAATAGGGGATCGAGGTGTAAATTCTTAAGACGACCGGCCGGGTTGTCACAGTTATGGAAATAAAAGAGAGTTCCACTGGAAAGATGGTCAAATATCAATTCAGAAGCAACCCTACAAGCACAAGGGCGTGGAGGTAACAGTCTCACTACAACATTGTATGCGCTCCATAAGAAAGTGGCACCTAATGTGGCTAATGAACGGAAAGTAAAAAGCAAAAGTAATATTAGAGATTATATGAGTTGCACAAAAATTTCGGCATACGTGGGAATTAAGATAAGATAAGTATGCATGCAACAAGGGACAGGAAGACCATAAAAAGTAATAGCTTATGTTTAAAGAAAGCTGAGAAGGAACAAAAGGAATTATTCGATTAATGGTCCAAATTTAGTTATGTTATGAACGCACTTAAGATTCCGAAGCATTATCCATGCAGCATATATGTTGACAATCATACAACCGTAGAAGACTCCGATATATGTTAAAATAAAGAATTGAGTCCAATTCATAGATAAAAGATTGAATTGTTAGATGAAGGTATCATGGATATTCCATAGAGCCCATGAAAGGCTAAAGTAATAACTAATACCATGAGCCGCATATCAGAGAGACGAAGAAACTAAAGAGTTACGACAACTAAGTCAATCAGGAGTCTGATTATTGGACCAAGAAAATTATAGAAATCGTGATTGAAAACATTGCAGAATCACTCCTAATATTAGAGGTACAAGAGAGGTAGTACAAAAGTCATATTCTATAATGGCTCTATGATAAAGCCATTTAGAAGAGTACCGGCCTTATAAGAAATCAGTATGAAGCTCCCACTAGATTATGTATGCACCAGAGGTGCAAGTATTACAATAGAGCTTCAAGTTGTCGATGTGAGTTATACCTATATGGAAGGGAGGTCATGAGAGAGATAGAAGACATGATGCGAGATTTTAAGGTAAGTAAGGTAAAGGTGAACAATATACGAATTACTCAAATAAGGTTGTGAATAATCTATACTTCAGATAGAGGGCTAGAAGCATTGGGATTCAGTATCCAGGAATGATAGTGGCATCTTCAGTGGCATATCTTCCAGCCTATGGTTTCCGGGTATCGAGAGGTCTAGTTAAAAGAGTAAGGAGGAGTTTGAGATGATGTAATGTCTCGCTTGACGTTCTAGAATAACATAAGAGAATCTATGGTGCAAACAAGTTAAAGGAAGATTGTGAGTAGTATAAATGGATATGTGTAGGTCGCAAGCTAAAGTATGGTAAAACGACAAGGTTTTAGGAAGACAAGAGCAAAGATAAAGAAAGTGCAAGTGAGAAGGTGAGGAAAATGGATAAGTCCTCGGGATTTAAGCCCATAAAAATAAGATAGCTGATGGTTTCTCTAAATTATAGAAAGCTTAGTATAGCCTGAATGAACTCAAAGGAGTCTAAGACTAGCATTTAAAATAGATGGAATGCTGCTCTGGTAGTAGAATGAGGGTGTAATTGTGATAGATAAATGATGACATTTGGGCCTTCAATTGAGTAATGATTTAAAGAAAAAGAGGGGATTTTATGAATTATATGGGATTAAAATATACACGAAAGGTAAATCACATTGGAATGCTATAAAATACGGATTATGGAAGTATAGTATTGCCTCTAGGTGGATCAATCTAATTACTCCAAATGTTCCCTGATGAGACGTGAGCCCTAGCGGTAGTGTTACATAAGAGGTCAAGTTATCAGTGATAGATTTTAGATCAATATTAAGGTGAGTCAATAATGGATGGATAAAAGTTATAAAGTATGAGATGAGATTAAGCCGTCATTCTTAAGATGAACAGTAATGAGGAAGCATTAAAGGACTTAGACTTATACATATAGGATATGCAATGAGAGTAACCTGGAGTTTGGTAGCAGACCTCAGTAACGGTAAATCCAAGTAAGAATTATCGTATAGTATGAACTACCTAGATGCAGTTAAGTCATACTGATGGATAACCGGGTCAATGAAATAAGATATAACAATATTCGTAAGTTCGACGAAGTACCGAGCGAAAGAACTTTAATATACCTATAGACGCCCAGAGGGACAACTTGTTATAATTTTGTATATTTTCATGAAGTGAAGCCTAGATATTGGCTAAAAGTTGGAGGAAAGAGGAGAGAAGAGTCGCATAGGCACACATACAAGGTTAGAGTCATACAAGCTGCATGATAGAAGGTAGCAACGGTTACGAGATTGGAAGGATTCCGACTACAAGTCATGGTGTGAGAAAGAGGCCTAAAGGGGGGAACGCCCTGGCCTTTGGATTTATTCATAGAATAGTTGCCTAGATGACAAGGACAGTAGTAAAACCATTCGTAAGAGCTGTTCGATTATGAGACCGATAAGTGCATCAGTCAACATTTAAGGACGAATGTTCCAAAGGGGGGAATGATGTTACGCCATGCAGTATTATGTCGATGTTATACTCTACAGTATTATATTACGATGGCCCCACAGTATTATATTACTACGATATTACACCATGTAGTATTGTACGTTGAATTTGTAGATAATTGACATCAGTTCAATGACAAGATTATTTGGAGATTATAAGTATTATTTTATTTCAAAGAAGTGATAAGTAAATTTGTGAAGGTCAGAGGGTAAGCAAATTGAAGAAATGAGTTTCATCGAAGTTTGACATTTTGAGATAAAATACGGTCCAAGCTATAATGCCCCGTATTTATGGACTAGTGCTATACAAGGTACCACGTGACCATGATAGCAAGATGTATAAAGTGTGTTAAAAGTGAGTAATATTATAAGTAATTTGAGATAATTTTTAATTATGTGGGTAATTATTTAATTATTGGTTAATGAAAGATTAACAAATTAATTAAGAAATTGGTGGATAATTAGTTAAAATCTTTAGATAAGCTTATGGAACCTTAACGTGGAAGCAAAGTCTTTAGTTAATTAGTGACTCTTTACTCATGTAACAAAGGTGGCAAATGTAGAGGAAAGTTTGGCTAAGTCATACTAAAGTGGGGCCCACTCCCAAAAGGTTAAGATAACCTCTTTAATTCATTATTGAATCTCTACATGTCAAAGAATGCTTCAACAAACTAATTCAAAGTATTAGCAACGTAATTTGCTACAAAGTTCATACAAGACTACTTCGCAACGTGAGAATTGTGATACTAAGGGAGTACGGTGCAATCTTTCTCAAGAATATCATATGAATTTTTCCCTACTTCGATCCGCTGTTACATGATTTGTCGCAATTGACGTGTGTTAGAGGGATTATCAAGAGAATCGGCTCATGTATGTTAAGGATATCCTTTCTTTCCTTTTGGCATGATCTACACGACACAAACGAAACGAGCAAATGCACAACTTCCATAAATGACTTTATTCATAGAAGTATTAGAGGTGCCTATGTTCTTGAATTCCCATGTGTCTTATTATTACATCTTGTGTTCATGGGTCTCAGAAAAATATTTAAGTTGAAAAGAGTTTACTTCATGATATTACTCAAAGGCATAATGGTCATATGACATTCCGAGAGATTTTATTGACGTACTTCTCATGCATTGCATTTATTTATACATGTACATTGACCTATGATCAAATGGTGTTATATACGCATCTATATGTATATATATGTATATGGGATATGGGAAAAGGTTACGGTATTATATACGCACCACCACCTGATCAACTGGTATACGTTGATGATTTTGCCCATAGTGGCCGAGATGAATGATGGGATGCCCTCAGAGGCTTGATGATATTGTGAACACATGTACCTATGCATGGCATGACATTCATATGCATATTCATGACATTATAAGTATTTTAGGAGTTATAGAGTTATCCAGACTTATAGGTTAAGTCATTTACTCCATATTTTTTCCATATCTTTTATACTTATTTATGTGCCTTACATACTCGGTACATTATTCGTACTGGCGTCCTTTTGTTGGGGACATTTCATTCATGCCTGTGGGTATAGACAATAAATTTAACGAGCCCTTATAGTAGATGTGGTTAGTATTCAGCGAAGGATCGGTAAGACTCCACCTCATTCACAGTGCAACCGAGTTTATGAGTCATCGTGTCAGAAATTTGCTACAGACTTATGGGTAGGCCGGTACCCTATCCCATTTGATGTCTAATACTCTTAGAGGCTTTATATACGGAGGTTCATTTTGTACAGTATGTCAGAGGTCTTGACGGCCCATATGTACTCATGTTTTAAGAAAGATGGTTCATTGTTACAATGCTTTCCCACTTATAGTAATACATAATGAGTTGTGTCCATGTTGGCCCAGTTACCAATGACAGTACTGTAAGAAAGATATGTTAGTTGGTACTCGGTTGAGTAAGGCATCGGGTGCTCGTCGTGGCCCCTTCGGTTTGGGTCGTGACAGTACACTACAATAGACACAATCACATGGCAAACACCTCGTGCTGACATTATGATGACACATAAGAATATGTAGATTGTGGATCAAACAACACTAAAGCATCTCTTTGACAGATTCAGATAATACCTATAATAACTACATTGGATGACTCTGCCTCAGGTCTAGCCAAAAATACATAACAACGGAGATAAGACCCACTAACCAGTCCTCTACCACATGTATGATGGCTTCTACCTGGATGACCTCTACCTCTAGCTAGCTAGCTTCCACCCCTGGATAGTTGACCCCCCACCCCTAGCTGGAACAGTGGGTAACATAGCAACCGATGCTAGAATTAAGGCAAGAGTACCCTATTGTGCCATATTGCTTTGTGATTGAGGACAAAACCTCACGACTTGCCTCGAATCCCTAAACACATAGAAATCCCTCTACTTACGTGGCTACTGAACCTAAACTTTTCCCTGAAGACCCGAATAACCACCATGGTAACTCTATATCGTATGTGCACCAAATGGTGGTTGCTAGGAATGAGGTCCATGTGCACTATGGCATCTGATGTACCATGTGAAACCTCGAGTGCTGACTGTACTGGTCGAATAACATGTCCTCAACCAAAATGACCCTTGCCTCTAGATGGGGCAACATTGAATCCTCCAAAATGATGAGGCCTTTTATCAAAGGCCATCTCTCTCACCTGGCCTCGAATGTGCTCAATCCTCCTAGAAATATCCACTATTTGAGTTAAAGAAGTCTCATTCTTGGCCTCTATAGCCATCTAAAGTCGGATACTATAGGTAAGACCCTGTATGAACCTCCACACCTTCTCTTTCTCAGTAGGGATCAAGATAGCTACATGGTGAGACAAATCAATAAATCTGGTCTCATATTGGGTGGCGGTCATGCTACCCTACTGGAGATACTCAAACTGGTTGTGTAGCTCATCTCTCTGGGTGTGGGGAATAAACTTCTTCAAGAACAGTTGAGAAAACTGAGCCCATGTAAGAGGAGGTGATCCTGCTGGTCTACCTATCTCATAAACCCGCCACCACCTCTTGGCTGAACCATGCATCTAAAAGACAATGAGATCCACTCCATTGGGCTCAACTAGTCCTAAATTGCAAATAATCTCATGACAACGGTCCAAGAAGTCTTGGGCATCATCTATAGATGCACCGTTGAATTAAGGAGAAGACAACTTCAGCAACCTATCCATCCTCTTCAGCTCATCAGCTGACATAGCGGGCATAACCTTAGGCTATGCGGCAGTGATTGGCTAAACTACCCCAACTAGTAACATTCCTAGGTCAAATGGAGGTTCACGTTCGGGAGGTTGAGTGGCCTGACCCATCGCATTCGTAGAGGGCGGTCGCGATCACGGTTGGTGGTTTCCTTTCGTGTTCGCATGGTGCTAGACGCATTCGTGATGGTTTGGTATCTGTGTTCATCATGTTCGCGAGGTTAGTGTAGCGAACGCGTAGCGTATTTTCTGGTAGTGTTCATTTAGTACATCATGATAGCAAAGTTGATCTCGCGATCACATTGGGTTTACCTAGAGCAATTGTATAAGTTTCTATTTTTAGACTTGGAACTTTGTTTTAACATATTTTGAGATATGGAGCTCGGATGTGGGCGATTTTTGAGATAATTTCCGTCACTTGGATTGGGGTAAGTGTTCTTCCATCGAATTTGATTGTTATTCATGATTCTATCTTTGATTTTGGCATTTGATTGATGAATCTAAAAGAGAAAGTGGAGGTTTTTGAAAAACGTTTTCTCATATGAAAAATTGAGATTGGAAAATCAATTTTGAGTATCGGATTTGGATGAAACTTGTATGGTTGGACTCGTATTCGAATGGATTATCAAAACTTGGGAGTTTTATCAAGTTTCAAGAGGTGGACCCGGGTTAAATTTTTGGTTGACTTTGAGTATTTGATAAAAGATTCTACATGCAGGGGTGATGTATATATGAGGTAGCAAGTGTATACACATATGCCATGGGTATTCATATTCGGGGTAGATTCTAGCTTACTCTATGTTTTATTTGATCGTGTGTTCCACTTGATTATATGTATTGTTCCATTAATCGACTATGTGAGCACTATAAATTATGCTAAAGAAATGTTGAGGCTATTGATACCTTATGTTGAACATGATGAGCAAATCTTGAGAGTTATGCTGAGCTTGCTTCGGAGTTACATACTCGTTTGTTATGAACACACTTTCATACTTGTTCTTGTGTTGAGCCTTGATTGGGACATGTGTACTCTATGACACATATGTGATCCTTTATATGACTACTTGAACTTGGTTTCTATATTCTGATTTTATTGTAGTCATATTTTATATGTTGAATCCATCTGCACTTTTGTTGATTATGTCCTTATGCACTTTATTGATGAGTTATGAGGGTATTCTTCTTTATGTGATTCGTTACTTTGACATAGGGGTGTTCATAAAAACCCAAAAAATCAAACCAAACCGACGGAAAAAATCGATACTTTTTTGATTTGGTTTGGTTTGGTTTTGATTTTGAATTTTAAAAACCGATCAAAGTTGGATTGGTTTGGTTTTAATAAAAATCGAACCGAACCCAACTGTAGAAGTAGCTATTTAAAATTTATTTTTATACCGATATGTATGTATATTTTTATACAAATTTTCTAAAACTTTATGGTACATATTAATCGTTTGCACTTTTAGTCTAGTTCTTTGCTATTATAATAATCTAGTTCGTTGCCATTACATTCTAGTTTGATCAACAATTTTTTTGCTAAGTACAAAAAATTATTTCATCTTAAAAATAATCTATTTTAATTTTAATTGAGTCCTTAAATTATTCATTACTATTTGATTCAATTATCATCAATATATCTTCGTAAATGATAGTTTTCTCAAAGAGAAATTAGTTTAATAGTGTTAAGATAAAAATGTAGTCGCTGGAATATGTGTTTGGTAGTGTATATCTCATATTTGAGAAAAATCAATATAATTAAAAAGGCAACATAAACCAAATCGATAAAAAATTGACTTAATTGATTTGATTTGGTTTCGATATTTGAAAACTAACTTACTTGATTGGGTTTCTTTTTAGTGAGAAACCGATCCAAACCGAACCATGAACACCTCTAATTGTAATACATGTAGACATGTTGGGTGAATTATTGGGTGTTGGTGCGAGGTTTCTGTTGTGCTATTGTTATTATTGATATTGCACATGTAGAGATACAATGCGGGCTATATTGGATTTGCACATATGGCAAGACAAGGTGGGATGATATGTCAATACTCGTGTGGCGAGACAAGGCAGACAATTACTTTATTTTAGCACACACGGTTAAATAAAGGTGGCATTGTGGGGGTGTTATGTGGTAGCCTGAGGCTTTTATTGATTATGTTTGTGTGGTGGTACAAAAGGGTCATTCTTGTTTGTGCTTATGACTTCTTTATGTGTGTCATGCATATTTACATGAATTATTACATTGTTTCTAACATGTTAATCTATGCCTTTGTTATTACTTGATGATTTAGTTGCCAAGATGCGTGAAGTTGTTATCTCATATTTTGTTGTGTTGTTGGTAGTGTAGGATTGAAGTAAAAAGAAAGTTGTTATCATGCATTACTATATTTGATTCTTGAAAACTTCTCTTGAACATATTATTTGGTAGTTGACATGGAATCGAATTATAATGTGGAATGAGGTCTTTGCCGTGCAAGTGTGATTTATATTATGGCACAAGGTCCTTGTCGTGCGGGTGTGGCATATGTTGTGTCATAAGGTCTTTGTCGTGCAAAGGTGATTGATAATATGGGTACGAGGTGCCTTATGTGTGTGATTCCATTTAATGACTTGTTGTTGAAGCTGAGCCGTTACTTGTATTAAATTATTATCATTTGTTCTGATGAGATTATAGTTATTGTTTTCTGCTATACTTCCTCTTGCAGTTTTGATATATTGCACAAATTATTTGACTAGTGAGTATCTTTCGACTTAAAAACCTCGTCACTACTTCTTTGAGGTCAGTCAAGATACTTAATGAGTACATGGAGTCATTTGTACTCATACTATACTTATGCACCTTTCGTACAAATTTCTGGAGCTGAATAGCTATGAAGACAGAGCTTTGCTTTTGAGGCGTAGAAGCATGTCAGATTCATTCTACTTTTTTGTTCATGATAGCTTAGGTTCATTTCTGTTTATGTAGTTTTTAAACAGATATTGTATATATTATTTTCACCAAATTTGTAAATTAAAATTATAGTGGATCATGACTTGTACAACCAGTCCTTAGGGTAATTGTATTAAAATATTTTGCGGTCTTATTTATAATATTGATAATTTCTCATTATAGTAGTAGCTTATACGGTTTGGCTTACCTAGCGGGTTGGGTTAGGTTCCGTTATAATATTGGTGGGATTTTTGGTCGTAACACTCGTTGATATACTTTTCCACCAACAACCAATTTTGTTGAAGCACATGACTTCAACACTCGTTGATGCACTTTGTTACCAACACTCAATTTTGTTGAAGCACTTGTCTTCAACTCTAGTTGATGCATTTTGTCACCAACATCCAATTTTATTGAATCACATGTATTCAACTCTCGTTGATGTACTTTGTCACCAACACATAATTTTGTTAAAGCACATGTCTTCAACTACCGTTGATGCACTTTGTCACCAACACTCAATTTCATTGAAGCACTTGCTTTAACTTCCATTGATGCACTTCTCTTCAACATTTAATTTTCTTTCCTACTCCCAATTATTTTAATTTTTTTCTCTCCAACCTTTAGAAGAGTCTCTTCCTCTTGTACCATATTTTCTTGTACCTTTTTAAGCTTGCATTTTTTTTTTGGTAATCCTTCTCAGTGTGACTTTTTTTAATGCATGAATCATTGGCTCGGCTTTTTCCAATATAATCATTGGCCATGCGTTTGCCAAAATAATTTTTGTCCAGACGGGCGACACACATTTTCTAGTGCTGCCTGCCGGAAGCGGAAGCTACCTGATTCTCTCTCATGATCGTAGAAGCTATGATACCAATACGAAGAAAAATATATTATTATAAATCTCTCCACATGTCTCAACACATAAAATAAGCTAACAATTCCTCTATTTATAATAGTACAAAACTTATTTCAACTAGAAATATGAAAACCTATTCCTATATAATTCTGACAACAAATCATATTTAAATATAAATTAAATAAATTAGAAAATATCAAATCCTAAAAAATTAAGATTTCCTACTACAATTTTGTATTAGTTTTCCAGCAGACTTTAATATTCTTGTTTTCTCTTTCTGCCTTCATTTTTTTTTCTTGGCTCCTCCTTTATTTCCTTTTGTGTAAAGGGGTGGGGTTGAGGTGAGGGAGGGACTTTTTGTGCAATTCCAACCTTGCTATTCACGATTAAAGGAGCTAAGTGGGACAACAACTTGAGAATTGATTAATGTACAAATTTTTTTCTTCTTGGTTTACCATCTGATGTCTCGTATCAACGTTGGGGCCCAAATAAATTCAGATTCGCACCAGAAAGTTTCACTGGGTAAAGCGCTCCCTAACAAAGGCGATTCCATATTCATGAAATCGAACCCGAAATCTCTGGTTAAGGATGAAGGAGTATCTACCACTCTACCACAACTCTTATTGGCGTGGACAAATATGTATAGCCTTTGATATGATCAATATTGATCTTGTGCTATGGATTCTTTTATATACATCCAAATCTTTTCTTTTTCTAGAGTAATGACTGATTTTTATTGTTATTGGTGTCTTAGTTTCAATGCTCAGAACCAAATGCAACTATCTTTACTTCCGTGCATTATTTTACGGTCATAAAATTTGAATTTCTGTCGTTTCAATTTATGTTAAAATTCTTTTCGAGATGTTCCAAAACGTTTTATACTTCAACTTTCATGATTCAAACTCATATAACTTATTCAAGTTTTAAGCTTTGTTGTAATGCTTCTCTATCGAACTAACTTCCCAACTTTTACTTCAATATTTTATTTTATTTTTCTAACTGTAATTTTATAAATAGAGTTAAATATTATTCTGTACTATAACTAATATAATATATTTTCTCCATTCAATTTATGTGAACGTCTTTCCTTTTTAGTCTGTGCCAGAAAGAATGTCCACTTTTTATATTTGGTAACAATTTATCTTTATGTAATGATATATATATATGTCTCATTTTACACCACAAGTTCAAACCTCTCATCTTTTTTCTTAAACTCGGTGTCTAATCAAATAAGTTTGCATAAATTGAAACGAAGAAAGTATAAGTCAAATTAATATCTTAAGTTGTGTGCATATTCAAACACATGACATGAATTGGACAGAGGTAGTAATAAACATCCACCTTGAAGATGAAGTTGCTCATGATTAATTCAATTTTGATGGGAAAAGCTTAAATTTGTTGGAATTGTGAAAATGGTTGAATTAATTTGAGGATTCTTGGGGAAGATAAGTTTTGATTTGATTGTACAAAGTATGAATTGTTTCTGACTTCACTCACATGTTGGAACTGGCTGTGATTGAAATGAAAGTAGTAAATATACGGGAATATATGAGCTAAGATAACAGATATGGTGGGATTGGGGTCTTGTGAGTTGAAGTCAAAGAGATAAGGATCATGGAGTGGAGTCAATGTTAATATGCAGAGCAATATTTCCCTAGTTTTCAGCTCACCGATCGAGTTGTTTGTAGCAATATTCCACCCCTTCTCATCATTTCACTGTCCATAGCTTTGTTACGAAAAGACTCCATAGTAGACTCTCCAAAATACTCCTTGACACTCTCGTTGAGGCATCTTCAACCTTTACCCAATTTTTGGTCTCAAAATGAGGATTTTTCCATTTTGGGACAACTTACTCCAACCATTCACTCATTTTTTCTCCCAAACTTTATTATATTCTTTTCTCTCTTCTATATTATATTATTATCTTTCATTTTAATTTTATTTTTTAATTTCCATTAAACAAATTTCATCTTTTATTTTTATTAATTTGTAATTTCCATTAAAACAATTCCATAAAATTTCAACTAATATAATTTGTAAGCAATTATTATAGATTAACTAATAATTCAAATAAAAGTGCAATCATTGCGATACAAGATTAATTAAATACATATTACATAACGATAAAATTCATTCGAAATACTACATAAACATTCAACTTCAACCTCTAATAAAATTAACTTACAATTTTAGGTAAAAATAATAAATACACGAAAATTAAGTTACCAAAATTATACGCCAAAGTTATGATGTAAAATTAATATTATAAAGATAGTGCCCTCACAAGAAAGAAAGTCCCAAAATTACCATATTTACAATAATAACACAAGGGGCAAATGCACAAAGACGCTCACTCTCAACAAAGAATTTCAAGTGTTACAAAATATCATGCCATAAGCTTGCCCTTATTTTAATTCGCCGCCTATTCAAGAACATTCGGTTGGAGATCCCATAAGGACTTTTTAAGCTTGTAATATAGGTTTAGGAAAGGGTAGGATAAGCATTTGGGATACAAGTGACTACACCCTCCTTGAACACTACTCACATTTATTTTTCTTTTTGCACTTTGCTTCTTTTTAAATCACATAGCCTCTATTGGCATCTTATTACCACATAGAACCACCTTGAAGTTCCTATTTAATTTTCTCAAAGCTCCATATATATATAACTACTTCGTTTTGGAGCTTGAGTAATTATACCTCAATGTAAAACCTTACCAATTTTCACTTTGACACCAACACCCCCAAATTAGGCTTTTAGCCTCATTCTCAATATCCAAGGAGGGACGGGTCCAAAAGATGGAATTATTTCACAAAAGGGTAAAAAATTGCAATGAGGTAGCCAAAGAAAAGGTTGAAGGCTCAAATGGGGTAAGATAGTGATAATATTTATGCAATGGTAGGCTTGAAAGACAAAAGAGATTTTTCAAAGATCACAAAGAATGCCTAAGGTCATCCCTCCAACCAAACATAACTAACATTAGCATTGAAAGACAAACCGGGCAAGTTCTAGATGATATAAGTAAACAAAAGAATTATTTCTAACAAGAACTAACACACATGGCATATGAACTAGTCAAGATTATTTTATTTCACTTTTTTATTAGAGTATTTAGAGCAATATCATGCCAACTAGTGGAAAAAGAGTCACTAAAAGAGCCAAAAAGTATCATAGAAATTATTCCTTCTCATGCATTTACTTTTTCAATTTAAAATCAAAATTCGGAGGGGTATTCTTAATTCATGTTTCACATGCAAGAGATTAATTCTATTAGTACCAAATAATCCAAAAGTCTCCACATAATAAACCAAGACTAATTCTCTTAAGAAAGTCATCACGTCATCCATCATAGAGAGAAGTCACCCGGTTCAACACAAAAATATTCTTCGGAAAAGAGCCGTAGCATAAAGAAAACCCAAGGAACTACTACTAAAAAAATAAAATAATCAAAATTACTAAAAAAATTATTAACAACAACAACTAATATTAAAGGAGCAAAAACTAACATAAATTACAAACTACTAAAGAATAAATAAAGGAGGGAAGAAAAATAACATAGGACAACAAAAGTGACTAATTTGCACATATATAGCTACTCACACTACGCTCGGCAAGAGCACATGATACACAATATCAAAACAATCCCGGCAAGGGCACAAAATATCCATACAACAGACTAAGCTCGATAAGGGCTCAAGTAGAAATGTATAAACAAAATGTACGCCACCCCCAACTAACAACATTGCAGTGTCCTTACTGCACAATATCAAAAATAAAACACAAGTAGTTTGAGGGTCTCCCTGAGGTCTGCATCAGACTAGCCTGATCAATGCTGTGCTGAACTCATAGCCTCATCATCATCAGTCTTATCACCAACAACGTCTGACATGAAGAAATACTCCTCGCTATCATCTTTAGCCTCCACTGGTATCTTCTTGCCCGGCTGCCCCCATTTGAAGATGGCATTTATGCCTCTCCACATCTTGATCATGAATTTGCTCTTCTTTTTGTTCTTCACCTTCTCCTTCTAGAAGTCTAACTGAAGATCTGCATGCGCCTTGGCCAAGTTACCATAGACTGTCTCGAGTCTGCCAACTGATGCTGCTATCTTCTCCTAAGACTCTGCCTGATTTTTCTATGCATCTAAGTATCTCCTTATGTCTTCCCTGGAGAAGTACTCGGGCCCAGGCTGGGAGGATGAGGGCCCACTAGGGAGTTGTAACATTAACTCCCGGATGGATGTCAGCTGGGGGTTTAGTACCCTAAATGGTCCCTCAGGTGCAGCTGCCTGTGAGGATGACTCTGGACCGGCAACAGTAGTGGTGACATTCCTTTTCTTGCTTTTTACTGCACTACCCTCACCCATTACTCTCACTGGATGAAAGGGTTTATCGGTTGGTAACCAACGATTGGTGCTACGCACCTCAACCTCTGCCCTCATGCATAACTCTGTGATCAGCAAAGGAAACTTCAACCCTGCATCATTGGCCAACAAGTACTCTCTCAGCTCCCGCAAGATATAGTAACCGACATTCACAGGAATATCGTCCAGGATGTATACAATGATCAAGGCCCTGGTGTAGGAGACATCTGAGATATTTCCATAAGGTGACACCCTATTACAGAGGATGTAGAGCCACATTTTTGCTTCAGCTGTAAAGTCAATTGACTTCAAACCCTTTCTCATGTTTCCCCATTTTGCTCTCATGCTTGGAGGGTAGAGTTTTGAGACAATCCATTCCCCGTTATCGCACTGATCCTTCTCTCGCACTGGCACAAGTGGATAGTTAGCAATCCCAAGTGTGTCATTAATCTGCTCCATCCCAAACCTTACTAATTTTCCTCTAATGATGAGTTGTGGGTTGGCGAAGTTTGTGCGCTTAAGATTTGGGTAGAATTCGCGTACCCACTCCTCATTAGATTTGTACGTAGTGGGAATGAAACATGACCATCTGGAGGCTTGGAGACGGGCATAGAAATCTGGGAGCCGCTTGGCTAATTTTTCCTCGGCGATCCCTTTTTCAAGCACTATCATTTATGACGAGGTTGTCAAAATATCTACTTTGATAGTTAGGCGAAATGAAGCGTGAGTTATCAAATGGTTCATCAACTCCTCCTCAATTTCATGATGTTGCGGAGCATTTTCGTTCATGTTTGGGTCCATTTTTCTCAAAGTACCTTCACAAAATCAAAACAATGTTAGTCGGATAATAGAATCATGTTAAGCAATTTAAAACACTCCAATTATGCTAAAGAATTAAGTTGAATGGGCCCGGGAGGCTTCAGTTGCAAAGCCACTGGAATTTGGCAAACTGCCCAGTTTCCGCACCTACGAAAAGACTATCGCAAGTGTGATCTCGCTTCTATGGGGTTTTCCTCCGCATCTGTGGTTTTGAACAACATGCCAAAAATTGCACCTGCAGAACAGTAAACGCAGGTGCGAAACCGCATCTGCAGTAAAAGTTTTTGCATCTGCGGTGTTCATACAAGGGTTCAGACACCCAGAATATTTCAACATTTTTCAATTCTTAAACCCGATTTTGGCCCCTAATTTATGCTCAAGACTTTTAAATTGGTGCAATACAAGAACCAAGTCTCTATTAAGACTAATTTTGTGGCACTTAGCATACAATTTTCTTTTGGACAATTTATCAAACACAATGCAAGCAATGACAACATATGCTTTTTGAATTAAAATTGGTACTCAGACTTTCCATCATTTTGATTCAGCAGTAGCAGCACACACACATGCACTCTCAACCAATTTCCTTACCCTAATATCAACATAAATCAGAGGGAAATGGGGAATTAGGGAAAGCAGCCATGAGAACTCAGAAATGGAGAAGAAAAAGAAGAAAAGAGAAGTAGGCCAAGTTACCTGTGTGGTCTTGTGCTTGATAAATTCGAGTGAGATCAGCGTGAGGAACAGTAGTGTGAGATATGGGGGAGTTTGGGGTTTTGGGAAAAGAAAACTTTTCAGAGACTACCTGAGGAAATGAGAAACCTATTTTTTTTAAACCTGTCCGATTTCCGCACCTGTGGAGCTTTTGCGATGCTACTTATGTGGCCAAAGAACCGCATCTGCGGACCCGCATCTGCGAGCATAGTTTCACAGATGTGGTTACACCAGATGGCTGGTGCCCAAATTTTGCAGTCACTGCTTTGTGCCATTCCAACATCCCAAACTTTTTAATTCAACTCCAAAAAATCTGAAACTTGGCAAATTAGTCAAAAATAATATAATAAGCTATTCTGAAAAAGAAAATTTCAAAAATGACTAAAAGATATTTTGAAAAATGATGTGTTGCCTCCCACCGAATGCTGCATTTAACTTCGTGGCACAACGCAAATCAACTTTACCACTTTTTTAGCCACCTGGACGATATGAATTGGGCACCAAACTTGGAATCAAGCTTGTGACCCCGAGCGGTGGGGGGTGGTAAGTAGATGATCAAGCCAAGACTTAATTTCCTCATTTTCACTTCTTGGCTTTCATGTGAGGAATGTCATTTTGCCTTTTTGTTCCCTCAAATTGTAAAATGTATGGCCTTTGTCTTTCCTCCTCGCAATCCCCCATTGACTCGTGCAGTTCAATTCCCATATCACCACACAATTCCAATGTTGAAAAATGCTTGGAATGTGATTTCAAACCTCCACATTCCAATTCTTCCCGGATTTTGATATCCTCTTTTTCCCCCGGACTAGAGTCAATCTCAACCAAATTTTCATTTACACCGGTTGACTCTAATTCCATATTTTTCTTGAAGTCACTAACACTCATGGAGTCGGTTGGCGGATGTTCAATTCTTGACTCCTCAAAGTAGAGCTCACTTTCTTCCTCGTAGTCGGACTCTTCTTGACTTCTTTCCACACTCTCAAGTTGGTGGGCATAGTGGGCCTCAACCGATATTGTCATTTGACTTTCCAAAGCGTGGATATTATCATTATTTTGAGTGCAGACTTGTTTCAAGTCCTCGAGTGCAAAGTTGTGCTTCTCCTCATTTGCAAGAATGGTCTCTAACATGAGCATCATCTTCTGATAACTACGGATTATAGTTCATTTTACACTCCTTTTTGCTTGACTTTTGATTAAAAATGCATACAAAATAGTCCCAAAGGCTTACATGTTGTACTTATTTGCAGGGTTTAGCCAAAAAGGTGACAAATAGTCAAAACCGGCTCAAAAAAGGAGTGAAACATGCACAAGTGCGAAGAACAAGTCCAAGCACAGTTGCAACAGATCCACTATGGCCGCACTCCATTTAGTACGGTCCGCAGTGAGGAGATTCAGAGACATGCATATTTTGGAAACTCAAGCACTACGACCGCAAACCATTTTGTGTGGACAGTAGTAGACTCACCACAGCCGCAATCAAGTTTGTGTGGTCCGCAAAGATGGGGGTTCAGAGAGTTGGGAGTATGGAGGTTAATGCCAATGCGGTCCGCGGTCCTTTTTGTGCGGACCGCAGTTGAAGCCACCACGGCCGCAGTGCATTTTATGCGGCCCGCGGTGGCCAAGTTCAGAGAGCAGAGACTTGAAGCCAAAAAGCCTCACCGCGGCCGCACTCCATTTCTTGCGGTCCGCGGTACCTTCGCAGGGTATTTTTGTCCAAAAAATTAGGCCTAGTATAAATAGTTTCTTTTCACATTTTTAGGTCATCTTTTATAATCTAACTTTTAGCTGAGCACGTGAACGGTGGTTTTTAACTATTTTGAGTAATTTTATAGTGGGTTTATCATTGAATCTTCAATTATTAGCTTGTAATTGAATCTTATGGGTTATTCTTCAGCTATTTCTTTATTTTCTTCCATTATTATCAGTAGCTAGACCCATTAGCTAGGGTTGTGGATCAACCATAGTGTGGGTATTTGATGGATCTTTCAATTTAAGGCTTAGATATTTATGGGTAGTTGATATTTGGATTGATTTGTGTTTTTCATGTTGAATTAGTGGTCGCAAACACTAATTTGTGCCTATTTGACTTGGGTTCTTCTTGAGAAAAAGAACTTGAGTCTAGAAAAATTAATACAATAAGGAATTGGGGTGTAATCAAGAGATTGATAGCCCCAATTAAAGGGTTAAACCTAGAGATAGTAATACCCGACTTGAGCCTATATTCTTTGCACAATTTGGACACCCAATTGGTCTTGAGAAAGTCAATTAGGGCAAAGTCACTCAAGTTACCGAGAGGTATAGTGTGAGTAATTTCGTGCATTGGCTATATCACAATTCCCAACATAACTTCTTTACCTTAGGCTTTTGATCCCATCAAGTATTCACCTAGGAGAAAGTCACTTCCCTAGTGCCTCTTTAACTAATTAGAAAACCCTATAAGTAATCATTCTTAGTTTATTTTAGCTTATCAGTAGCATAAATATTAGAAGTAATATCCAATCAAAAGATGATTGGAAGAGTAATTAAGAGTACTACGCATCTCTAGTTTAGATAGGAATCCAATTCCCACTTATAGCTCCATGTGGATTCGATCCCGACCATCTCGGATAAAAGCTGCTTCGACCGCTCTAGCCACTTTGTAGTGGTGTAGGGTTGGCTGCGATCACTTTTTGGCGTCGTTGCTAGGGCGATAAAGGTTTTGGCTATCTATCTAAATATTTTTGTGTATTGTTCTTCTTTCCTTCTACGTTACTAATTTGTGTGTGTCGCAACTTCAGGTACAAAATGGTAGCAAACAACACAGCTCTTGGAGATCTTCCGCCAGGGGAGGAGGTAGATGACAATATTGATGATGAGGTTCCTATTGTGCCTCAAGGACAAAGGAGAGGCCGCCAGGCCAATGATAATATTCCAGACCCTCCCCCAGCACCTCCAAGAGTGGCTGCTCGAGTGCTCCCCAACCAAGGATATGCTAGTGCAATTGTCCCACCCTGGATCCGGGCGGGTAATTTTCTAAGTACTAATGTGATGCTGACATTGTTGGAGCAGCGAGGGTATTTCACGGGTGCTCCCAATCAGAATGCTTACAAATATCTCAAGGTTTCGTAGATACCTGTTGGGGGAGCAAGCAAACTAATGCGTCAAAGGATGCACTTTGGTTGAGACTATTCCCCTTCTCACTTAGAGGGAAGGCATTGGATTGGCTCTAACGACTTCCTAACCATTCCATCACTACTTGGGATGAGTTGGCGGATAAATTCATTGCAAAGTTTTCTCGTCGGGGCACATGGCAGCATTGAGAGATGAGATCTTAGCTTTAAAATAGGAGCCCACCGAACCATTACATGAGATATGGGAGAGATATAGAACCATGGTAAAGGAATGCCCTAATAATGATATGATTGAGGTAATGATACAACAGACTTTCTACCGGGGCATTAACACAACAAATCAGTGTATAATGAACTAACTTGCTGGGGGTAATTTCATGAAGCTGTCTTATGATGAGGCTTGTGACATTCTCGACGAGATGGCTGACACGTCTTCTGCTTGGCACAGTAGAGTCAATGTGCCACAGGGTGACCCCACGGTCACTCACTTGCACAAAGAGCTACATGATCATGGGCAGGCTATAGCAGAGCTGACAACAACAATGAACTATCTAGCAAAGGCACAATTATAGCAGGTTCAAAATCCACGCCAAGTAAATGCTATGGAGGGTGCCAACATGCTAGTGAAAAAAAGAAGACAAAGAGGTCAACAGAACCAAGAGAATTCGGACCAATATGACAATGATTGTGGTGGATTCCAAGATGATGGTTATGATGGGCAGAATGAAGAAGTGCAATATGTGAACAATTATCAAGGCCAAAGGGGAAATTCTTCCAACCAACAATAATGGAAACTCCAAGGAAATTGGGGCAATCAACAACAACAAGGGAATAGTAATTGGGGAAACAACAACCAAAATTCCAATTGATGCAATCAGAACAATAATTAGAACAATCAGGGTAATTGGAATGGAAACAATAACAACTGGGTGGTAACAACAATCAGGGGGGTTGGAACAATGACAATCAAGGAAATCGGGGGCTAGGCTTTCAAAGGCCCCCAATGTATCAACAACCGAACAATCCAGCCCTATTTCCATCCCAAGGTCCTACTTCTTCCAACAATGAAATGGGGAGAATTGAAATGATATTTGAACAGATGATGAAAAAGAATGCAGACTCTGATGCTCAGTTGGCTTCCCACAATACTTCAATCAGAAACTTGGAGGTTCAATTAGGTCAAATCTCACAATCCTTGAATACTCGTCCTAAGGGGGATCTACTAAGTAATATGGTAGTTAACCCTAAGGGTGGGAACAATCATGTTATGGTGGTAACTATAAGAAGTGGACGAGGCGGTGATGTGAATGACTCCAAACAAAGAGAAATTTTGAGTGATGAAGTTGAGTTGCAAGAGAATGAGATCCATTTGGTGGTTGAAAATGTGATTGATGAGAACGTAAATGAGGAAGTGATGATTGATATTCAAGATGCCGAGGTGGAGACTCAGAATGATGTGAACCCATCTAGGGAACACGTAATAAACATGCTGGAAATGGTTGTGCCTAAAGCCAAGGCTCCTTTGCCAAGGCCACCTCCACCTTATCCTTAAAGGCTCGCGAAGCAGAAAAATGAGAATCAGTTTAAGAAGTTTATTGACATGATGAAGAGCTTATCCATTAATGTGCCTTTGGTGGAAGCTCTAGAGCAAATGCCGGGTTATGATTAATTCATGAAGGACTTGGTGACAAAGAAAAGATCCATGGATTGTGAAACTATCAAGATGACCCACCAAGTTAGTGCAATAGTGCACTCAATGACCCCGAAGCTAGAAGATCCCGGTGCTTTCACCATTCCTTGCACTATTGGGAGTGCGGACTTTGCAAAAGCTCTATGTGATTTGGTGGCAAGTGTCAACTTGCTGCCCTACTCAGTTTTCAAGACTTTGAATATTGGGCAACCGAGGCTGACCTCCATGAGATTGCAAATGGCGGATAGATCTATGAAGATACCATTGGGTATCATTGATGATGTTCTTGTCCGGCTGGACAAATTTATCTTGCCAGCTGATTTTGTGATCTTGGATTGTGAGGTAGATTATGAGGTTCCAATCATATTGGGAAGACCTTTCCTTGCTACTGGGAAGGCCTTAGTTGATATGGAAGCAAGAGAACTCACCTTCCGGGTGGGTGATGAGAAAGTGATCTTTCATTTGTGCAAGTCAATAAAGCAGCCCAACAGTTTGGAGATGTGCTCCTTTATGGACCTTGTCACGGTAGTGATAGTTGATGATACTAGTGCAATGATCAATATGGAGGGCCCTCTAGAGGCAGTATTGTTGAATTTTGATGTAAATGACGATGAAGGCCCAGTGGAGTGTGTGAATGCTTTACATGGAATGGGCTCTTACTCTTATGAGACTAGGAAGCTCTCTTTGGATCTTAAGAATCGGAAGACTCCACCAACAAAACCTTCAATCGAGGAACCTCCGGTGTCGGAGTTGAAGCTGTTGCCTCCACACCTCAGGTATGAGTTCTTAGGCCCTAGTTCAACTCTGTCAGTATCTTCTTGTCTTACTAACATGTAGGTTGATGCCACATTGGCGGTGCTTCAAAAGCAGAAGAAGGCAATTGGATGGACCTTAGCTGATACTCGGGGGATAAGCCTCGCATCTGTATGCACAAGATTATTCTGGAAAATGATGCAAAGCCCTCCTTGGAGCATCAAAGGAGGTTGAACGAGGTAATGTAAGAAGTTGTGAAAAAGGAGGTGATCAAGTGGTTGGATGCTGGGGTTGTATACCCCATCTCTGATAGCTCTTGGAATTCACTGGGGCAATGTGTGCCAAAGAAGGGTGGTATGACTATGGTTACAAATTCGCAGAATGAGTTGATTTCAACAAGGACTGTCACCGGGTGGAAGGTATGTATGGACTACCGCAAGTTGAATAAAGTGACCCTCAAGGATCACTTTCCATTGCCTTTTCTTGATAAGATGTTAGATCGACTTGCTGGGCATGCCTTCTACTGCTTCTTGGATGGGTATTCTGGGTACAACCAAATCTTGATTGCTTCGGAATATCAGGAGAAGACCACCTTCACTTGTCCATATAGCACATTTGCCTTTTCTAGGATGCCTTTTAGGTTGTGTAGTGCACCGGCTACATTTTAGCGGTGTATGATGGCCATTTTCACCGACATGGTGGAAGATATTTTGGAGGTGTTCATGGATGACTTTAGTGTTGTGGGTGACTCGTTTGATGAATGTCTGAAAAACCTTGATAGAGTGTTGGCCCGTTGTGAAGAAACCAATCTTGTTCTTAATTGAGAGAAATGTCACTTCATGATGGAGGAGGGCATAGTTCTTGGGCATAAAATTTCAAAGCATAGTATAGAGGTGGACAAAGCAAAAATTGATGTGATTTCAAGGCTCCCTCCCCCACCTCTATCAAAGGAGTTAGAAGTTTTCTTGGGCATGCGGGGTTCTACCGGAGATTTATCAAAAACTATTTGAAGGTAGTGAATCCCTTATGCAAGTTATTGGAGAAAGATGCCAAGTTCGTGTTCGATGAGAGATGTATGCAAGCTTTTGAACTTCTCAAGCATAAGTTGACCACCACACCTATTATTACCGCACCCAATTGGAACTTGCCTTTCGAGCTTATGTGTGACGGAGTGATGTTGCGGTTGGGGCGGTCATGGGTCAAAGAGTGAACAAAATGTTTCATTCGGTGTACTATGCGAGAAAGACAATGAATGATGCTCAAGTGAACTACACGGTGACTAAGAAAGAGCTTTTGGCTATTGTGTTCGCAATGGAGAAATTTTGGCCATATCTCATGGGTGCCAAGGTCATAGATCATACCGATCATGCCGCACTCCGGTACTTGATGATGAAGAAGGATTCCAAAGCTAGACTGATGTGATGGGTCTTGTTACTTCAAGAGTTTGATTTGGAGATTGTCGACCGGAAGAGTAGTGAAAACCAACTGGCGAACCACTTGTCCCGCTTGGAGGACGAGGGGAGGCCTCTTGATGGCCTAGAGATCAATGATTCATTTCCTGATGAGGAAGTCCTTTCTATGTTGGTGAATGGTATGCCATGATTTGCTGACGTTGCTAATTTCCTTGTGACTGGTATAATCCCATGTGAGCTCTCTTCTAACCAAAGAAAGAAGCTCAAACGGGTTAGTTTGGACTTCTATTGGGATGAGCCATACTTGTTCAAGATCTGCACGGATGGTGTGATCTAAAGGTGTGTCCTAGAGGAGGAGCAATTGAGTATCTTAGAGGCTTGTCATTCCTCTCCCTATGGTGGCCATCATGGCGGGGCGAGGACGACTTCCAAAGTTCTTTGTTGTGGGTTTTATTGGCCAACTTTGTACAAAGATGCAAGTGAAATTGTGAAGAGATGTGACGAATGTCAAAGAGCGGGTGGAATTTCGAAGAAAGATGAGATGCCTCTCAATACCATTCTTGAAGTTGATATTTTTTATGTATGGGGCATTGATTTTATGGGCCCTTTTGTTAGCTCGTGTGGGAACACATACATTCTTGTGGCGGTTGACTATGTTTCAAAGTGGGTTGAAGCTGTGGCTTTATCCAACAATGAGGCCCAGAGTGTTGTTGCGTTTCTCAAGAAGAGTATTTTTACAAGGTTTGGCACTCCTCGTGCAATCATAAGTGATGGGGGTCTCATTTTTGTAATAGAGCTTTTGACACTTTGCTTGCAAAGTATGGTGTCAATCACAAAGTTTCTACTCCTTATCATCCTCAAGCGAGTGGCCAAGTTGAAGTCTCAAACAGGGAAATCAAGAGTATATTATCAAAAACGGTCAATGCAAATATGACCGATTGGTCAAAGAAGTTAGATGATGCTCTATGGGCTTATAGGACTGCTTACAAGACTCTGATTGGTATGTCTCCATATCGGTTGGTGTTTGGTAAAGCTTGTCATCTACCGGTTGAGTTAGAGCACAAGACCATGTGGGCTTTGAGGAAGCTAATCTTGAATAGGATGTCACAGCAAATCTTCGTGTGGAGAAGCTTAATGAACTTGATGAATTCCGATTCCAGGCCTACTCCAGTTCGTCCTTGTACAAGGACATGATGAAGTACTTTCATGATAAATATGCTTGTGGAAAGGAGTTCAATGTGGGTGATTTGGTTCTCTTGTTCAATTCTCAGTTACGTCTGTTTCCGGGAAAGCTTAAGTCGAAATGGAGTGGACCTTTTGAAGTGGTGTTTGTGACTCCGTTTGGTGCATTGACTTGAAGAACAAAAATGGGGAGGTATTCAGAGTTAATGGGCACAGGGTCAAGCACTACTTGGGCAAAATTGATGACAGCCATGTGGTGGCACTGCTCCATCTAAAGTGATTTGATTGTAACCTGCGTCGTACCACGAAGTTAAATCAGACGCTTCTTGGGAGGCAACCCATGTTTCTTTCTTTTTGTTTTTCTTCAATTTTCTTTATAGTGCAGGATTTGCTTTTTGACTAACAGGTTGTGAGATATGTGTAGGATTGTTTTGATGCAGTGTCGGACCAAGTTAGGAAAAATATGCACTCTCTGAAGTTTGCACTGCGACCGCATTGCATTTCTTGCGGTCGCAAAGGCCTTGGTACGGGGCAACATTTCAATGCGGTCCGTAGAGTTAATTGGTCAAGAATGGGGTTCTCTGAAGTTTGCCACCGCGGTCGCAATGCATTTTGTGCGGTCCGCGGTGGACCACTGCAGCCGCATTGCATTTCTTGCGGTCCGCAGTGGACGTCTCCTCAGTGACTCATACTTGTGAGTATCGCGGACCACAGTGTCATTTTGTGCGGTCCGCGTTGGGTAGGTGAAGCGGGCCCCAGGTTCTTTTTCTATAAATATGACCTCAGGCCCTCATTTCGAACTTTTTGATCCTTTGCTCTCAATAGTAAAAAAAGTATTGTTCATCACGCCTAGCTGCACAAATTCAATTGCTGAGTCTTATTTATCTACATTGCATCTCATTTCTGGTATTTTTAATCTTTCTGTAGCTTTTAATTGTGTTTATTTTCTTTTAATTGATTATTTAATACATCTTCTTCCCTTTTTTTAAAATTTTTAGCTTAGGGTTACATACTGTGTTTAGTTTAGGATTAATTAGTTACCTTAATTAACAACCTAGTGGGATCATAATATATGCATTTAGGCTTAAATTGAGCAAAATATAAAACCCTAGGTTGGTATTGCTGGTTGTGGTTTACCGCGGTCTGCAATGCCATTTTGTGCGGACCGCGGTGGTGAAACTTCTGAAAGTTGAGAATTGAGGATCGTGGCCGCGGTGGATTTTGTGCGGTCCGCGGTACCTTAATATGGACCACGATACCATTTTGTACGGTCCGATGTAGCCTTTGTCAGAAAGTGGGTAGTCTGACCCCCACCTCAATGCGGACCGCGGTGCTATTTTGTGCGGTCCGCGGTGGTCCCTTTACGGTCGCACTGCATTTTGTGCGTCCGTAGTCTGCAGTCTGCAACTATTTCTTCTATGTTTGCACTTGTTTTCTTTTCTGATTCGTCTGATATTGTGACACTAACAAGCTTCAACTGAATTCCACTTGCAAACAATGGTTCAATCATGAGGCGGTGGTAGAAAACAACAAGGAAAAGGAGAGTCCTCCCGTGGTAGAGGAAAAGGCATGATCAAATTGACTCCCCAAGTCTGACAAGCCATCAAAGATACCAAGAAGACAATAAGGGTTGTTGATAGAGCTGCTTCCTATTCGGGAAGTAAGTATGTTCCCTCCCGGGAGGCATCCGTCTCAGACTCCGTGCCAGAATATGTTTTTGACTAGCCGGAGAGGAACGGATTGAGAGATACACCTCCGGCACCCCTACTACCCAAGCATCAGTGCAAATTTCTTCTAAGTCGTCTAAGAGCACTACGCATCTCTAGTTTAGATAGGAATCCAATTCCCACTTCTAGCTCCTTGTGGGTTCGATCCCGACCATCTCGGGTAAAAGCTGCTTCGACCGCTCTAGCCACTTTGTAGTGGTGTAGGGTTGGTTGCGATCATCTTCTCATTTTAAGCATTTGAGAGTTCTTCTTGGTTTTGATCAAGTGCCAAGGAAGGATTTTCGGCTTCCACCTCTAAGAAAAATTCTTGGCTATCATTAACTTCCAAGGCTTTTTGGACCTCTAAAAATTCAAGTATTTTTCCCATTTGTGAGTGCAATCTTTCAAGTGCCAAATCATTTTGGAAACTATTTTCCAAAAGCTCCTCTAAGGCACTTTGCTCTTTGTTTCCTCCTTCAAGTAGGTATTCTAACTTTAGCTTGAACTCTCCATTTTGACCATGCTCAATTTCTTCCACTTCCATAGCCCTATCATTTTCATCACAAAAAGTAGAATCGTCATAGCGGGGGCTTGGGGAAGGGAAGGAAAAATAATCACAATTATCCCAATGACCATTTTGATGACCACACTTATCACAAATACTCCACTCATGAGTTTGAAATTGTGCGCACAATCCACTTCCGGGAGAATTTAAACAATTTTGCCACGAGTGTGGTCCTCCACAATAAGGACAAGGGTCATCAAAGTATGAACAACTACCATCCGACCAATTTTTATTATATGATGCCATTTTTTTTCAAAAATAAGAAAATAAACAAGAAACAAACAAGAAAAATAGACCAAGGTAAGAAAAATAATTACACAAATATTCACAAGTTTGGACCAAAGAACTTACGCTTATTTCTGAAACAACCTAAATTATGCCAAATTGTTCCCCAAAAATGGCGCCAATTTTGATGACGTCCAAATCTACTACTAAAAAGTAAATGGACATGGTCGCATGCAATATAATTTGCCCAACTATGAGTCGGGGTCGAATCTCACAGAGAACAATACGTAGGCGATTAGGAATGTAAGAGAATTATCACTTGTTATGCAATGCCAAACATTTAGAATTGGTTTTCAGAAAATAATTATACCTAAATACAAAAATGTAAACTAACCTAGAAAGCAAGTAAAATGATCAATGGCTACAAGTATGGATGCATCGGGAATTACACTCAAGTAACGATCCAATGTATTTTCATGATATTACAATTATGAGCGAGTTTATGTTAATTAGCCACGAGTAATAATTCTATATTAGCTTCTTCTAAAGACTAACAAGACTTCCAAATTGAATTATCCCTAAAACAATTAAGAGATTAAGCACTTTTGGATATGTCTACAAGTAGTTCAATCCTATCCCTAGGTAGAATCTATAAAATGAGGGTTAAAGCCTCAAGTTCTTGTTAATTAATCTTTCCCAACCCCAAATAATCTTTCCCAAAATTAATTCGGAGTTAATGGGCGAGTCCTAGGGTTAGCTAATCCCTTTAGAAACATTAAAGAATAAGAATAATTAAAGAAATAATAACTCACTTCATAAAAAGATAAAAATCATTCAATACATAGGCACAACAAGGTATTTAATCCACACATTAAATATTATTATTTCCATAAACAAGATTCAAGTGTTGGATAAAATACTACACACAAAGGAGTAAGAAATTCTTAACCACAATCTTCAAATCTTCAAAACCCTAGTGTAAATGCATAAACCCTAGCTTCCAACCTTGTTCTCTCTAGCCCTAAGACTGAAAATAAGTCAAATGATATGTTCCCAATAGGTTTGGTCGTGTATTTGTGGGTTAGGAATTGAGAAAATGTAAAATGTCAATCCAGCCCAGTTCTGATGCCCGTTGACCGCACATGCGGAAGAATTCTCGTAGGTGCGGCTCCGCATAAGCGTAAATCCTAATGTAGAAGCGAAAAATCAAATAAACTTCTGGCACCACAGATGCGGGATACCAAGAACAAATGTGCAATCGCAGAAGCGGTAATCTAATTGCAGATGAAGTTTCTTGAAAAGTCACTCATCTTCACAGATGCGGGCCTATTCACGCAGAAGCAGGATCGCTTCTGCGACCAATCTTCCGCAGATGCGGAATCACTGGGGAGTTTTGCATGGTTTTTCATCCTTTATTGCTCAATTCCACTCCAATTGAATCCAAATCACATCATGGAATCATTTACCTGAAAATCTAATAATACACACCATAAACGACCTCATATTATAGTTAAAGGACATAAAAACTAAAGAAAAAAGACTAGAATGAGTGGTTAAATCACCACTCATCAGACGTGATCTTAAAAGTGGATTGGATTCTTTGGCTTTTGTTTTAGCTTCTTTGTTCCTGTGCAAGTATCCTTCGTGGGCGTCGTAGTTATACTTTGTAATCATTTTTTGGAAGTATAAAAGGATCCTTTTGTATCCCCTTCGGCCCACGCTGAATTTTATTCTACCTTTATTTGTAAAAGACTCGAACATATGATTTCTATGACTAGCCCAAATACCGAGCTTAGGACATAATAAACCCTTAGGTTTTTAATCGATCAATATAATGCCCCTCGAGGTTCTTGTTAATCCTCAAGTTGAGCTTAAATGTGAACTCAGAGCATCGTGATCCCCGAGCCTGAGTTAGGTGAGAGCAAGATCTTGGAATGAAGTTAATCCTTAGATCATTTTTGTAATCCTCGAGTGAGAAATTTCTCCAACCCGGGTAGCCCTTGGGCTTTGTAATTCAGCGAGCATTTGCTCGAACTTGTAATAATGATAGCCCTTAGGCCTTTTTGCAATTCTCAAGTGAGAAACTCTTCAACATTTGATAGCCCTTAGGCTTAGTAATCAAGTGGATATTCTACTTGAACTCGACTTATAGGTTGCCCTTGATGATTTTGACGTATTAATCCTTGATGCCTTGATCATGATGCCAATATTGTGGCATCAGCAACAGAAGCGACTGAAAAGTTGCTTTTTGTGCGATTCCCAAAATCATTAATTGGAGGTGGCTGATGGTCGGCCTTTTGGCTTCCCCATCACGCTTAAATGACCTCTATAAATAAACAAATTTCACAACCTAACAAACTTTATTCTCATATTGTCTCAAAGTCTCATTAGCCTTTTTCCAATTTCCTTGAATTCTCCCTTCTCATCTCTATCAACACTCTTCATTTTCTTGGATCTTCTGTATTGTGATGGCTAAAACCTCTAAACCGGTTTCCCAAAAAGAAAAAGCTTCTTCATCTTCTTGATCGACCAAGAGTAAACTGGTAGTGCCTCCTCGTATCGAGGAGTGCATCCCCCCCGCCATGTGAAATAACATCCGATTTCAAAATCGAGAAACCTGCTTCGACACCAGGCCGATGCGAGCCCTTGTCTCGATATGTTTGTTTGGTGACCAAGACCGAGCTCAGGGAAGTAAAGGAGGATTGCAAATGGGATAATAAAGAAATAGTTATTCCTTCCTCCGAGGAGGACATCACCACATATAAAACGGGGTACTTGAGCGTATATACCAACCCTTTTACGTTGGGTCCTGCAATTCCGGCTCAGGGTCCCATAGATCCAGTTATTCTTGACTTTTGCCAATGATACCGAGTGACGCTCGGTCAGATCTACCCCTCTTTTTGGAGAATCATTTACTTAATCAGGTTCTTTTTGAGCCAAATTGAGGGGGTGTCTTTTACCCTTGATCGTCTGATCAGACTGTACAGTCCCCGACTTTATGGGGTTTGATAAAATTGCAATACCGATCCTTAAAAATATCTTTTCTCTAGTATCGATAAGGACAAAGACCATGGGTGGATGAGCCAATTTGTCTGAGTTAGGACCTCTGATTGGATGTTGTTCCTCGAGGAGTGGAACATAAAATGTGAGTACGCAGCAGGTTTATACCCTGCTTTCTTTTCTTTTCCCTGGCTTTATATTTTTCGTTAGTCTAACCCCTTTACGATGGTATTGTCACTACTTGGTTTCCTGGTAGGGTCCTGGACATCGAGGGCTGGGCTCTTTTTATTCGGAGCATTGCTGACGAGATCTGGCCAATGGTTGATGGGAGGCCAAAAGCTATGGTGAGTTCTCTTGTTTGTTTTCTTGTGCTTTTGTTATGGGATACTTACCTCGGTTTCACGTAGGTCTTGGAGACGCCGTTGATTTGCAGCCAGCTTCGGCTGATGAAGTGGAGGTTTCGAAGCCTTCTAAAGAAAGAAAAAGAATAAGAGAGTCATCTGAAAATCCCTCGAAGCCAAAGAAGAGCATGGCTCGAAGGCCTAATGCCGATACATCGGCCTAATCTCCAAAAATGGCCCAATGCCTTTGGGAACAAAAGGAAGAAAAAGATGACGACTGCCTGCTGGTAACCCGAGAAAGGAAAAATGTCGATGCTTTGAAACCTATCGAGCCGGTAGCAGTTGATGTGGCTCATTCCAGAGCCAAAGAAATCTTTGAAGGGAGTTCAAACAAAGTCCCCGGACCATCGTCCAGAAAGAGGGTGCCTCGCCTAGGAAATCATTTGGAGGGTGAGGTCGAACGACCTGATCCCGAGCCTCTTCAAATAAAAGAGAATGTCCGAGTGGATCACTTGGGGCAATCAATGTGGATGATTCACCTCCTGGCCCGAGCTCTCTGAGGGACAAATCTGAGATGCTCAGAATATGAGGTCTTCTGAAGTGAAAGCAAGCCATGAAGGGCACGACATCTTTCGAGAACATCTCACAAGTCTTGAAGATGGCCTTGACTCTGATGCTTCTTTCATCTTTGATGAGGCTCGTAAACTCTTTAAACAAGTGAGTTTTCTATTTTTTATGCTTGCGCCTTTGTTTTAGTTGTTCTGAATCTATCTTTCCTCCCTTTTCATGAAGGTTGCAGTGCTTTATAAAAGGGCATTTTCCAAGTCCCGAGCCGATCTTGCTCGATGTGAGGCTAAGCTTAAGAAGACTTTGGAGGAGAGGGACGTCTCCAAATCCCTCTATGCTAAGAAAGAGATGGATATCTATGATCTACGAGTTGATTTGACGCAGGCATGCCAAGGTCGAGCCGAGTATGTTGAGAAGGTAATACAGCTTTTGAAGGTCTGTTACGCACCTATTTGTTTTGGCGACTGACACTTTTAATTTCGCAGTTTTATTAGAAGGCTGACTTGGAGGCGCAACTTCGGGAGGAGATTAAGATGAAAGAAACCGAGACCCTGGGGTAGAGGCAAGGTATGGACAATCTCGCCTCTGATAAGAAAACTTTAAGAGAGCAGTTAGCTTCGCTCGAACGCCAGCTTCAAGTCATGAAAAAGGAGAGCCTAGCTCGGGGCCTTGAAATTGAGGTGCTTAAAACCAGATCTGTTGTTAAGCTAGCCAAGGCTAAATCTGATGTTGCGGCAATTATGACTTCGATCAAGTCGATGCCGAAGCAGCTAATGCTCGAGCAAAGGATATCTCTTCAGCGGTAGAGGCTAAGTTATGAAGTACCCTTGATCATGCTAGGTGACAATCCCGGAGGATGACCCTCGAGGAGGTACAATGTCGCGGCTTCGATCTTTCAGCCGATATTGAAGCGGCGAGGATTTTGGAAGAAGAGGTTGCCGCTCTGCTTTCCGATGAAGATGATTCAGCCAGTGGCTCTAAGAGTGGAGGATATGGGGATGAAGTCCCCGAGGATGAGGCTCTCGAAGATGCGACTCCTGAAGATGTGGCTACCAAGGATGTGACCCCGAAGTAGTTTTAGGTTACTTTATTTTGTTTCTTTGCAAGCCTCCTTTTTGTATAGATCTCCTATAATCATTTTTTGGAAATATGAGGGGAACTTTTATTTTGTCTTTGGTTTGTGCTGGATTTAACATTGTCTTTATTTATGGAAGACTTCATTTAAATGATTAGTCTGAGGATTGGTTTGGGGTTCGGGGTATTATAAACCCTTAGATCTTTATCGATAGATCTAAAAATCTTCGAGCTAAGTTTAAATCGATCCGATGTAAGCTCAGGATATTGTGAACCTTGAGTTCGGATCGAAGTTAGAGTGGAGTCTCGAACTATAAGATTTTGGACCTTAAGCCTTTCGAGATTGGCCCTTGGGCTCTTATATATCGGCCCTTAGGCCCTTTTAAGATTGGCCCTTAGGCTCTTATATATCGGCCCTTAGGCTCTTTTAAGATAAGCCCTTAGGCTCTTATATATCAGCCTTTAGGCTTTTTAAGTTGGGTCGTTTTGGCCTTTAAAATGGCTATGTAATATTTCCCTCATTTTGGCTAAAAGACTTAGTGAAATTTTAGTTATGCCTTAGCATGTGTTTTTGTACCCGTTGGGTTTTTCGAAGGCTCGGCATATCAGAACCTTATTTCGTTTGTGTAGGCATAATCGAATACCTCCTAAGGTTTTTTCGAAGGCTGGTGTTATCGAAGCCTTTGGATTATTCGATGGCTAATTTATCAAAGCCCTTAGATTTTTTGAGGGCTAAATTTATCGAAGCTCTTCATATTCTGCTTTTTCCATGGGTAGCCTAATTTAACGAGTTTTTCAATAGTTGAAGGACTTTAATTTATAGCGGAAGTTGGACGTCTCCGAACCGCATTATTTTGGCCGTAGCCTTTATATGACCGTAGTCTTTAGTGTGTCTGTAGCCTTTGGGTACGTCACTTGGACTTGTTTTCCGATAACTTTTCCGAACTTTTTCGGAAAGTTAATCCTCGAGTATATTGGCCTTGGCCTTTGTTTCGAGGGGGTGCCTCTTTGGGGTCTTATGAGTCCGAGTTTTCGATGGCTCGGATGTATTGGCTATCACTGATAGTCCCCGAGTACTTCGGGGTGTTTTGGCCTTTGAGCCGCTTCCCGTAGGATTGTAAGTGTAGAGCTCGTATGATGGTAAACTTCTTTGAGATACAAAGTGTTTTTGATATAACCAGAATGCTTCTTTAAATAGTTGATACATGCATACATGTTTTGCCGTCCGTCGGAGCTCGACTATTCTATATGGACACGGTTCATTTGACCATTTGGCCCATTATAAAGTTCTCCTATCAAGCCCTCTTCGGTGTGAAGTATCTTTCTCAAAAATATAACCTCTGAGGGTGATGCCCCCCAGTATTCGAGGTTAAGTGAAAAAAGCATTGAATACTCGTTGAATGTTCCTTATGTAGGACATAATTGTTGTCTCGTTAAAAACCTTGTCGGTAACACCCATTTGGCACAAAATCCGGTCTAAGGGAAAAAGGGTGTCATGCATGCTTTAAAACCTAGGGCCTTTGTGTAGGAAATGATGCCTCCGAGATCGTATGTCGTCGATCCAAAATCTGTAATGAAATAGCTTTAAACCCAAATGGACAAAATGATAAAATCGTACCTTAGATGTGGTATCGAGGATGACTTTTTGTAGAACTAAGTCGCTGACTCGGTAATGTCGGAGGTCGATCTTTTGATTTTGCACGACCATTCGAACAAGTGTTGTTTCTCGTTCTTCATCTGCCATTGTGGTATAAGGCAAAGGCGAGCTCTGCGGATATCGTTATAATTCTTCTGCCATCTCGGGGTCCATGCAAAGCCTTTTTCCTTTTTGAGCGAAGAGAAAAACTGGTGACTTCAATCTAACGACCTTGAAATGAATTGACCCAAGGTAGCCATTTGCCTTGTTAGCCTTTGCACGGCCTCAAAGCTATACTTGATCGTGATACCCCCGATAGCCTTGATTTCGGTGCTTCGATTTCATGTCACGGCGTCGAAGGACTTACTTGTGCCAACCCCGAAGGCACATTTTTCCGAGCTAAGCTTCGTGTTGTATTTGCTCAGGATCACAAATATTTCCTGTAAATGAACCAAATTGTCCTTTGTGCACAGGGACTCTTCACTGATGAACGCATGATTTACTTTGGATTGGGATCTCCTCTTTTGCTTCACCAGCTTAAATTTGGATCGACACTTAGTCGATGGGTAGTTATCTCTGGTGGGATCCCTGTCATATCTAAGTAGGACCAGGCAAAGCAGTCAATGTTATCAATAAGAAATTGAATGAATATTTTCCTAAGTTTGGGGGTTAACCCCGTCCCCAGGTATACCTTTCATTCCGAAAGATGCTCGATCAATATAGCCTGCTCGAGTTCTACAATCGTGGAATTTGTCACGTCCGATTCCTCGGGGGTAATGAAGGCTCGGGGGCGAGGAAATCTTTTCTTCATCATTGACCACCTGTTCGTCGATCACCTATCCCCCGGGCTCAATCGAAGGCATGGGCTGTGATTGCTATTTGGCTGCATGTTTGTTCTTTGACTTCTTCGATGTAGATGGTGTTCATACCGGTGTCAGGTCGTGTACTGCAAACATCTCCTTAACTGCATGTTGCTCTCCATATACTTATATCCCCTTCAATGACATGGAACTTGGTGTCTTGTATGGTTCCGACCATGTTAACCAAGAGAATGATTTCCCCTTTCGTTGTTTTGCTTGCCATGTTGAATCCATTCAAGACTCGAGAGGCAGGTATGATTTGGTCAAGCAGCCCGAGATGCTCCACGACCCTTGATCTGATTATATTTGCTGAGCTACCTGGATCCACAAGAACACGTTTAACTTGAATTTTATTTAAAAGGATAGAAATTAGCAGTGCATTGTTGTGAGGTTGAGATAAGGTCTCGATGTATTCCTTGCTGAATGTGAGTGTGTCCTCGGTCACGTAGTCTCGAGTCCATTTCTCCCTTGTGATGGAAACTTTGGTACATTTAAATATAGGTCCTTGTGGGATGTCAACTTCACCGATGATCATGTGAATGACATGTTGAGGCTCTTCCGGTTCATTCTTCCTGTTTGCATCTCTTTCTCGGAAAGGGTTTTTGGCCCTATCGCTGAGAAATTCATGAAGATTCCCTTCGTTAAACAATTAGGCTACCTCCTCTCTAAGCTTCCTGCAAACTTCGGTCATGTGCCCATGAGTACCATGATATTTTCACATCAAGTTAGGGTTCCTCTGAGAAGGATCGGTCTGTATGGGCTTGGGCCATCTACTTTCTCTAATTTTCCAATGGCTGAGACGATCCCTAAGGCATCGATGCTGAAGTTGTATTCTGATAATCGGGGTACCTATGCCGATCCCTGGGAACTTTGACCTCGATCCGTTCTTCGATCGTTCTAAGGTATGTTACGCTTTGAAATGTTCCTTCAATCCTCGACGTATGGCTGATATCTTTCCTTATTCGATCTTGAAACCCTGTCTGTATTTCCTGACTCCCTTGCTAGTAACCTACTTGGATAAACTGAGCCCGAGGGGGCTCCCAGCTGGTCATCCTCGACCCTAATTTTTGATTGGTACCTGTTATGCACATCTGCCCAAATCACAATGGGATACTCGAATAAGTTTTGCTTCAGCTGCTTCAAAGATATCGAATATTGTTCATTAAGCCCTTGAGTGAAGGCTTGTACGGCCCAGTCATCATAGACTGGTGGTAACTCCATTCATTCTGATTGAAAACAGGATACAAACTCCCTCAGCATCTCATTCTCCCTTTGCTTTATTTTGAATACATCAGACTTCCTTGTTGCAACTTTTATGGCACCTACATGTGCCTTCACAAATGAGTCTGCCAAAATGGCAAACGAATCGATAGAGTTCGGGGGTAGGTTATGGTACCAAATCATGGCACCTTTAGATATAGTTTCCCCAAACCTTTTTAGCAAAACAGATTCAATCTCATCGTCTTCCAAATCATTCCCTTTTATGCCAAAGTGTATGTGGTGATGTGCTCGTTGGGATCAGTGGTTCCATTGTATTTCGGGATATCTGACATCCAAAACTTCTTTGGGATGGGCTTCAGAGCCGCACTCTGGGTCTGGGGGAATGGTTTTTGCACGAACTTCTTCGAGTCTAGTCCTTTCAAAATTGGAGGTGCTCCCGGTATTTGATCGACCCATGAATTATATGTCTCCACCTTTTTGTTATTTTCTTCAATCTTCTTTTCTCCGGTCTCAATCATTTTAGCGAGCTCTTCGAGCATTTTCATAATTGTGGGGTCAGTCCCCGAGCCACTTTCATCGGGCCTCTCTAGCGCTGGTTCAACACACCGCGTGTTCACTGGTTCGGTTGTGTTTGGAGTTCTATTCTGACTCTGAAGTTGAGCGATGGAGACTTGCTGAGCTTGCAACATTTCAAATATCACCTGGAGGATGACTCCTTCTTCTTCCATTCCTTGTGTTCTTTGGCCGTCTGGCCGGGCTTCCCTGTGTGCATTCCTTACGGGGTCTGTTCCTGCTTCCGTATTTAGAGCGTTATGCGAACTGATATCAACTGGCTCCATATTTGGCACTCCCTCAGGGTTTATGGGTGGTACACTGACCCTTATACTAATTTTTTCTCCAAGACCTTTGTCCTCGTGAATAGGTGCATTCTGTGTGCTAGACAAGATTAAGCCTGAAATCACAGAATCTTTAACAAGAAAAAGTGTGAAGAATAACGTATGTTATCAGAAAGCTAGCACTAAAATAATCATTATTATCTTTAGCCCCATGGTGGGTGCCAAAATGTTTACCTCAAAAAATGGGAGTAACAATTAAATGTGATTTGTGGTTATAAAGATATGTGATTTATTCCAATACCAGTGAATATACAAATAATATTAAGTTTAAGTAAGAGGAATTGATAAACCAAACCAGTGTTGCTAGATCAATAAAGACCTCGAGCTCTACTTTCTTGGGGGCCTCGAGGTCAGCTAAGAGCAATGAAGTATGAATAATAAAGTGAAAACAATAAATCTGAAGAACAATTATTGAGCACGGTAAACAAGAAAAGCAGAGTAGAATATTCTATTGCAGTGAATAATGTGTCTTTTACAAATGATTGGGGTCCCCTTTATATAGGAGGAAAAACCCCATTGTAGTACATTAACAATTGTGGTAAAGAATTCTGTTGGTATAGGTGTATAACCACCTAGTACGAACCTGTACCATTTCGTACAAATCTTATCCTTTGATTTAGGCCTTGATCCACGTGCCCTTAAGAAATACCTGCTCTTTCTTGAGTGTCTTCGAGATTGTACTACCCTCGATGTAGGTCATGCCAGGCCTCCGAGCTACTCCCTCGAGGTGTGTGTCCTTCAACTGGGTTTGAACCCCGCTTCGAGTTGCCCGGACTCGGACTCATAGCCCAATTTAAGACTTTGAAATCGGGCTCCTTGATTTTGACCGTATACAAATGATTTTATCTGGAAGTGGTATGATGAAAGATGTCTCAAGTTCTGGATCACTCGAACAAATATACTCAGTACAAGCTCGACGTACTGGGTGTACCTCTAAACTGCAGTTATTATGAGAATTACTTAATTTCTTTCAAAGAAATTGTTCAGTTGCATGCAGCATAATCACCTTTCAGTTAATTTGGCATGTCTTCTTTGTTCTTGTTGCCGAATTACCACTATTATCCTTAGTCCTACGGTGGGCGCCAAACTGTTTACCCTTAAAAATGGATAACAATTTAATTTATACGTGATTTTAAGGATCGTGGATTAATCCAATACAAGTGATCAATAACATTAGATAAGCTGATTAAAGATAAAATGAGTAGCCAAACCAGTTGTAGTATTGAGTCCGGGATCAGATCAGAGCTTAACAATTAGCCTGCCTTCGGTATCGAGCTTGCACTTGTGAAGAACTTATGAACATGAACAAGAACTTTGAATAGCTTTCTGAAATAGAAGTATATTGCCTTGATATACGTGTTTCAGTGTCCCTAATTAATAATAAGTTTTCCCTTTATATAGCAGGGGAGTTTTACCCTAAGTACAATTCTAAGAAAGGTAAAAATATTCCTCTTCGCTAATCACTAATTTTTTGCTTATATGGACCGAGATTCACGCTGTGATATCCAGTTGGGCGCGAATATCACGGCCCTTTATTTTTTGTGTGTGGTTGTTTGGTAATGCTCTCCGAAGACTTGGGACTCGAACCTAAACCGGAGGACGTGGTCCCGATATCCCCGAAGGCATGTGTTTTGCTCGAGCCCCGATATGAGGGGCTCTTTGCTCTGATCCTGATTCCTTACGATCACGTTCCTGCTCCATTTGCCTCATCGGGAAACCGAAGTGCTCAATACGCTTAATTTTACCCATATACAGATAGTTTCCTTGTTTCTCAAAGAGTAGGCTTGTCAAAACGATGGGAAACAACAGATGTTCTCCAATTCCTTCCTTCGTAAATTACGATGGGGGAGCCGAAACGTCCCATTAGTCACATCATTCCGACTTCGAACAAGTGTCTTTCTTTGGTTGGTTGCCCCCGAATGCAAAGCGTCAACTATTTCCCTATAAAAGATTCCTCCATTTGCTCTTTTTACACTTTTCAACTAACTTATTACCTTCGAGCTTTCCAACCATCATCAGACTTTCTTCAAACCTTCATATTTTAATCCTTGTTCTTCAATTTTTATAGTGATTTCCTGATTTTTACCCTGATTTTCTTTAAATCTTCATACTCTGTTCTTCATCTTCAAAACCCTTTTTTCCAAAACTTTGCACTCTTTCCTCAAATTTTCAAACCTCCCCAAGATAACAATGGATAAAACATCAAAATTTGTTCCTCAACAAGTTTCCTCTTCATCTTCTCAATCGGTCGCTGGCGGCTGCCCCTGAAGTAGTCGCCCTCGAAATGGCCTCCCCCAATGTGGCTGCTAACAATCCATCCCCTGATCCTCCCTTGAAAGTGTTCATTCCTGAGAGCTGCTCAATTGCAGACGACTTTAAAGTCAAGAAGCCTTGACGTAAATAGGACCGGGGTGAAGGAGTATCGAGGTACATATGCTCCGTGACTGAAGACGTTCTTCCCAAAGTTCTAAAGGACTGCAATTGGGAGGGAAAGGATGTAGTAGTCCCCGGGACGGAGGACATCGTTATTACCCACGTGGAGGGGTACGTAAGTGTTTATACATACCCCTTCACACTGGTCCCGGTGGATCCATTCGTTCTGATCTTTTACAAGAGGTATGAGGTGTGCCTCGGGCAAATCCACCCATCGCTATGGAGGATCGTGATCCTCCTTCGCTACTTTGTGAACAAGACTGAGTCTTGTCGGTTCACTATCGACCACCTACTTTGATTATACAGTCCCCCAAATGTTCCGAAAGGGACTGATCAAGCTTACTCATCAGGCCAGCAAGGCCCCCTTTTTGAGCATCGACAAAGACCGAGACCGGGTCTGGCAGAGACACTTCGTTTGAGTGAAATTCTAGGATTTGATCCCTCCCGAATACATGTCATTCCCCTAGAAGTGGATTGCGTCTCGTAAGTGCAATCTCTCTTTAAACTTCAAATTTATTTTTCTTCAATTTATTTTTTCTTATTTATGCTTGTGATTGTGCAACTATTGCCCGGGTTCCGAATGTGGTTCCCTGCCTAAAGGAATGGATAGAGGGCATCTATACTCAGTGTCGTGCCCTATTTTCTCATGAAAGCGGGTTTCGACGTGTGACAACTCTTTTGAATGGGTGTTAAAAGAGAAGAGTTGGCACCTAAAGATAGTGCATTAGGCACCTATTTGCAAGTAACTCTGTTTGGCTAGTTTACATCACCAAAGATCGGGTAAGGGATCAAATTACCTCGAAGAGAAGAGGTTAGGAACTTTTCGAGGTCCACAATTGTGGGTCCCGACCGAATTCTATACTATGTGGATTAGATAATTAATCTAGGTGATCAAATAAGCAAAGAAAGGTATAGAAGTTGAAGACTCTATTATAACATATAAGAATAAATGATCGGTACAAATCTTAAAGATTACACGGGTACAACTGCATTGGTCTATGTCAAAATGACTAAGTGTGAATAAAAAGTATATAAAGAAAGGGGGTACTAAGTTCTTTAGCCTAAAGGATCACCCCGTGCAACATAACTAATACTTCGCAACAATCTTTGGGTAAGGGTTGCTCATATTATTCAGCGGGCACAAACTATCATCTCCTGCTACCCGATTATTATGTTGAAGTTATTTACTTAAAAGCATTCTAATTCATTTCTACATCGTACCCTATGCATTCACTACCCGTCCCATGTCTTTGGTCTAGGAAGCTTTAGATCTCTATTTGGGTGATTCTAGATTTCTACCTAGGTTGCTCAAAATGATAAAGCTAGGAGATATTCAAAATAGATAGGACTTCACATGAAGACAACTAAGGGACCAAGTTAGCCTCCACACATAAACAACAAATACACGCGGGCAGAATAGGTAGTATAGGTTTCTAGGTGATTCAGATTTCCAGTAGTGTACGAGCAGCAGTGCAGCTTTAGGCTAAAGTTTTTGCAGACTAAGACATCACAAACTTATAGGCCTAACATCTAAATATGGCATGATGAGGCAGTAAAACAACTTCAAGAACCCAGAATTAACAGTGACAATATCATATAGGCAGGATTTCTAATAGTCGATAGGCGCAATTGATTTTATAAGGTTTTATCCTCATAGGCATGATTTCTATGTGGGGTAACAGAATGAAGTAATAAGGTATTTGATTAATTAATACCATATAGTTGTGATATCCAAGTTAACAGTGTACCAGAACTATAGAAGTAACTGATTGATTAGTTGGAATCCTATAGACATGGTATCTAAATGGTCGTTAATAAACATACGTTATTGTATCATACGGACATACTGCCTCAGTGTGCATAGTAGTAATCCTGAAAACTAGTATAGCAAATACTTAAATATGTTTTAGATGGATGGGGTGAAGTGCATGCGGTTTTTTATAAGCATGATTTCTGTAAGTGTGCAGAATAGGAACATACTGGTCAAAATAACAAACAAGGCATGCTAAACGAAATAGCAAATAAAACATATAGATCCTATAGACATATTTTATACCCATTCATGCGAGAATTCAAACATCTCAAGCCCCTTTTTACTAATTTCCCCATCATTCGTTATTACAAATTATTACATGCCAAATAAATAATACAAACAGAATAAACAGTCATAAGCCCAATAGGATGACTTTAATCCCAAAACAAAGTAACCCTCCGATTTTCTGGGCCTTCAACAATCTTATTCTCCGGACCACCAGCAGACCTAAATCTCAAGCTCACAAGGACAATTATAATGCACCTGAATCCAGTGCTCAACAACACATATGGCCCATCAAACTAAGCATGAAGACAATTATCTTGCTTGTCCAGTAACCAATAACAAATGGCACAAGTAACAACCTATGCGAACTTATTACTCAAATAAATTTACATATAGACATACGTACAGGGGAACACCAAGGTGTTATAGCTAATAAAGAAACTGGACTTGTTAAACATGACATACCAGAAGTAAGGAAGCATATGAATAGGAATAGAATAAAATTCTCAAAGCAATTTCAACAGATAGGGGTTTAAGAACAAACATGGTGCAGAAGTGATTCAATGGGAGATCATACATAGAATATTTAACAAGAAGGTCTAAGGTAAGTCATGCGTGAAACTAGTTCTACAAAATAAGCATATTAGACACAGTTCCATAGGGTGATAGAGTAACTAGCAAGTATTCAATTAATTCTAAAGAAAACAGAGATTCTTTAGGTTGATCACGTATAGCATGTTCAATTATGCATCCAGGATTACCCAAATGCAATAGACTCAAGTAAATTTAACACTAGCATAGTAGGAAGATAATAGAATTATATAGAACAATTAAAACTTTGCTGAGGTTCACATAAATCATGCTTGGTTCTTCATCTTCAAAATCCATTTTTCCAAAACTTTTGGCTCTTTCTTCAAATTTTCTAACCTCCCCTAGATAACAATGGCCAAAATATCAAAATCCGTTCCTCAACAAGTTTCCTCTTCATCTTCTCAATTGGTTGTTGGTACTGCTAACGAGTCCGCCCCCGAGCCTCCCTTTAAAGCGTTCATTCCTGGGGGATGCTCAATTGCATATGACTTTAAAGTCAAGAAGCTTTCACGCAAAAAAGGATCGGGATGAAGGAGTCTCGAGGTACATATACTCCATGACTAAAGACGTTCTTCCCATAGTTCTAAAGGATTGCAATTGAGAGGGCAAAGATGTAGTAGTCCCTAGTCCCGAGGACGCTGTTACTACCTACGTGGAGGGATACTTAAGTGTTTAAACTTACCTTTTGACATTGGGCTCGGTGGACCCGGTCGTTCTAAACTTTTGTAAGAGGTAGAAGGTGAGCCTCGGGCAAATCCACCCATATGGAGGATCGTGATCCTACTCCGCTACTTTGTGAACAAGACCGAGTCTCGTCGGTTCACGATCGACCATCTACTTCGATTATACATACCGCCAATGTTCTGAAGGGTAATGATCAAGCTTACTCGCCGGGCCAGCAAGGCCCCCTTTTCGAGCATCGACGAAGACCGGGGCTGGCAGGGACGCTTCGTTCGAGTGAAAACTAAGGATTTGATCCCTCCCGAATACATGCCATTCCCCAAGAAGTGGATTGCTCCTTGTAAGTGCAATCTCTCTTTAAACTTCAAATTTCTTTTTCTTCAATTTCTTTTTTCTCATTTATGCTTGTGATTGTGCAGCTGTCTCCCGGGTTCCGAATGCGGTTCCTCGCCTAAAGGAATGGATTGAGGGCATCTGTACTCAGATGTCATACTTTGAGCACACATGGCGTGGACTCTCGAAGGACCGATGGGAGGCCCGTTCTCATGGTAATGCCTTTCCCCGAATAGGTAATATTAGGCTTTCCTATTTTCATCATACTTATTCTTCTTTCCTCTCTTTTATTTTTGTATTTTCGATTAAGACTATTGAACTTAGGCCTTTAGAAAGGGATGGGGATGTGTCCTTGTCTGTTGATCCTTCCGCTTCAGGTAGCTCGAAGCTATAGCGGGTGAAAAGAAGAAGAAGAAGAAGAAGAAGAAGAAGAATAAGAAGTTTTGGGGCTCCTCGAGTTCCGTACTAAAGCCAAAGAAGAGATTGGCTCGTAAGTCAAAGAAAAGCTCCAGTTCTCGAGCACTGAACTTGGATTCGCTTCTTAAGAAGTTATTTTTGTAGCCGACATGCCGATATCTCCCGAGGAGCAGGCAGCAGCTAAGGGGGAGATATTGGAGGCCGATATCCCTCAGACTCGGGAGACCGATGTGGAGATGGGGGATGAGACCCCCCGGAATGCTGGCTCCACTCCAAAGGAAACGCCCGATATAATAGAGATTTTACGGTCACCCACCTACACAGAGTCCATGCTTGAGGATGCCTGAGCAGGAAAGGAGAGGTCTAATGAAGGGGTTCATGGCGCGAACAATCCCTTTCACTCCTTTTTCGATGTTGTGGACTCATCCATTTTGGAAGATTTTTTCGAGCTGGGTGACCTGGAAGTTTCGAGGAAGGATTCTTCTTCACGATGTTGGTAAGCCGAGTTCGAGCCCGAAGTTAATCAATCAGTTCCCCGCCCCCGAGTGTGGATCCCGGTCACAAGAGATCGATAATTCTTACAGTCCCGGAGGATGCCCGAGTTCCTTTTGCTCATGTAGGAGTAGCAAGCTACCTTCGATGCCTGGTGACTGAGGAGGACCAGACAAAGATGAATGAGATGAATGTGTCGTGCCTTTTTAATAAGGCGTAATAGGTATTAAATCGGGTAAGACATCATTATGCTCCTTCGAACTTTTACTTAGGTTTTGATATTTCTCACATTTTTCACCCTATTGCAGTCCTCAGTACTTCATCATGAGAACTTCCTTCGGTACCGGGCTGAGGTCAGCCGGCTCGAGCATGAGGTTAAAGAGCTTTCCCAGAAAAGGGATCTATACAATCTTCTTAGTGAGCAGCAAGAATGGGTCATTAACAACCTTCAAGATAGGCTAGACATGGCTCAAGAAGAAGTGTCGGACCTAAGGAGGGAGCATGCTAACTTGGTTGAAAAGGTAAAGGTTTTTGAAGTTAGAAACGAGGAACTAATCGTAGTGTCTAACGACCAAACCTCGTAGGTCCAACAAAAGATCGACCATATCGACTAGCTTCAAAAGGATATGGACGAGCTCCAGGCCATGGCCAACGGGTTGAAAATAAGATAGATCTTCTGGCCTTAGAGAAAGAGACCACCCAGGCCAAGCTTTCTTCGGTAGAGGTTCACCTTAGGGTGGCAAAGGAAAAAGTTGATAAACGGGCTCAGCTAAATGAAGATCTTCGAGAAAAGCAGAATTTGACCACCACATTACGGGATGCCCTTGGGAGAGATCTTGAAGCTACGAGTTCCCAGCTGAAGACAAACTCTGTCGCTAACGAGGAGATGGTGGACCAATACAAGGCCGATGTTGAGGCAGTCGAGGCCTTCCTGAAGATCAATGTTGAATATGTAAGGTGACTGTCTCAAAGTGAGACCATCGAAGAGATCCATGCTCGAGGTTTAGACTTGTCTGCCGAGGTCGAGGAGGAAAAAGATCTTGAGGTCGATGCCAAAAGACTAGCCGAACCCAAAGGTGAAGAGGGCTCCGAGGGTTTTGAGGCCTCCGAAGGCCCCAATGGTTCTGGTAACGAATTGGGCTCCGGTGAGGATTATACATGAATGCCTTAGGATTTTGTAGTTTTTGTGTACAAATTTTTTGTTTATTTTGAGGCCATTTTTTGTTGGTCATATGTAAAGATATTCCTGAATATATAAAATCTCCCCCTTTTTTGGCAATTTCAACTATTTTAGCATCTTTTCACAATTTCCATTCTTGTAAATATTTCTAATGCCTTAGCATAGAATCTAATGTATTAACAAGTCATTTGATTTTTGGAGGCCCGACAGAGCATAGAATCTAATGTATTAACAAGTCATTTGATTTTTGGAGGCCCGACAGAACCTGACCTCGATGTAATTTATTATCTGCTCGAAGCATCAAAAACTCGAAGTGACCGGGAGTTTTCAAAAATGCTTAAGTATTCTTAGACGATATTTTTTGCCGAGGGTAACCTTTTGGAAGGTTTTAAATTTTTATTGAAAGCCTTATATTTTGATAACGCGCTTCAGACGTCTCTGAGCCGTTGTTACCGTGGTCGTAGCCTTTACGGGTTTAGGCACTACCTAATAGGTTTTGTGCCTCCAGTATTTGATAGCCCGAGATTCCTGAATTTGTTTCACATTATAGTCCCCGAGCGAGGGTAGTCCGTGGGCTCGATAGTCCCCAAATAGGGATATCCTTAGGCTTGGGTAAGGGTAGCCTTTGAGCTCGTAGTCCCCGAATAAGGATATCCCTTAGACTCGCTATTTTTAAAAGGCAAAAATATGTAATAGCAAGGTGAGAACTTTCTTTCATCTCTATGTGTAATGTACATGATCAAAGGCGAGTAAAAACTTGTATTACGGCTACGGTGGCCTATACGGGCACGATTCATTTGACTGTTTGGCCCTTACAATAAATCCTAACCACCGGGCCTAAGCTGTTCAAGTACAAAGTTCCTTTCTTTCCTTGCTAAGAAGTCTAACCCGAGGGTGATAGCCCCCAATATTCGAGGTCAATCTTTGAGAGGGCTAGGATAATATTGATGCAACCATGAACTCTGATTTAAAATCGGTTTTTGAATCTAAGTTAGTACGATCCACTGTTGCCTCGTTAAAAACCTTGGCGGAAAACTCATTGGGGACAAAATCGGTTCAAGAGAAAAAGAGTTCGTGTGCTTTCAGACTTAATAGTCATACTTTCCCTTGGTCATTGACTAAGAAATAATATCACCTTAAGTGCGCCACGTTCCAGTTGTTTGGTAGTTGAGCTCCGTTTCCTGCTTTGAGTTTGTACAAGCCCTTGCTTGTAATTCTGATGACTCGATATGGTCCTTCCCAATTCTCCCCAACTTCCTCTCATTCGGGTTCGGGTATGCAGCGTTACTTTTCTTAGAACCAAGTCCCCGATTTTGAAGTGTTGGAGGTTGGCTCTTCGGTTGTAATATCTTTCTATCTGTTTTTTCTGGGCATCTAACCAGACTAGGGCGGCCATGCGCCTCTCGTCCAATAGCTCCAAGCTCGTGTTTATAGCCTCACCGTTAATTTTTCAGTCGCATATGGGAACCTGAGGCTTGGTTCCCCCACTTCGACTGATATTAGTGCTTCGGCACCGTATACCAATAAAAACGGAGTGGCCCCTATACTAGATTTAGAGGTCGTACGGTATGGCCACAAGACTTCGGGCATAATTTCCTTCCACTTTCTTTTGGCATCGATTAGTCTTTTTTTCAAATTTTGGAGTATGGTCTTGTTTGTAGACTCTGCTTGTCCGTTCCTGCTAGGGTGATAGGGGTGGATAGAATCATTTTGATCTTGTGGTCTTCGAAGAACTTGTTTACCTTGCTGCCGATGAACTGCTTCCCGTTATCACACACGATCTTGGTCGGTATCCCGAACCGGATTATTATGTGGTCCCAACTAAAATTAATGACTTCTTTTTCTCGGACTTTCTCAAACGCCTGAGCTTTGACCCATTTAGAAAAATGGGCAATCATAAAGAATATGAATTGAGCCTTACCAGGTGCCTACGATAGGGGACCGACAATGTCCATGCCCATTTCATGAACGGCCAAGGTGACAAGACCGAGTGTAATGGTTCTTTGGGCTGATTGATCATCGGTGTATGACTCTGATAGCCATTGCATCTTTGTACAATGTCCGTTGCATCTTTATCCATGTCGATCCAGTAATAGCCGGCTCTGATTATCTTGTAAATCAAAGACTCCTCCCCTGAATGATTCTCGCATGTACCTTCATGAACTTCCATTAAAACATATTCGGTGTTTCCTGGCCCCAAGCATATGGCAAGCGGGCCGTCAAATGTTTTTTTGGACAGAGTATCTTCGGATAGGCTAAACATGGCTGCCTTCGTGAACAAAGCTCTCGATTATTTAGGATCCGATGGCAACTTTCCCGTCTTCAAGTAGTCTATGTACTTATTTCTCCAGTCCCAAGTCAAACTTGTTGAGTTTATTTCAGCATGACCTTCTTCCACTATCGATTTCATGAGTTGTACGACCATTCCTGAGTTGAATTCATCGTTATCGACCGATGATCCCAAGTTATCCAGAGCATCGGCTTCGCTATGTTGATTTCGGGGCACGTGCTGTAGGATCCATTCCTTGAATTGATTCAGTGTGACCTGTAATTTGTCTAGGTACCTTTGTATTTGTTCCTCTTTAACTTCGAATGTCCCATTGACTTGATTTACCACAAGAAGGGAGTCTCACTTAGCTTCGACCACTTCGGCCCCTAGGCTTTTAGACAGTTCAAGACCTATAATCATGGCTTCATACTCGGCCTCATTGTTAGTCAATTTCACAGTTCTAATAGACTACCTAACTACATTACCCTTAGGCGGCTTCAATACGACGCCGAGTCCGGACCCTTTTGCGCTCAAGGCACCATCCTTAAATAGGGTCCAGATTCCCAAGGAAGTTCACGGGGTTAACAACAATTCCTTTTCAATTTCAGGTATTAAGGCCAGCGTAAAGTCGGCCATGATGTCTGCCAAAATTTGGGGTTTTATTGATCGTCCGGGGTTGATATTCGATATCGTACACGCTAATTTATACGACCTATTTGTCCAACCGGCCCGAGAGCTCGGGTTTGTGTATTATGTTCCTTAGTGGGTAAGAAGTTACAATACATATGGGATGGCATTGAAAATACTGCTTTAACTTTCTGAAGGCTCTTAGAAAAGCGAGCACCAATTTTTCTAGATGAGGATACCTTGTTTCGGCCTCACCTAGATTTTTATTGACATAATAGATAGGAAATTGCGTACCTTCATCTTCCCGGACTAAGACTCCACTTACTGCTATCTCGGATACTGCTAAGTACAAGTACAACTACTCATCTGCCTTTAGAGTGTGGAGCAAGGGTGGACTCGAAAGGCATCGTTTGAGTTCCCCCAAAGCTTGAGGGCATTCTGGGGTCCATGAAAAGTTATTATTCTTCTTCAATAATGAGAAGAACTGATGGCTCTTAGCGAAGGACCTCGCTATGAACCGGCACAGGGCGGCTATGCGCCAGGTTAGCCTCTGAACGGCCTTGACATTGTCCACCACGGTGATATCTTCTATACCTTTTATTTTGTCGGGATTGATCTCGATCCCTCAGTTGGAGACCATGAATCCAAGGAACTTTCCGGATCCGACCCTAAATGCGCATTTCTCCGAGTTCAGCTTCATATTATATTTCTTCAGTATGTTGAAGGTTTCTTGCAAATGTTTTAAATGGTCCTCTGCTCGCATGGACTTAACTAACATGTTATCATTGTAAACTTCTATTGATTTTCCTATTTGTTCTTTGAACATCCAGTTTACTAGGCGTTGATAAGTGGCACCAGCATTTTTTAGTCCGAATGAAATTACGTTATAGCAATAGGTGCCGAATTTAGTAAAAAAAGAAGTTTTTTCTTGATGGCTCGGGTCCATCCGGATTTGGTTGTACCCGGAATAGGCGTCGACAAAGCTGAATATCTTATGCTCAGCCGTTGCATCGACCATGCGATCGATGTTAGGCAAAGGAAAAGAATCCTTGGAGCACGCCTTGTTCAAGTCTTTGTTATCTACGCACATTCTTAATTTATTTCCCTTTATAAGCACTACTACTATGTTATCCAACCAATACGGGTACTTAACTTCCCGAATGGAACCTATTCTAAGGAGTTTAGATACCTCGTCTTTGATGAATGCATGCTTGACTTTGGACCGAGGCCTCCTCTTCTGTTTAACCCGGTGGAACTTCGGGTCCAAGCTTAGTTTATGAGTGGTTATTTCAGGTAGAATCCTTGTCATGTCTATATGGGACCAAGCGAAACAATTTACTTAACCATAAGGAAATTAGTAAGTCTTTTCCTGAGCTCGGGGGTTAACCTCGTGCCCAGGTATACCTTCCAATTGGGCAAGTGTTTGATCAGTATGACTTGCCCTAGCTCCTCGACCGTTAATTTGGTGGCATAGAAATTGTCAGGGGTGATGAACGACCTAGGAACTCCATAATCATCATCCTCGCTCGCTTCTTGCTTCTCCGATTTGGTCGGTGTCGGTGATTGCTATTTAGTTCCTTCCTTCCTAATAGGCTCCAGGTTCTTTGATTTCAAGAGTGTCAAAATTGGGATCACCTCATCGACCATGAACATTTCTTTTGCGGCCGGCTGCTCCCCGTAAACCATCTTGACCCTTCCCGGTGTGGGGAACTTCAGTGCCTGGTGTAGTGTCGAGGTTATTGCCCTCAAGTTGTGAATCCATGGCCTTCCGAATAGAGCATTATATCTCATATCCTCTTCAATCACATAGAACTTCTTCTCCTGAATGGTCTCGACGATGTTCACCGGTAGGGTTATTTCCCCTTTAGTACTCTCACATGCCATGTCAAATCCGTTTAAAACCCGGACTACAGGAACTATTTGGTCTTGTATACCCAGTTGTTCTACGACCCTCGATCTAATGATATTGGCTGAACTACCTGGTTCAATTACCACACGCTTAACTCGAGATTTATTTATGAGTACAGATATTATCATTGAATCATTATATTATTGCATGATGCCTTCAGCATCCTCATTGTTGAAAGAGATGGTCCCCTCCGACATGTAATCTCGAGTTCGTTTTTCCCTTGTGATGGACACCTTAGTGCATTTTAGTATTGGCCCCTAAGGGACGTCGACTCCACCAATGATCATGTTGATGACATGCTGGGGTTCCTCTTGTTCGGTTTGTTTGTTGGAGTCCCTATTCGTGAAATGATTTTTGGCTCTATCACTCAGAAATATTCGGAGGTTCCCGTTATTGAATAATCGGCCACTTCTTCTCTTAGTTGTCGGTAGTCTTCGGTCCTATGACCATGAGTGCCATGATACTTACACATCAGGTTGGGGTCCCTTTGGGTAGGATCAAATGGCAAATACAATGTCGGCGACATCAACACTGAAATTGTATTCCGATAATCTTGGTGCCTCCTTGGCCCCGAGTGGCCTGTCAAAACCGTGTTTACTCATGAGTCCCCGACTATTGTGGCCTCGATTGATCCTTTTTCACTCCTTTCAAGGTTACATGTGAATTTGTTACCCTTCGATCTCTGCTATATGGTTGATACTGATCTCTGTTCTGTCTTGATTCATGATCGACGTCTCTTTTAGTCCTGTCACTAGTTTTGATGGGATACACGGACCTGGAGGGAGCCCCCAGCTGATTGTCTTCGACTCTGATTTTTGATTGGTACCTGTTATGGACATCGGCCCAAGTTACCGATGGGTATTCTATCAAATTTTGTTTTAACTTCTATTAAGCCAAGGAGCTTCGGGGGTTGAGTCCTTGGGTGAATGCCTGAATGGCCTAATCGTCTGCGACTAGAGGCAGATCTATTTGCTCAATTTGAAACCTCGACACAAATTTCCTAAGCATCTTGTTATCTCTTTACTTTAGTTTGAAAAGGTCTGACTTCTTGGTCTCGACCGTGATGGCCCCGGTGTGCGCCTTTACAAATGCATCTGCAAGCATAGCAAACGAATCAATAGAATCAGAGGGTAAGTTGTGATACCATATCATAGCTCCTTTTGATAGGGTTTCTCTGAACTTTTTCAGCAGAACAGACTCGATTTCGTCATCTTCTAAGTCGTTCCCCTTGATGGCACACGTGCAGGAGGTCACATGTTCATTTGGATCTATTGTTCCATTATACTTCGGAATTTCGGGCATACAGAACTTCTTCGAGACTGGCTTTAGAGCCGCGCTCGGAGGGAAAGGCTTTTGGACAAATTTCTTGGAATCTAGGTGTTACGCCCCGCAATATTACGTCGATATTACGCTTTGCAGTATTAAGTTACGACGATGTTGCACCCTGTAGTGTTGTACGTTGGATTTGTCGTAAGGTAATTGACATCAGTCCAGGTAAAATATTTTTGGAGATTATAAGGATTATGTTATTTATAACAAGCAATGAATAAGTGTTATGAAGGATAATGGATTACGCGGATTAACGAAAATGAGTTTTATTGGGAATGACCAATTTGGAATAAAATACGGGTCGAGCAATAATATCCGATAATTATAAATTGGTGCCATGCAAAGTACCATATGACCACGGTAGTGTAATATATGAAGTATTTTGAAAATAAATAGAATTTTAAATAATTTCTGATAATTCTTAAATTATGCGGATAATAGATTAATTACCGGGTAACGAAACATTACCCGGTTATAATGAGTGGATAAATTTAAAAAAAAAATCACCTCCCAAGGAGGTACGTGGCAGCCCCCTCCGTTTATCAAGGTGATTCATCAATCACCTTTAATAGGTGTCAAAAGCTTAACTTGGAAATCTTATATGATCAAGACCATCATTTTGTCAAGAACTAACAAAAGCAATACTTTGGCATTTAAGCCAAGAAGCATTCCATTTCGTCCAAAATTTCTTAGGCTCATCAAAATTCTGCTGTGAATTTTTAAATCCAAGAACCTGGAATAGATTGTTTTCGTCCAAATTATTTAGCCAAGGTTCGATTGGAAATTCAAAGAACAACAATTTTGTTCAAATAAATTTCAGGAATAGGTATGTTAAGGTTAAGCTCTTTCTTTATTTTGGCATGATCTCGTCGTTACACAAGTTTGATAACGAGTCATAAAGAAAAATTCATATCCCGGAATTTACGTATATTTTGTTAGTCTTGCAAATTGCGTATATTTCCTAGTTTTGTAAGTTATATCCTTATCGGGACTTCATATTCAGTTGAGTATTTCCTTCTTCCAGTCAAGAGAGCAGAGAGTTCACATATATACAGTATTAAAAGTATTTTCATTACCATCGAGCTATAATCGATGGGCAGGACCCTATTGGGCAACCTCCAATCAGATGGTAAGTTATATACCGAGCCTACTATGGCCGAGCGCTTATGAGCGAGCCCAGTTGGTCGAGATACAGAGCCTAGTATGGCCGAGCGCTTATGAGCGAGCCTACTACGGCAGAGCAAATATATATGTATACCGAGCCTTATAGGGTCGGACAACTATTTTACTTACTTTATTGAGAGAGTTAAGTCAGTATCAGCAGGTAAGCATATCTTCAGATTATCTTTGACTTCCAGCTACTTGCAGTTATTATATTATCAGTTCAGTTTTAGCTTTCAGTATATTGCCTTACATACTTGGTACATTATTTTGTACTGACGTTCCTTTTCTGGGGGTGTTGCATTTCATGCGTGCAGGTTCAGACTGACAGACAGGTAGGCCTTCTCAATAAGTGTTGCCCGAGTTCAGCTTGATCGGTAAGCTCTATGCCTTTCGGAGTTTCCGGGTCTAATGCCTTATGTACATCCTATATATATATATGTATATATGTTATGAGTAGGTCGGGGAGCTGTTCCGATCACAGTATATCCATCAGTAGAGGCTTGTAGACATATCCTGTCAGTTAGTGTAGTATGTTGGGCTTCCAGGCCTTGTATGTATATTTGGTTGGTTTGTCAGCTGTAATAATTATGACGGCCTTGTCGACCCAGTTTTATATTGACATTTAGTCAGCATTCGAAGTCGTCTTACAATGTAGCCCATGGCCAAAGTATTACATCATATGTTCACAGCCCCTTAGTTGTAAGTTGGTACGCAAGGATAGGTGAGGCACTGTATGTGGGTCTCGCTCCCAAGTTCGGGGCGTGACACTAGGCCTTTCAATATCAGGAGTGCTCCCTGGATTTAAGTAACCCTGGAGTTATAGGTCTCCATTTTTTTGTCGTTGGCTTCGATCTTTTTTCCCCCAATTCCACCTGCTTTGTTAGTTCTTCAAGCATCTTTATTATTTCGGGGTTGGTACCGGGTTCAACTTCACCCAGCCTTTCCGTGGTTTATTCATTTCTTTGGATATTTTCCCGGGATGGTCAGGCTCAACTTTGCTGCGGGCGCAGTTTTGGTTTTGTAACTGGGCTATCGCCACCTGTTGAGCTTGTAACATTTTGAAGATCACCCGCAAATTGATCCTATCGCCTTCACCATCGTGCGTAACCCGGGCTACCGATTGGGCTCTTCCTCGAACGTTATTCTCTAGGTCGGTAGGCAAGTTTAAGTCGATGGCCACATGTGAGTTGGCATCGATTAGGTCCGCGACCGGGACTCCGTTGGGGTTAACAGGGGGCACCTCGTTGCTGGGCACTATATTGTTGTTCTCGCCATGGTGGCCAGACTCAGCATCAACGTTCAAGTGAGCAGATTGAGAGTTTGACATTCTTAAATTGACCTGAAATTGAAATCTCAAAGAACAGGCGTAAAACAGGGTGTGTTATAGAAATTTGTATCAAGTTACCACTATTATCCTTAGCCCCACGGTGGGCGCCAAACTGTTTACCCTTAAAAACGGATAACAATTGAATTTATACACGATTTTAAGGATATGTGGGTTAGTGTAATACAAGTGATCAATGAGGTTAGGTTAAGCAAATAAAAGATGTAATAAATGACCAAATCAATTATAAGAGTGAATCCGAGCTTGGTTAAAGGCTTAACGAGGGATCTGCTTTCGGTTCCGAGCTTGCACTTGTGAATAACTTATGAATAGGAACAAGAACTTTGAATAGCTTTCAAAAACAAAAGTATATTGCCTTGATATGCATGTTACAGTGTCCCTAATGAATAATAAATTTTTCCTTTATATAGTAGGAGAGTTTTACCTTAAGTACAATTCTAAGAAGGGTAAAAATCTTCCTCTTCGCTAATCACTAGTTTTCTGCTGATATGGACCAAGATTCACGTCGTGATATCCGATTGGGCACGGACATCACAGCCCTTTATGTGTATTGGGCGCGGACATCACAGCCCTTTATATGTGGTTGTTTGGTAATGCTCTCTGAAGTCTTGGGGCTCGAACCTAAACCAGAGGACGTGGTCCCAATGTCCCCAAGGACAGGTGTTTTGCCCGAGCCCCGATACGAGGGGCTCCTTGCTCTGATCCCGATTTCTTATGATCACGTTTCTGCTCCGTTTTCCTCATCATGAAACTGGGATGCTCGGTGGGCTCGGTTTTACTCGTATACAACTATCGAATTATTGCTATATAATTAAATGCGTGTGTTGATGAATTCATTAATATACTATCATCATCCTCAAATTAAACACATATATAATAGAGACACAAAAGACGTACAAGATCATCTCGACAAAGTATGTGAATGACAGATGCCCAAAGAAAATTACATTTTCTTGGAAATTAAAAGATGAAGTGTTGTGGAAGTTCACGTATTAGACTTAGAAGTAGATTAATTACATTAGCGTAGGATGATTTAAGATTTGCATCCCAAACTCATCCATTGACATAGAAAATATAAGAAATCATACAAAGTGAAATACTATTACAAACGCAGATAGGCATGACATCTAGGCCAAGCATACTCTTATAACAACAACAAAAAAATTGGATTTAAATTAATTTTTGGAACGGATTTGGGTGGCAAATTGTTCACAAGCTTTTTCACAAGATGCAATAGTAGAACCTTTAACAGCCAAGCAAGTTGGCATGCATTCTTTAGCTGAATTTGATAGGGCTTCTGCCACATTTGTATAGTGCATCAATGCAATAATTAGCATGTAGAGTATAAAGAACATGGTTAAGGCATTTCTCATTGCTGCCATCTCAATTTGGTTACTCTTCTTAATTAAAAGTTTATTAGATGAATGGAGAAGAATGCTACTCATGTTTTTTTACATATATTTATAGCCTTAATTCCCGAGGGAAAGGTATTCCTTTATTATCTCCATGTTTTTTCCCCTTTCACTTATTTAAGTTTTAGTGCGTGGTTTATTGAGACCTTACTAGCGGCTTGTAATATTTTATCTGAAAATCATCGAATAATTTTGGGAGACAAAAAAAAAATTGTGAATATTAACTCAGGACATTTTTCTTTATTTTTTGAAGAGCATTCGAATAGACGAAAAAAATAAATAAATACAAAATTTATTAACTCACACTAATGTGGCCAATGAGGACCGGGCTATGTCGCTGCACCCTCACATCTTCCATAAATATATTACTTTTGAAGGATCTAACACAACACCCCATAAATATATTACTTTTGAAGGATCTAACACAACACCAATAATATTTTTTGAAGGATCCGATAAAAACCAAGATTTTGTAAGAAATGTATTGTTATATTTACCAAGATCAAGCACATAGGTTTATCTTGTTTAATATTGGTTATTAACATATTATTGTAAACTGTGAGATAATAATCTTAAAATATGCATTTGTTTGCATTTGTACATATACATCTAGCAGAATACACTGCATCTCTTGACAAGGTATGATATTGCCTCTAATAACAGGTGTGGTAATAGAGCTTCATTTGGAAAGCAATGATTTTGCTGTCTGGGTTACATTTTCCTCTGTGAAACCATATTTCTTGAATACTTCTGAATATGGTCCGCTAGCCCCAAAGTCGTCGATGCCAATCACAACGCCTTCATCTCCAACATACTCCTTCCACCCTAAGGGCGATCCTGCCTCCACGCTCACACGTTTCGAAACGTTTGATGGCAACACAAGCTCCTTGTAATCCCTCGGCTGCCTGTCAAAAAGCCTCCAACACACGAGGGAAACCACTCTCACTCTCCTCCCTTCGTTTCTTAGCACGTTCGCGCTGGCTTCACATAGACACAGTTCTGATCCAGTGCCAATCAATATGATTTCTGGTAGTTCCTCGGAATTGTCGCTAATAATGTACCCGCCTTTCTCTACTGCATCAGTCGATGTTCCTTCGACGTTGGTTGCCACCTTTTGCCTTGACAATGCAATAAGACTAGGTACATCTCGGTTTTCAACAGCTACCTTATAGGCTCCAGCAGTCTCATTTCCATCAGCAGGTCGGAAGAGCAGCAAGTGAGGAACAGCTCGAAGACCAGCTAAGTGCTCAACTGGTTGATGAGTTGGTCCGTCTTCGCCTAATCCAATCGAGTCGTGGGTCATAATGTAGATGACTCCAGCGCGGCTAAGAGCGGATAATCTGATTGAATTCTTCATGTAATCTGAGAATACAAGGAAGGTTGCCGCAAATGGTATCAAGCCGCCACCATGCAATGCAAGTCCATTGGAAATTCCAGCCATTGCATGTTCCCTGACTCCATACCTAATGTTTCGCCCCCATGGGGAATCGGGCTGCTTGAAGTCTCCGAGATTATGGAGATAGGCTTGATTTGAGCTGGCAAGGTCTGCACTACCCCCAATTAGTCCAGGAAGCACTTTAGCGAGCACATTCAAGCACTTCCCCGAATATCCTCGGGTGGCATCCACAGGGTCAGACATGGACCATTTCTGATGATAATGTAAACAAGTATTAGATAAAGAACTCTCGATGAAGAAGAGTAAGCAAGTATGGAGGCTCAAACTATATCTATTATGAAATGTCTTAAACAACAATTGCAAACATCTAATGTCCAAAGGCTACCAAATGTAACACTAACATTCACCGTAATACTTATCAACAGCATTTTTGGCTCCTCCGAAGCTCAGACAAAATAATTTGGTCCTAGTTCTTGACATTATTCAGAAATCACCCACTGAGACGAGCGATTTTGTTTGCTAACTTATTGTGATTTCGTTGATGAACAATTAGTCTATCAGGTATTTCCCTTAATCTCCTGTTTAAAAGACTGAATTTAACTTGGAATTGTTTGTCTTTCTTTGAGAATGCATCCGCAAACACAGTTCAAATGAATTAGTTTCTAGATGTGTTTATGTCTTCTTAGAGATCCCTCTTTTTTATTTAGTTTTTTAAGTGTATAAAGGTACAAATTAGATGCATATTTTACCGGTAATGAGCTTTCCCAGCCAGGAAGCATTCCATCAGCAAGGAGAAGTTCGAATTCTGCCGCTTCCTCAGGGTATTTGCTTTGATAATAATAAAGTTTGGAGTTCCACTCCTGCTCCAACCTTCCACCAAGATCTGTTTGTGCTTGCATTTCCCTGATAACAAATGCGCTTACAACACGCTCTTCTTTGTCCTTATAGAAGTGCAAAACAGCAAACACTGAACATTATTACCTGTAAACCATAGGAATAACATGGAATGGTTCTCTATCATCCCATTTAACTTTCTGTTTCATTTGCTTTACATCATCTTCATCAAAGGTTCCATGGTGAGCTTTTGATGTTCCTTCCTTTTTTGACAATTTCCCTATTCTTGTTTTCACCTGAAAATATAGAACTTTTCAATTGTAGAGAATCTCCATCCAGAAGAATTAATGAAGACGTTTCTTGTCATATATTATTGTCACAATTCTGACACTGCCATACCCGGATGAAAGTTGGTTTCTCAGTCTCACTATGTGCAGAGATTAGTGCACTCTTGAACGCTTGTATATTTCCTTGTGTGTTATCTACAATGATAGTGTTCCATCCTAGAGCTTCAAATCGTGCGGATATGTCTTCTGAAACTGCAAGGTCAGTGCTACCGTCAATGGTATTATGGTTAAAGTCATATATCAATGTAAGTTTGTGCAGCTTCCAATGTGCGGCCAGGGATGCAGCCTCATTTGATATGCCTTCCATAGAACAGCCATCACCCATGATGCAATACCTGAAGAAATATTATCCAAGAGAAATGCTGTTCAGTTTCGTCCACAAATTAAAAAGGGATAGTACACCAACTTACGTTCTATGATCAACAATGGCGATATCAGGCTTATTGAATCTAGCAGCCAAGTGAGCTTCTGCTAAAGCAAGACCAACCGCATTAGCGACACCTTGTCCCAAAGGGCCTGTAGGTTAACACAAAAATTGGGACTATCCTGATCAGATTTCCTTAATCCAAGGAGGAAAGAGAACAATATTGTGGTATCATATACAGACAAATCCAATGCCTTCCTATCAAGTTATGCAGGACTCTTCATTCAATATCCAGCGCTATTTGCCTAGGTTTCTTTCTAGATGTGTTCCTTCATATCCAAGAGGCTATTTGCCTATCTCTTAAAGCAAAGTTAACAAGATTTTCTTCAGTATGAGTTCCTGTGAAGGGGTGTTTCGTGATTGCGTGACATGCATACAAGAAATCCATAATTCTGTGACAAAACTATCATCATACTATATTGAGAATATAGCTCTAAATTCTATCAGGTGTCTTAAAAAGAAAAGCGACATTTTACTATACCCGTTGTCACTTCAATGCCTTCTGTCACTCCATTCTCTGGATGCCCAGGGGTCCGGCTTCCAAGCTTGCATAAGCGTTTAAGGTCTTCAATCTGAATGACACAAAACTTCCATGCTTATTTAATTTGTATTTTTTGTCAAAACTGTTTGCTGAACCTGACAAAACATAAATCAAGAATGTCCCTTTTAAGTGCACAAAGCAAAACACTTGAATCCATTGGTGTTACCGTCGGAATCGTCTACGTTTGTACGTAGAAAAAACATTGCAGAAGAATCCACTGTTTTCCCCCTAACAGCTTGTAAAGTACTTTGAACTCTCTTCTCGGATGGAAACCACAAAAAAAAAAAAAAAAAAAAAAAGGAAAGCGGAAAGCAAACAATGTACGAAGAATTTACTTCCAAATAACAAACAGAGGAAAAGAATCATATTGAAAAGCTCCTAACCCAACCCCTTCCTTCGTACAGCCCGTGTATTGTATGTAATCCAAATATTCAGTATGTTCTGTCATTGTCGTGGGTCCTTCACTCTCTCGTGGGTCCTTCACTCTCGTTAAATCCATGTGGATTGCATCATGAAATAACAATAGAACTTTTCCAGACATTAATAAAGTCGTGGTCTAATTAGACAACATCTTGCTTCAAACATAGGAGCTGCTACGAGTAAAATTCGAGAAAGAGAGCCGAATGTATAGGAAATTGATAAATGTTAATTGGCAGCCTACCTGATAAAAAGATAATTAACCTACTATAATAGTTTAAACTACAATGACTGTGCAAAAAGAAAATCTATACTTCCACTGTATAAAGTAGATCCTTACTTCAATGATAAGAATTTCAGATTAAACCTAATTTCACTAGTTAAAGAGGAAATGATATGAAATGTCACAAGGTGCCCCATTCAGGCCTTGAATTATGCTAATACGAAACATAACTCATGCCATTCCAGATTCTTCTTTTCCTTTTTGGACTTATTCGTCTATCTCTACATATTTGTGTTTAACGAATCCAAAAGGAACTATAAGTTTGATACACAAATTCAGAACCCATAAACCTCAAATTGTGGCTTCGTTGGTTGACGTGTGTATCTCAGTAGTTAGTTTTAGGCTTTATTATCAATGTAAATTAGCCTGGTTACAAATACAACAATCTGAAAGCATCAAAAATAAAATAAAAAATGACAAACATTACTTTCTATATGTACCTGAACAGATTGGAAACCAGCAAGATGAAGGCAAACATAGTGAAGAAGAGATCCATGGCCAGCACTCAAAACAAACCTATCTCTATTAAACCACTTGGGATTTCTTGAATTGTATCTCATGGCATGCCTATACAAGAAATAAGCAATTTCAGCCATCCCAAGTGCCATTCCACCATGCCCTGCCTTTGCATGTTGCACTGAGTCTACTATCAACATTCTCACATTCTCCACACATCTCTTATCAACCAATTCTTGCAAATATTCCTCATCTGAAATCTCAAAAGGGTATGCTCTTTTTAGCTCTTCCTGCCAGGAAACCTTGTAATCTTGGTCTTTGAAAAGACTAGGCTGTTTGCTTCTTGGAGTAGTATTATTGTCTGTTTTTAGACGGTTCTTGCACTGGAAATTACACCACAAGGCTAGTTTGTTGCTATGGTAATCATATGATCTGTTGGTTTGGATGGTGAGTTTGGGCTCATGCAAAGGAGGAAATGACTTGAACAGAAGATTAGAGATGGCCATTGTTCTTTTCTGGGGGGAAATGTAGGTGCTAGAGGAGGGGATGGAGGGGATGGATATATAAGAGGGTAATCTTTGGTTTTGGTGATGAAACACGTAGCGGTAATAGTACAGAAGATGAGAAATGGGTACACGTATTTGTGAAGAAAGGGCTGGCATGCAAAGAGGAGTAGTGACATGTAGCAGCTGAACGCATCAGGTTGAGCCACTTATATTTTGGAACTTGTAAGCTCTTCACTATCCCTCATTTGACTATGGAACATTGTCATTTAGTTGGAAAGATGGCTTTGGTGAGCTAGCCTGGGAACGATAAAGATTAAAGAATTCTAGGGGAAATTTTTGACGTGTGATAATTGAATTTGATCCACTATATATAACATAAATTATTTGAGGTAAGTCGAGATGTCACCCCTAAATACTCTGACAACTAGTTTGGGCAGAGCCATGTGTAAGTGCGGACGACCATATAACTGGTTTGGAAGTGCAATTTGAAATCATATCGAGCTTTCAGTCAATGCTTTTGATAAATTTCAGTATTGCTTATTACAGGTTGAAATGTATGTATTTATATACATGTGATTATGCATAGCCTGCATTCTTTGAGCTTGAACATGAGTTGCATGTACATCCTGCAGTGAGCAGCTGCATCTCAATCAGCTTATATATATATGTACGGTTTTATTCTGTAAGGAGAGTGCTTGTGCTGTAAAGAGTTGAGACATTGGTGGTGAGTGAGTCAAAATACCACCATGGCACCATGGCTTCGCTGTTACTAAGAAAGAGATAAATCTGATCATTCATGGTGATTGAGAAAATCATGCATTCACAGTGACAAGTGCAAAAACCACAACATTTGAGCCGAACATCTATAAATATATTGTGATGTTACATTTATCATTTTGGATGAAGGAAGAGATATTCACAATCGTGATCAGTTACAACAACAACGACGACGACCCAGTATAATCCCACAAGTGGGGTCTGGGGAGGGTAATATGTACGCAGACCTTACCCCTACCCCGAAGGGTAGAGAGGTTGTTTCCAGGAGACCCTCGGCTCAAAAAAAGCAATAGGAGATGATATATTAGTACCATAAAAATGCGTAATAAAAATAACAACAATATATAAGAGATACGAAATATGAAATACAGGATACGAAATACGAAATACGAAATAGATGGCTGGTATAGTACAACTAGAAGGTAAAGTCCTGCATCAATAGACGACCACTGACATTCCTAGTCTAACTCCTAACTAGATAGTCTCTCTCACTTGTGCTGTAGAAATATTCACACTCTCCCCTAACCTACAACCTTAATGCTCGACCTCCATAATTCCCTATCAAGGGTCATGTCCTCAGTAATCCTAAGTCGCGACATGTCCTGTCTGATCACCTCTCCCCAATACTTCTTAGGTCTCCCTCTACCTCTCCGCGTGCCCACTACAGCCAGTCGCTCACACCTCCTCACCGGTGCATCAGTGCTCCTCCTCTGAATGTGCCCAAACCATCTGAGTCTTACTTCCCGCATCTTGTCCTCCATGGGGGCCACACCCACCTTCTCTCGAATATCTGCATTCCTAATCTTATCCATCCTTGTATGCCCGCACATCCACCTCAACATCCTCATCTCTGCTACTTTCATCTTCTGGGTGTGTGAGTTCTTTACCGGCCAACATTCAGTTCCATACAACATGGCAGGCCTAACCACTGCTCTATAAAACTTACCTTTTAGTAACGGTGGCACTTTCTTGTCACACAAGACTCCCGACGCTAACCTCCACTTCATCCACCCCACTCCTATACGGTGTGTGACATCCTCGTCAATCTCCCCGATCCCCTGAATAACCGATCCAAGGTACTTGAAACTACCTTTCTTGGGAATGACTTGAGAGTCAAGCCTCACTTCAACTCCCGCTTCCGTCGGCTCAACTCCAAATTTGCACTCGAGGTATTCCGTCTTCGTCCTACTCAACTTGAAACCTTTAGACTCAAGAGCATGTCTCCAAATCTCTAGCCTCTCGTTGACGCCGCCTCTTGTCTCGTCAATTAGAATAATGTCATCAACAAATAGCATGCACCATGGAACCTCCCCTTGAATATGATGAGTCAGTGCATCCATCACCAGGGCAAATAGGAATGGGCTGAGCGCAGACCCTTGGTGCAATCCCGTAATAACTGGAAAGTGTTCAGTTATCTAACATGGCAGAGATTGGCAAGTGAGCTACTGAGCAACATGACAATGATATGGCACTGATGGGTGAGCTGAAAGTCGCAATATCAAAGGAGTCAATGGAGCGAACAAATGCTGCCCTTGCAGTTTCAGAGTCTAAAGGAGTTGAAAATTTCCACAAAATGGAACGATAGAAGAATACATGTCGAACATTTTCTACTAAACGAAGTGGAGAATCGGCAACGAGAAATGCAAAGTTCCACCATGTATTTGTGAAGATCTTACCAAAGATAATCAGTAAGGAGGAATTGCAGAATGCTTTCAGTTACTACTAGTGCAGTAGTTGACAAGTGACGGTTCGAAAATTAAAGTTTGTCGGGGTTGTCAACTTTGGAACTGCAGAAGACGCTGATAATATCGTGGAATCTTCAAATTTGTATAAATATGTACGTACTTAATATAAGATTTACTCTTGAAAAAAATCCTTGTAATAATATTACTTGTAAGAGAACTCAATCGTAATCAAAATAATAGACAAATATATTATGAGATCGAAATGATATCAACTCGTTGATTTATGTAAAGCCCATTGCTCAGTCTACAGAAGTCATTCAGTACACAAAATACATAGCCCATGATACTATTGCTTGTTGATCAGTCGCCTACATCTGTATCAAACTACGAGCGAGCTAGCACTTACCTCTTTGCGCTGATCCACAGTAGAAAGAAATCTAACATGTGCTGCACTAAACATTTTTCCAAATTACATAGATGCACCTTCCACTGAGGAAAGAAGCAAATTCAGAAGGTTTTATTACTAAAGTTACCTGCTCTTGTGCATGGATTTGCTGAAAGAACTGTTAAGAGAGGACCATGTCGCGCAACAGGAATTACGGTGCACTTTCTGGTTGGGAACAAAGCATGTGCAGAAGCTTTTTGTACTAAAATACATTTTCTTGCACATTGATTTGCTGAAAGAACTGAGTAAAGAACCATATCATGCAACAGGGATTTTGGGTTCGCCTAAATTTACAAAAGCCTGTGCTCGAGCCATGCGTCCCAGTGCCGCATCCCAAGAGACAAGGTGATTCATAAACACATTAACGTACTTTGCTTTATCATTCTGTGAAAAGAGAGAAAACAAAGACGGACACATTAGAAACAGTCTCCTTGTAGAAAGCAAAAGGGAAGAACTATCGGTTACCTTGTAATCCAGATAATAAGCATGCTGCAAAATGGGAAGAGCAAGTAAATGATGAATATCTTTTCTCAATATATAATATTAGCATGTGGAATGCAAACTCTAAAAGGTTTAAGATTTCTTTCAGAGACTGAGTGAAGGGTACATGGGAAAAGGAGGGCAAAATACTGTCTAAGAACTCACCTCCCACAAGTCCAAACCGATCAGGGGCTGCAGAATCAAAGAGATACCAAATGAACATGCAAGTACTTGTAATCAAGAAAATGTAATTTCTAAGGTAGTATTACAAGTTATTGAACATTAAGAAAAAGAATCCTCACGATGTCATTCCACACAAGAGGGTTGACAGCATTTGATGTCTTAACAATTGCAAGACGCTTCTCCTCTCTCTTCACTGAAATAATCAAACTGAAGGTGTTATCGAAGAACTTAAAGGAGATGCATGGACTGCTCAACTGTGGTTGAAAAAGGCTATAAAACTTTCCAACTGATCAATCAGGAGGTTTGTGCGATGAAAACTTTAGGGGTCTAGCAAAAGCATGAATATTTACAACAACAATATCAACAAACCCAGTGTAATCCCACAAGTGGGGTCTGGGAGAATAGTGTGTACGCGGGCCTTACCCCTACCTTGTGAAGGTAGAGAGGCGGTTTCCGATAGACTTTCGGCTTAAGAAGCGGAAGCAACCAAGAATAACAACACAAGAAAAACAAAGACAAAAATACTATGTGTAATAACAAAGATCTAAAAATAAGAAATACAAGAATACTACTAACAATACTGGTAAGAATGACACAATATGGAACAACAAAGATCTAGGAACACAAAAATGTAAGAATAATACTAATACTACTGGTACGATTAGGAGAACTCTCGACTACCTATCAACCTACAATCCTAATTCTTGACCTCCACATATTCTTATCGAGGGTCATGTCCTCGGTAAGTTGAAACGTTGTCATGTCCTGTCTAATCACCTCTCCCCAATACTTTTTTGGCCAACCTTTACCCATGGTCAACCTCTCACATCTCCTAACCGGGACATCGATGTATCTCCTTATCACGTGCTCGAACCATCTCAACCTCGATTCCCACAATTTGTCTTCCACGGGGGTCACTCCCACCTTGTCCCTGATAACTTCATTCCTAATCTTATCTTTCCTGGTATGTCCACACATCCATCTCAACATCCTCATTTCAGCTACTCTCATCTTCTGGACATGGGATTTCTTAACTGGCCAACACTCAGCACCATACAACAAAGTCGGTCTAACTACCACTCCGTAGAACTTGCTCGTAAGTCTTGGTGGCACATGAATATTTAAATGCAGAGAAAAATGACCATGTTTGAATGATAGTTGATGACAAGAAATTAGAGATTTTGCTAAACCTTTCATCTACTTAATCCTCATGATTATACAAAAATTGAGTCGACGGACAATACGAAGTCCAGAACTTCATTCTGAACTCAGTCCATACACACTATGTAGAGAGATTAAGGCCAAAATATATGTTTGATCCTTCTCATTTTTTAGCTGTCCAAAATATTTTAAAAAATGATGGGGAAGTGGAAGTTTAATATACGAGTTCAAAAAACAAAAAGCACGAGCTATCCTCATGACATAGTTTAGCTGTTCAAATGTCCACCAGCTGTACCTCAATTAAGTTAATTAGTGATTTGGTTTTGAGAAACACATATGCAAAGACAATTGAAACTATATTAAAAGAAGACTACAAGAGAATATAAATTCTAGTTCCCAAATACTAGAGCTTTCTCATTAGAATAAAGAGCAGCCAAAGAAGAAAGCAAACAAGCGTGACAGCCAAATCCATATGGAACATTAGCTATATTTTTTTGGGGCAACTTACAGACGAGCCAAATCCATCCAGAGCCAAATAACGCGAGAGCTGCTTCTGTAAACTTCTCTCTAAAGTTGGTAAATGAACCAAAATCCTTCTCAATCTGCTGAAGGAGTCCTAATTTAGGCATGTCACCGCCTCCCGGTTGCATGGACTCCCAGAAGAAATCATGATTCCACACCTGGAACGAATAAGATCCATAAGTATTGTCCTAGTAAAATTAGGCTCATAGAATATGGACGAATTAGGTGAAAGGGAAGCTGATATTTCTTCTTGATTGGAAAAATTCAAAAATTTAAAGACAGAAATTGAATAACAGAAAAATTGTTGAGGAAATCCTCACAGATATAATTTTGATAAAAATTCATAATCAAAAATTTAGTAGTATCAATTTCCAAGAGTATTTTCACTCAGAACAAAAGAAAACAACTCTTGCTTATACGACGTGTCTGCAAAACAAATACTCCCTTCGTTTCAACTTATGTCACACTTTCCTTATTAGTCTGTTTCAAAAACAAATAACACATTTTTATATTGGGAAACAATTTAACTTTAAATTTTTTATTTTACCCTTAATGAGAAGTTTTTATAGCAACATAAATGTTATGACCGCATAAAACTTTTACTCTTTAAGCTTTTACGACCACAAGTTTCAAAAGTCTCTTCTTCTTTTTTTTAAATTCCGTGGCAAATCAAGCTACGTCACATAAATTAGAACGGAGGTTAGTTTGTAGCATCTGATTACTCACTGTTGAATTTTGTGATAACTTCATCAAAAATTTTGAGCCGGTAGAGAAGGAATGCATTTATTTATTTATTTATTTCATGTCTGATATCCTCATGTTCGGGCCTAATCTATTTTTTGGGTCAAGCACATGGAATATTTCAAAGATGGTAGCAGTGAGACTCAAATACAAGACCTACCATCTTGGATTGTAGGACCACTCATCCAAAAGCTTAACCCATTAGAGAGGACCACATTAATTTATTTATATTATGTCTGCAATACTCAACACAGAATATCCTAATGACTATGTTTTTTATTACATTTTTCCATTTAAAAATAACTTTTGTAGTATAACACATCTGATGGAGTTAGATTATGGAGATCCATCAGGTCACTTTGGCCTATTCTAAAGAATCACACATCCATTAAAGTGCAAGATGGCAATAAAACCTAATTCTCGAAAGATAACTAGCTGGGAGATGGATGTTCAAAGGACCTCTTCCTGATATGTATGTTCTGGCACAACATCAACAGAACACAATAGCTGAAATATGGTCCCCCAAGGATGGACACTTGTTTTCAGAAGAAGTTTGAATGATTGGGAGGTGGCCAGAATGACTGACTTCTACAAACATCTGGAAAGATTCAAAGGTTTACAAAGTGGGATGGATACAATAAGGTAGCAGGGACATAACAGTGGCATTTATAAGGTGAATGCAGCATACAAGATCCTGAATCGAGCTAACCTGCAGATTAACAATTGGCCTTGGAAGCATATCTGGAAAATCAAGATTCCCTATAAGGCAGCATGCTTTTCCTGGTTACTAGAAAAGGAGGTTGTTCTGACACAAGATAATCTTGTAAAGAGAGGGATCTCATTGTGCTCAAGATGTCACTTATGTGGAGAGGATGTTGAGACAGTTAGCCATCTATTTTGCAATGACCAGCTATGGAAGACCTTTATTAATCTCAGAGGCATAGCTTGGACAATGCCTAGTAAGATTACTTAAGCTCTTTTCAGTTGGGATGAAACTGGAACTGGTGCAAGAGACAGAGATAGATGGAGAACTGTCCCAGCATGTATTTGGTGGACAATCTGGAAAGAAAGGAATTCCAGATGTTTTGAGGATAGTAGAAACTCAGTGCGGAAGATCAAGCTTAACTGTGTTTTGCTTTTTTGCTTTTGGTGTAAACAGATCTATACAGAAGATACTGTTTCAATTCTAGATGTCCTAGAATCTTGTTAGGCCTAGGCCTGAGGATCAGTTATTTCTTTTGTCTACTCGCTTGTAAATATGGTTTCAGTACAACCTATGTACTAATTTTATTATAATATACAATATGTTACCATCTCAAAAAAAAAAAAAATAACATATCTGAAATAAGAGTATAAGTCGCAACTTGCAGAAAATAGTAAGCATGGTGAGAGTGAGTGTAGGAGGGAAGAAGTTGAAACAGAGAGGAAGAGAACCATGTTAGACGCAGGGAAGATTGTTTTAGCTGCCTCGAGCTATTGGCTATAGTGTTTGAACTTAAATGTACAACAACAATCCAGTGGAATCCCACAAGTGGGGTCTAGGGAGGGTAGTGTGTAATGAAAATCTTGAAGTAAATTAGGATGTTGACCGAACAGGAGATCACAAATGAGAATGTAATTTATAAAGACCGCACATGATTTTATGGACTGAAAACTATATAAGCCACTGCATAAGTGATTATTATCACATAATCAACTAATATGTGTTGGGAAAGTAACACTTGTAGTTCTGCTCCTCTCAAAGGTTTTTTCAGATCTCTTCAGGTCTCTCTTCACCATGAAATACTTTTTGCTTTTATATGCATTTCATGTATCTAAATACTTAATTTCTTGGTTCCGCCAATTAACACTCGTACGTCTATAGCATCAGGAACTATAGATAGAGGATCTTTTTCATCACTCTGGCTCCTGTATATGAGGCTGAACATTCTAGCAAAAGGCAGATGGAGAACTCCCACCTAACAATAATATCTGGTTTCCTAGCAAGTGACTTGCTTAGGCCTTCCATTTAAAATATTGGAACAAAAGATGCTTAAGCTCACGATATTTGGTACACATAGTATAAAAAGAACCACCAATTATTTGTCAACGAAGGCATGATTCGAAATGGAAGATATGTTTTACCTTCCAGTGTAACTGTGCTAAATTTGTAAAAATCTTATAGAAGAAGGAAACCAATCTATGGCAAATGCAAGATAGCATGATAGAGTCTTGACGCCAATACCTGGGCAGCATCACTGAATTCAGGTAATGGATTTCCGTTGTTGTATGTCACTTTGATAAGTTCCTCCATAGTGCATCCATAAAGTATGTCATTCTTCTCAAGCTGTTTGTTAAGAGCTTCAACATAACTACGATGATGCTCTCCCCAATGTACCTCGAGCATCTTTTGGCTCATATATGGTTCTAGTGCATCCTACAAGGGCAGAAGGAAAAACGTAAATTAGTAGCCATTAGGACATTGTATATGTAAATTTGACATATATATATAGGTGTTATTTTTTGTTTACTCCCTTTTTTTTAACTTTTGGCATTATTATTGGAGTATTATTATTATTTATCATTATTATTATTATTCGATGACAGAGAAATCTGTCGAGGGAAAATAGTTAGGACCAAAGCAACCTTTGAAGCTCGGGAATAATGGGTTCATCCCTCTATCTTTCTCTGCTTAAATACCAGGTTTAGTTCACATGGCGTATTAACACCGAATATCAAAAGCCAAAAACATAAAACTTACAAGCTTATAAGGTGGGGTTTTAAGGCCATAATAAGCAAAAACTTTTGGTACTCCATGATGTCCATGAAGGCTTCTCTTCTGCCTCAAACCCTGCATTTGTAGCACAGCCATTTAACACTTACATACAGAGAATATATAAAAAGAGCACGACATAGAGTCCGAATTACGTACAACATTTGATAGCCTTGAGGGTATGTTCAGTTGGCTCGATAAATCAGTAGTCACCAACAGTTGTCTAGAACTTGAAGTACAAAGACTGTTACAAGAAGACCAACTCATTTTTTTTTACAATTTCCTTTCCCTCTGCTTATCTTATAGCTCAAGAAAACGTCACTGCAAACAACACATTAACATTATTGAATCCAGAGAGGAATAGGAGAAGCACTTAGCTTAGTACAGTGGTTTGTTATATTAGTCATTTCAACAAACAGGTTGTGCGCAAGTTTGGAGGTGCAAATAACTTACATGTGGGGAATGACTTCTCTATATAACTTCTTTTAGATTGTTGCCTCAATTATCAGCTTGCACTCTCTTTCGCTTCTTCTGTGCGTGTGGTGCTATCACTGTAAGCTTTTTTGGTTCTGTAATTCCACTTTGTGAGTTCCTTTTCCCGCTCAACTATAGACAAGACTGTAGAAAATAATGGAGTTTCAAGATTTTTTTTTTCTCTGTGACATCTGAGCGAATGAACATTATAAGCCCATACGTCATCTATTGGGCTACTTCATGTGGCCAATATGTATAAGCCCATATAAAACGGGTAGTAATAGGGAGAAATTCAAAAATAGCCAGATTTACAAGTGGTCATTCAAAAATAGCCACAGTTTCAAAAGTCATCGAAATTTAGTCATTTTTCATGTAAAGATAAATTTGAACAAAAACACTGTTCAAAATCCGGAAAATACTCCAGAATAATATACTGGAGTTCCAATTAAAGTGACATTAATCGAAATGGGATTATTTATTTATTCAGAGTCGCCACTTGGGATAATTGTTATGGTGTCCCAAGTCACCAATTTATTTTAAATCCCACATCGAGGAAATTAACTCTTATTTATGGTCCGCGAACACAGAAGACCGGGTAAGGAATTCTGTTAACCCGGGAGAAGGTGTGAGGCACTCCCCAGTTCCGTGGTTTTAGCACGGTCGCTCAACTATTAATAATTGGCCTAATTATCTGATTAATTACATGTTTTAAACCTATTGTGCATTTTTAACTTCCAACCGCTTTTAATTATTTATGGAGTTATTTCTGGAACAAGTCATGATTGTCATACACTTGTTTGTTTTTGTACACCTTGTGAATCGCATCACCGGAACCGTACCCACGATCTACAACATATTTATTTTATTATTGTTTGAAGTTATGGTCGGGTCACATGAAATGCGCACCCAAATTGGAGATTATATATCATGACTATGCCACGAGAACCGTACCTATAGTTACGATGGTTATCATTAACGTGCCTAAAGCAAACTACGGTGTTCATAATTTGAGATTGTTTATTTTTCTTTTCCTGTTTTCCTAAGGTTTTAGATCATGCGTGGAAGTCAAAAGTTATGGAATCATTATGATAAAGACACATTGATGCCAATCTATAAAACGGGTGTATGGGAATTTGAGAATACAGTTAACTTTTTCCATGTTAACTATGGGAGATATTGGGGAGGAAATGACTTTAATTCTACCTTTTCAACCTTGATTTCTTAATTCTTTTAGGGCCAACGATTGGACATGCAATGCTAGAGGTCACGTTTAATTAAGGAATTGCACTAAACTTCTATCAAGTTGCAGGTGAATGTCATTGGGTCTGCATTGAAGCACAGGCGCAAGCCTACGTGCGCCTACAGTAGAGGTGTACATGGACCGCGTTGGTTCGGTTTTTATCAAAACCAAACCAAACTAACTATATCGGTTTGGATTGGTCCGGTTTTGTCGGGTTTTCAGGTTTTTTTGTTACATGAATATTATTTCAATCTTACTTTGTTAAAATTATAGATAAAGCTTTGATAAGTGAATATATGTTTAGTAAATATGGAAAACATTGACAAACATATGATCTATTAAAATATTCTAATGGGAGAATTTTTTTAGTAACACATGATAGTTATTTTCTTAGTCGTCTAACAATAATTTTTCGTTAATTTATGCTTTCAAGGTTAATAAACGAGAGGATCCCACATATTTCTACATTTTCTAAAGAAAAATCACTATAGTCTTAAAAATATAAATAAAATTTATATATTTATATGTCAGTTTGGTTCGGATTTTTTTACTCAATACCAAACCAAGTCAAACCAAACTTAGTCGGGTTTTTTAATCGGTTTGGTTTGGTTTTTTGGTTTGGTGCAGTTTTCCGGTTCGGTTTGAACACCCCTAGCCTACAGCATCTCAAATCAACTTTGTGGGCTTTAAAATAATTTAGGCTACTGGAGCAAGCCCATGTCACCAAGACAAACCCAATTCAAGGTTTAAGAAACTATATTCAGCACATAATTGCGGGGATTCAACAATCAGTATTCATGAATTATAAGATTCTAATCTAAAAAAAAAAAACAATTTCATGCTTATATTACATGCTAGATAAAATGAGCTAGCTAAATTTTAGGGATTATACACAAATAGCAACCAGTCACATACTAATTTTTGCCAATCAAAAGTCCAGTTCATATTGGCTTTATTTCAAACATCCCATCCGAATTTATAGTTAAACAGTGAATGAGTATTTAATCAAGTATATAGATGAACAAAATTGAGGCAGATTTTATAATGCTATGATATATGTGTAGTGGTTATATGATTTGAGACTAAAATCAGTACCTGAATAGCAGAAAAATAGTCCACAACGAGCCAAGTAAAGATAGAGACGAAGATGAACAGAGCTTAACAAAGCAGCAACAGCGATTTCAGCAACAAACGGTCCTTTAATCCCAGAGATTGCCCAAAATATCGGCTAAGTGAAGCAACTTGTGAAATGTGGGAAGAAAAGAAATCAAGCTCTTCTCTTCAAATCCCAACGTCTAATTCTTGTTTCTTTTTTGTTTTTCTTTAGCTCTTTGCTTTTTTTCCTTTTTTTTAGAATTCCAGATCCTTCTTTGAGTCCAAAGAGAGGTGAGACGAAGAGGGGTGTGAGCAGACCGGAAGGAGTGATGGTCTCTTGGGTTGAGTGGGAAGTTGGGAAGAAGAAAGAGAGGGAACGACGCTCAGTTAGGGTTTTCTCATGGGGAATCTCATCTTCTGGAATGGGTGAGGCTGCTGGTTGTTGAGGTTGTTAGACAAGGTGGATAACGCTGCTACGTTTTTTTCGTTGTATCTCATTGTTTTCTAAGGGTTTGGGAATTCAAGTATTTTTCAATTTAATGTCAACTTGGACTAAAAAGATTTTTTTCCAAACTACATCTACTCCCTTATAAATATTCATATAAAAATTTGGTTATAAAATGAACTAATTTGACTTCGGTCAACGTTTTGGGTAAACGGAGCCGGACCCGTGATTTGACGGTCCCGGAGGGTCCGTAGGAAAATATGGGACTTGGGCATATGCCCGGAATCGAATTCCGAGGTCCCAAGCCCGAGAAATGAATTTTTTAAAGAAAATTATTTTCTGGAATTGTTTGAGAAAATTTGAATTGAAAATTGAGTAGAACATGTTAGTATCGGGCCCGTATTTTGGTTCCGACGCCCGGTACAGGTCTTATATGTGATTTAAGATGTTTCTGTGAAATTTGATGAAAAACGGATATCATTTGACGTGATTCGGACCTAAATTGCTAAAGTCGATAGTTGATGAAGTTTGAAAAAAATCCTTTGATTTTGAGGTTTAATTCGTTGTTATTAAGTTACTTTGGCGATTTGAAGCACAGATAAGTGCGTATGATGTTGTTGAGTTAGTACGTGTGTTTGGTTAGGAGCCCCGAGGGCTCGGGTGTGTTTCGGGAAGTTTTGAACTTGTGGAAAAGTTGCAGATTTCTGCTGTTAGTGCCCAGGGATTTAACCCTTCGCGTTTGTGTGGTCCCTCTCGCGAACGCGTAAGGCAAAAATCCCAGGTGCCCAAATTCTTCTTCGCGAACGCGAAGGTTGTGACGCGAACGCGAAGCTGAGGGGGGAGACCCTTCGCGAACGCGTAAGGTGTTGGGGAGGGGTCACCAAATTATTCATCGCGAACGCGGCCACTGGTACGCGAACGCGTAGGCTTGAGGAGCCAAAACTCCGCGAACGCGAGCCTTTTCACGCGATCGCGAAGGCCTAGCAGGTCTGACTCTTAGCGAACGCGATGAGCCTGTCGCGAACGCGTAGAGTAAATTCGCCCAGTTAATTTTTAAAATCCAGAACATTAGCCTTACGGGATTATTGCAAAATTTCATAAACCCCTTCTTCTCCAAAGCTCTTAGGCGATTTTTGAAGCCTTTCTTCACCGTAACCTTTTGGGTAAGTAATCATTAACTTGTTCTTCATTTTTCATTAACACCCACTAGATTTCTAGACCTAAAACATGTAATTAAGGGTAGAAATTAGGGATTTGGGTAAAATTAGGGTTTTTTGATTAATTGTGATTTAGACCTCGTTTTGGGGTTGTGAGCACGTGATTTTTGTTTCGCGCGACAATCGCTCCAAAAGAAATAAAAAATAATAACAATGGGTCCTGCTGTACAATTTTTGGATTTTTACATGGCACTCTGTTAATTATTTGTGATTTTTGCCCATTTTTACCTTATTAAAACAAAATACAAAAAATGTACGTGTCATGCGTAATCTGAACCGCAACACGGTTGTTAAATAGAAAATCATAAACAGGCATCTTTGTCCGTGATTTTGTTTTGTTTGATTTTTACCTGTTTTGAATTATTTTAATGTGTGTGTAAGTGTTATTTAATTTTAATTTGATTTTTTTACTTAGTTTTGTCTTTTTTTAAAAAAAAATGAAAAAAAAAAGAAGAAGAAAAGGAAATAATAAAAAGACCCCTTCCTTTTTCAGACTTGGGCCAATTTTAACAAATTGGCCCAAACAAATTCAACCCAAAACCCAGGCCTGCCCGGTCCAGACCAGTTGATGCCCAGGGTGTCTAAACGACGCCGTTTTAATCCAGTATGATCTGGGCCGTTGATCTCAGATTGATCAACGGCCAAGATCACCTCCCCATAACCCACTAATGACCCCGACCCGTTTCCACTCGGACCGACCCAAACCCTCTAAAAGATGAAACGACACCGTTTCCTTCAAGCTGAAGGATCCTGGCCCTTCATCGTGCCTCATCCGACGGTTGAGATCGACCCACCCATTCCATATATAAGCCTCTTACCTTACCCTGCCCCCCTTATCCAAACCTCAGCCTTCGTCGTCTTCACCAGAACCCCAAACCCTAGAGCCGCCCCTGTACCCTTCACCATGAAAACCGGCGGCACGGACGCCGGTGACCCCGCCCTTAACACCATAGAATCCCCTTGCCATCCTAAACATGGATCTGTTGACTACTTAGTTCGAATCCCTTCCCATCTTCTCGAATCTTCATTTGAAGATTCGAGTCAAACTCGATCTACACCAATCTGCCCTAAATTCATACCAGACACTCCCCACATCCCCCTCGTGACCAAACCATACTTGGTTTGGTCCGAATCTGACCAGGGAAGCATGAATCCCGGATCTAGTTTTTAAACCTTAGGGTTCCTCGTCACTGGTCCTTGTCTTGTTCGAGCCAAAGAAATTAAGGTCTAATGGACCTTAATCGAAGTGTTTCTCATCTGAGAAACACTTCGATTAAAGTCCGTTCAGCCTTAAGAAAGGTCTGTCCGAGTCCGAGTTAAGGTTTTGATTTTTCGGGATTTAAGGTGAGTTCTGTTCTCTTTTCTTTATTCTGTTAATCCATGTTTTGTTTAAAAGGCTGTTATTGTTGTTGTGTGATGGCTGTTTCAGATTTTTACCAACTGCGTCCTGTCCACCTTGCCTGAACCTTGTTTTGTTTGATTGAGTTGTCTTCTTCTACTTGTTCTGATAATGTGTATGTATGTATTCGTTGTGCAATTAGTTGAATTCCAAATTTGTACTGATCAATTGGTTCCTCGAGTACCACTTTGCTTAGTCAGTGTAATTCAAATCATATGTCGATACTGTTAAATGTCTGATTTTGGTTACGATTGTATGTGTTATAACTAGTATAGTCGAGTCGACATATGTCGTCAATTAGTTTCAGCTGTCCGAACAATAACAAATCGACTTATCTTCTGCTAAGCATTTGTTGAATCAATTAGGAACTGAGTTTGTTTACTTATGGTCGTTAATTTGAATCAGAAATGTAAAAGGAATGCTTTGTTTAAGTTCTGAATTGGAGGGCATGTGCACTTGTGCACAGCATGTGCATTTGTGCACCACAGGTGCATTTGTGCACAGCCTGTTTCCTGCATAAAGGGGTTTTTGATTTTAAAATAGTTTGACAGCATATGCTGTCAGATTATGCCCTGCTGCCCATATCCTGCTTTAGTTTAGAAATATTAAACCTCACTTAAAAGATGAGTCTGCCAGGGAATATCATGGGAGTTGGTTTATATTTAAAGTAAGTGGAAACTGAAACAAGACAGACCACATGGGAGGGGTTTTCTTTGGTTGTTGAACAGGCTGTGTTTAGTATGACTTTAGGCTTATAAAAGGGGAGGGGGGACAGACAGAGATAAAGAGATCGGATAGAAGATACATAGAGGAGATAGAGAATAGAGAGGAGGAGAGGAAAAGGATACCACCTGATACTAGGAAAAGAGAATTTGAAAGAGAGAGAGGGTGATACACACTGAGAGGTATACACACACAGACATACATAGAGAGAGACAAGAGAGGAGGAGAGGAAATAATATAGATATATAGAGAGACACAGGGAGAACCCAGACTGAATTTTGAGAACTGAAGTTCTGGGGGAAAACAGTAAAAACTGGAAAAGGTTTCTTTCTGATAACTTAAGTATAAGTTCAAAACTGAAGACTGATATTGGATTCTTGAAAAGAAAGGAGATAGGGAGAGGGATAAACAGAAAAATCAGCAACTATTTCTGCCTTGTTTGTTTGACTCTCAGTCTTGTTCAACCTGTTCGATCAACTCTGTTTTCCTTCAAATATCAGCTGAGTTCATTGGTTGATTCACATTGTCTGTTTCTCCTGGATTTGGTCTGTCTTGGAGTATTGTTCCTACTGCATTGTTTGCTGCTACCTTTCTAACATTTCTTATCGGTTCTAACTGAATCTTGCACTGGGAGCTGTCCTATTTGTACCTGCTGTTACTGCTGTCGTTTGGTGTTGCTTCTATTGTCCTACTGACCCCTTGCTTCTTCCGTTGTATCCGATATCCAGGTACATACTAAGACTTTGCATCTGATGTAACAATGAAAGCATGAAATCAAAGATATGCAGGAGTTTAATCATTCGTTTGTTGCAGTTACAGTTTTACAAATGTTATTAAGATCTGTGTAATTTGTTTAGTTTGTAATTCAATAAAGAAACACGTTAGGTAGCCTTGTACTTAACCGTAGCTCAGTTCGTCCTAAATTGTGATTTCGTTTGTTTAAGGGGTTGTCTAATAAGGAATGCATGAGTGTTTTTTTTAACACATAGATAATTAGGTAACCTTTTTAACTGACATTCTGCATGTATAGAAAATATTGCTTTAAGCTTACCAAATATGATGCTTAGTTTTATTGAATCTTTGTAGATAGTTCACAGGATCCTATTTAAACTCTATTAGTAATAGTTTCCGATAAGTTAATTCCACTGATTTGGTTTGAATAAGCAAGTTTCAAACTTAGATCTGAAGAACATTTATCATAAGCTTTTTAACAGTTCTATTAATCTTGTATGTTAATTTCCCCTGACAATTTAACAACATGCTCATCCATGAAATAAGGCACTAAATAATTCACGCCTCATAAAATCAGACAATCAAGTAAGGATCCGAAGCTGGTCAAGCATGTAATTAGCACGTAATCCTTTCCTTTATTTTTAGGGACAAATGCATTAGAAATGTAGCCACTTTAGGATACCCTTTCTAAAATAGAGACGAGCCTCGCCAAATAAAAATGCAAATTGCGGGCCCTCAATAAAACAACCATAATAAGTATTTAGAATTCAGGATAGGCCGTTTTAGTGAATTTCATGGCTTCCTACAAAATAATAATGCGCTAGACTCTTTAGGCGCGACTTAATTAAATTACATTCTTAAAACCCGGGTGCACATTGATGTGACCCGATTCCAAATCTCAACGGAGTCGAAGTGTGTTTAACAATTACGGGTGCATTGATTGCAACGTAGTTCGAGATACATTTTCACGACGTTGCAATTCTATAAAAATAAATGATAATAATAAAAGCGGTTTAAACTTAATAAAAGCACATAAGTCATAACATGTATTTAAATCAGATATTTAGCCATTATAACAATTTAAGCGACCGTGCTAGAACCACGGGATTCGAGGGTGCCTAACACCTTCCCTCGGGTCAACAGAATTCCTTACTTAGAATTTCTGGTTCGCAGACTTCATTTGGAAAAGTCGAAAATTTCCTCGATTTGGGATTCAAGATAAACCGGTGACTTGGGACACCAAAAGCCAAACCTTTCCCAAGTGGCGACTCTGAATTAAATAAATAATCTCATTTCGAATATTGTCACTTAAATTGGAAAACTCCCTCGCGCATTTAAACCCTTTGGGGCTGGGCGCGCAAAAAGGAGGTGTGACAGCTCTGGCGACTCTGCTGGGGAATAGTTCACCCAGAACCACTGGTTCAGGGTTCAAGAATTCGAGCTTAGAATAATTGTTATATTTGGCTTTATTATCTGATCTTTATTACATGTTTTTGCATAATGTGCTAAATGCTGTCTTTTACCGCTTTGATATTATCTGAACCGTATATAAACTGTGCCGAAACCCTTCTCTTCTTACCTCCGGGGAGAAGCTCGCTGGTCGAGACTCCCTATTCTGTTAGTGTCTATACCTGAAATAAGAAAGAGGTCGGACAAGTTACAAAGCCGGACGATCTCGCGGGTCCCCGGTACGTAGCCCCCTCCTCGACTCGAGTTGTCCGCTCGGGTACACAGTCTAGAACAAATACCCAGGGTATAAACCTAGTATAACGAAACTTCATGCCGGATCCCTAGTAGGAACGTTTATTTGCATCATGTTGCATTTGACTTAGGGGGCTCAACACAGGGGTTGGGTCCGTCCAGGACAGGCAACCTGAAATGAAAAAGACCACCCTGCTGCATCCTATTTGTTTTGCGCATTTATTTGCTTCGGTTCCGCATGCTGACCGGTTTCTAAAAAAAAGAGAGGAAAAATAGCAGCGTAGGGAGATAATTGCTTATTTTGGGAAAATAAAACCAATGTCCAAGTAGTGTCCCAACCTCGCCGGAATTTTTCTAAAAAAAAAGAATAAAACCAGCATTTATCTTTTAGTTTGATTTACTAAAAAAAAACACATAAAAAATTTTCTTTTCTTTTAAAAATCAAAAAGGGTATTTATTTAAAAGTAAAAAAAAAAACGGAAAATTCATAATTCAAAAAAAAATGTGTTGTTTCTTTTGTAGTACCCCTTTTATAAATTCAGACTAATAGTCCAAATATTGCCTAAAAAAAATAATAATAAATATTTTCTTTAGTCTTTATCTCTTTTCAAAAATAATAAAAATACGTATTCTTGATTTCTAGGTTTATTCGATTTTCCCTATTTACGGTATGCCCGAACTACGCCGGTTTGATTCTCATCGAATGTGAGATACGTAGGCAACCCTCGTCGGGTTCAACCCCCATTTTTTTTTGCTAAAATTGCCAAAATCAATAAATAAATAAAAAATGCGTTTCAAACTTTAAAAAAAAAAGAGTCGTAAATAAATCGGGTGACGCTGTTTTGTCATAAATAGCCGAATGTTCCCGAAAGGGACGCCGGAAGGCTGACTTTGCATAAATAGCCACCTTTGGGTCTTGTTTAGCATTTTTATCCAGTAGACCCACACATCCTTAAAATCTTCGTCCCCGAAGTGTTTAAAGGCCGTGTTCAAAACTTGATCCCCTCTGTAAAAAAATTTTGAGTCAGTTCGTTTTGTTAAAATCACCTTAATAAATGTGCAGGATGAGCACGATGCAAAATGAACATTTTTCAATAATGACCAAAATCCCTGTCAAGTTACGGCTATGGTGGAATGATCTAGGTGTTGAAGGATAAAATGAGGTTAAGAAATATCTGAAAGGTCTTGTGGGTTTATTAGAAATCCAGCCTCGGGGAGATATCATAAGAGCTTTGGTTACCTATTGAGACCCGGCGCACAATGTTTTCCATTTCTCTGATTTTGAACTCACCCCGACTTTGGAAGAAATGGCCGGATACATCGGGAATACTGAACTTCCCTTGAGGGAAAAATACTTGGTCGCCCCAAGAGTCGTCATGGTACATCGGTTCCTAGATTCATTGAAGATACCTAGAACGGTCCACAACCCGGATCTGGCAGCCGGATTTTGTACTCCATGCTTCATATATGATAGGTACGGTCATGAGGTGGGATTCAATAATCCAATCAACAAACTATGCAGCAAAGGAATTCGTCAGAAGTGGGACAAGCACAGACGGGTAGCGTTCATGATGATGTTCCTAGGCCTTCTGGTATTTCCGAGGAAAGACGGAAACATTGATTTGAAGATATCCGGGGTCGTCAGCACTTTGCTCACGCAAAGTGACAGTACTCTCGCGCCTATGGTGGTATCTGACATCTTTCGAGCTCTTACGGCTTGTAAAGCTGGGGGAAGTTTCTTCGAAGGTTGTAACTTGCTCCTACAAATATGGATGACCGAGCACCTCTGCCATCGTTCCGAGATTTTGAGCCATGGTTCCCCGGAAAAGACCTGCATAGAAGAATCTTACACGAGAGCCAAAGAGATCAGTTTGCCCAAAGGAAGTCCTGGCATGGACCTCGTTCTTTCAAGCTCTTACTGCCAGCCAAATACAGTGGACGTTGGGATGGTTGCCTGTTGATGAGATCCTATATACGTCGGCAGCTAAAACTCATTTCTTACTGATGGGGCTTAAGAGCATTCAACCTTACGCACCCTGCCGAGTTTTGAGACAATTCGGAAGATGCCAGACAGTACCTCATGAGGAAGATCTTAGCACTCAAGCAGTTGAGATAAGTCCTAACGGACAATTCCCAGAAGCAAAGATTCGCCAAATCTGGAGTGAGTGCCAATATTTGAAATCAGATACTTGCGTGCGGGATCGAGCCAAAGGAGAGACGGTGCCGGGTTACCTTGCATGGTATAGAAGGGAACTTGAGCATGAAAGGCTAGCTAAGAGACCCCACATCCGGAATTTCACCGAATCATCGCAAAGGCAGTGGGATTGGTTAGCAAAGGAAAGAGGCTATTGCGCCGAAATCAGCAGGTTAAAGCAACAAGTGGAAAATTTGAAATATGAGCACAATGTGCAAGATGCTACCAATCTGGGAGAGCGGAACAGGTTAATTCAGGACAACGAAAGGCTCAGAGCCCAGATCAAACAGATAAGGGTGGATGCGGATAAACAGCCAAGGCATCGATTAGACGAGCAGCTGATAAAAAGGCTAAAAGGTGAAATCAGGGAATGGCAAGATAGTTTGGAGAAATCTGAAAACGTCATAGCAGAGCTCAGGGCACAGTGGGATACAAGAGCAGATAAGCATCGCTGATACCTGAATCAATTGGAAGGCGACCACGAGAAAACTGTTGCTAAAATAAAGAGAGAGATGGCTACACTTGAGATCAAATCAGCTAATCAGGCCAAGGATTTCCAAATTGAGAGCAGATACTGGTACGACTCAATATCCCAGATGAAGTTGGAAGTACGGCGACTGAAGCACCAGCATATACAGGATGCTTAAGTATTCAAGATATGTAGCGATCAGATAAAACGCCTACTCATAGAGAAGAAGCAAACCAGAGATAGGATCAAGGCCATTGCCCATGCCATCACCAGACGATGTCTACGATGTGAGAACATGTCCAACGTTACCGTCCTCTCGGCAGTGATGGGTTATGTCAAGCAGACTATGCATGAGCTGGAGCAACTTGAGAGGGATCTCACGCCTAGGACCGCGGTGAGGCCGAACGATGCCCCGCGGACACCAATTTTCAAAACCATAATGCACTCATAAGTCAAATCTGTATCTTAGCATCTTCTGCTTGTTTTTCCCATCAGGGTGATTTTTAGTCTATTTTGAGTCTAGGTTTATTTTCAAAATTCGCTTTTTCTTTTGCAAAATGTAGTTTGTAATAGACCATTTCAACAATAAAGAGGTTGCTTCTTTTACGCTCATTTGTGTTTTTTGAACTACGTAATGATCTGATTCACATAGGCATCGTGATACATAGGCAGTCCTCATCGGATCCGGTCGCATTTCTTTTACTGCAAGAAAAAAAATAATAATAAAAAAAAAATAAAAATATAATAAAAGAAAAACAAAAAAGGGGGAAAAATTAATAAGAGGAAAAATGCCGGAATGACGCATGCTCTCGTAGCAAACATATAGTAATCCACTTAACTGTATAGGTGCATCATGCCCAACGTGAGATTAACTATCTGTTTATTTGCTACAAATTAACCGTGCGTTTGTCATTGAGTATATCCAGGGTTTTTGAAAAGACGGTTGGTTTGGTGAAAGTCTAGCCTCGCACTCATACTTCACGAGGTCAAGGAGAAGTGTTCAACTACCTGTTGTTAGGACCAGAAGCAGTACTCATACTTACTTTACCAGGTCAAAAGGAAGTGTGGAAATGTCTTCAGAAATTCCATTGCAAACAATCCCTGTTTCCGAGGAGAGCTCGATCTCAGCCGTCCTCACACCTGAATCCGCAACTGCGGAGGAAAATAGAATCCTACGGCTCCGCATGTTGGAAATGCTGGACGATTGGAATAATGGGAAAGAGCCGCCAAGTGTCGTCCCCGGATTCCCTGAATTATTCTCCAGGTCAAGTGGGACTTCTAATGTCCCCATAAATTATCCTGCTACCCCATTCGGGTACCCAGCCACCTCAGCCTTCTCTGCTGGATCGCCTTCTGAGCCTCATCCCCGAATGTCATCCACTGATGCAAGCATGAACATCTTTACTGCATCGCCTTGCCCGATTACGGCACAGCCTACCACGTACAAGCCAAGCTTTGACTCATCCTCTTTTACATTCCAAGCACCATCGTTCTCAATGGAACCAGCTAGGTTCGCTACCAGTACTAATCCTCTACCGCCTCAGTGCGAGCTTGCACCTAGGCAGGATTAGAACCCCGGAATTGCGGAACAAAATGAGATTGCCAAGAGGATGAGAAGCCTTGAACAAATTTTGAAGAATATGCAAGGATTGAGCGGACAAAAGAGCGTCTCTTACGCCGACCTATGCCTGTTCCCTCACGTGCACCTGCCAGCGGGTTTCAAGACCCCGAAGTTCGAGAAATACGATGGGCACGGTGACCCCATCGCACATCTTAAGAAATACTGCAACCAATTGCGGGGAGCCGGTGGAAAAGAAGAACTGCTAATGGCATATTTTAGGGAAAGTCTAGTAGGGATAGCCTCGGAATGGTACATGGATCAGGAAATGTCCGATGGCATATATGGGATGATCTCTCCAGAGATTTTGTAAAACAATTCCTGTATAACATCGACATTGCGCCAGACCGAAACTCTCTGTCAAATTTGAAGAAGAAACCTTCGGAAAGCTTTAGAGAGTATGCTATTAAGTGGCGTGAACAGGCGTCGAGAGTGAAGCCTCCCATGGACGAAGTGGAAATGGTCACTACTTTTCTCCAGGATCAAGAGTCTGACTATTTCCAAAACATGATGTCAGCCATGGGTAAGCCATTCGCGGAAGCGATCAAGATTGGAGAGATGGTGGAAAATGGTTTGAAAACGGGTAGGATTCTGAGTCAAGCAGCCATAAGGGCGACCTCCTAGGCCGTCCAAAGCGGGTCCGGAGGAACGACAAGGGGGAAGAAGAAGGAAGAAACGACTATGGCAGCCTCTGAAGCGAGGGAGTATCGTCATCCCAGGCCCCATTTTCCGGAAAGAGCCCCACAACACTACTACTCCCACTCAAATTTGGCATATGCTCATCAACCTTATATGGTCATGAATGCCCAACCTTATAACCATCCACCACAACAAGCCAACCGAGGCCCAGCTCCACCCCCCAGAAATCAGCCTCCTTACCACAACCGCTATAACCCACAACCCCCACAGAATAACTTCCGCCCTCAGGAGCCACCCAGAAGGCGGACTTTCACGCCCATCGGTGAGCCATACTCAACTTTGTTCCCAAAGCTGGTCCAGTTGGGTTTCTTGCAACCAATCCCTCAAACAAGGCAAAGCCCGACGTCACCTTCTTACAAAGCTGGAGTCAGATGCGCCTATCATTCAGGAGCCGAAGGACATGACACAAATGACTGCTGGTCGTTGAAAAGAGTGGTCGAAAACTTGATAGAGCAAGGGAAAATAGTGCTAAGGGACGAGGAGATCCCGAATGTAACTAACAATCCATTACCTGCTCACAATAATGGGCCGCTGATCGGGATGATTTGTGAAGACAAAGAGTTTGACCCTGCTCTGAAAGCCATAATTGCCATTGTCGACACGGGGAAGAGGCCCGAAATGGACCAGAAACTAGAAAAGGGGGAAGAGGTCAAAGCTATAAAGAAAGTGCCTGAAAAGAAGGTAGAGAAGAAAGTGGTACCGGTAAAGGATGAAGTTCTTTACATACCACGAGGCCGAGCTGAGAAGACGCAGAACTTCGGAATCAAAAAGACAAAACCTATGTACGTGCCGAAAGGGGCCTATGTGGTCCGGGGGACGATTCAACCACCTCGGCTGAATGAGCCAGTGGTTATCGGACGCGTGCCACAAAAGCCAATGACCAACCCGTCCACAGTGCCATGGAATTATCAAAAGACTTTGGTAATGTACAAAGGTAAAGAGGTCATGGGAGAACTTCCAGAAAATACTCTCATTGGAAGGTATTCAAATACCCAAGAACTGAACAATGCTACACAAAGGCGCTTCCCGCCAAAGAAGCCCGTAAGTGTTGAAGAGGCGGAAGTGTTCTTCCAACAGATGAAAATGCCGGATTACGAGGTGATAGATCAGCTGCGCAAGTACCCTGAGCAAGTATCCATGTTGTCATTATTGATGAGGTTGACCGAACATCAAAAGATCCTACTGAAAACCCTGAATGAAGCATATGTACCAGTTGAAACCTCGGTGGAACAACTAGAGCGGATGACAGAAAGATTCTTCGCCGTTAACCAAATTTCTTTCAGCAAGAATGATTTACCCCCGGAAGGAGCGGCACACAACAAGGCTTTGCATCTAACAGTTAAATGCGAAGACTAATATGTCAAACGGGTAATGTTGGATGGGGGATCAGGTGTTGACATTTGCCCGCTTTCCACGCTACAAAGGATGGAAATTGGGACCGGAAGAATCCGACCCAACAATGTCTGCGTAAGAGCTTTCGACGGCATCAAGAGAGATACCATGGGAGAAATAGACCTGCTGTTGGTCATAGGACCAGTCGAATTTCGAGTAACCTTCCAGGTGATCGACATGGACACATCCTACAATTTTCTCCTTGGCAGACCTTGGATCCATGCGGCAGGAGCCGTGCCTTCCACTCTTCACCAGATGGTGAAATTCGAGTACGAAGACCGAGAGATCGTGCTCCATGGGGAAGACGAACATGCCATTTATCGGGACCCATCCATCCCGTATCTTGAACCGAGAGAAGGGAGCGAACATACGGTCTATCAAGCTTTCGAGATTGTACTGGCAGAGCAACACGAAGAAGGAATACCCTGCCCCCAGCCTTTCTTGTCTAACGCCTCGGTTATGGTGGCCAAAGAGATGATCCGGCATGGATTTAGGCCAGGGAAGGGGCTTGGACGAACCCTTCAGGGAATAACAGAACCCATTACCTTGCCAGTCACCAAGAAACCTTTTGGACTAGGTTTCAAGCCTACTCCAGCAGACGAAGAGTGGGCGAAGAAAAGGAAAAATGAGGGTTGGAAGTTACCTCGACCAATGCCAGATTTATATGCAACTTTCATCAGGCCAAGGTACGTTGAAGAAGAAGATGATGAGGTCTTCACAGCTGAGGAAATCGAGGAGATATGTGGGGCGATGAGAGAGATGCTCTACGAGGTCCACATGGTTCAACCAGGTGAAGGCACAAGCACTGCGGGGATGCTATGCATGGGGCCGAACGCCCGACTTCAAAACTGGGAGGCTACGCCATTCCCGACTAGACGGAAGTCCGGGTAGACCTGTCCTGCCACCTTTCCTGTGTCACAAGTTATCTCCAGGACATAACTTGAGCGTTTTCTTCCTTTCAATTGTTGTTTTGAATTCCTAAGTTGTAAACATTGTTGTCTTCCAACTTTCCAAAGAAAAATAAAAAAAATCATCATTGCTTTCCCATTCTTTCTTTTGTTCTAATTTTTGTTATTTTTCCTTTTTATCTTTCTTTTCAGTCATAATAATGCGGCTTTAAATATGACATGCTTGCGGACTTCACGCCCAGATCACAATGAGTTATTTAACTGCGAATTAATGAACCCAGAACCAGAATATGATGCGGAAGAGGCTTTTAGGGAAATAAACCGAGAGTTGGAATATTTCGAGAATAAACCTAAGCCAAATCTGAATGACACTGAACCGGTAAATTTGGGAACCCCGGAAGAAATCCGGGAGACCAAGATAAGCATTCACACGGACATGAAAACGCGAGAGGCGATAATTCAACTTCTTTTTGAATTTAAAGACGTGTTTGCTTGGTCATATGATGACATGCCGGGACTAGGTGTTGATCTAGTGGTTCATAAATTGTCGATTCATCCTGATTGTCCCCCAGTTCAACAAAAGCAACGAAAGTTCAAAACTGAGGTCAGTGATAAGATTAAAGAGGAGATCACCAAGCAACTGAAAACAGGAGTGATTCAGGTAGTCCAATATACAACATGGTTGGCGAATGTGGTTCCAGTACCAAAAAAGGACGGGAAAACTCGAGTATGTGTAGATTACCGAGATTTGAACAGAGCAAGTCCTAAAGATAATTTCCCGCTGCCCAACATCCACATCCTCGTTGATAATTGCGCCAAACACGAGATACAGTCTTTTGTAGATTGTTATGCAGGGTATCATCAGGTATTGATGGATGAAGAGGACGCCGAGAAAACTGCCTTCACCACGCCTTGGGGCACCTATTGTTACCGGGTCATGCCATTTGGTTTGAAGAATGCTGGGGCTACTTACATGAGGGTCATGACTGCCATTTTCTATGACATGATGCATCAGGAAATAGAGGTGTACGTGGATGATGTGATAGTCAAGTCCAGGACGCAGGATAATCACATCCAAGACTTGAGGAAATTCTTCGAGAGATTAAGGAAGTATGACTTGAAGCTAAACCCAGCCAAATGTGCTTTCGGAGTTCCGTCGGGCAAACTTTTGGGCTTCATCGTAAGCAGGAGAGGTATCGAGCTAGATCCAACTAAGATAAAATCCATCAGAGATCTGCCTCCCCCAAGAACAAAGAAAGACGTGATGAGTCTTTTGGGCAGGTTGAACTACATCAGTCGGTTTATTGCCCAGCTGACAAGCACGTGTGAGCCCATATTCAAGCTGTTAAGGAAAGATGCGGCGATTAAGTGGACAACTGAGTGTCAAGAAGCCTTTGATAAAGTCAAAGAATACCTTTCGAATCCCCCGGTCTTGGTCCCTCCAGAACCGGGAAGGCCACTTTTCTTGTATCTAACAGTCTTGGAGAACTCTTTCGGCTGCGTCCCCGGGCAACACGACGTAACTGGAAAGAAGGAGCAAGCAATCTACTACTTGAGCAAGAAATTCACCGGCTACGAGGCCAAATACACACTATTGGAAAGGACATGTTGCGCTCTCACATGGGTTGCTCAAAAGCTGAGACATTATCTCCAAGCCCACACTACGTTCCTCATAAGCAGGTTGGATCCTTTGAAGTATATATTTCAGAAACCAATGCCTACTGGGAGACTGGCTAAATGGCAAATCTTGCTTACGGAATTCGACATAGTTTATGTCACTCGCACGGCAATGAAAGCCCAGGCGTTAGCAGATCATTTGGCCGAAAATCCGGTCGATGAGGAATACCAGCCATTGGATACCTACTTTCCAGATGAAGAAGTAAACACCGTAGAAGTGATCTCGGAGGAAGCTCATGTTTGGAAGATGTTCTTTGACGGAGCCGTGAACGCCAAGGGTGTAGGGATTGGGGCAATTTTGATCTCGCCTTCTGGTCAGCATTATCCCGCCACAGCTAGACTTCGTTTCTTTTGCACAAATAATACAGCTGAGTATGAAGCTTGCATCATGGGCATGCATATGGCAATCGATCAGGATGTCGAAGACTTACTGATTATGGGAGATTCTGACCTGATCATCCGACAAGCCCAAGGTGAATGGGAAACTCGGGATGTCAAACTTATCCCATACCGACAACATGTGGAGGACCTCAGCAAGCGCTTTACATCAATAGAGTTCAGGTATATTCCAAGGTGTCACAATGAACTGGCAGATGCACTTGCTACTTTGGCTTCAATGCTACCATACCCGGGCAACGCCCACGTCGATCCTTTGGAAATACAAATCAAGGAAAGACACAGTTACTGCAGTGTAATCGAGGCAGGATCAAATACGCAGCCTTGGTACCATGACATTAAGAAATTCCCGAAGACACAAGAATACCCCGAGCACGCTACTGGAGATCAGAAGAGGACCATTAGGCGACATGCAAGTGGTTTCTTTCTAAGCGGTGAGTTGTTATATAAAAGGACCCCGGACCTCAATCTCCTAAGATGTGTCGATATCGAGGAATCGAGAAAGATCATGCACGAAGTGCACGCAGGTGTGTGTGGACCTCACATGAACGAGTATGTCTTAGCGAAGAAAATCCTTCGAGCAGGTTATTACTGGATGACCATGGAAAAAGATTGCTTTAGCTTTGTTCGGAAGTGTCATCAGTGTCAGGTGCACGGTAATTTGATTCATGCACCTCCCACGGAGTTGCATCCCATGTCTGCACCTTGGCCATTTGTCGCATGGGGCATGGACGTCATTGGACCAATCGAACCGAAGGCTTCGAATGGACACAGGTTTATACTGGTTGCCATCGATTACTTCACAAAATGGGTAGAAGCTGTCACTCTCAAGTCGGTCACTAAGAAAGCTGTAGTAGATTTAGTACACTCAAATCTTATTTGTCGTTTCGGTATTCCTGCGACTATCATTACAGATAATGCAGCAAACTTGAACAGTCACTTGATGGGAGATGTATGCGAGCAGTTCAAGATAACGCATAGGAATTCTACTCCTTATCGGCCGAAAGCCAATGGTGCTGTGGAAGCTGCAAATAAAAACATCAAGAAGATTTTGAGGAAAACGATCCAAAGTTCCCGATAGTGGCATGAGCAGTTACCTTTTGCATTATTGGGGTACCGCACTACAGTACGCACATCGGTGGGAGCGACTCCTTATCTTTTGGTTTATGGGTCAAGGCTCGACTGGAGCAATTGACGTTGATTGATGAAAAGCAAATGGCCGCAGTTTGTCACGGACAGTTATACCAACGAAGGATGGCCCGTGCTTACAACAAGAAAGTCCGACCTCGGAATTTCGAAGTAGGTCAGCTGGTACTGAGGCGTATTCTGCCGCATCATGAAGAAGCAAAAGGAAAGTTTGCCCCAAATTGGAAAGGCCCATACATCGTAAGGAAGATATTGCCGAGAGGAGCATTGTATTTAGGTGATATCGAAGGAAATGACCCCGACACGGCAGTAAATGCAGATGCAGTCAAGAGATACTACGTCTAGATCATACTCCAGTGGTCCTGACACATTTGAAAATGGCGAAGGTTTTATCCCCCACTACTCCTAAACACTACCCAATCCTCTCTACAAAAAAAAAAGAAAAAAAAGAAAAGAAAAAAAAGAAAGAAAAAGGAAACAAAACAAAACATTGATTGAGGCCTGAACTACGTTTGACTTGATTCCGAAAGGATACGTAGGCAGCCTCTCCCTGAGGTTCAGTCACACCAACAATAAAATCCCATTCGCCCTGAAATTGAAACCGGGGCACGTCGAGCAGTTGAGAAGTTAGTATCGTCTACCTCTCTTTACCAAGTACAAGCCTTCAAATCAGTTACCAAATATGGTGGGGAACCAATAAGCGTCGCAAATGGAGACCAGCACACTCTGGATTGAGAGAGATAAAATGAGAGAGTCTCGTCGGTGAAAACCTTCGGGCACCACGAGGCGACGGGAGTAGAGAAACCAAAATGAGAGAGCTTGTTTTAGTAAAAAACTCATAAAGAGTGCTATCAAGCGATGACAGGAAGAGAAATGAGAGAGGTCAGCCAGCGAAAACCCGAAAAGGGCGCTGTTGGCCGAAAAAGAATGACTCTACCCCAAGGAAGTCTCGGCAAAGTTCCACCGGTTTGGAATCACAGATTCGTTCTGGTTCAGGGAAACGCAAGTTCATGGAAGGTCAGGCGTCCAGTCCAAAGAGCATGTCATGTCATTTAAAGCCAGCGTTATCTTCCTCAGATAAGTCTTTCGAAAAGGACACTCCCTTCCTGAAATTTGTTTTCTCCTTTCTTTGTTTCTTTTCGAATCTCTTTTATGTTTTAACCCCAAGTTCAGGATACACCGGAAAGGGCAGGTGGCAGGTTTGTTTGCACGGAATCCCATTTCATGAAGGAAAACACCTCATTTCATTGTTACTATTGCCCGAGCCTGATGAATTATGATGTGTGATGGTGTTTAAAGTAAAGAGGAAAAGAGAAATTTCCCCCCAGCAAGTCCACTTTCAGATAAATCCCCACAGAATCTCCCTCTGTACAAATCCCCACAGAGTCTCTCCTTTTGTACAATCCCCACAGAGTCTCCCCAATCAAAAAAAAAATGGAATCTCCCCAGCACATCCCAGCGAGTCCCTTTGTAAAAATTCCCCAACAAGCTTACCCCAACAAATCCTAGAAAGCCCGCTTTGAAATAAATCCCCAGCATGCCCCATTGTACAAAAATCCACACAAAGAATCCACTTTGTAAATATTCCCCCACGGAGTTTCCCTTTGTATAAATCCCCACAGAATACCTCCAATAAAATCCCCGTTGGGAACCTCCAAGCAAAACGGGACAAAAAAAAAAGGAAAAGAAAAAAAAGGAGCCTTACGAGGCAAGTCATCACAGAATATGGAAATGCAAGCTTGAGCAGTCTAGAGGGTTCCGACATATGAATCAAATCGATAGCGGGACTTCGCGACAGAAATGAAGATGCAACAAGGCAACCGGGAACGATCAAGGTCACCAAATCGACCGTCATTTCCCGAACTAACAAGTGTTCTTTGTCTGAAAAGGTTCAAACAGGCTTAATCCAAGACAACCGTGCAAGAGGCAGGTATCGCCCAAAGAAGAAGGTACATGGGTACAAGAAACATTTTGGCAATAAGGAATTCACTCGAAAGGTAAGTTTCCACGAAACTCCCTTTTATCCTTACTTAAACAAAAAAAAATTCAAAAAAAAAAAGAGAAGTCAGTTGTTGTTCTCGAATTTTGTCCCCAGCCATCAGCATTAGGGTTTTAAACCCTAAACTGAATTTTTCCATTCAGCCAGCATTAGGGTTTTAAACCCTAAACTGAGCTTTTCCATGCAATCAGCATTAGGGTTTTAAACCCTAAACTGAATTTTCCTTTTAGTCAGCATTAGGGTTTTAAACCCTGAACTGAACTTTTTCCTTTTCAGTCAGCATTAGGGTTTTAAACCCTAAACTGAACTTTTTCCCATTCAGCCAGCATTAGGGTTTTAAACCCTAAACTGAGCTTTTCCATGCAATCAGCATTAGGGTTTTAAACCCTAAACTGAATTTTCCTTTTAGTCAGCATTAGGGTTTTAAACCCTGAACTGAACTTTTTCCTTTTCAGTCAGCATTAGGGTTTTAAACCCTAAACTGAACTTTTTCCATTCAGCCAGCATTAGGGTTTTAAACCCTAAACTGAGCTTTTCCATGCAATCAGCATTAGGGTTTTAAACCCTAAACTGAATTTTCCTTTTAGTCAGCATTAGGGTTTTAAACCCTGAACTGAACTTTTTCCTTTTCAGTCAGCATTAGGGTTTTAAACCCTAAACTGAACTTTTTTCCATTCAGCCAGCATTAGGGTTTTAAACCCTAAACTGAGCTTTTCCATGCAGTCAGCATTAGGGTTTTAAACCCTAAACTGAACTTTTTTCATTTCAGTCAGCATTAGGGTTTTAAAGCCTAAACTGAACTTTTTCCTTTTAGCCAGCAGTAGGGTTTTAAACCCTAAACTGAGCTTTTTCATGCAATCAGCATTAGGGTTTTAAACCCTAAACTGAATTTTCCTTTTAGCCAGCATTAGGGTTTTAAACCCTAAACTGAGCTTTTTCATGTGATCAGCATTAGGGTTTTAAACCCTAAACAGAACTTTTTTCCATTCAGCCAGCATTACGGTTTTAAACCCTAAACTAAGCTTTTCCATGCAATCAGCATTAGGGTTTTTAAACCCTAAACTGAATTTTCCTTTTAGTCAGCATTAGGGTTTTAAACCCTGAACTGAACTTTTTTTATTTCAGTCAGCATTAGGGTTATAAACCCTAAACTGAACTTTTTCATTCAGCCAGCATTAGGGTTTTAAACCCTAAACTGTGCTTTCCATGCAATCAGCATTAGGGTTTTAAACCCTAAACTGAACCTTTTTCCATTCAGCCAACATTAAGGTTTTAAACCCTAAACTAAACCTTTTTCCATTCAGCCAACATTAGGGTTTTAAACCCTAAACTGAGCTTTTCCATGCAATCAGCATTAGGGTTTTAAACCCTAAGCTGAATTTTCCTTTTAGTCAGCATTAGGGTTTTAAACCCTGAATTGAACTTTTTCCTTTTCAGTCAGCATTAGGGTTTTAAACCCTAAACTGAACTTTTTCCATTCAGCCAGCAGTAGGGTTTTAAACCCTAAACTGAGCTTTTCCATGCAATCAGCATTAGGGTTTTAAACCCTAAACTGAATTTTCCTTTTAGCCAGCATTAGGGTTTTAAACCCTAAACTGAGCTTTTTCATGCAATCAGTATTAGGGTTTTAAACCCTAAACTGAATTTTTCTTTTAGCCAGCATTAGGGTTTTAAACCCTAAACTGAGCTTTTCCGTGCAGTCAGCATTAGGGTTTTAAACCCTAAACTGAACTTTTTTCATTTCAGTCAGCATTAGGGTTTTAAACCTTAAACTGAACTTTTTCCTTTTAGCCAGCATTAGGGTTTTAAACCCTAAACTGAGCTTTTTCATGCAATCAGCATTAGGGTTTTAAACCCCAAACTGAATTTTCCTTTTAGCCACCATTAGGGTTTTAAACCCTAAACTGAGCTTTTCCATGCAGTCAGCATTAAGGTTTTAAACCCTAAACTGAACTTTTTCATTCAGCCAGCATTAGGGTTTTAAACCCTAAACTGAGCTTTTCCATGCAATCAGCATTAGGGTTTTTAAACCCTAAACTGAATTTTCCTTTTAGTCAGCATTAGGGTTTTAAACCCTGAACTGAACTTTTTTCATTTCAGTCAGCATTAGGGTTATAAACCCTAAACTGAACTTTTTCATTCAGCCAGCATTAGGGTTTTAAACCCTGAACTGAACTTTTTCCTTTTCAGTCAGCATTAGGGTTTTAAACCCTAAACTGAACTTTTTTCCATTCAGCCAACATTAGGGTTTTAAACCCTAAACTGAGCTTTTCCATGCAATCAGCATTAGGGTTTTAAACCCTAAATTGAATTTTCCTTTTAGCCAGCATTAGGGTTTTAAACCCTAAACTGAGCTTTTTCATGCAATCAACATTAGGGTTTTAAACCCTAAACTGAATTTTCCTTTTAGCCAGCATTAGGGTTTTAAACCCTAAACTGAGCTTTTCCATGCAGTCAGCATTAGGGTTTTAAACCCTAAACTGAACTTTTTTCATTTCAGTCAGCATTAGGGTTTTAAACCCTAAACTGAACTTTTTCCTTTTAGCCAGCATTAGGGTTTAAAACCCTAAATTGAGATTTTTCATGCAATCAACATTAGGGTTTTAAACCCTAAACTGAATTTTCCTTTTAGCCAGCATTAGGGTTTTAAACCCTAAACTGAGCTTTTCCATGCAGTCAGCATTAGGGTTTTAAACCCTAAACTGAACTTTTTTCATTTCAGTCAGCATTAGGGTTTTAAACCCTAAACTGAACTTTTTCATTCAGCCAGAATTAGGGTTTTAAACCCTAAACTGAGCTTTTCCATGCAATCAGCTTTAGGGTTTTAAACCCTAAACTGAATTTTCCTTTTAGTCAGCATTAGGGTTTTAAACCCTGAACTGAACTTTTTCCTTTTCAGTTAGCATTAGGGTTTTACACCCTAAACTAAACTTTTTCCCATTCAGCCAGCATTAGGGTTTTAAACCCTAAACTGAACTTTTTCCATTCAGCCAGCATTGGGGTTTTAAACCCTAAACTGAGCTTTTCCATGCAATCAGCATTAGGGTTTTAAACCCTAAACTGAATTTTTCCTTTAGTCAGCATTAGGGTTTTAAACCCTAAACTGAATTCTTCCTTTGTTCGGCATTAGGGTTTTAAACCCTAAACTGAACCTTTCCCCAGCTAGTCGTTATTAGGGCTCCAGTCCTGAACTAAGCATTTTTATCTTCCTTCATCAATTTTGTAAACTTCCTAGCGAATAATTAACGGAATTTTCCTAGTGAAACTGGGGCAGAAAATTTCGTTCGTTTGTTTTCTCCCGCAGGTCTAACCTCGAGCCACATGGATCGAAACGACCCACGAGATGAGTCTCAGTTCGGAATCAAAGAAGAAAAAGAAAAAAAAAAGAGAGAAGATGTCCCGAGATATCGGAGTAAATGGAAGGCAGATTGACTCCAACATTTGACTAAGGTCCCGAACTCTGCCAGTCGCGTTTCACTCAGTATCCCAAAGATTGAACAGGTCGCCGCAACTCGCAAGCATCAAGATTCGGATCAAAGTCTCCAAGCACAATCAGCTAAGACCCAAGATCAAGTCGCAAAAGAATCATAGATAGGAATCTTGTAACTCGCAGTTGACATGCATATAAGTAGTTAGTTCAGTTTCCAATTTTCCTTTGGTTGTAATAAGGCGGTCAGTGACGCAGCAGTGACAACAGCAGCAGCAGTAACAGCAAGCATTGCAATCCCATGGTAGTCCCAGCTACCAAAGCTTCTCGAACTACATTGACCTGATTCCTGTTTAGCCCAGGATATGTAGGAAATCTTTGAAGCAAGATTCGGTCAGATCTTTCAAAAAAAAAAACATGCTTCATACGGAGTAGTCCATAGGCAAAAATCGCTCATACACGCTCACTTTATCTTTGCACGAAAACTCTTCGTGTTTCCGAACAAAGAGGGGCAGCTGTGAGCACGTGATTTTTGTTTCGCGCGACAATCGCTCCAAAAGAAATAAAAAATAATAACAATGGGTCCTGCTGTACAATTTTTGGATTTTTACATGGCACTCTGTTAATTATTTGTGATTTTTGCCCATTTTTACCTTATTAAAACAAAATACAAAAAATGTACGTGTCATGCGTAATCTGAACCGCAACACGATTGTTAAATAGAAAATCATAAACAGGCATCTTTGTCCGTGATTTTGTTTTGTTTGATTTTTACCTGTTTTGAATTATTTTAATGTGTGTGTAAGTGTTATTTAATTTTAATTTGATTTTTTTACTTAGTTTTGTTTTTTTTTTTAAAAAAAAATGAAAAAAAAAGAAGAAGAAAAGGAAATAATAAAAAGACCCCTTCCTTTTTCAGACTTGGGCCAATTTTAACAAATTGGCCCAAACAAATTCAACCCAAAACCCAGGCCTGCCCGGTCCAGACCAGTTGATGCCCAGGGTGTCTAAACGACGCCGTTTTAATCCAGTATGATCTGGTCCGTTGATCTCAGATTGATCAACGGCCAAGATCACCTCCCCATAACCCACTAATGACCCCGACCCGTTTCCACTCGGACCGACCCAAACCCTCTAAAAGATGAAACGACACCGTTTCCTTCAAGCTGAAGGATCCTGGCCCTTCATCGTGCCTCATCCGACGGTTGAGATCGACCCACCCATTCCATATATAAGCCTCTTACCTTACCCTGCCCCCCTATCCAAACCCCAGCCTTCGTCGTCTTCACCAGAACCCCAAACCCTAGAGCCGCCCCTGTACCCTTCACCATGAAAACCGGCGGCACGGACGCCGGTGACCCCGCCCTTAACACCATAGAATCCCCTTGCCATCCTAAACATGGATCTGTTGACTACTTAGTTCGAATCCCTTCCCATCTTCTCGAATCTTCATTTGAAGATTCGAGTCAAACTCGATCTACACCAATCTGCCCTAAATTCATACCAGACACTCCCCACATCCCCCTCGTGACCAAACCATACTTGGTTTGGTCCGAATCTGACCAGGGAAGCATGAATCCCGGATCTAGTTTTTAAACCTTAGGGTTCCTCGTCACTGGTCCTTGTCTTGTTCGAGCCAAAGAAATTAAGGTCTAATGGACCTTAATCGAAGTGTTTCTCATCTGAGAAACACTTCGATTAAAGTCCGTTCAGCCTTAAGAAAGGTCTGTCCGAGTCCGAGTTAAGGTTTTGATTTTTCGGGATTTAAGGTGAGTTCTGTTCTCTTTTCTTTATTCTGTTAATCCATGTTTTGTTTAAAAGGCTGTTATTGTTGTTGTGTGATGGCTGTTTCAGATTTTTACCAACTGCGTCCTGTCCACCTTGCCTGAACCTTGTTTTGTTTGATTGAGTTGTCTTCTTCTACTTGTTCTGATAATGTGTATGTATGTATTCGTTGTGCAATTAGTTGAATTCCAAATTTGTACTGATCAATTGGTTCCTCGAGTACCACTTTGCTTAGTCAGTGTAATTCAAATCATGTGTCGATACTGTTAAATGTCTGATTTTGGTTACGATTGTATGTGTTATAACTAGTATAGTCGAGTCGACATATGTCGTCAATTAGTTTCAGCTGTCCGAACAATAACAAATCGACTTATCTTCTGCTAAGCATTTGTTGAATCAATTAGGAACTGAGTTTGTTTACTTATGGTCGTTAATTTGAATCAGAAATGTAAAAGGAATGCTTTGTTTAAGTTCTTAATTGGAGGGCATGTGCACTTGTGCACAGCATGTGCATTTGTGCACCACAGGTGCATTTGTGCACAGCCTGTTTCCTGCATAAAGGGGTTTTTGATTTTAAAATAGTTTGACAGCATATGCTGTCAGATTATGCCCTGCTGCCCATATCCTGCTTTAGTTTAGAAATATTAAACCTCACTTAAAAGATGAGTCTGCCAGGGAATATCATGGGAGTTGGTTTATATTTAAAGTAAGTGGAAACTGAAACAAGACAGACCACATGGGAGGGGTTTTCTTTGGTTGTTGAACAGGCTGTGTTTAGTATGACTTTAGGCTTATAAAAGGGGAGGGGGGACAGACAGAGATAAAGAGATCGGATAGAAGATACATAGAGGAGATAGAGAATAGAGAGGAGGAGAGGAAAAGGATACCACCTGATACTAGGAAAAGAGAATTTGAAAGAGAGAGAGGGTGATACACACTGAGAGGTATACACACACAGACATACATAGAGAGAGACAAGAGAGGAGGAGAGGAAATAATATAGATATATAGAGAGACACAGGGAGAACCCAGACTGAATTTTGAGAACTGAAGTTCTGGGGGAAAACAGTAAAAACTGGAAAAGGTTTCTTTCTGATAACTCAAGTATAAATTCAAAAATGAAGACTGATATTGGATTCTTGAAAAGAAAGGAGATAGGGAGAGGGATAAACAGAAAATCAACAACTATTTCTGCCTTGTTTGTTTGACTCTCAGTCTTGTTCAACCTGTTCGATCAACTCTGTTTTCCTTCAAATATCAGCTGAGTTCATTGGTTGATTCACATTGTCTGTTTCTCCTGGATTTGGTCTGTCTTGGAGTATTGTTCCTACTGCATTGTTTGCTGCTACCTTTCTAACATTTCTTATCGGTTCTAACTGAATCTTGCACTGGGAGCTGTCCTATTTGTACCTGCTGTTACTGCTGTCGTTTGGTGTTGCTTCTATTGTCCTACTGACCCCTTGCTTCTTCCGTTGTATCCGACATCCAGGTACATACTAAGACTTTGCATCTGATGTAACAATGAAAGCATGAAATCAAAGATATGCAGGAGTTTAATCATTCGTTTGTTGCAGTTACAGTTTTACAAATGTTATTAAGATCTGTGTAATTTGTTTAGTTTGTAATTCAATAAAGAAACACGTTAGGTAGCCTTGTACTTAACCGTAGCTCAGTTCGTCCTAAATTGTGATTTCGTTTGTTTAAGGGGTTGTCTAATAAGGAATGCATGAGTGTTTTTTTTAACACATAGATAATTAGGTAACCTTTTTAACTGACATTCTGCATGTATAGAAAATATTGCTTTAAGCTTACCAAATATGATGCTTAGTTTTATTGAATCTTTGTAGATAGTTCACAGGATCCTATTTAAACTCTATTAGTAATAGTTTCCGATAAGTTAATTCCACTGATTTGGTTTGAATAAGCAAGTTTCAAACTTAGATCTGAAGAACATTTATCATAAGCTTTTTAACAGTTCTATTAATCTTGTATGTTAATTTCCCCTGACAATTTAACAACATGCTCATCCATGAAATAAGGCACTAAATAATTCACGCCTCATAAAATCAGACAATCAAGTAAGGATCCGAAGCTGGTCAAGCATGTAATTAGCACGTAATCCTTTCTTTTATTTTTAGAGACAAATGCATTAGAAATGTAGCCACTTTAGGATACCCTTTCTAAAATAGAGACGAGCCTCGCCAAATAAAAATGCAAATTGCGGGCCCTCAATAAAACAACCATAATAAGTATTTAGAATTCAGGATAGGCCGTTTTAGTGAATTTCATGGCTTCCTACAAAATAATAATGCGCTAGACTCTTTAGGCGCGACTTAATTAAATTACATTCTTAAAACCCGGGTGCACATTGATGTGACCCGATTCCAAATCTCAACGGAGTCGAAGTGTGTTTAACAATTACGGGTGCATTGATTGCAACGTAGTTCGAGATACATTTTCACGACGTTGCAATTCTATAAAAATAAATGATAATAATAAAAGCGATTTAAACTTAATAAAAGCACATAAGTCATAACATGTATTTAAATCAGATATTTAGCCATTATAACAATTTAAGCGACCGTGCTAGAACCACGGGATTCGAGGGTGCCTAACACCTTCCCTCGGGTCAACATAATTCCTTACTTAGAATTTCTGGTTCGCAGACTTCATTTGGAAAAGTCGAAAATTTCCTCGATTTGGGATTCAAGATAAACCGGTGACTTGGGACACCAAAAGCCAAACCTTTCCCAAGTGGCGACTCTGAATTAAATAAATAATCCCATTTCGAATATTGTCACTTAAATTGGAAAAACTCCCCTCGCGCATTTAAACCCTTCGGGGCTGGGCGCGCAAAAAGGAGGTGTGACAGGGGTCGAATTTTAAAATAAATTATATATTCAGGCTCGTGGGTGAATGGGTGATTTGATTTTGGTCCGAACCTCGTGTTTTGACCAAGCGGGCCCGGGATCGATTTTTGCGATTTTGGGAAGAGTGCTTGGAAAGCTATAATTAGGCATTGGGTTCACATTTTTTACCATTTATTGATGTATTGAAGTCATTATTGTATAGATACAATCGGTTTGGAGCCAAATTCAAGAGGAAAAGCGGTAATTGAGGATTGAATTAGCCGTGGAAGTTTGAGGTAAGTGTTTGGTCTAACCTTAGCTTGAGGGATTAAGAGTTGAGTCTTATTTGCTATGTGCCAATTGTCGAGTACGACGTATAGTCATGGTGACGAGTATCTATACGTTGGTATCTAGCATCACCGTGAGTCTTTATATTGCGGATATTCTGATTTTTGTTGTATTTTTCATGCCTTTATGATGATTTCTATATGTTGTAAAAGGCATGTGAAATAAATTGTGATCTTTGAACCTCATGGAGCATTGGCTCGAGTTATAATACGAATTGTGAAAGTATATGAGATAATTGAACCATTTGGAGCATTGGCTCAAGTGGTAAAGTGAGTTGAGAAGTAAAAGTAAAAGAATGAGCAAGAGTTATTAAATTGCTCCCTTGCCGGGATATTTGTTGCTTTGTTGATTATCTCCCTTGCCGGGATGTTGAGATTTATGGATATTGTTCCCTTGCCGGGATTTAGCTGTTTAATTGCATTCCCTTGATTTCTACCATTATTTGCCTACTCCCTTGCCCATTTGTTTGTGATTGTTGTTTGGGTGAGGAATAGTGTTAAAGCACGAAGGATGATGTCGTGCATTGTTTGTTATTGTGAGGAAAGAGTGTAAAGCACGAAGGGTGATGTCGTGCCATACGATGTACCATTCCGTACCGATATTCATTGACTATGTGGTGAGGAAAGAGAGTAAAGGCACAAAGGGTGATGCCGTGCCATACGATGTACCATTCCGTACTGATATTCATTGACTATGTGGTGATGAAAGAGAGTAAATGCACGAAGGGTGATGCCGTGCACATTATTATGATACGATTGATTTGGTGAGAACGAGAGTAAAAGCACGAAGGGTGATGCCGTGCACATTTTTATTATAAATATTATTTGGGTGAGGACGAGAGTAAAAGCACGAAGGGTGATTCCGTGCAAATCGTTGAATTCTGATTCTTGTTGATATTCTGGCTTTGTTGCTTCTTTCTTTTATTGAGGTTTTCTATTTGGAACTATTACCTCCCCACAACATGTTTCCCCTTCCCACATTGACTGATTATTTCCTGTATTTCTTTTTCACTGTACATATAGATATTTGAACTGCACAGGTTATTTGGTAGTCTGGTCCTAGCCTCGTCACTACTTTGCCGAGGTTAGGCTAGGCACTTACCAGCATATGGGGTCGGTTGTGCTGATACTACACTCTATGCTCTTTTGCACAGATCCAGGTATTGGACAACAGCAGTAGCGCGGGAGCCAGCCTTCAGTCCACCAAGACACCGAGGTAGCCTTGTAGGCGTTCGCAGGCCTCGCGTCTCCGCTATCTTATATTTCATTCTGTTATCTCATGTATTCGAGACAAACAGTGCTATATTTCTTTCAAACGGTTGTATTTAGTACTTTTAGTAGTTCGTGAGTGATGTACACCAGTTCTTGGGTAGAGGCATATGTTGACTTTCGCATTATTGTTCAGCTTATTTAATTTAGGTCTTCTGCTTATTTATTTAATTCTGCTATTTTCGTGCTATCACCGATAATTGTTAAAAGAAGTAATTTATTAATGAAGAAGGTAGTTAAGGGTTAGCTTGCCTAGCTCTCACTAGTAGGCGCTATCACGACTCCCGAGGGTGGGAAAATCCAGGTCGTGACAAGTTGGTATCGGAGCGCTAGGTTACATAGGTCTCACAACTCACGGACAAGCTCACTAGAGTCTGAGGGATCGGTTCAGAGACGTCTGTACTTATCCCCCAGAGGATATAGAGTTAGGAAAATTTCACATTTATTCTTTCTTGTCGTACGGATTTGTTCCTCAAATGCTAATTGGATTTCTACTCTGTTCTTCGTAGATGTCATTTCCTCATCTACCGCTCAGCAGCCCGAGCCCCCAGCAGCAGCTCCCACTAGGGGCAGAGGGCAAGGTTGTGCCAGAGGGCAAGGCCGAGGCCATGCCAGAGGCCGAGGTAGGGGCAAAGCTCAGCCTCGAGCAGCAGTCCAGTGGCGGAGCCTCAGGTTGATTTTGAGGAGGAGGTTCCGGCCCCAGCAGTTCCGGTGGGCCCAGCTCAGGTCCCAGAGGGGTTCATTGCCACCCCAGTTCTTCAGGACGCTCTAGTCCGATTGGTGGGCCTCATGGAGAGTGTCACCCGAGCGGGTTTGCTTCCTGTAGCACCAGCCACTTCTCAGGCTGGAGGAGGGGCTCAAACTCCTGCTACGTGCACTCCGGAGCAGGTAGCTCCCCAGGTTCAGGTTCCAGCGGTTCAACCAGCTGTGGCAGTTCAGCCGGGTGTAGTGGCTCAGACCAACGATGGAGCGGCTATGTTCGCCGATGCTTTGTGGAGGCTGGATAGGTTCACCAAGCTCTTCACTTCTACATTCAACGGTGCATCTACTTAGGATCCCAAGATTATCTGGATAGTTGTCACGAGGTTCTTCGGAACATGGGGATCGTTGAGACCAATGGAGTTGATTTTGCTACCTTTCGTCTGTCTGGATCCGCTAAGACTTGGTGAAGGGATTATTGCTTAGCTAGACCAGCCGGTTCGCCATCTTTGACTTGGGAGCAGTTCACAACGTTATTTTTGGAGAAGTTTCTCCCCGTGACTCAGAGGGAGGCCTTTCGGAGGCAGTTTGAGCACCTCCAGCAAGGTTCCATGATGGTCACCCAGTATGAGACCCGGTTCATCGATCTAGCTCGCCATGCTCTTGTCATACTTCCCACCGAGAGAGAGAGGGTGAGGAGGTTTATTGATGGTTTTATTCAGCTGATTCGTCTTCAGATGGCCAAGGAGGCCGGGAGTGAGATCACTTTCCAGGAGGCGGCCAATGTGGCCCGCAAAGTTGAGATGGTTCTGTCATAGGAGGTGGTCATAGGTCGGATAAGAGGCCCCGCCATTCAGGCAGATTCAGTGGTACCTCATCTGGAGGTAGAGATTCATATGGTAGAGGCCATCCTCCTAGGCCCTTTCAGTCAGCTCTCCAGGTCTCCTATGGCACTTCAGGTGGTCGTGATTCTCAGACGCACTATTCTGATCAGCAGCCTTACAGCGCACCACCAGCTCCCATCAGTGCACCGCCGCTTTAGAGTTTCTGAGGTGGTCATTCAGGTCGACAGAGCCAGTAGTTTTAGCAGTCGAGGGCTTGTTACACTTGTGGTAATCCAGGTCACATTGCTAGGTTTTGCCCTCGAGCATCGAGTAGCTCTCAGCATCAGGGTTCTCGTGTTATGGTACAGGCACCAGGTGTTCCACAGCCCACCCAGCCAGTTAGAAGTAGGGGTAGAGGTGATAGAGGTGGAGGTAGAGGTCCTAGAGGTGGAGCTCAGGCCGCTAGAGGTGGAGGCCAGCCGGCAACAGGCCTTCCTAGAGAGGTAGTTCAGGGTGGTGGGGCCTAGCCCCGATGTTACGCCCTTCCATCTAGGCCCGAGGCTGAGGCTTCAGATGCAGTCATTACAGGTACCATTCTGGTTTGTGATAGAGATGCTTCAGTGCTATTTGATCCAAGGTCTACGTATTCGTATGTGTCATCTTATTTTGCACCGTACCTGGTCATGCCTAGTGATTCATTGAGCATTCTTGTTTATGTGTCTATACTGGTGGGTGATTCTATCATGGTCAATCGAGTCCATCGTTCTTGTATGGTGGTAATTGGGGGTCTTGAGACTCGCGTGGATTTGTTGCTTCTAGACATGGTCGATTTCGATGTTATATTGGGGATGGACTGGTTATCACCTTACCACGCTATCTTGGACTGTCATGCCAAGACTGTGACCTTAACCTTACCAGATTTGCCCCGCTTAGAGTGGAGAGGGACTCCGATCATTCTACCCGCAGTGTTATTTCGTATGTGAAGGCTCAACGTATGGTCGAGAAGGGGTGTTTGGCCTATTTGGCTTATGTTCGTGATTCTAGTGCTGAGGTTCCCTCTATTTATTCTATGCCCGTGGTTCGTGAGTTTCCTGAGGTTTTCCCTTCAGACCTGCCGGGGATGCCACCCGATAGGGATATTGATTTCGGCATCGATTTGGCTCCGAGCACTCAGCCCATTTCTATTCCGCCATATCGCATGGCCCCGCCAGAGTTGAAAGAGTTGAAGGAGCAGTTTTTTTTTTAGTAAATCCACTAGGCATAGCCTAGGGCTTGTTTTTTATATATATTAACAAAAAAGACAACAACTGTCATAGGAGTCTAAAACAATATAGAAATAAACTTTGAAAGCTACAAATATCCTATTACCAAAGTTGAACACAATGTCCAACGATGATATCACATGAAATCTATTGTAGTCTTTACTTGCCCAAACTAGCATTTTGAGTCCATTATCCTTATGGTACAACTGCCTGTTGTCCATTGTGATCCAATAACAAATGCCATAGATAGCCCTTGTCCAGTAATTTCCTTCGTAGCCACTATTTTTGCTCATGTGCATCTTCCGCTCTTCTTCACCCACAATTGGTGACCATATTTCATGACCAGGCATGCCATGAATAGAAAGTGCATTGTGTAAAAAGTGTTTGAACATCAGGCGTGCACTTTGTGACAGTCGTGCACTTTGTGCGTGAAACATCAGACGTCCATTATCAAAAGTGCTTGTGCTGCTTAGCTTTTCAAGACTCCAGGCGTGAACTTTGTTAATTAATTTAATTCCTAATTCCCAAAGCACATGTCTTCCTATTGCATGTGCCCATTCTTTCTCCAAGGAGCATGCGATGATTCTTCCAAGGATCATGCGATGAGGCTTGTGTGTACCAAGATTGGGAGATGATCCATGTATTAAAAAATGTACCAACTCTTCCACCCAATGTTAGCTTTTTTTAAAATTCCAAGAGGGCCTTGTTTGTCCAGACCACTCTTCCTATTCCCATGCCAGACCTGTGCGTTGTTTCTGCAGATTCCCATGTCAAAATCGACAGCACCTCTATCCGGCCTTACTCGATCTGTGGACTCCATGCCTCCTTCCCATATTTTATCATAGGCGTGCAATTTAATAATAGTATGGCATTTGTTTAATGCCCATTTGACTCCTCGAAATCCTGCCAACTCCACATGTAGCATGCTTCCTTCTCGATCATCAACAATTTGCAGATTCCAAGCGTGCAAAGTCATGTGATGGTATGAGCAACACCTCGATCCAGCGTTACCCTGTGGATGCATGTGATGGTCATTGTAATGGCCATGTGATTTTAAAAAAGCGTGCAACAAGTAGACATGTGATGGCATGTGAAATTGCCTATTTTTAAATCCCTTCCATTGGAATGAATGCAAAACATTAATACCACCAATTGAAATTTCATTAAAAATAGACAAAGATGACATGCCAACATTTTTATATTCCCATATAGCTCCTGCAAAAAAGCAAATTTGTTAGAATAAAAAAAGGCCTTTATTCAAAGGTTGTTTAATTCCCAAATAACAAAGACGTGTGAACTGTTTTGAAGTCCATCCCATGTTCCTTTGTTTTACCAACATCCTCGATTCCCAAAATCATATCCTACCATCATGCGTGCAATGAACTTCCAGCCCCTCGACCAAAAAGACTTCATGTGCTTTCCCTGTTGATCGACACCTACTAACCAGTCCATCTTTCCATGCCTTTGTCTTTTGTCTTTTGTTTTTGAATAATTCCCATGCTTGGTTTTTTGAAGAAGACATTCGTGCATAGAAAACAAAATTGTCACTTTCCCATGCTAACCTTTTAGTCATTTCACGTGCCTTCCACCAAAATGTTAGTACAACTGTTACATGACATTTTATGCTCAGATAGGGTTGTCTCCCTTTGTGCCCATTCTTATTTTACACGAGCCTTGCCTTAGCCTCTTTTCCTCCTAATTCTTTGCAACCTTCACTCTTATGTAGGGACATTGCATCTTATCTTCATTAATAATCCTCCTTCCTTTTGAGTCCATATCCCAGAAACCATGACATTCAATATTTCCTTCATCTAGAGCATAATTAGCAAGGTGGTCTGCTAGTGTATTCCCTTCTCTGAATATGTGTGTGACCTTGAAGATACTTCTTTCCTTAAATATTAAAATCTCCTATACATGTTCCGTAATACACCAAAGAGGCTTCCATGATTCCTCTATAATGTTCTTTAATAGCAAGGAATTTGTCTGCAGCCATATCTGGAAATAATTAAGATTTTTGCACATCTTCAATGCCTCCACAATAGCTACTGCTTCTGATTCATTGTTGGTTCCTTCAGAAATCTCCCTTCTTTCTGCGTATATCAAATCTCCTACCTCATCCCTTATGCAGAAACCAATTGCACTCCTTCCCGGATTCCCTCTACATGCTCCATTAGTATTCACTTTGATCCACCCTCTTGAAGGAAATTCCCATATCACTTTATCAAATTTCAATCGAGGTGTGTATTGCTCCATCATTGTCAGTAAGTCCAGCCACTCGTGAGGCACATGTAGTCCAGGCTTTTTTAGTTGGAATAGAGCTTGCATAGTAGATGACACCTCATAAATAACTCTGCTCACTGACACTGCTTTTCCATATTTCAAACTGTTTCTTCTCTTCCAAAGTTCCCATACAATGCATGCAGGTAAAGCTTGTAAGACTGGCTTCAATCTGGGAACAACTGGTGTTGTCCAACACTTTGTAATTGCTTGTTGTAATGATAACCCTTCTAATGCAATTCCTGCTCTCCTCAGGAAGTAAGTCCAAACACTCCTAGCTGCATTGGATATGAAGAACAAATATACTAATGACTCCTCCTTAGGATCATAACAGCACCAACATTTTGATGGCATGGAGTATCCTATTTTATGCAAGAAATCATCAAGTGGCAGTTTGGCTTTCCACACCTTCCACGGGAAGAAGGATATATTGAAAGGTAAGCCTTTGACCTATATCATCCTGTAACCTAATCTTGGGTTGTCTCTTCTTCGCAGGTAATCCCATGCAGACTTCACTGAAAAATGACCTTTTATTTTAAGCATCCAGAATGGTGTATCTAACTCTGCACATTCGTTTGGTGGTCTAATATTCTGCAAAATGTGGTTTGCCAAATCTTCAAGTAGAGTCTGAAATAATTTTTCCAAGTTCCACATACCATTTTCAACCAGATCATTGACATTTTGAATATCCTCATCAATACCAAACTCTGCAGGCACTTGGAAATATAAGGCTCCCAGCTCAGTACAATTGTCGAACCAGAATTGAGCTGATCCCATTCTTGATTTCCAGTAGATTTGATGCTCAATCAAGTCCCTACATTCTAGCATTTTTCTCCACACGTGGGATCCATGCTTCCAAGGTACAATTACTGGATTTAGTTTCTTGCAGTACTTTTGACTAATAAATGCACTCCATAAACTGGGCTTTGTCCTGAAATTCCACCACAATTTACAGAATAGTGCCTTGGATACATCATGTAGGGACCTAAAGCCTTTGCCTCCCTCCACATAAGGCATACAAAGGTTAGTCCACGATGACCAATGTCTAGAGTTGCCTCCCACATTGCTGCTCCAGAAGAATTTGGCAAAAATGCTATGTAATTTATTGATCACATAAATTGGTGGATTAACTGCTGACAACATATGAATAGGGATACTCTGCATGACATTTGCGATCAATACAGCTCTGCCTCCTACATATAGGAGTTTGCCTTTCCACGACTGTATTTTGTCCATGACCTTAGTGATTAATCACTAGTAATAGTCACTTCTTCTTCTTGCATAAAAAATAGGACAGCCAAGATAGGTCATAGGGAAACATTGTCTTCCTATACCTGTAATACTTTCAACCTTGTTAATCACCTCATTATCCTTTAAATGATGCAGGTATATGGCAGATTTGGCTTTGTTCACCAGTTGACCAGACGATGATTCATAAGCTTGCAAAACCTCCATGACAAGTCTCAGTGAAGTTTCATCAGATGAGGAGAAAATGATTGTATCATCAGCGTATGAGACATGATTTATTTTTGGGCTCCATTTTGGCATTCCAAATCCACAGAAATACAGGTTAGTGTGTAGTGAATTCAATCCCCGAGACATTGCTTCTGCTGCTAGAATGAATAGGGTTGGTGACAAAGGGTCACCCTACTTAACTCCCCTCGAAGATTTGAAGAAACCATTTGGCTGCCCATTTATAAGAATAGAGTACCAATTATTCCCAATCAAATCAAAGATCAATCCAATAAACGCTTCAGGAAATCCCATCTTCCTTATCATTTTGGTTAGGAATAGCCATGATAGCCTATCATAAGCTTTTGTCATGTCGAGTTTAATCACAACATTTGGGCCTGTTTTTGTTCTCAACCTGATATCCTTAATGATATCTTGAGTTAACAGTACATTCTCAACTATACTTCTTCCCTTCACAAAACCTGCCTGTTCCTGTGAGATTAAGTTTGGTAAAAATTCAACCAACCTTTCATGAATAACCCTCGAGAAAATCTTGTTAACAAAGTTACTGAGACTGATTGGTCTCATGTCTGCAAAGGTCATAACTTCTTTTTTCTTTGGTAATAAAACCAGGTTTGTGTGTGTCACACTCTTTGGCAATTGCTGACCGCAAAAGAAAACCTTGACCATGCCGACTACATCTTCTTCAATGATTTCCTAGCATGTTTGGTAAAAGGCTCCAGTGAAGCCATCCGGTCCACCTGCTGAGTCCCCATTCAACCCCATAACTGCTCTCTTCACTTCTTCATTGGAAGGCAAAGCCATCAATCTTTCATGTTGATCACTCTCTACCATTGAAGGTACATGATTTAGAATATCAAAAGCATTAGGAACTGCACTCTCAGTAAATTGATCCTTGTAGAACTTTAGTGCTTCTTCTGCTATTAAGTTATCTTCTTCAATCCAGTTACCAAGGCTATTCTGGATCCTTGATAGTTTCAGTCTCTTCCTTCTCCCATTAACCTAAGCATGGAAGAATTTAGTGTTTTTATCGCCATCTTTGAACCATAACATGCCAGCTTTTTGCCTCCAGAATTCTTCTTCTAATGCAAGATATTTAATCATTCCAGCTTGGACCTGTCGTAATCTTTGTCTGTTCATCTGTGTAGGATTGACTTCAAATTGTATTTCATGAACCAAGACCACCTCCTCAAGGCTTGCAATCTTTTGGAATATATCCCCATATGTAGCTCTGCTCCAGGTAGATAGTGCTTGCTTAAGCTTCTTTATCTTGTAGTTAAAAATGCAGAAAGGGTTAGCACTAAAATCAGCATTCCAATTCTCCTTCACTACCTCTTTGAAGGTTTCATGCTTTGTCCAGAAGTTTAGAAATCTGAATGACTTCTTAATTGGAGGAGTTTCTATATCACATTTCAGCAGCATCGGGCAATGATCAGACCCAATTTTGGACAGGTGAGTTACCTCCAATCCAGGAAAGGTCTGTTGCAATTCATTATTGCCAAAACATCTGTCCAATCTTTTAAAAATACAGTCCTCCTCTGATCTTCCATTCCACCATGTAAATATGCTTCCTTTAAATCCCAAATCTGTCAAGTTGCAGGTATTGCTGCAATGTCTAAAGTCATCTACTTCAAGAAGAGAAACTGGCAAGCCTCCATACTTCTCTTCCTCGTCCCATATCACATTAAAGTCGCCTCTAACTAGCCATGGTACTGTCATATCTGATGCCATTGCATACAAAGTATCCCATAGTTCAATTCTTTCAATGCGATCACATTTGGCATAAACTAGTGTAAGGATGAGCTCAAAATGTGTTTCAGTGTGCGTCAATCTCAAAGTCAGCTATTGAGTCATGTTATATAGAATAGTAACCTCACAAATTTCATCAATAAAAGCCCAAATCTTGTTTGACACATTCACCACAGCCTGTGCCAAACCAATTCTTGCTCTATACCTCTCCATTTTGTGAGACTGATGCATAGGCTCAAGGATTCCTATGAACTCAAAGTGATGTTTTCTGTGCATTGTAATCAGCCTTTCAAATGCTTGCATTGTATTTACTGACCTCACATTCCATATAATTGCATCCATTAAAGGTTTTTAGGTTTGGACATTGTTCTCCTTATTTGTACCCTCATGTTGGGATAGATGGTTCTTTGACTTGTTTGTTTTTTCTCTTTGTTGTAGATTTAACCGGCTCAATGTGCCTAGGTGATAAATCTCCTTGCTTGGCAACATTGAGAAAGTTTTGGGTTGTTGACTCCTCATCCAGGTCCCTGTTTGCCTGATTACTTTGGCCTTCAATTTCCTTAATGTTAGCTGTAACCATTAGACCAGATTTTTCCTGTAGGATATTTATCTGTTTGTTACCAGAACTGCTGACATTCTGTTGATGTGCAGATTTTAATGTAACGGTACCCTGCTCTGCAGCTTGTGGATCTGGTTGTTGGTTTGTAGCATTTGCACTAACAATTGGCATTGCATTACTACAGCTTGGACCTTCTTGTCCTGCTTTGGTCTGCTCAATATCACCAAGTGTTCCTCCTGGATCATCTACATTGCACAGCTCTGCATTTTTTAGGTTTAGGTCTTCAGCAGCTGCATTCTGTTTTTTAGAAGTTTGCTCTATTTTGCTTTTCTCATTTACACTTGGATCATCTTCATTATTTGCATCCCCTCCTGTCTCATCATCACTTGCCATTCCATCTGGAATTTGACCCTCTCCTGGATCTTCTTCAGTCTGATTTAACCACAACTTGCTTCCTTTCCAATTAATTGTTTCACTGCTTTTAAACATTTCAAAATCTGTGTCTTCCACCTGCTCATTGTCATTGCTTGTCTGCTCTTCTTGCCTTGTCACTACATGCACAGTATTTACCTTGACTGAATTTTTGGCCATTGTCTCATTTATCCTAGTGTCTTGAGATGGTATGTCTTTACATGAGGTGTTGGTACCTACATCATTGTTAGCAAAAGCTGTTTGCACCCAAGCTGCTGTTGATTTCTCATTGTCTGCATTGATCTTTGTTGTTGGATTCCCATTTGCAGTAGGAATAAATGCTGGAGCTTTGTGGTTCAGTTTATTAGCTTTAGTATTTGATGATTGTCTCCTAGCTGAAATAGAAGAAGTTATCTTTTGTACTAGCTGCTTGGTCGATACATGAACTTCCTGCTCCTCTGAATCAATCGCCACAATTGCTGTGGAATTATTGTGCTGTATATCATTGTGGCCTGTTGTGTTTTGAACTTCCTCCACAACTGCCAGTTGGTTATCTTCACTTAACTCACCATTTTCAATTTCTAACACTGCAAATTTGTTGGTTGATTGTATTTGTTTTTCTACAGCAGCATTGTTAACACGAACCATTTCTTTCCCTTGTGCAGTATTACCTTCAATTTTTTTGCCTTTTTTTTGGTCCCCTATTGTCGCGGACTTCCTTCCATTGAGGGACTATATTACCAACTACCTTGCCACTAGTAAGGACCATCAAAGGAGCATCATGTTTTGCATGTTTTTTGTTTTCTTGTTGCACATTTTCAACATTTTCTTGCTGCTGGGCAGTTTTGGTTTCCCTTAGCTCAGGATTAATTCTCCAACATTCCATCATATCATGTCCTTGTAATTTGCATTCATTGCAATACTTAGGTAGGTAGTCATAGTTAATGGTTACCCATTCAGTTCTTACCTCTCCATTTGTCTCATTGAGAATGTCTATTCGAACTTTCTTTGGGAGATCAGCTAGCAGGTCCACCAGCACTTTCACACGAGCACAACTAGGTCTTGTTTTCTTTACAGTGGCCAAATCCAATTGAAGGGGTTTACCTACAGCTGAAGCTAAAGAGAATAGGCATTCCCTGACAAAGTATGTTGGCAGCAGATTAGGGAATGATATTCAGGCCATAACCTTAGGTGTCTCTTGTCCAACTTAGAATTTTGCATCATAAATCAGTGTTCTCAATTGATATTCATCCCCATGCTTATCCTTAACATAGTACACACCTTTTGACGAGAAATCTACATAATCTTGCCATAGTGTAAATCGTATCAAAATGTGTCTATCACGTAGATATCCTATGTTGCATTCAGCTTTGATACCACATTGTAATGGGATGATTCGACGTATTTCATTGATATCTGGCCATCCGTATGAAAATTTGCACACCACTGCCTGTTGCAATCCCTCAATGTAGTTCATACGTTCTACTTCTGATTCCGTAAAATAGACTGTTGGTTGTCCTTGAAAGTATTGAGCTTGTCTAGGAGCTATTAGATCCACCTGTACTCTTTCTTGCGTAGTTGAAGTACTGGCCATGGGTTTGACTGCCTTTGCATAGTCCATTGGTTTTGGAACGTTAGCAGACATCGTACATGGTTGTGTGATGTTGGGGGCTGGTTGGGGTTGTGGCCCATCGATTGAAGGTAGTTGGCCACTGGCTATTGTGGCCATGGCAGCACTGCGTCAAATAGCAGTGGACTTCCCAGGAAACTCGTGTTTCTTCAAAGATCTTGAAGTAGCATTGATCCACCAGTTTAGTACAAAGTATTTCTCTTTCTCCAGTTACAATGTATAACTGTCTTTGACGATAAAAGCTGCAGATTATACTAATTCGATGCTACAGTAGCTCCAAAAATTTTGTAATACCTGTTGTTGATTTTGGATTCAAATCTGTTAATCACGATTAAAACAAAGGGTCCAACATTTGTTCTTCAACACTCTTCAGTTACCAGAAATAAGTTGAGTCTGGCAATTCGATGCTACAATGTTTTTGAGAAGTGATTTAAAAACTGTTAATGATTTTAACCTCAAACCTGATAATTCCAGTTAAAAACAAAGCTTCCAAGTTGATCTTCAAAACTTCAACTTCATGTCAAAAGCAGAAACATGAAGGCTTTCAATCGCGATACTACAGTAACTCGCAAGATAAAATTAAAGATCTGATGCGATTGGTTAAAGTGTTTAGGAAGAAATCAAATGGGGATTGATCACAACGAGAGAGGTGTTCTTTGGGTACTAAGATTGTGATCTTAATTTGCCGGAATTCGAATATATGAATGATGAATAGTGACGGAATCACTATTCATGGTCTTCTTCTTAGAGAGAAGGTAGAGAATTTTCTATGTATAATTAGACTCACTATAACTAGACGAAAAGAAGTAGCAGTTGCAAGACGTGCTTGAGAAGGGTTTCATTAGACCCAGCGTTTTGCCTTGGGGTGCGCCGGTGTTGTTTGTTAAGAAAAAAGATGGTTCAATGAGAATGTGCATTAATTACCGACAGTTGAACAAGGTTACGATCAAGAATAAGTATCCACTGCCGATGATTGATGATTTGTTTGATCGGCTTCAGGGTGCCAAGGTATTTTCAAAGATAGACTTGAGGTCTGGCTACCATCAGTTGAGGATTAGGGCATCTGATGTCCCTAAGACAGCTTTCCGCACTCGGTACGAGCATTATGAGTTCTTGGCTATGTCATTCGGGTTGACAAATGCCCCAGTAGCTTTTATGGATTTGATGAACCGAGTGTTCAGGCCTTATTTGGACTTATTCGTGATAGTCTTCATTGATGATATTCTGATATATTCCCGCAGTTAGGAGGAGCACGAGCAACATCTTAGAGTGGTTCTTCATACTCTAAAGGATAGTCAGCTATATGCGAAGTTCTCGAAGTGTGAGTTCTGGTTGCGTTCAGTTGCATTCCTGGGTCATGTCATATCAGTAGAGGGTATTCAGGTTGACCCGAAGAAGATTGAGGCAGTCAAGAACTGGCCTAGACCAGCATCAACTACAGAGATTCGGAGTTTCTTGGGATTGGCAGGCTACTATCGTCGGTTCGTGGAGGGGTTCTCATCTATCACAACCCCGATGACCAGGTTGACCCAGAAGGGTGACTAGTTCAGATGGTCGGACGAGTGTGAGGCGAGCTTTCAGAGGCTCAAGATAGCTCTGACTACGACACTGGTGTTAATATTTCCCACAGGTTCAGGGCCTTATACAGACTATTGTGATGCTTCTTGTATTCGGTTTGGTACAGTGTTGATGCAGGATGGCAAGGTCATTGCCTATGCTTCGAGGCAGTTGAAGATTTATGAGAAGAACTATTCGGTGCATGATTTAGAGTTAGCAGCCATTGTTCACGCATTGAAGATTTGGAGGCATTATCTGTATTGTGTGACATGTGAGGTGTTCACTGATCACAAGAGTCTTCAGTATTTGTTCAAGCAAAAGGAGTTGAATTTGAGGCAGAGGAGGTGGTTGGAGTTGTTGAAGGATTATGATATCACAATCTTATATCACCCAGGAAAGGCCAATGTGATGGTCGATGCTTTGAGTAGAAAGTTAGCCAGTATGGGCAGTCTCGCTTATATTCCAATCGGTGAGAGGCCGCTTGCTCTGGATGTTCAGGCTTTGGCCAATCGATTTGTGAGGCTGGATATTTCCGATCCTAGTCGAGTATTAGCTTGCACGGTCGCTCGTTCTTCATTATTGGAGTGTATCCGTGATCGGCAATTTGATGATCCCATTTGTGTGTCCTTAGAGACACGATGCAGCGTGGAGGTGCCAAGTAGGTTACCTTAGATGCTGATGGAGTTTTGAGATTGCAGGGTCGAGTTTGTGTGCCTAATGTGGATGGGCTTCGGGAGTTGATTTTAGAGGAGGCCCATAGTTCTCGGTACTCTATCTATCCGGGCGCCGCGAAGATGTATCAGGATTTGCGGCAGCATTATTGGTGGCATAGAATGAAGAAGGATATTGTTGCACATGTGGCTCGGTGTTTGAATTGTCAGCAGGTTAAGTATGAGCATCAGAGGCCTGGTGGATTGTTTCAGAGGATTGAGCTTCCCGAGTGGAAGTAGGAGCGGATCACTATGGACTTCGTTACTGGACTTTCGCTGACTCGGAAGAAGTTCGACGCAGTTTGGGTCATTGTTGATAGGCTGACCAAGTCAGCGCATTTCATTCCTGCGGCAGTCTCCTATTCGTCCAAGAGGTTAGCAGAGATCTAAATCCGGGAGATTGTTTGTCTTCATGGTGTGCCGGTCTCTATCATTTCGGACCGAGGTACGCAGTTCACCTCGCATTTCTGGAGAGTAGTTCAGTAAGAGTTAGGCACCCAGGTTGAGTTGAGTACAACATTTCATCCTCAGACGGACGGGCTGTCCGAGCGGACTATTCAAATATTGGAGGATATGCTCCAAGCTTGTGTTATTGACTTGGAGGTTCGTGTGATTAGTTTTTGCCTTTAGCAGAGTTTGCCTACAATAACTACCAGTTGAGTATCTAGATGGCTCCTTATGAGGCTTTATAAGGTAGGCGGTGTCGATCTCCGGTTGGATGGTTTGAGTTGGGAGAGGCTCGGTTGTTGGGTACGGATCTGGTTCAGGAGGCCTTGGACAAGGTCAGGATCATTCAGGATAGACTGCGTACAGCTCAGTCCAGGCAAAAGAGCTATGCAGATCGCAAGGTTCGAGATGTGGCTTTTATGATTGGTGACCGCGGGTATTGCTCCGAGTGTCGCCTATGAAGGGCGTGATGAGATTTGGGAAGAAGGGCAAGCTTAGCCCAAGGTTCATTGGTCCGTTTGAGATTCTTGATCGAGTGGGAGAGGTGGCTTATAGACTTGCATTGCCGCCGAGCTTGTCAGCTGTGCATCCAGTGTTCCATGTGTCCATGTTTCGGAAGTATCACGACGATCCATCCCACGTGTTAGATTTCAGCACTGTCCAGTTGGACAAGGACTTGTCCTATGAGGATGAGCCGGTAGCTTTTCTAGACCGGCAGGTTTGTTAGTTGAGTTCCAAGAGTTTCCCTTCTGTTCATGTTCAGTGGAGAGGTCAGCCTCCTGAGGCATCGACCTGGGAGTCCGAGTCCGATATGCGGAGCCGTTATCCTCATCTATTCCCTGACTCAGGTACTTCCTTCTTCTGTCCGTTCGAGGACGAACGGTTGTTTTAGAGGTGGAGAATGTGACGACCCAAAGGGTCATCAGCTGTTTTCTTATCCATTATATGCTTCTGAGGCCTTGAAAACCTCATTTAGAGTCACCTCGATTTTGCGTGCGCAGTTCGGGCGCGTAGCCGGAAAGCTTAAATATGAAATTCTGAGGAAAATGATAAAAATTTGGTTATAAAATGAGCTAATTTGACTGTGGTGGGTAAACGGATCCGTACCCATGATTTGATGGTCCCGGAGGGTCCGTAGGAAAATATGGGACTTGGGCGTATGCCCGGAATCGAATTCCAAGGTCCCAAGAAATGAATTTTTTAAAGAAAATTATTTTCTGGAATTGTTTGAGGAAATTTGAAATGAAAATTGAGTAGAACATGTTAGTATCGGGCCCGTATTTTGGTTCCGGCGCTGTGAGCAGGTGATTTTTGCCCTATATGAATTACTCCCATAAATTCAAAACAAGATAACTTCTTTTCATTATTTGCAATTTTTGTGGATTTTGTGGCATTTTCTGATAATTGTTTGCATTTGTCTATGCATGTTTATTTTATTTTATTCATGAAAATACAAAAGTACAATGCATTTGCATTTAGGATCTAATTTTGCATTCTTGAATTAATTAGTAATTTAATATTTTATAAAAAATGGAAAAAATCACAAAAATAGTTTATTTTGCACTTTTTAATTTTAATTTCGAATTTTGGTGGTTTTTCTTTAATATGGTATTTAATTAGTTGTGGTAATTATTATTTAGAGTATGTTAATTTAATTTGGTAGGATAATTTGATTAGAAATCAATTTAGGTTTATTTTAATTTAGAAGAAATTAGAAAATTGGGAAAATTAAAATCAAGGAAAGGGAATTTGGGCCAAAATTAATTGATTTATATCCAAGCCCAAACCCCTACACCCCTGAAACCCGTCCAAATTTCCCCAATACCCAGCCCAAACCACCTTAACCCGGTCCCGTTCCCCCCAAACCAAACGGCGTTGTTTCGATAAGTATTGATCTGAGCCGTTGATCTCCCCTTGATCAAATGGCTCAGAACTGAAGCTCCAGGTGTATTTAAGTGTCCGAATAACCCTACCCCCCCCCCCCCCTTAGAATTCCCTTCTGCTCACCACCCTCATCAGAAACACCCCCGAATCCCTAGCTAGCTACCCCCAAATCCCCGGCCTCCGGTGGTGGCGCCACTTCCAAACGCCACCAAAATCACACCCTATAGCCTCCTCACTCCCCTCTTTCCAAATCCATACTCCATTACCCTCGAATATTGCCCTAGTTCCTCGAATCTTAGATCAGAAACGAACCCTAGAAATCCCAAGTCAAGTTTTGGCGAAATTTTGTGCCGAATCCGATTTTATTCGTGTGTTCTTTGTAAGAGTGCACGATTAACATCAGATTTGGCCGAAAAATCCGAGGATCTGAAGACCCAAGCTCCCCTTTTCATTTTCCGAACTTTTCTTAGGTATTCTTCTTTCCTTCTTTTGGTTTAATCTGTCCTTCGTTTGTTTTTAAATTTTCTATTTCTTCTCCTCTTCTCGAATCATTCTTCATTTGTTCTGGAGTCTATTCATTCATGCATGAGTAATTGGAGTCTTGTTAGGTTAAGTTTTAAAATTGTTAGTTTGGTTAAGTTTAGTTAGTAAACCATTTAGGCTAAAGTTTTAATTGTTCTATGTTATTTGGTAATCAGATAACTGCTAGTTGGGCCGAATAGATCTTTGATCTTGAGGGTTGGGTTTTGGGTCTATTCCGGTTTATTTGGGGTTGAATAGTTGGGCCAAATTGACCCATGGCCCATTCAGTCTGTCCAGTATCAACAGAGGTTCTGCTAGGTTGGGTTCCTAGAGTGAATAATCAGGGTTCGAGGGATAGTCTAGGTAATTGGCCTAAGGAATATTGAGTGTAATTGAATGGGAAGCTTCCAGGAAGCTGGGGGTAGGGATTAAAATGAATTTCTAGAATTTAAGCTAGGGACACCTAAGCAAAAAACAAAATTCGAAAAGGGGCAAAGTGCAAGATGAATCTGCCCTAGTAGCTTGCCTATAAAGGCATCCAAAACTTGCCTTTCAAGGCAGACCCAAGAGCTGAAGAGAAAAAAATTTCAAAAAAATCAAAAACGGTTGAAAATTTGATAAATACACTATTCCATTGAACTTTCTGCTTTGAAATTTGGAGGCCTTCAATTTTGCTTTATTTGGGGTTGAAATGGATTGAGTTCGAGTCTTTAAAGTTTGGTTTTGATATCTGCTGGGTTTTTGTTCGACTGAAATTGGTTTTTGGACCTTTGCACCTCGTTTTTGGGCTCGAAAGTTTGGTTTAAGTTTGTTCGTGTGGAGTACTATCTAGTTTGGGTTTCAGTTTGAATTCCTTGGGATTTAATTGGCTGATTCCAACACTGTTCCATTGCTTCTCTGCTATTGTTGGCTACTGATTTCTTCACTTCTTTTGTTCTCTTTTATTCCCAGGTATGTATCGACTCTTGACTAACATATGAAGTGCAAACGTGAAGCCATGTAACAAAATTGAAGAGAAATGGCAAACGCTAGCTTTCTATTGTCCAATAACTATTCGAATGTGTTGTATTTTGTCCATGTGTCCTTTAGTTTAGCTTTACTCTGTATATTTCATTCAGGTATTAATATGGTATTTCGTTATAAGGCCTGAATATGTGGTTTTCTTTTGAATGATGCTTGGATTCAAGAATGTTTTTAGGCTTAGGATGATATGTATGAGTTGATGACTATGACTCTTTTGGTCTGATTTTGCTGAAGTTTTGTTAAACTTTGGGATGTTTATCTATAGTCGTGTTTAAGCATCCCACATATTAGTTCTTTTATTTGTTCCTCCTTAGCAAATTTGGCTTGTGTTCTGTTGTCCGTCCATTAGCTTTTGAATAGCTCAGTTACTTCAGTTTGTTACCTTGACTTGCTTGACCCATGAATGAATTCACAAAGGCTTTCAAATAGATATAGGGTCTAATTTTTAAACTTGAGAATTCTCAGATTAGTTTAGTTCTTTGCATCTTGTTGTTCTCTCTTCTGGAAATGATTAAAGGCATATGATTCTGACCAACGTGTTGGCTTGAGCCAGATTTGGCATTGGGCTATAGCGTTTGTCTTTCCTCTACCTATGGGCTTAGCCTGGAGCCCAGGTCTCCCCATCAGTGTTGTGTCACTGAACACATAGTACGTTGCAGCCCACCTGGGCCTGGACTCGTAGCCCATTTCTGAGTAAATGCGTGCAGTTCGTTCCTGGGACCGAGTTGAGCCGAGTTCTCATTTGACCGCTGCTGCCAGTCTCGTTCGCAACAGGCATGGTCCAAGGGCCTGAAAGCCAATGTGAATGATATCCGCACAAGCAATAGCTCAAAATTACGTGATTTCAGAATAACCCCTTTATAATCAAGGCGTGCCATCTTTAATAATATTAATAGTTTAAGGCCCTCATAATTTCAAATAAAGAATTTATACATTTGGATGTAATGCGTACCATATTAGAATAGAATATAGTTTATGGCCCCCACATGCTTTAATTAGACAATAAGATAAATATTTGTAGAGAAACCTTTAGGGCCGTTTAAAATACTATCGTGGTTGTGGACACGTTCGCGTGACATGATTACGATTTCTAAAAATAAATCGAGTATGCGTTCGTGCAACTTCGGCTAAACTTTTCAATAATAATAAAAGCGTTATTTATTGTGGACACGTTCACGTGACATGATTTTTGACGTGCCAAAAAATGGGTACACGTACGCGTGACCCGTTTCAAGATAATTTTCTTAATTTAAAAGCGGTAAAAGATAAATGCACATAGGTTCTAAAAATGAGTAATTAAACAATTTTAATAAGCCAAGTATGATCAAAGTGACCGTGCTAGAACCACGGAACTCGGGAATGCCTAACACCTTCTCCCGGGTTAGTAGAATTCCTTACCCGGATTTCTGTGTTCGCAGACCGTAAATAGAGTCAACCTTCCTCGATTCGGGATTTTAAACCGGTGACTTGGGACACCCTAAATTATCCCAAGTGGCGACTCTGATTTTTAAGAAAAAATACAATCCCGTTTCGATTGTCCTTTAATTGGAAAAACTCCTTTATATTTATATCCTCTACGGGGTGTAGTAAAAAAAGAGGTGTGACAGCTCTGGTGACTCTGCCGGGGATCGAACCCAGAATCTCTGGTTCAGGGTTCAAGAATTCGAGCTTGTTAATATGATTTTGTTTGGCTTTATTGTTAATATTAATGTATTCTATGAATCTTCTGTGCTAAATGCTATCTGTTTACCGCTTTAATATTATTTGAATTGTATATAACTATCTTCTTACGCCACCCATCTGAGTCTTCTGGAAATGGTGCATACGTTCGCGTAGCCCGCTTTTTCTGTAGAAAATATACCAAATAGAACGAGGCTGGGCAAGCAACAAGGCCGGGTAGACTTCAGTGCTCCCGGTACGTCGCCCCCTCCTCGGCCCCAGTTGTCCGCTCGAGTACCCAAGTCTAGACCAAAACCCCAGGATTTAAACCTAGAAAAACACAGCCTCATGCCGGATCCCTAGTAGGAACGTTTGTTTGCATCATGCGCATTTGACTTAGGGGGCTCAACACAGGGGTTAGGTCCGTCTAGGACAGGTGTGCCCGAAATAATAAGACCATCCTGATGCATTCTATGTGCTAGGTGTACATTTATTTGTTTTGGCTTGCATGCTGACCGGCCAGGGAAAATAAAGCAAAAAAGGAAAATCCAGAGTGATATAGGGAAGGAAATAAAGCCCGATTTTAAAAATCCCGGTATTTGAAAAACATCCTGAAACTCCGCCCAAAATTTTTCAAAAAAAAAAAGAGTTATTTGAAAAGAGTCAAACACTGTGTTCTTCCAAATGTGTCAAAACTGACCGAACTACGCAGGTCTGATTCTTACCGGATGTGGGATATGTAGGCAACCTATATAAGGTTCGGCCTTATTTTTGAAAAAAGAGAAAGAAAAACAAGAAAAGAGAGTCGGTGGCGAATGAATGCAAGCTTGATTTTTGGTCAAAATAAGCCGATCCAGCTTCGGCAATGTATTAGACCGTTCTTGCCGAGATAGCCTCAGAGTATTCTTCAGTTGTCGAAAGGCTATTTTCATAAAAGAATGGACCAGTTTGTGAAGGGTCATAAAATAATTACCTCCGGCCTCAAAATTCGCTTGAAATTGGGAAAGGGCCGCATTTGCAAAAACAGTCACTTGGCTAAAGGGGAAGAAATTATGGTTCTTTTCTTCTTTTCCCTTTCTTTTTCTTTTTTGTCTTCAAAAACTGTTTACAAAAGGGTCCACTCGAGTCAACCCTAACCTTAATCTTCCACAAGAACAATGAATACCATCCAGGAACCAGCAGAAGTGGTCAGGGAACAGGCTCAGCTACACTTGCGTATGTGGTGGAATGATCTAGATGAAGATGGTCAGAAATGGGTAAAAAAGCAATTGGGTGCTCTTATAAACATTTTTGAGATCAAACCACGGGAAGATTTGATCAAGGCTTTGGTAACTTTCTGGGATCCTGTCCACAATGTCTTTCATTTCTCGGATTTTGAAATCACCCCTACTTTGGAGGAAATAGCTGGGTACATTGAATTCGGACGAGATTTGAGGAAGCAACGACTTATATTTCCAAGGGCTCCATCGGTGCACAAGTTCTTTAACCTCCTGAATATTAGTAAACAGACGAATAAAGAACGTGTGAGCAACGGGTGTTGTGCTTTCCATTTTTTATACTTCAGGTTCGGGCACTCTGCTGGTTTTGAAACACATGAAAAGGGTCTGAGCAATAAACAAAACAAGGGCCTTTGGCAAGTTCATCGCCGGTTCGCATTTATTGTGGCATTCTTGGGGATCATGATTTTTCCAAATGAGAAAGGGACGGTGGATATTCGTATGGCTAGAATTGCACAAATCCTGACTACCAAGGAAGATCATACACTTGCCCCGTTGGTGCTGGCGGATATTTATTGGGCATTAACTCTATGCAAAGCAGGGGCTCAATTTTTTGAAGGTTGCAGCATCCTTCTGCAAATGTGGTTGATCGAGCACCTTCGCCATTATCCCAGATTCATGAGTTATGGTTCGAGCCCGAATAACTTCATAACTAGTTACGAGGAGAGGATAAAAGATTATAACGCACCAGAAGGGTTTGAAGCATGGGTCTCTCACTTGAAAGTTCTTAACGCAAGTCAGGTCGAGTGGACTATAGGATGGCTCCCAAGGACAGAAGCCATCTATATGACTGCTACCAAAGGCTACCTGAGGTTAATGGGCGTAAGGAGTATTCAGACATATACACCGCAGAGGGTCTTGAGGCAATTGGGAAGGTATCAGATTGTGCCTAAAGATGAAGATCTAAGCACCCAGGTCATAGAGTTACATCCAGAAGCTGCATTGCCCGAGGCTGTAGTTTAGTAGGATTGGAATAGCTGTCGGTATCTAAAAAATGGCACCCAGGTACCAGACATCGCCAAAGGGGAAGTAGATCCAAATTATGCTACTTGGTTTGAGAAAATGTCTTATGTAAACGATGAGCCAGAGCCCGAAAGGCCTGCCAAAAGGCCTCACATTCAAGCCTTTGATGATAAAATTCAAGAGAGGTTAGCTTGGGGGAGAAGGAAAAGGAATATAAGGCCATCATCCATGGTCTACGAGAAGAGTTGAGAAATGTCACCTTCAACAATGATTTGCAGGCACAAGAGGCCGAAGGTGAAAGGAGAAGATTGGTGCGGGAAAATGAAGCCCTCAGAGCTCAGGTTCAACGGTTGAAAATTGAAGCCGAGAACCCAGGCCGAAGCAGGAAAGATGAAAGGATCATTTATAACCTTACTCAAAAGGTACGTGACTATGAAGATGACCTGCAGAAAGCTGAGTCTGAACTAGAAAAATCATGGGCGAGATTGGCTAAAAGCGCCGAAGGGCGTCTAGCTTTCGTTCAACAGATGAAAGAAAAATATGAAAAAGGGGTCACAGGTTGGGAAAAGTCAATTGGCAACCTCGAGGGTGAAATGGCTAAACAAGCCAAAAAATTTAAGGCTGAAAGAGAACATTGTAACGCCTTAATGGCACGGCTAGAAAGAGACTTGCAACAACTCCAAGAGCAGAACCAGGTAGCCGAACGAACTTTGGAAGCCAGAACCGAACAAATTGGGTGTTTGTTGCAAGAAAAGGGCGTCATAAGAGAGCGAGTCAAAAGGTTCGCCAACTATATCACAATGAAGTGCAGTAGCTATGAGGATATGACTAGATCTATGTTCTTTGCTACTGTGATGATTTTTGTTCGCCAGGTAATGGAAGATCTCTACCACCTTCAGGGGGATTTTTGGGTGGTTTATCGGTCTCTGCCAGGAGATCAAGATGAGGGGTGTAAGGATATGGTTCTGGAACTTTGAAGGTGAGTTCAGGGGGATAGTACTGGTTGTCGTGAGTCTGAAAAAGAGGTTCACTGGAAGATCGATGTAATGTAGCAGGTGGAGGTGCCACAAAAATAGGCGTAATTGGTGGGAGGTATGAGACTTGTTTGGGTGGTGGAGCTTGAGAAGTATGGGAAGTGGCGCCATGGCATTGTTGGTAGAGGGGAAAGGCTAGAGATGAGTTCACAGTGGGAGGCTCCGGGGGTTGGGATGATGGTGGGATATAAGCAGGGTTGGCGGGATAAACCGGTGGTGGATGCCCTTTCGCCCAGGCTTGGTACATTTCAGCCATCTATCAGTGCCTCAATTGTCCCCAGAACCCTGCTTATATCCCACCATCAGCCCAACCCCCGGAGACTCCCACTGTGAACTCATCTCCAGCCTTTTCCCTCTACCAACAATGCCATGGCGCCACTTCCCATACTTCTCAAGCTCCACCACCCAAACAAGTCTCATACCCCCCACCAATTACGCCTGTTTTTGTGGCACCTCCACCTGCTACATTACACTGATCTTCCAGTGAACCCCTATTCCAAACTCATGACAACCAGTACTATCCCCCTGAACCCACCTTCAAAGTTCCAAAACCATATCCTTACACCCCTCATCTTGATCTCCCGACAGAGACCGAGAAACCACCCAAAAATCCCGAGCATGAAGAGATGATCAGAAAGGTCAAAAGCTTAGAACAGTCGTTCCGAGATATGAGGGGGTTGGGAGGTCAAGTAAGTGTGGCCTATAAGGATTTATGTCTGTTCCCAGATGTTCAGTTGCCAGCGGGGTTCAAAATGCCCAAGTTTGATCTGTACGATGGGCATGGTGACCCAGTAGTACACTTAGGAGGATTTTGTAGCAAAATGAGAGGAGCAGGGGGAAGAGATGAATTGCTGATGGCATATTTCAGCCAAAGTTTAAGTGGATCGGCCTTAGAATGGTATACCAGACAAGATCACAACAGGTGGTACACATGGGACGATTTGGCCCAAGCCTTTGCCTGCCATTTTCAGTACAACCTCAAAATTATCCTAGACCGTCTGTCGTTGACAAAGCTTGAGAAAAAGCCCGGTGAGAGCTTCAGGGAATACTGATTCCGTTGGAGAGAGCAAGCAGCGAGGGTTGACCCTCCGATGAAAGAAAGCGAAATGGTTGATTATTTCTTGCAGGCTTTGGAACCCACTTATTTCGGTCACTTGGTGTCAGCAATAGGTAAGTACTTTAATGAAGTCGTAAAAATGGGAGGCATGGTTGAAGAGGGACTCAAGTCCAACAAGATCATGAGTTATTCAGCAATCAAAGCGACCACTCAGGCCATTCAAAACGGTACTAGGGGTGTGCTCGGGAAGAAGAAGAAGGAGGTGTTGCAACAATTGAGTCAGGAGCTTGGGCTGGATCCAGGAACCTTCCCCGTTACTACAACCAGCTACAACCCTATCTCCAAACTTACCCCCACACTCCATATAACCCACCACAACACTATTACCCAACGCCAAATCCCCATTTTTCTGTCCATCACGCACAAACCTATACCCAACCTCCCGCTCACTCACAATGGCGTGCTCCAGCTCCATAGAATTTGTACCAAGCTCCTAAAAAAAACAATCCACCCCCAAAAGCCTACAGAAATCCTCCTGGAACGGGTTTTCGGCCCAACCAAGCCTTCAAGAATGAGAGGTTGCAGAAGTAAAAGACTTTCACTCCATTTGGAAAATCATATGCTAGTCTATTCCACAGACTGAGACAGTTGGGTATGTTGAATCCGATCGAGGCTAAATTGTCGAATCCTCCTCCCAAAAATCTTGACCGCTCGGTGAGTTGTGAGTATTGTTCAAGGCCCCGGGCCATGACATAGAGAAATGCTGGAAATTGAAAACAGCCATTCAAGAACTCATTGACACCAATCGGATTGAGGTCCAAGCTCCGGAGGCACCCAATATCAATCAGAACCCCTTGCCATCCCATCATGAGACAAATATGATTGAGATAGTGCATAAGGGAGGGGAGCCCAAGAAGCCTTCGCAAACTGTTATGATGATTCGGGCTAGTGAAGCCAAGCCGACTGAGAAGTCAACAAGTGAGAAGTCTGCGATCAAGTTGAACAAGGCAAATAATGAACCATCTGTGGAGATCAAGAAGGGGTCCTCAAGTGACGTTGCAGGAAAACATGAAAGAGCAAAAGTGGTTGTACCAGGAGTGACGAACAAGCCTGTGGTAATTGTGAAGGGTGCCCCCACAGATCCTGTCATTATCAAACCAGTAACTTAATTACTGATAGTCAACAGCAAGGCAGTCCCATGGAACTATGAATGAGTGATTGTGACTTACAAAGGGAAAGAGGTTAAAGAAGAAGTGTGCGAGACTCATGGTTTGACTCGATCGGGGAGATACTTTGCCCCCGAATAGTTGAGAAAAGCTAAGACCTCAAAAGATAATCCAGTGTTGGTGAAGAAAGCAGTGACTGAGGAAGAAGCAGAAGAATTTATGAGAAAGATGAAAGTGCAAGACTATTCCATTGTGGAGCAATTAAGGAAGACACCAGCTCAGATCTCGCTCTTGTCATTATTGATCCATTCAGACGAACACCATCGTGCTTTGATGAAGATCCTGAACGAAGCTCACGTTCCTGACAAAATCTCAGTAAACCACTTCGAAAAGATAGCTAGTAAGATATTTGAGGTAAACAGAGTCACTTTTTCTGATAAGAGTTGCCCGTGGAGGGTACCGAGCACAATAGAGCCCTCTATCTGATGGTGAAATGTGAAGATTCTGTGGTTACTCGGGTACTGGTTGACAATGGGTCTAGCGCGAACATTTGTCCTCTCTCCACATTGAACAAGCTGAAAGTAGAGGATGAGAGAATTCACAAGAACATTATTTGCGTTCGGGGATTCGACGGTGGAGGGAAAGATTCAGTCGGGGACATAGTGTTTGAGCTCACAATAGGGCCAGTTGAACTTACTATGGAATTCCAGGTGCTCGATGTGGCTGTTTCCTATAATCTGCTATTGGGATGGCCTTGGATTCATGTTGCCAAAGTGGTCCCGTCTACTCTGCATCAAATCGTCAAGTTTGAATGGGATCGACAGGAAATTGTCGTACATGGCGAGGATAATTTGTGTGTGCCCAATAATGCCATTGCTCCGCTCATAGAGGTTGAAGACGACAAGGGGCCATGGGTTTATCAGGTTTTTGACACTGTAGCGGTGGAGAAAGTTCCTGAAGGGAAGTGCGTACCAACTCCAGGGATAGCTGCTGCATCAGTCATGGTAGCCGTTGAAATATTGAAAAATGGTTTTATGCCGGGCAAAGGTTTGGGCGCATCTCTACAAGGTATCGTACAACCGGTTTCTCTTCCTAAAAACTTGGATACATTTGGTCTGGGGTTCAAGTCCACTGTTGTAGACGTGAGAAGAGCTAGAAAAATGAAACAGAAAGCATGGTCATTGCCAAAGCCAATCCAGCATCTGTCCAGATCATTCGTTAGGCCGGGTAGTAGAAAGCAACTGTTGTCAAAGGTTCCTGGATCACTGATTGGTGCCGATGGAGACTTGGAGAAGGGGTTTGAAAGGTTATTCGCCGAGGTTAACATAGTTGAGGATGGGGAAGGGTCCAGCAAGGCAGATATGCAATTCGTGGGACCACGTGCAAAAGTCAACAACTGGGAAGCTACTCTTCTTCCTACCCGGAGGGAGTCTTGGTAGTGGGTTTTGATTTTCTTTTAGTTGTATAGATTATTCCAGGGTCTGTAATTCAGATATTATGTTCCGTCCAGTTGGATGTGTTAATACCCTGTTATCTTTAAATTCAATGAAATGCAATTGTTCCTTTTCCTTCATTTCTTCTAATTTTATTTTTGTTTTCTTCTTTTGTACAGTTTTTTTTATGCTGATATCAATGGCATGACATGCATGAGAAATCTTCGGCCCAGTTTTAAAAGCCAATCTAACTCTGAAATAATAATACAAGAAATTGAGTGTGATGACGAGTTGGAATTTGATGATGATGAAGCTTATGAAGAAATTAGTAAAGAACTAAGTCATTTTGAGGAAAAGCCCAAACCTAATTTGAATGATACATAAGTAGTTAATCTAAGGGACCAAGATAATGTCCGTGAAACTAAAATAAGTGTCCATCTGGAACCTCAACTCAGGGAGGAGATAATTAAAGCACTGTTCGAATACAAAGATGTTTTTCATGGTCCTATGACGACATGCCGGGTCTAAGCACTAATTTAGTGGTTCACAAGTTGCCCACTGACCCGACATTCCCTCATGTCAAACAGAAGCTGAGGAAGTTCAAAACGGATATGAGTGTAAAGATCAAAGAAGAGGTCACCAAGCAGTTCAATGCCAAAGTCATTCGGGTCACTCGGTATCCCACCTGGTTAGCCAATGTTGTGCCTGTGCCGAAGAAGGATGGCAAGAACAGGGTGTGTGTTGACTATCAGGATCTCAACAAGACAAGCCCAAAAGATAATTTCCCATTGCCGAACATCCATATCTTGATTGATAATTGCGCCAAACATGAGATTGGTTCTTTTGTGGATTATTACGCGGGTTATCATCAGATCTTAATGGACGAGGAAGATGCAGAAAAGACGACATTCATCATGCCGTGGGGAACGTACTACTATCGGGTCATGCCATTTGGCTTGAAGAATGCTGGGGCAACCTACATGAGGGCAATGAAAACAATATTCCATGATATGATACACTAGGAAATCGAGATGTACGTGGACGATGTAATCGTGAAGTTTAGAAAGCAGTGTGACCATGTCAGGGATCTGAGGAAGTTATTCCAAAGGCTTCGCAGGTACAATCTCAAACTCAATCATACGAAGTGTGTTTTTGGGGTGCCGTCTGGAAAGTTGTTGGGGTTCGTGGTCAGCCGCCGGGGTATTGAACTAGACCCATCAAAAATCAAGGCCATCCAGGAATTGCCACCTCCGAAGAATAAGACCGAGGTGATGAGTCTGTTGGGAAGATTGAATTACATCACCCGGTTTATTGCTCAGCTCACGACAACCTGTGAGCCAATATTCAAACTGTTAAAGAAAGATGTTGCTGTTAAGTGGATAGATGAATGTCAGGAAGCCTTCGATAAGATAAAGGGGTACTTGTCAAGTCCACCTGTGTTGGTCCTGCCAGAACCAGGGCGACCTTTGATTCTATATTTGACAGTTTTGGACAATTCATTCGGCTGTGTATTGGGTCAACATGACATCACCGGCAGGAAGGAGCAGGCCATCTATTACCTCAGCAAGAAATTCACGTCGTACAAGGTTAAGTATACGCAACTTGAGAGGACGTGTTGCGCTTTAACTTGGGTAGCCCAAAAGTTGAAACATTATTTGTCCTCTTATACTACTTACCTCATATCTCGCTTGGATCCATTGAAGTATATCTTTCAGAAGCCTATGCCCACGGGAAGGCTCGCAAAGTGGCAGATCTTGCTCATAGAATTTGACATTGTCTACGTGACTCAGACCGCGATGAAAGCACAAGCATTGGCCGACCACATGGCTGAGAATCCTGTGGATGAAGAATACGAACCTTTGAAGACTTACTTCCCTGATGAAGAGGTAATGCACATTGAGGGGTTGGAACAGATTGAAAGGCCAGTATGAAAACTTTTCTTTGATGGGGTTGCTAACATGAAAGGCGTTGGGATAGGAGCGATACTTGTCTCTGAAACAGAGAATCGCTACCCTATTACGGCTCAACTTCGGTTCTACTATACTAACAACTTGGCGGAATTCGAAGCATGCATTTTAGGTTTGAGGATGGCTGTAGATATGGGTGTCCAGGAAGTCTTGGTCTTGGGTGACTCGGACCTGCTGGTACACTAGGGAGAATGAGAAACACGGGATTTGAAACTCATACCATACAGACAATGTTTGCATGATCTTTGCCAGCGGTTTCAGTCAATAGAATTCAAGCATATCCCAAGGATCCATAATGAAGTTGCCGATGCTTTGGCTACTCTGGCGTCAATGTTACATCATCCAGATAAGGCTTATGTGGACCCTTTGCAGATTCAGGTCCGTGATCAACATGCTTACTGTAATATGGTAGAAGAAGAACTTGATGGGGAGACATGGTTCTATGATATCAAAGAATACATCAGGATGGGGGTATACCCGGTACAGGCCAAGGGTGATCATAAAAGAACAATTCAACGACTGGCAAGTGGATTTTTCTTCAGTGGAGGGGTGTTATTCAAAAGAACTCTAGATCTTGGATTGCTAAGATGCATAGATGCCAGACAGGCCACAACTATCATGACTGAGGTACACTCAGGAGTTTGTGGACCGCATATGAGTGGGTACATTTTGGCAAAGAAGATTCTCCGAGCAAGTTATTACTGGCTCACTATGGAGCGAGATTGCATCAGTTTTGTGCACAAGTGTCATCAGTGCCAGGTGCACGGAGATTTGATTCATTCCCCACCATCCGAATTGCATACAATGTCGGCACCATGGCCCTTTGTTGCTTGGGGCATGGATGTCATTGGGCCAATCGAGCCAGCAGCATCAAACGGACACAGGTTTATTTTGGTGGCCATTGATTATTTCACCAAGTGGGTTGAAGCGAAAACTTTTAAATCTATGACCAAGAAAGCAGTGGTCGATTTTGTGTATTCAAATATCATCTGTCGGTTTGGGATTCCGAAGGTAATCATCACGGATAATGGCACTAATCTCAACAGTCACCTGATGACGGAGACGTGTCAGCAGTTTAAGATTATATATCGCAATTCCACCCCGTACCGCCCTAAGGCGAATGGAGCAGTTGAGGCAGCCAACAAGAATATAAAGAAGATACTTCGAAAAATGGTGGAAGGTTCTAGACAGTGGCATGAAAAGCTGTCGTTTGCATTGCTGGGTTATTGCACTACTGTCCGTACTTCAGTAGGGGTCACTCTTTATTTGTTGGTGTATGGCACAGAAGCAGTAATACCCGCAGAAATTGAAATCCCATCCCTTCGGATTGTTGTTGAGGCGGAAATTGATGATGTTGAGTGGGTCAAAACCCGCTTGGAGCAATTAAGTCTGATTGATGAAAAGAGATTGGCAGCAGTATGTCACGGCCAATTGTACCAACAGAGAATGGCGAGAACATATAACAATAAGGTACATCCACAGAAGTTCGAGGTGGGTCAATTAGTGCTGAGACGTATCTTGCCTCATCAGGCTGAAGCAAAAGGAAAGTTCGCCCCAAACTGGCAGGGGCCATTTGTTGTAACTAGAGTGTTGTCCAATGGCGTGTTATATTTGACAGATATAGAAGGGAAATGTGTAGAAATGGCTATCAATTCCGATGCAGTCAAGAGATACTATGTATGATTTCTTTGTTTGATTGTACTTGTTTGTATTTGGCATATTTTGAAGATTAAAATGACGAAGGCATTTTGTTCTGCTATCTAAACACTTTATCTTTCTTACCCCTCTGTCGGAATCAGTAGTGAATATCAGAAACACAAGCGTGAAAGATAAGAAAAGGAAGAAAAGAAAAGAGAAAGAAAGGAAAGAGAAAGAAAAGAATGAAAAAAAAGAAGAAAAAGAAAGAGGAAAAGAGAAAAGAAGAAGAAAAACAATAAAAGAAAAAGAGAGAAAAGCAAAAGAAAGAAAAAAGAGAAGAAAGAGAAGAGGGAAAATCACAAAAACAAAGTAATTTCTATGACATGAACTACATTTGACCTGATTCCTTTTAAGGATACGTAGGCAGCCTCACGGTTCGGTATCATCAAAATAAACATCCAAAAGCCCCCAAGCAAGAAATAGGGGCAGAAGTCGTGGTTGTTGTGAGAAATCTGATTCCGAAAGTTGTAATTTCAACCCATTTGAATTGTTTTGAGCCTTTCATGTCCTTTCTTTCTAACCCTGTCCAAAAGCCCACATTACGGTCCAAAGAAAGACATTCTGATCAGTCTTTGAGAAATGCCAAGTCGAGCAGGTAAAGGTAATTCATGTCAGGGGCAACACTCTGGTTCGAGCGAGAGAAATAAAATGAGAGAGTCTTATTGGTGAAAACCTTCACAGGCACCATAAGGTGACGGGAGTTGAAAGAAATTAAAATGAGAGAGTCTTATTGGTGAAAACCCTCACAGGCACCTTGAGGCAAAAGTGAGTTGAAAAGTCAACAAGCGAGAAAGGTCTGTTGGTGGAAAACTGTTTCTAGGCACCGCAGGATGAACAAGATCAAGGTTTGGGTAAAGTAATCAGGTCATGAAAATTCTGAGACAACAAAGTACGGCAACTGAAAATTGATTGGTCGGACAGATTGGGCCGATTAATCCGAAATGCATGTCATGATCCTCGGTACCAGCTGTTCCACTCAGATAAGTTTCTTTTTCTTTATTTTCCCTTTGTAGTAGTCATCTGGTTTTGGATTCTTCTTATCCTTAACCCGCAAAGTCATTGCATTTCATTTCCTTTTGAGTTTATTTGTCTAAGATGTTTTAATGTCAGTCTTATCCCAAGTAAGTGGAAAAGAGTTTCAAAGCTCACTACCAACTCCCAAAATTGTAAATCACAACGTGGTCAGAGCATACTAAAGACAGCATGATGTAAGGTGGGGTACAAGGAATCACCGGAAGTTTCACCGGTGGAATGATTTGGTAATGTCATGAGAGATGCAAAGGTTCAGGCAAAGGGGTTAGAGGTGAAACAACAACATGGGTATAGAATACTCGGTTCGTCAAAGGTCATGAGATTTGAAAGTTAGTCAGAAAGTCAAAGTGGTTCAGGGCCAGTTCGAGAAAGCCATTCAGAACAAAACAATGCAGTGGAAAGATCTGCGGCAAGAATGCCATCAGCTAACCACCACTTTAAACTGACAAAATTTTCTTTGATTGAAACAGGGGTAGAAAATTCGTTTGTTTCGGAGAAACTCCCCGTGGAGAAAGGCAGTCACCCAATAGGTTTGATTTTTGACTTTCAGGACCCTCCTAGAAAATAGGACCTAGTTTAAAGTTAAGAAATAGCATAATCCAGCATAAATGTATCCCAAAAGAATATAAGTTAGCTTAGAAGTTTACATGTTCGAGATAGGATTCAATTAGGAGTTTTTAGGACCCTCCTGGATAATAGGACTTAGCTTTAAAAATTTCGATTAGATAACAACATTTAGCGTAAATTTTGCTGTAGGGTAGTATAATTCAGCCATAAAAGTTGTCATTCTTAAGATAAAACTTGACTTTTGATTTTCAGGACCCTCCTGCATAATGGGGAGTAGTTTAAAGACCCTCTTAGATAACAAGATTTAGCAGAAGTCACACTTTAGAAGATATAACTTAGATTTTTAATTGTCGTTTAACTAGGAGTTTTCAGGTCCCTCCTGGATAATGGAACCCAGCTTCCAAATTCTTAGTAATATTTGATAATATGATGTAGTTTTACACTCACACATGTGCCCAGCTACCAAACTGGGGCAGGAAATATTCTTTGTTTTGTCTATTTCGTTGAAGTCAGGAGCCCGCCTGAAGAGTAGGGAATACATTTCAAGTCAGCAGTCAGGAGCCCGCCTGGAGAACAAGGGAGGACATTTCAAGTCAGCAATCAGGAGCCCGCCTGGAGAACAAGGGAGGCCTGGAGAACAAGGGAGTACAATTTAAGTTTTAGCTTTTAAATTCTTTGTTTTGTTTATTTTGAAGTTAGGAGCCTGCCTGGAAAGCAGGGAGTACTTTCAAGTTGAAGTCAGGAACCCGCCTGGAGAACAAGGGAGTACAATTCAAGTTTTAGCTTTCAAATTCTTTGTTTTATCTATGTGGAAGTTAGGAGCCCACCTGAAGAGCAGGGAATACATTTCAAGTTAGAAGTCAGGAGCCCGCCTGGAGAGCAGGGAATACTTTCAAGTTTAGCAGTCAGGAGCCCGCCTGGAGAACAAGGGAGTACAATTCAAGTTTTGGTTTTCAAAATTCTTATTGATATTCGGTAATGTGATTTGTTTTACACTTACACATGGGCCCACATACCCAAACTGGGGCAGAAAATTTTCCTTGTTTGGTCTATTTTGCTGAAGTTAGGAGCCCGCCTGGATAACATGGGAACACATTCACGTTTCGAAGTCAGGAGCCCGCCTGGATAGCATGGGAATACATTCACATTTTGAAGTCAGGAGCCCGCCTGGAGAGCATGGGAATACATATCAAGTTCAACAGTCAAACACCCACCTGAAGAAGGGGAAACATATCAGCTTACAATTCAAGGCGGAAACAAATGGATGTCACTGGGAGAATACAAGTCAACAAGGCAACAAGAACCGCAAGAAGCAAGTTTGAAGATATAGATAGGATCTCCTGTAAACTCATAGATCGTAGTCTAGTCCAGCTTCTTTTATTTTTGACATGGTGTAATAAGGGGGTTCAGTAAGCAGTAGCAGCAGCAACAATAGTGAAATCACAGCTCCATGATAGTCCCAGCTACCAGACATTCCTGAACTACACTGACCTGATTCCTTTTTAACCAAGGATATATAGGCAACCTCAGAAGTAGGGTGCGGTCAAATCTTTCAAAAATGCTTCCCACGGAGTATTCAAACGGGCAAAAATCGCTCGTATCCGCTCACTTTATCTTTGCACGAAAACTCTTCGTGTTTTCGGGCAAAGAGGGGCAGCTGTGAGCATGTGATTTTTGCCCTATATGAATTACTCCCATAAATTCAAAACAAGATAACTTCTTTTCATTATTTGCAATTTTTGTGGATTTTGTGGCATTTTCTGATAATTGTTTGCATTTGTCTGTACATGTTTATTTTATTTACTTCATGAAAATACAAAAGTACACTGCATTTGCATTTAGGATCTAATTTTGCATTCTTGAATTAATTAGTAATTTAATGTTTTATAAAAAATGGAAAAAATCACAAAAATAGTTTATTTTGCACTTTTTAATTTTAATTTTAAATTTTGGTGGTTTTTATTTAATTTTGTATTTAATTAGTTGTGGTAATTATTATTTCGAGTATGATAATTTAATTTGGTAGGATAATTTGATTAGAAATCAATTTAGGTTTATTTTAATTTAGAAGAAATTAGAAAATTGGGAAAATTAAAATAAAGGAAAGGGAATTTGGGCCAAAATTAATTGATTTATCTCCAAGCCCAAACCCCTACACCCCTGAAACCCGTCCAAATTGCCCCAATACCCGGCCTAAACCACCTTAACCCGGTCCGGTTTCCCCCCAAACCAAACGGCGTCGTTTTGATAAATATTGATCTGAGTCGTTGATCTCCCCTTGATCAAACTGCTCAGAACTGAAGCTCCAGGTGTATTTAAGTGTCTGAATAACCCTACCCCCCTCAGAATCCCCTTCTACTCACCACCCTCATCAGAAACACCCCGGAAACCCTAGCTAGCCACCCCCAAATCCCCGGCTTCCGGTGGCGGCGCCACCTCCAAACATCACCAAAATCACACCATATAGCCTCATCACTCCCCTCTTTCCAAATCCATACTCCATTACCCTCGAATAATGCCCTAGTTCCTCGAATCTTAGATCAGAAACGAACCCCAGAAATCCTAAGTCAAGTTTTGGCGAAATTTCGTGCCGAATCCGATTTTATTCGTGTGTTCTTCGTAAGAGCGTACGATTAACATCAAATTTGGCCGGAAAATCCGAGGATCTGAAGACCCAGTCTCCCCTTTTCATTTTCCGAACTTTTCTTAGGTATTCTTCTTTCCTTCTTTTGGTTTAATCTGTCCTTCGTTTGTTTTTAAATTTTCTGTTTCTTCTCCTCTTCTCGAATCATTCTTCATTTGTTCCGGAGTCTATTCATCCATGCATGAGTAATTGGAGTCTTGTTAGGTTAAGTTTTAAAATTGTTAGTTTAGTTAAGTTTAGTTAGTAAACCATTTAGGCTAAAGTTTTAATTGTTCTGTGTTATTTGGTAATCAGATAACTGCTAGTTGGGCCAAATAGATCTTTGATATTGAGGGTTGGGTTTTGGGTCTATTCCGGTTCATTTGGGGTTGAACAGTTGGGCCAAATTGACCCATGGCCCATTTGGTCTGTCTAGTATCAACAGGGGTTCTGCTAGGTTGGGTTCCTAGAGTGAATAATCAGGGTTCGAGGGGTAGTCTAGGGAATTGGCCTAAGGAATCTTGAGTGTAACTGAATGGGAAACTTCCAGGAAGCTGGGGGTAGATATTAAAATGAATTTATGGAATTTAAGCTAGGGACACCTAAGCAAAAAACAAAATTCGAAAAGGGGCAAAGTGCAAGATGAGTCTGCCCTAGTAGCTTGCCTATAAAGGCATCCAAAACTTACCTTTCAAGGCAGACCCAAGAGCTGAAGAGAAGGAAATTTCAGAAAAATCAAAAACGGTTGAAAATTTGATAAATACACTGTTCCATTGAACTTTCTGCTTTGAAATCTGGAGGCCTTCAATTTTGCTTTATGTGGGGTTGAAATGGATTGAGTTCGAGTCTTTAAAGTTTGGTTTTGATTTTTGCTGGGTTTTTGTTCGACTGAAATTGGTTTTTGGACCTTTGCACCTCGTTTTTGGGCTCGAAAGTTTGGTAAGTTTGTTCGTGTGGAGTACTGTCTAGTTTGGGTTTCATTTTGAATTCCTTGGGTTTAATTGGCTGATTCCAACACTGTTCCATTGCTTCTCTGCTATTGCTGGCTACTGATTTCTTCACTTCTTTTGTTCTCTTTTATTCCCAGGTATGTATCGACTCTTGACTAACATATGAAGTGCAAACGTGAAGCCATGTAGCCAAATTGAAGAGAAATGGCAAACACTAGCTTTCTATTGTCGAATAACTGTTCGAATGTGTTGTATTTTGTCCATGTGTCCTTTAGTTTAGCTTTACTCTGTATATTTCATTCAGGTATTAATATGGTATTTCGTTATAAGGCCTGAATATGTGGTTTTCTTTTAAATGATGCTTGGATTCAAGAATATTCTTAGGCTTAGGATGATATGTATGAGTTGATGACTATAACTCTTTTGGTCTGATTTTGCTGAAGTTTTGTTAAACTTTGGGATGTTTTTCTATAGTCGTGTTTAAGCATCCCACATATTAGTTCTTTTATTTGTTCCTCCTTAGCAAATTTGGCTTGTGTTCTGTTGTCCGTCCATTAGCTTTTGAATAGCTCAGTTACTTCAGTTTGTTACCTTGACTTGCTTGACCCATGAATGAATTCACAAAGGCTTTCAAATAGATATAGGGTCTAATTTTTAAACTTGAGAATTCTCAGATTAGTTTAGTTCTTTGCATCTTGTTGTTCTCTCTTCTGGAAATGATTAAAGGCATATGATTCTGACCAACGTGTTGGCTTGAGCCAGATTTGGCATTGGGCTATAGCGTTTGTCTTTCCTCTACCTATGGGCTTAGCCTGGAGCCCAGGTCTCCCCATCAGTGTTGTGTCACTGAACACATAGTACGTTGCAGCCCACCTGGGCCTGGACTCGTAGCCCATTTATGAGTAAATGCGTGCAGTTCGTTCCTGGGACCGAGTTGAGCCTAGTTCTCATTTGACCGCTGCTGCCAGTCTCGTTCGCAACAGGCATGGTCCAAGGGCCTGAAAGCCAATGTGAATGATATCCGCACAAGCAATAGCTCAAAATTACGTGATTTCAGAATAACCCCTTTTATAATTGAGGCGTGCCATCTTTAATAATATTAATAGTATAAGGCCCTCATAATTTCAAATAAAGAATTTATACGCTTGGATGTGATGCGTACCATATTAGAATAGAATATAGTTTATGGCCCCCACATGTTTTAATTAGACAATAAGATAAATATTCGTAGAGAAACCTTTAGGGCCGTTAAAAATACTATCGTGGTTCTGGACACGTTCGCGTGACACAGTTACAATTTCTAAAAATAAATCGAGTATGCGTTCGCGCAACTTCGGCTAAACTTTGTCCATAACAATAAAAGCGTTATTAATTGTGGACACGTTCATGTGACATGATTTTTGACGTGCCAAAAAATGGGTACACGTACGCGTGACCCGTTTTAAGATAATTTTCTTAATTTAAAAGCGGTAAAAGGTAAATGAACATAGGTTCTAAAAATGAGTAATTAAACAATTTTAATAAGCCAAGTATGATCAAAGCGACCGTGCTAGAACGACGGAACTCGGGAATGCCTAACACCTTCTCCCGGGTTAACAGAATTCCTTACCCGGATTTCTGTGTTTGCAGACCGTAAATAGAGTCAACCTTCCTCGATTCGGGATTTTAAACCGGTGACTTGGGACACCCTAAATTATCCCAAGTAGCGACTCTGATTTTTAATAAAAAAAACAATCTCGTTTCGATTGTCCTTTAATTGGAAAAACTCCCTTATATTTATACCTTTTACGGGGTGCAGTAAAAAAGGAGGTGTGTCAGGCGCCCTGTACATGTCTTATATATGATTTAAGATGTTTCTGTGAAATTTGATGAAAAACGGATATAATTTGACGTGATTCGGACCTAAATTGCTAAAGTTGATAGTTGATGAAGTTTGAGAAAAATCCTTTGATTTTGAGGTTTAATTCGTTGTTATTAAGGTTACTCTGGCGATTTGATCGCACAGATAAGTTTGTATGATGTTGTTGAGTTAGTACATATGTTTGGTTAGGAGCCCCGAGGGCTCAGGTGTGTTTCGGAAAGTTTTGAACTTGTGGAAAAGTTGCAGATTTCTACTGTTAGTGCCCAGGGATTTAACCCTTCGCGTTCGCGTGGTCCCTTTCGCGAACGTGTAAGGCAAAAATCCCAGGTGCCCAAATTCTTCTTCGTGAACGCGAAGGTTGTGACGCGAACGCAAAGCTGGGGGGGAGACCCTTCGCGAATGCGTCCCTCCACTCGCGAACGCGTAAGGTGCTGGGGAAGGGTCACCAAATTATTCATCGCGAATGCGGCCACTGGCACGCGAACGCGTAGGCTTGAGGAGCCAAAGCTCCGTGAACGCGAGCCTTTTCATGCGATCGCGAAGGCCTAGCAGGTCTGACTCATTGCGAATGTGATGAGCCTGTCGCGAATGCGTAGAGTAAATTCGCCCAGTTAATTTTTAAAATTCAGAACAGTAGCCTTAAGGGATTATTGCAAAATTTCATAAACCCCTTCTTCTCCAAAGCTCTTAGGCGATTTTTGAAGCCTTTCTTCACCATAACCTTTTGGGTAAGTAATCTTTAACTTGTTTTCTTCATTTTCCATTAACACCCACTAGATTTCTAGGCCTAAAACATGTAATTAAGGGTAGAAATTAGGGATTTGGGTAAACTTAGGGCTTTTTGATTAATTGTGATTTAGACCTTATTTTGGGGTCGAATTTGAAAATAAATTATATATTCGGGCTCATGGGTGATCTGATATTGGTCCGAACCTCGTATTTTAACCAAGCGGGCCCGGGATCGATTTTTGGGATTTTGGGAAGAATGCTTGAAAAGCTATAATTAGGCATTGGGTTCGCATTGTTTAGCATTTATTGATGTATTGAAGTCATTATTGTATAGATACAATCGATTTGGAGCTAAATTCGAGAGGAAAAGTGGTAATTGAGGATTGAATTAGCCGTGGAAGTTTGAGGTAAGTGTTTGGTCTAACCTTAGCTTGAGGGATTAGGTGTTGAGTCTTATTTGCTACGTGTTAATTGTCAAGTATGACGTATAGGCATGGTGACGAGTATCTATACGTTGGTGTCTAGCATGACTGTGAGTCTTTATATTGAGGATATTCTGATTTTTGTTGTATCTTTCATGCCTTAATGATGATTTCTATATATTGTAAAAAGCATATGAAAGAAATTGTGATCGTTGAACCTCGAAGAGCATTGGCTCGAGTTATAATACGAATTGTGAAAGTATATGAGATAATTGAACCCTTTGGAGCATTGGCTCAAGTGGTAAAGTGAGTTGAGAAGTAAAAGTGAAATAAAGAACAAGAGTTATTAAATTGCTCCCTTGCCGGGATGTTTGTTGCTTTATTGATTATCTCCCTTACCGGGATGTTGAGATTTATGGATATTGTTCCCTTGCCGGGATTTAGCTGTTTAATTGTATTCCCGTGATTTCTACCATTATTTGTCTACTCCCTTGCCCCTTTATTTGTGGTTGTTGTTTGGGTGAGGAAGAGTGTTAAAGCAAGAAGTATGATGTCGTGCATTGTTTGTTATTGTGAGGAAAGAGTGTAAAGCACGAAGGGTAATGTCGTGCCGTACAATGTACCATTCCGTACTGATATTCATTGACTATGTGGTGAGGAAAGAGAGTAAAGGCACGAAGGGTGATGTCGTGCACATTATTATGATACGATTGATTTGGTGAGAATGAGAGTAAAAGCACGAAGGGTGATGTCGTGCATATTTTTATTATAAATATTGTTTGGGTGAGGACGAGAGTAAAAATACGAAAGGTGATGCCGTGCAAATCGTTGAATTCTGATTCTTGTTGATATTCTGGCTTTGTTATTTCTTTCTTTTATTGAGGTTTTCTATTTGGAACTGTTACCTCCCCACAGCATGTTTCCCCTTCCCACATTGACTGATTATTTCATGTATTTCTTTTTCGTTGTACATATAGATATTTGAACTGCACAGGTTATTTGGTAGTCTGGTCCTAGCCTCGTCACTACTTCGCCGAGGTTAGGCTAGGCACTTACCAGCACATGGGGTCGGTTGTGCTGATACTACACTCTGTACTCTTTTGCACAGATCCAGGTATTGTATAATAGCAGTAGCGCGGGAGCTAGCCTTCAGTCCACCGAGACACCGAGGTAGCCTTGCAGGCGTCCGCAGGCCCGACGTCTCCGCTATCTTATATTTCATTATGTTATCTCATGTATTCGAGACAAACAGTGCTATATTTCTTTCAAACGGTTGTATTTAGTACTCTTAGTAGTTCGTGAGTGATGTGACACCAGTTCTTAGGTAGAGGCATATGTTGACTTTCGCATTATTGTTCAGCTTATTTAATTTAGGTCTTCCGCTTATTTATTTAATTCCGCTGTTTTCGTGCTATCACCGATTAAGAAATAATTTGTTAATGAAGAAGGTAGTTAAGGGTTGGCTTGCCTAGCTCTCATTAGTAGGCGCCATCACGACTCCCGAGGGTGGAAAAATCCGGGTCGTGACAATTTACCACAATACATTTTCTTACGAATAACTATATGTTGCACTTTCAAGAGAGATATCAATATCGACAATAATAGTTCTGGTATAGCATAGTAACCAAAGCATTAGAAGGAAACATATACAAAAAAACATTGTCTATATAGAAGTATTCGATAAGATACCATCACATTAGATACCTTTAAACTACAATACATAATTATCTGCGTAATATGACTAAAATTGATTATTTATGTAAGTTATTATGATTTCCTTTAATTTTGAATTCACGTATTATGCTAATGTAATAATATTTTTCAGCATTTAGATGATTGTTGTAATATTATATATAAAATTTCTCAAATTAATTAAATTTATTATTCCTTCATATAAATAAATTTTTAAACCATCATATGTCATTATTAACGTGCAACGCACGTTTATAGATACTAGTGACTATAAAATGTACATGAAATTATTTATTTATATATTCGTATAATAAAATAACAAAACTCAAATACATATAAAATTTTGCTTATTAATTTTTTTATTTGAACTATGTAGAAAGCAATAATACACAGGACTTTAAAATCTATTAAAATTTTATCTTATATAAACTATATATTAATTGAACTATTAATCATAACTCTTTAATATCTTATATAATTTATTAAATCATTATATCATTAATATGGGATAAACGTGTAATTTGCCATTATCTTAAGACTAGTAGAGAGAAAAACAAGAACATGAGAGAAAGAGATTTTGAAAAGGAATTGAAAAAGAAAAAAAAAATATGTTGGACGTGATTTCATGGGTGGTGGTTGCATCAGAGACGTGGATGAATACGTGCAAATATAAGTAGCTAACTCTTTAATGCGGAAATATAATCTTGACAAAAAATATTCATAGCTGAAACATGAAAAAACTCTAGGAACGATTACTGGAGTTTGAACACTTATCAATTCAAATTACATAAATTTTTCCTGAGGTTTGATTTGTCAAGTTAAATCCAGAAAATATTCATAGAGCTTGAATTCTCGAAGTTCTTAGTTGTAGAAGCACAAACTTCATGACACAATACTTGAGTTCTCAATTATAGAACCACGAATTCCGTGACTCTTTCCTTGAGTTTTTAGTTGGCTAAAATTAAAGTTCCATGACAAAACACTTGAGTTGTCAGTTGTAGAACTACAAATTTCATGACTCTTTTCTTGAGTTCTGAGTTGTATAACCATAATAGCTTTCTCATTGCAGTTCATACTTGGAAGACTACTTTCAGCTGTTGTTAATTTAACTTATTTATGTTAAGTTACAATGGTAGAGTGGAATACTTTCATTAATTTTATAAACACCTGTGGAAGTCTTTTTTCCGTACAAGTTAAACTGGAGTACCAGTGATCTTTGTTTTTTTATTTGTGATTTGCTTATGGACACATGTCGAACTTCAGGAATAATTTCAGTAATTGTTCCTAAATTTTCTCATGCTTAACTAGGGGTATTCTGTATGCTAATAGCTTTTTAAATACTGATCAAACTCTAATACCAATATTTAAAAGTAGCTATTCCAATTTCTCCCAGTAAAACTTTATGACAATGTCCTGAAAATGCATGGGTCTAATGAAAAATATCGTGTTCTCATTAATAAGGTACTCTGTTCGTTCTAAAATAAATGTCAATTTCTAATTACACGAATTTTTTATATGAATTCCCATCGATTCTTAGTTTAGTAATTAAAACTGAACTTACATATATAGAAACTATATAAAAAACTTTAGAATCACAGTTTTAATAGCTAAACATTATATAAGAAATATTTGAAAAACCATCGTCAAATAAAAATTATTTGGCTCTTTAAGTAGTAACATCTTTTTGGAACGGAGGAAATAATACAGTAAGGGGTCGTTTGGTAGGGTGTATAAGAATAATGCGGAATAAGGTGTATTAGTAATGCATGTATTAGTAACACATGTATTAGTAATGCAAGCATTAGTTATGCAAATATTATTTCTTATCTATTGTTTGGTGTGGTGTATTAAAATTATAATGCATTGCATAAACTTTAAAAAAAATAGGTACTTACAAAAATGTCTTCCATATTCTCTAGCTTTAAGGGACTTTAAGGACAATTTTGTCTTTAACTATGTTAATGCATGCATTAAAGCGTTGGTATTACTAATGCCATAGTTTTCTATGCATTACTTATGCATAGGATAATGACAAGTATGGTATATAACTAATACTTGTATTAGTTATACACACGTTGAAAAAAGGTACCAAACAATATATTAGTAATGCATAGAGCTAATGCTTGCATTATTTTTTCTAATACCTCCTGCCAAACGACCCCTAAATACATAATCGATCATGGTCCTCATTAGCACATAAGTTGATAAGGTTATTTTACTTCCACTTTTCCTTCTTTTTTTTTTGGGGGGTGGGCGAGGGGTGGGGGGATAGATTCATAGTTCTTCAATGCAAAATACGTCTAAAAATTTTAAGAGCTTATGTCGTACTTCGATGTATTCACACAAATAGCTATGCCTCAAAGCAATCATCATTATATCAGAATTGAATAGATCATATACGATGTGTTTGGTATAACGGTAAATGTTTTCCGTGGAAAATATTTTCCAAGAAAATGTTTTCTTGGAAAATAAGTAGTAATGAAGCCATAAACTTTCAAACCAATAACTTTTCGGACCCACAAATTTCATAAACTTTCAAAATCGTGAAATTTCGAACCCGTAAACTTTATAATTTCTAAACTCGTAAACTTCCAAACACATAAACCTCCGAACTCATAATTTTGGAACTTGTAAAATTTTGAGCCTTTAAACCGATAAATAATAAAATTAAAACTGAAAAATATATTTAAAAAATATTTTTTTCGGGGAGGGGGGCAGTGCAGTGGGGGACGGGGGACAGTAAAATGAAAAAAAAAACAGAAATTTAAATTACCAAAAAATGTAATTTTTTTTGTTAGGGTGTGGGGGGCAAGTGGGGGGGGGGGGGGGTTGGGGGGGGGTGGTGGGAGGTGCAGAAATTTGAAATTGCGAAAAAAAATTATGGTAAAAAATATATATATATGTTTTTTTGCGAGAGGGGGGGGAGTAGTAGGGTGGGTGGTAACGGAAAAACTAAAATTTGAAAAAAAAAAATAATTTGGAGAGGGGGTGGGGTGGGTTGGTGAGGGTGGGGAAAGTTGAGAAAGAGTTTTGGAAAATGTTTTTTCTTCTCTTGATAATGAAAACATTTTCCTCCAATTGAGGAAAATGAGTTCATAAGGAAAATATTTTTCAAAACATTTAAGCCAACCAAACATGGGAAAATTTGAATTTCGTTCGTACCAAACACACCCAGATAGTCATGATTCAGTGAATCTAATTTAATTGTTTTGTACCACCTTATACAATTAAGATGTTACATCTTCCTCAATTATATTTTAAAATCTATGCATAGGCAAAATAACACTCGTGCATATTATTTTACATAATAATCCTTTCTGGATTAATTCATTAAGTTGTGGTAGCTGCTAGAGACAATTAGTTTGTAAATCAGCAAAAGAAAGTTGATCTATTTTGAAATGAAATTACTGTTAGTATTGTCACTATTTTACTGTAATTAATAGATTACATCCATTTTTCTTATTATATACGGTCAGTAAAGTATCATATTTACCAAATAATAATATGTATAGGGTCAAAAAAAGAGATTAGACAGGACCCAATCTCAAAAAAAATTAAGTACCTAATGTGAGGAGTAAAAGATTTTTTATGAATATATATATAAGGGTAATTTTGAAAAAAGAAATTAAATTTTTTCTTGATTATATAAAGGGATACTTATTTTTGACAAAAATAAAAAAACAAATTAATTATTTTTGTGGACAGGGAGTACCTACTTTTTAGTTTTGACAATTGATGTTATATTTTTGACCTACCGTCACTATGAGATGATTGAATTACTCCACCGAAGTGGTGTTAGATACTAGGAGTATTAATTAACGGTCCGCCCATTTCACAGATATCACACCTATTTTTCTTATTTTCTTCTCTTCTTAGATATTTGAACTTACGTGTCAAGTCAACCACCAAAATTGAAAAAGAATACGAATAATAAATAAAAGCTACAATTAAGATATTCCTAATTTATAAATTCAGATATACCTGTTGTTACTAAATCTTTACCTTGTCTTTGTTTGACCAAAAAATATTAAATTTTTTGCTAAATTAATTAATGAAGAAAATAAAGGATAAATCTCAGCCAAAAATAATTAACTCTAGATCTAAGCAGATCGATTAAGAGAATAAAATATAATCAAGCTTATAAACTTTCTGAGATCATATAAGATATCAAATATAGATGATAGGCTTACATTCTTGACATATTACCCTTTGATGTAGTGATAAAGACGGAAAAGATGGAACACCATCGACAGTAACGAGATCTATCTTTGTTGATTCAATAATCACAATTACAGAGATTTGTATTCGCTATCTAAACCTTTTCTTGGTTTTCTTTACCTCTTCTCTCTCTAGGGCCCCCTTTTCTTATCTTCTTACCTCATATATATATTATCAGTATTCCCTTTTGTCCAACGGTCCTTAACCAGAATGTCTTCTTTCCTTGATTGTACCTCACGTCGCCTCCCTCAAGTATTACGATGTTTACTTTGCCATACAAATTTTTTGACGACTCGATCTCGGTAGTGGCCGAGATACTCGTTATTATTACACCTTGTGGGTACGACCACGGCTTAGTCGACCCCTTACAATTCCTTCTAGCGTTAATCCACGTATGGTCAGATTTTGACCCATACAGTTAGTCCCTCCACCCGTTGGGGTCGCCTCTTGGCAAGCTCGATGGGCGGACTCTTTTGATTCAAAAATTCGGAGAAATCTGAATGTTTTATGCGAGGGGCGAGAACCTCATGGCGAGGTAGCGACGTGACGCTTCAAGAATTACGTCGGACCGTTATGTCAATTCAAAATTGGATTGGCGTGTCAGTTCAGGATGTCATCAATGTTCCCCATGTGTCATTGTGGCGCATGTTTTCTAAGTATTGTGTCGTTTTCCGTGCCCTTTCCGTTTTCTAACTGGCGGCTCTTGGTTTTCCTGCTCAGGATATTATATCCCTATAAATAGGGGGAGCCTCTCATTTGAATGTTATGTTTATCAATTTCTTAAGAGAGAACTTCACAAGTCTTCTCCTCTTTCCTTAATATCTCATATTTCTGCTAGGATTCGATGTGACCATTGTCTTTTTCCTTCATTATCTTCGTTTCTTTCGATCATAGAAAACAAATGGCTAGTACTTCTTCCCATTCTGATAAAGTCATAGGTGCTCCGGTGCCCGAGAATGTCGTATCCCTACTCGAAGAGGGAGTGGAAGTGGTGGAAGATGAGGGGTTTCCGATGGTGGATGAGGTGGTTCCCCGCTCGAGGAAGGCGAGGAGTGATTTTACCAGCCCTACCGGAGATGAACCGAAGCCCGTTTCTTCCACGATGGATGCTGCGGCGATCACGACATTCAAAGCCAAATGGAGGATCCCTGATCACATTGAAATGGTGTCAGTGGATAAGGACATAGTACATTTACACCGCACAGGCTACTACGCATTTTACGCGTACCTCTTTGTCATCGGGTACACGTTTTCCCTTCCTTCCTTGGTGGTGGATTTCTGCCGCTTCTATGAGGTTTGCCCGGCTCACTTTCTCCGTATGCGTACAAGCTTTCCCTCTAGTTCATCAAGTATGCAGAGCTGGCCGGCCGAGGAATTTCTCTAGGGCACATGCTTTATCTCTTTTCCCCCATTTTCTTCGAGGTATGATGATTCATATGCGTCATCGAGGAACCAAAAGTTTGGTGGTGAAGATGGATGATAAGGCCAACCGCCGCTTTTGGGAGAGCTACTTATATGTCCGAATAGAGCATGTCGTGTCGAACCCAGCAGGGCTTTCTGAGACGTGGAACTTCGCTCGTGAGTTTTCCTGTTTACTATATGCAATTTTTCTTAAGATGGTCGTCAATTGTCTCCCTTTAAATACTTCATTGAGGATTTGCTTTTGTTTTTGTAGCCGAGAGACTATCTCCCCCGCTTGTTGCCAGTATCCGCAAATGGGTGAGCGTAATTCTCCCTCACACGATGGGGATTCGTGAATGGGTGCCTTTCAATGAGAAATTTGGGCGCAAGCCTCTTACTGGTGAGTTGGCTCGTCATGGTTTTGCTTTCTTCTCTGCTTCATAGTTTCTTTAACCTTGTCGTTATATGATCAAATCTCTCCTTACTGATAGGTTGGAGAGGCGTGAAAAGGACGAGGGTTCCTCCGCTTGCATTCCGTCAACCGGTGCCTTCCGCCTAGTCCGCACCAAGAGCTACTGCAGGCGAGGGCATAGGGAGTCTGTCCACTCGTGAGACCGCGCCCATGGCCTAAGACGTACTCTTGGAGGTTACTTCTCAATCGGAGACTCCGGTCCCCGCAGTCCATTCAACGGGCAAATTTTCTCGCATTGATAGTGGAGAGGCCTCATCGAAGAGACGAATGGTAGTGTTGGAAGGGGCTTTTCTAGCCGAAACACCTTCGAGGGGCAAACCTTGCCTCGACGGTACCCGAAACTGGCGGTGGTTCCAACCTGGACGTGGAGACGACACCCGTTGCAAGCGTTCAAGGGGCTATTATGGCGGAGGGAGGGAGTTCTGAGGCTGCCGTTACTGCTTCGGGTGGCCCATCGACATCTTGGCAGAATCGCGCCCCTTCTTCGGCTAATGAGAGGGGGAAGGGCATCATGGTTGAGGATTATGAATCTGACTCCGACATTGACCCTAAGGATATGAGGATGTTCGAGGAAGGCTTTACCAGGACTGAGGTAAGAGCGAAGGCCTTTCCCGCATACTTGAAATTCTGTCAAATTTCAACCCGTTGTAGGACACGGTGGATTTGGTGCCGCAGTTCGATCTTCTATGCTCCGTCGCTGAAAGCGGATCTCTTCAGGAGGTCAGCGACTCTAGGTTGTCACGTAGTATGGCCGCGATGGGCCTAAGGGTGAGTTCCCTTTTGTTTTCTTTGTTTTGTGACCTTTGTCTTTACTGACTCTTTCTTCCCTTTTTTTTAGACTTACATACTGGAGATCGAGAGCGCTAGTAGGGTTGAGACGCGAGCCGATATTTTTCTGAAGATGATCGAGAAGTATCGGCGGTATCGCAACAGGTGCCGTGAGATGTGTGGGCAGCTTAGAGCGAGCACTAGTACCCATTTTGCCAGAGAGGAGTTGGACAAAAGAGATGATGAACTAATGCGGTCTATCCGCAAATGCAGTGAGCTTAGGGAGCTACTCCATGCCAAAGACGAGGAGCTTGTGGTGGGCAAAGGGGTTGTCGCGGAGTACGAGGACCTTCAGGAGAAAGTGATGTCTTTACAAACTGAACTTGAGCAAACTGTTGCTAGAGTCGATGCTCTCAGCGCAGAATGGGCAGAGAAGGTGGCCGAGCTGGAAAAGAAAGTGGCCGAGTTGGAGAGAGCCAAAGGTGATCGAGTGTCAGCTTTAGGGAGGGTGGTGGCACTAGAAAACACTATCCGCATCCTCAAGTCATAGTAGGAATCTGAGAGGGCGACGACCACGTTGAGGGAGGCACGGTTCAAGGAGAGAATTGGTGAACTTGATCGGGATGCTTTGAGCTTGGGAGACTGAGTTGCGGCTCTTGAAGCTGAGAAGGCATAGTTATTAGCTCAAGCTCCCCTTCAAGAGTCTACATCGACTACTATTCCCCGCCGCATGTATGAGCTATGGGTCCATGTTGAGGCCTAACGTGATATATACAAAGGTTTGTGGGAGGAAGGAAGTGTTCCTGAGGCCGCCTTTGAAGATGCTCGGGCAAAGGCATGCGAGGCTTGTATTGCGTGCAGTTACGACCCTGCGACACCGGAGGCTGGTGAGGGCATTGATATTGAGGATGGGCTTCCTTCCGATGATGATGATGCTGGGGAGAATGGCGGTGGGGATGACGCCAAGTGAAACTTTGTTGCAGCTTTTGTACTTTTTTTTGTTGTCGTTTATTTTCGTCTTTTTCTTAAGGGAATGTTTTGGCCTTTTGTAAGGCGCAGACGCGTACATTTGAATAAAATAGGTGCTTCACCTTTGTTTGTGTATCTTTTGACTTTCTTTCTCCTCTTTCTTTTTTATTTTTTCTTTCTTGGGGAGAAGATCTTCAAATTTCTCCGTGACGAGTCCCTGACCTTTTAATTGGGAATTCAAACGAGGGCGGATCTAGTTTGCTTGATCCGAGCAAAGTCGGATTTCGTTGTGTGAGTTCAAATGAAGTCACTTCGGGTCTGAAAGTTCGGACGAGGTTGACTTCTGATTTGCTAACTTAAGCGGAATCAACCTTGATTTGTATATTCGAACGAGGTCGAATTTAGACTTGCCAACTTGGGCGAAGTCAATTTTGACTTATATATTCGTGCGAGGTTGGACTTAGAGTTGCCAACTTGTGCGAAGTCAATCTTGACTTATATATTCGAACGGGGTCGAATTTAGAGTTGCCAACTTGGGCGAAGTCAATCTTGACTTATGTATTCGAACGGGGTTGAATTTAGAGTTGCCAACTTGGGCAAAGTAAATCTTGACTTATGTATTCGAACGGGGTCGAATTTAGAGTTTCCAACTTGGGCGAAGTCAGTTTTTACTCATATATTCGAGCGAGGTCGAATTTTCCTTTCGTTTGGTGATGGCCGATGGCTGTATGGGTGTTATTCGAGCGAGGTCGAACTTTCCTTTCATTTGGCGATGGCCATAATGGAGTTAATTTGATCGAGGTCAAAATTGTAACCCGTTGTAAATTCGAGCGAGGTCGAACTTTTCTTTCGTTTGGCGATGGACAATGACCGTAAAGGTGTTAATTCGAACTAGGTCGGAATTAACCCGTTGTATTACTTTTATTGGAGAACATTACTCGTCGCTGTATTGTTTATGCATGCATCGGGGTGAGTCCCGATTTGCTTAATTTTGCTTTTATTGGAGAGTACCATGCGTCGGGGTGAGTCCCGGTTCGTTTAACTTTGCTTTTATTAAAGAATATTGTGCGTCGGGGTAAGTCTCGATTTGTTTAACTTTGCTTTAATTAGACAATATTGTTTGTCGGGGTGAGTCCCAGTTTGTTTAACTTTGCTTGTATTGGAGAATACTGTGCGTTTCATGGGCCCATCACTCAGTCCCTGGTTCCGGAGATTCTCTTAATAATGTCGACCTATTCTGAGCCGTTTCTGTTATTTGTAGTACGGTACGACTTAGAGGGCTTTGCTTGGTCATTGCTTGCGAGATAGTATGGTACGGAACATTTTCCTGGTGTGTTTGGTGGCATTTGTTCCTTGTTCGCGTACCTGTGAGAATGCTCGTGTTCCTGTTCTGAACAAAAAAGAAAGCGTGATAAGTTAAACCCAAACGAAATTGCCGGTTACCATAGCCTGGTAAGTCGGTGAAAGGGGGGAACGGCGCTGCAGGGTCGCTTGCTTTGCCCCGTGCTCGAATGACGGTTTCAGATTTGGCAGCCATGTTTGGCTTCGTCATTAGTCGTGTCTAGACTTTTCGCGGGTTGGATTACCTTTCTCATTAGGATATCGAGACCGAGTCCCAATCCGATCCCGTCCGATATGCGCAAACAATAAGGGAAACATGTCATACTTTGTTTATAAATCACATAGTGCATGTGCGTACGAAAATAAGGCAGGATACGCCCGTTATTTCAAAGAATCACACAGTAGGCTATCGTCCCTTCCTAAGAGGTGGAAGTATAGGCCGGTATATAAGGTGAATACGTCAAATAGGATTGCGGTCATGCTAAGTGCATAGTGACCGTGATCCTACTTTAAACATGCATATGACGTGCAAACCCATTGCTACAGATGAGGCGTGAGTTTTGCATAGACATCAGACATAATTTCGATTTTTTGTAGAGATCTGACCTAGATTGATTCGGTTATCTCAAAAGCTTATCTACCACTTTTCGAGTTGATGTCTATACGGAAATGGTGAGGCTATGACAACCTGGAAGTGATACTTGGCTGGTTTTAGATCTAAAGGAAACTAAAAATTTGGCTAAGAAATCCCCACAGACGGAGCCAAATTGTTCGACCAAAAAGTATTAAGCTTTTTGCTAAACTAATTAATGAAGAAAATAAAGGATAAATCTCAGCCAATGATAATTAACTCTAGATCTAAGCACATCGATTAAGAGAATAAGATATAATCAAGCTTATAAACTTTCTAGGATCATATAAGATATCAAATATAGATGATAGACTTACATTCTTGACATATTACCCTGTGATGTGGTGATAGAGATGGAAAAGATGGAACACCATCGACAGTAACGAGATCTATCTTCGTTGATTCAATAATCACGATTACAGAGATTTGTATTCGCTATCTAAACCTTTTCTTGGTTTTCTTTACCTCTTCTTTCTCTAGGAGAGGAAGCCCCCCTTTTCTTGTCTATTTACCTTCTATATATTATATCAGTATTCCCTTTTGTCCAACGGTCCTTAACCAGAATACTTTCGTCCCTTGATTGTACCTCACGTCGCCTACCTCAAGTATCACGGCATTTACTTTACCATACAAGCTTTTTGACGGCTCGATCTCGGCAGTGACCGAGATACTCGTTGTTATTATACCTTGTGGGTACAACCACGACTTAGTCGACCACTTATTATTCCTTGTAGCGCTAATCTACGCGAGGTCAGATTTTGACCCATACAATCTTGTTTAATATGTTATCATGATCCGTGATTTTGTGGATTACAAGATTCCCCCCTCCCCCTCTTTTTTTCCCTCTCTGCCTCATTTTCTCTCACCTACTTTTTCAACAAATTAATCGATTTAATTGGTTTAAAGAAGATAAGAAGATGTGGCAATATCCTCTTCCCAGTTCCCACCTACCAAAATCCCTACCCCACACCCCACAAACCAAGAAATGGATTTGATGGCAAAACCATGACATAGTCTCCATTGCAATGGTTGTCGACAACCAAAAAAATGATTCGTCTATCTATTTTGTCAACAACCGGGAGTCAACAAGGCAAACCTACTCAAACTAATTCATCAAACTAATAGAAAAATCGAGAAATAAAAAACGGAAGACACCAATAGTCTCTAATAAAAGATATTGTTGAAAGTGAATTCTTATTAATATATTACATATTTCTTGTTGAACGAAGCTTACAACAATAAAAACACTAGTACTAAGAACAGAATACAGATATCATAAATAATTATCAAGAGTCACAAATTTTCTTAGAGACCCTTTGAGAATAATTACCCAAAAAAATAAAAATAAAAATACAAATAAACTTAGTGTACCCATAGTGCGACCCCAAGATTTTCCTTTCCTTTTTCTTTCTCATTCCTCTAGCAGAGTGGAAGAGGAGCACCATTCCATTCCTTCAAGCAATCAAGCAAAGGATCTATCAATTTACCTTCATTTATTGCTGTGAAAACCTTGTCAAATACTTCTCCTGGTGACTGCACATTTTCACCTGTCAAGAGATTGGTCCCTAGTTCTTTTCTCACAAATTTATACAATGGATAGGACCTACATTCTTGTATCCTATTAGGAATGGTTGGCTTGCAATTTTCCAAGTCACATCTAGCACTCTCTACTTCCTTGGGCAAGATAGCTTTTAATTCTTCCTCAAATGCACTAATTTTTTCGAAAATTGAAGTGCTAGAATTCTTCTCACCTTCACCATTTAAAAGAGCATGATCCACCAACACTTGTCTTAGCTTTTGAATTAATGGGTAGTTGCAATTGCATGGGTCATCAGCATATGCAAACACATATTCTCTGTCAACCACTTTGAGCAAGTCCTTTTCGCAAAACCTTGAAGGGTGATGCTCTCCATTTTGGCCTATTGTCAATACTTTCTTGGCCACTAAGCTCACAGCATTTTTTACCGAGGCCTTGAGATTTTCTTCCAAGTGCCTTAAGTCAATAGCCTGGCAAAGTGCTACTAAATAAGTGGATGACATAAGTTTTAAAATATCCACTGCCTCTGCTGTATTTCTTGAAGAAATTAAGCCCAAAGAGTTCACATCTTGATTGTGTTGCTCTGCACTCTGGACATGATTAGTCACTGGATTGGCCAAGAATTGGAGCTCAGAGCAGTAGGAGGCCATTGCAATTTCAGCACCCTTGAAACCATAATCCAAGCTAGGATTTCGTCCCCCGGTTAAATTAGAAGGCAATCCATTGTTGTAATAGTCATTGACAAGTTCAGAGAATTGTGCAAACATGAGTTTTCCAATGGAGGCAAGTGCAAGCCTAGTGTTGTCCATCGACACGCCAATTGGAGTGCCTTGGAAGTTACCTCCATGCAATGCCTTGTTCCTCGAGACATCGATCAATGGGTTGTCATTAACCGAGTTAATTTCCCTCTCGATCATCTTGGTCGCGGCCCTAATGACCTCAATTTGAGGGCCTAACCATTGAGGGGATGTTCGAAGGGCGTAACGATCTTGTTTAGGCTTTTGTAAAGGATCCACTTCATGGATTTTCTTGGCTTCCTTAACGTAGGAACTTCCATCTAAAATGTGTTCCATTATAGCTGCAGCCTCAATTTGGCCAGGGTGGTGCTTCAACTTGTGAGTCAAGTGGTCTGTGAATTCAGGCTTTCCTTGCATAACTTCAGCAAAAAGTGCTGACAAAACTTCAGAAAGGACAGCAAGAATGTTAGCCTCAAATAGAACCATAGAAGCCATGCCAGAACCAACAGCAGTGCCATTCACCAATGCCAATCCTTCCTTGGGCTGCAACTCGAAAAACCCGGTCTCAATACCGGCCCGTTGGAAGGACTGGACAGCATCCAACAATTCTCCATCCGGCCCAGTTGCCTTGGAATTGGGTCGACCCGTCAAAAGCCCAGCAATGTAGGACAATGGCACCAAATCACCAGAAGCTGTGATTGTGCCACGGAGAGGCAAGCATGGGGTGATGTTACTGTTGAGCAATTTGGTTATAGCTTCCAAAATCTCAAACCTTATGCCAGAGTAACCTTGAAGAAGAGTGTTGATCCTCACTAGCATTGCCGCTCTTGTGGCCGAGTGTGGCAATGTGTGGCATGACTCCGTCCCATTGCCAAAGATTCCAGCATTCAAAAATCTGGTTAAAATAAAATTGCATGTAACAAATGAGTTAATTAATTCATACAAAATCACCCCTAACACTAACGATATATGGACATAGACTAAACTTGAAAGTGCCACCTTCAGAAGTACTGTTCAAACCGTCCATCCATTAAATTCTTTCTACAATTAGACAAAAGTAGACCTAAATCTGCAGCGAGTATTTATTAGGCAAAAGCAAAATTAAAGTAACCAGTGAACTAGTGAACTAGTATTATAGCCCGTTTGGCCAAGCTGCAAAAATCAGCTTATTTTGAGAAGTGTTTTTTTTTCAAAAGTGTTTTTCTCAAAAGTACTTCTGGTGAGAAGCAGTTTGTGTTTGGCTAATTAGTTTGAAAAGTACTTCTAAGCAGCAATTAGTGTTTGATCAAGCTTTAAAAAACTGCTTCTAAGTGTATTTTTCTCAAAAGTGCTTCTCAAACTTTTGGAGAGAAACTACTTTTTTTCTGCTTCTCCAAAACTGCTTCTGCTTCTCCTCAAAAGCACTTTTTTTCCTTCCAGAAGCTTGGCCAAACACCTCAAATTGAGGCCAAAAGTGCTTTTGGCAAAAAAAAAAAAAAAAACACTTTTGGCCAAAAATTAAGCTTGCCAAACAGGCCATTACTTATGTAGGTATTTTTTCATGCTCTCACGTGATTGTGTTTGGGGCTACTCATGTTGGATGATCACGTGGTTTTATTAATGACAGAAATGTCATTTTTGGAGCCCTTAAACTCGGTAACTTTTGTTTAATTCTTCCTTAAATTTCATGTGGTCTTTAATACTTCTCTGAGCTTGAATCCAAGTGGGGTAGTTTTTAAATTTTGATTGTCACATAATCAAATATAATGATTTATTTGTTCCAATTGCATTTTTTGTTGTTTCTTCTTAATATACATTGCATATTTTATCCCAATTATATTTATTTTAGATACAATGAATATATATTCATCTATGTATTTTTTTTTCTTTCGGTCCAAATATATAAAAGTTAGTTGAAGCTTCATTTATTTTAGCCAAATAAAAAGAAGATTTAACAAAGTAATAAAGTACAAATGTTGTATTTTCTACAAAAGAGAAAAAATTAAAGTGTATTTTTACTTTTATTTTCATACAATGACTATTTAATTAAATTATGCAATTTTCTTTTTTGGTCAAATTTGCTAATATTTAGTCGGAATTTTACTATTTTCAGCTAAAATATTTATTTAGCCAATATATGGAGTTCCAACAATATTTTTTTATTAGATGCAATGATAATATATTCTAACTGTGTATTCTTTCTTTTTCTAATCAAATATATAAACATAACTTTGATTAAAATATTATTAGTTTTAGCCAAATAAAAAATTATAGTCAAAATAAATTTGTTTCAAATTTTTTTATACAGATTTTGGCAGGGAAAAAATAATTTAAATAGTTGGCCGGCGGACTAAAAAAGATGAAACCATATTAATTTAAATAGTTGGCAGGTGGACTAGCAAAGATTCTTTATGTTAAGAATATGAAAATTTACGGGCCAAAAGAATAAAATAAAGTACTCTCTTACAAGAATGAGAAAGGGTTTCCTATTTCTTGCATAACGCGTCTAATACTAGTATACAACAATAACAATAATCCAATATAATCCTATTTAGTGGAGTCTGGGGAGGATAGTGTGTACGCAGACCTTACCCCTACCTGGGGTAGAGAGGCTGTTTCCAAATAGACCCCCGGCATCCTTCCCTCCGAGAACTTCCCACCTTACTCTTGAGAAAACTCAAACTCACAACCTCTTGGTTGGAAGTGGAGGTGTCTAATACTAGTATAACTTTTCAAAATCATTGAAGACAAACCTACCAATACCACGATTTTAATTTATTTTAATTTAAAGTTATTGTTTACACTTTTAATAAGATAGACAACTCCACAAATCATTCACCAACCGGGGATAAATTTGAGGGGAAAAACAGTCTTTCCTTTTTTTTTTTTTTTTTTTGTTAAAGCTGTTTTGTATCTTCTCTCGAATTTTAATCTTGTCTCTTTCTTTCTCATTTGTTTTTTTTTTAAGATTAAGACGTATGAATCTGAATACACATCTGAATATCGAAATATGTATTAAGATTAAGACATCTGAATCTGAATACACATTTGAATATATTAAGATGTGTATTAAGATATGAATATTAAATAATTAAGACTGTTTGATTTTTAACATCTGAAGTATATAATTTATCTTTATTTGAAAATTAATAAACATAAAAAGTTCAAATGAAATACTAACTAATCTAATATTCTATCAATAAAATATATAACTTTTTAAAATATGGTGGTGATGGCTAACAGGTGAATGCCGACTAGAGGCAGTAGTTGGTGGTCGTTTTGGTTGATGATGGTAGTTCATGCTAGTAGTTAGTAGTGACTGATAGTGGTGGCGATTATGATTGATGATGGTAGTAGTGGGTGGTGATATTTAATAATGGCAGTAGTGGTAGTAGTTGTGATTAAGGAAGGTGGTGGGTGGGTGGTGGTAGGTTATAATGATGGACAGTGCCAATTGTAGTTGTTGGTGGTGGCGTGGTGGTGGTGGTGGTTGAGTATGGTGGTGGTTGTGGCATGGTGGTAGTTGATAATGGTAGGTGGTGATAGCAGTTAATAATGAATACGTGATAGCATGCATCTTAATGAAATTAAGTCTCTGTTATAGATCTTAATCATACTGACCTATTAAGACCTATTAAGTGGTTGTGAAGTAAAAAAACAAACACACTTAATAATTAAGATTTGAATAATTAAAATTTAGACTTTAAAAAAAACGCACTTAATATCTGAGATCTGAATGATTAAGATTCAGACCTTCGTTAAGCGCAAACAAATGAGGCCGTTGGTCTCATGTGATGAACTGCCTATGCCTAATAAACGAAACATGGGGAATTTACGTGAAGCCATCTACTCAGAAGCCCTTCCCTTACCTACTTTGCCCCAAACCCCCCAACCGCAACACACACACAAGAGAGAATTCAATAGTAAGTTTCTAGTCGTGCGTAACGAATTTTTACCCTATCAGTATCTTTAAACTTGTTGTTAAAAGATAATCAGTCTATTCTTTCAGGATGTTAATCCTAAAATTGTGTACAACTACTCGTAATTATCTTTTTGATTACTTGTTGGGAACAATAGTATTTTTAGATAATCTGGTTGTCAATGCATAAAAGTTAAACTCTCACCTAATGAGCTCTTTCTGTAGAGCTGCACCTTGCTTGGTCCTCCTATGTGATGTTGCACCAAAACCAGTAGTAACACCATAACTATCAGTCCCTTTATTCATGCCTTCCATGACCCAATCACTGCTTGCCTTAACACCGGCCCGTGCTCCCTCTGACAGCTCCACTTTGACCTCAGTGCCTGAACGGCCGGCTATGGCGGCAACCTGTGCTACCGTTAGCGTCTCGCCGCCTAGCCGGACAGCCGGCTTCCTAAACTCCTCCACCATTTTCTTCACCTCATCAAGGTGGCTACCACTGAGTGCTGCAGCTGCCATGTTCCAATTCAAAGGGTCTTCTTGTTGATGACCCTTAATGCAAAATTCTTGACTAGAATGCCCATTACAATCTCCATTTGCATACTCCATTGCTAAACTAAATATGTATTGCCAAATGAAAATGGAAAATATGAAAGAAAAAGATCAAGAACTCAAAATGTGGTTAGCTATGAGAAACGAAGTATATGTGATGTTTTGATGGAATATAATCTTGTGCAATTAAAAGATACACGTAAGATTTATGTACGTGCAAATAAATGTGTGTTGCGATCTTCGCCCTCTCTCTCTCTCTCTTGGTTGGTGGAGTTAGGAAATTTGAAAGCTTATGGGATTAGCTTAAGCTGAATTTCCTGAGTTTGTTGAGCCTAAATGTGAGAGTTTAAATAGAAATGGAATCATATTGTCATGCTTGAGGGTTGGTTGGGCAGGCCAATGTGTTAGTTGAAAAGCTAGATTGACCGTTGGATTGCACATGGAGATGGACGGCTGCCAAGAAAAGTAAGAGCAAGCAAGCGGGCTTCCTCTCAACAACCACCCTTCAACCCTCACATTCCCCGGGCCCGTATTTTTTACAAATACTGTTTTTCTTTTACACGTCCTTTCAGATATATTAAATAAGATTATCATACCCTTATTTATCATACCCTTATTTATGTATTAAGATATAATTTTTTTTCATTGGATATTTATTCTATTTATGTGTTATCTCCATCTTTAAGAACAATTATTATTAAGGGTAAAAAAAGAAAAAAATAATTAATTTTGTCTTGAACTTCTAAAATGACAATAATTTGAGACAACTATTTTTAGTAACCACGATTGTTAATATAAGACGAATGGAATAGAAATTTCAGCCATAACAATATATATATATATATATATATATATATATATATATATATATATATATATATATATATATATATATATATATATATATATATATATATTATTCCATCCATTCTCGTGTAAGTGACAGTATTTTTAGTTTAGTTCATTCCAGAAAGAATAATAATCTTTTAATGTTGTGAATATATTAATATAATTTTTTTTAAACACTTGGTGATGAGCTTTTATATTTACACAAATATTTTGATATGTTTAAAATCACAAGTTTTAAAAGTTTTATAACCATATTAATGTTATGTCATGTTTAAAACCATAAATTTTAAAAGCTAATTTCTTTTTAAAACTTATAACATATCAAAATTATGTAATGCGAATTGGAATGTAAAGAGTATAATTTTTGTACTCTGTAGTAATAATATATGTAAAATTTCATGTTGCGTATTTATTATATTGGTGTAAACTGCAGTGGGTGAGTTTTTCTCGTAAATTACCTCATGGTTTAAGCCATAATAGATAGTTATGTGAGTCGTCAAATAGATAAGAGGAAATAATGAATTGGGTGTGGTTGGTGAGAAAGAGTCGCACAACGACAGCACCGCGTCATTTGAAGTGGGAGATATGAATTGACCAATTTGCCTCTAATAAAAAAATCATTAACATCAGTTTTCTAATGAGCATTTTTTAGCTTAATAACTTAACCTAAAACTTTCCCTTCACCTGCATGAGCTACCATTTCAAAGAAAGAACACGACTAAAAAATTGCTTAAATACGTTCGATCGAAATCGGTCGAAAATTATAAAATTTCTGACCGCTTTTAATTAATCGGAAAAATGATGGTCGCTAACGTGTTACAACTGAAATCGATCGAAAATTTCCGACCGAAATCGGCCGATTTATTCAAAGCGTTGACTGACTATCAAACTTCATTTACCAATCGAAATCGGTCGGTATTAATAAAAAATTTTTATTTAATTTTCAAATACCGACCGAAATCGGTTGGAATTTTAAATAAATAATAATTTTATTTAAATATATAATTATTTATAAATTGTAATAAATTATTAATTTATTTAAATAAAAAAATTTAAATTCATAATTTTCGATCGAATTCGGGCAGATATTTCAAAAATCTGGAGATTTCATTTAAAATTTCTGACCGAATTCGGTCGGAAATTTTGAATTTCTGGGCAAAAAAAATAAATAGTTTCGACCAATTTCGATCGATTTTCTGGGTAAAAACTGGGCAGAAAATGCCTGCTTTTAAGCTACACCACCTGCCAATTACAACCAATATCCATCCTATAATGACAACATTACATTGCTGCCATTTAACCATAATTAATCAACAACAATAACAATTAACTAACTAATAACAACAACAATAATTATTTAACAACAACGCTAATAACAATTAACCAACAACGCTAATAACAACCACAACAACAACGCTAATAACAACAACAACGCCAACCACCACAATAACTATACAAATGTTCAATAACAAAATAATATCAACAATACAATCATCATTCAAAACTAATCCCAACTAAATATTGACAAGTTCAATACTTTGTTTAGCAATACACATCATTCAATGAGTGTTTATATTGCATCATCTGTATCTTTACTACTAGAACCTTCATCGTCGGCATGGTTCGAAGGATCACGACGAGAAGAATTAGCACATGGGGAAGGCTCACAAGACCGGGGAATGGGGAAAGCACCACTAGCAAGAAGATTGGCCAGCTGACCTTGAAGGAGATTAACTTGTTCGTCCCTCTTTTCTAGCTGAACTTGAAGGGTACCAAATTGTTCATCTCTCTTTTGTTCTCTAGCCTTTGAAAGTACAAGAGGGGGGGTGAATTGTTTATTTTTTAAACTTAATTGTTATTTGTTGACTAGTTTCTCAATTAGTCGACTAGATGTAATAACTAGATAACAGTAACGACAGAATTTAAGATGCTGAAATTAAATGCAGGAATTAAAGACACCAGAATTTTTATACTGGTTCGGATTCAATGTGAATCCTAGCCCAGTCCCCTTGGGTTGCAAGGTAGTTCTTTTCAGTGAATGAGTTTCTTCGAGTACAAAGAGGATGGTGTGATCTACACCGATAGCTCAATTCCTATATCACTCATTTCTTTTGATACAATGCCTCACCAGTGTTGTTCTCTCTTTCTTCTCTAACTTGTTACACATCAGGTCTTAGTAGAGCTATAATGTTTGTTTTCAGTAGAACAAAGAGAGAGTATTTGGTTCGATCAAAGTATGTTTTCTAAGGTGTGATTATAAGTTTAAATACTTTGAGAGAGACTTGAATTCTGGAGAGATTTGCCAACCCAAGAGATTTGCTCCTTGGAAAGAGATTGATTCTTTCCAAGAATAAGGTTATCCCACAACGGCTTTAACTGACGAGAGTCTTTAAAGATTTTCCTGTGCGTGATCCTGGAATCTTGATCCTTCCAGATTTAGATAGTTGATTAATTATCTGCAAGATCTTCGATTTACTTGATTTATTTGATTCCTTCAGTTTAGCCTTGATTGATTCCGTCAGTATCAATTGCTTCCTTTAATCATGTCTACTTTCCTTGATTTCCTCTGATTGATTCCTTCAATCTTGTATGCCAATCCATGCGTTCCTTGATCATTGCTGATTGATTCCTTCAATCTTGAATGGTATCCATGAGTTCCTATACAAAGAGCAAATATATTATTTTCATCATTAAAATTAGATCTAACAATCTCTCCTTTTTTGATGATGACAAAATAATATATATGTATAAACAACAGTTGACTTCCCTGTATTTTACTCTCCCACAATAAGAGCAGTTGACTTTGTCCGGTGCTAGTTTGCTTGAGGCATATGTAGTCGACTGCTTCAGGTTCTGTGACTCCCCCTCAAGGAGTGCCAAAGCTAACTTACCCTTAGTCGACTTATTATGTACCTGCACAATACATATATCCTTTCTCCCCCTTTTTGATATCAACAAAGAGGGAATAACAAAACACGACATGTGAAACATGATTCATAGCAGGATGTACCAACAGAGTTAGAACATAACCAAAAAAAAAATATCCACCGACTGATATTTCAGTCCAAAAACAGCACCGCAAAAAAACATTGTCTTAAACTTCCACAGTAGCGACACAGAAAATAGGTAAGAGTATTGCAAATAGCCTCCTTCAGTCGATCAAAGCTGGCATTGGCTGAGACACTCATTCCATCAAGCCTATCATGAACCTCCTTGAATGCCTTGACAGTATTTTCCCTCACTCTGAGAACCGCAACCCGTATCTTGGAGACATCAGACCCTGTTTCTTTAGAGATAGCATGAATGGTACCAATAATGGACTGAGTGGAAATGAGAAGATCTTTGATTGCAAAGAGTTGATTGTCAATGGCACTGAGTTTCTCAGCAAGGTCAGGATCACTATGGCTAGGATGAGAAGCAGAAGGTTTAGGTTTGGAGTCTGTATGAGCAGTCTTGACATCTCCTTCTTATTTCTTGACCCATGGGCCCTCACACACACATACCCCATACTTGCAAAAGCTATGGAGTTGTAAGATTTTGAAACAGAGGTAAAAAGATATGTAGAGATGGAAATATTGTGAGCTTCCAGAATGTGAGTGATTGCCATACCATATGGTAGACTAGTGAGATATTTTGCACTCTCAATCATAAAACTGATGACCTAGGAGGACAGTTTGATTTTGAGTTTGGTCACAAGGCAATATACCAGAAAAGTGTCTCTTAGAGAGAAGGTGGAGAAAAAGCCAATACGGGGAAGCAAAGTGGTTGCAACAATGTGGGCTAAAACACGAGTTTCGAAACTATCACTAGGGCCTATCTAGTTTGGGAGAGATTCAGATGGACACTCAGCAATACATCTCTTGGCTTGATCAAAGGAAATTTCAAAATCATCGGGCCAGGAATTTTTAAAAAAATATTGGGAAACTAGAACACTTACACTAAAAAATTGAATCAAACATGGCACAATCAAGAACAATACGCTTTCCTAACACTAAGGACTCCAACTTATCATACTTACTAGAGCGAAGATTAGCATAAAAAATTCTCACTAGGGGTTCATAGACTTTAGGCGGAGGAACAGAGAAGAACTTCGACCACCTTTGATAAATGAAAAGATACTTTACCTTACAATTTAGGGCTTCCATGTCATCAAGGTCGACTACCCTTCCATGAGCAATAGGCTTGTCTTTTAGGGCAATAAAGAAGTCCCTATTTGGAGAATCCCAGAAATTGAATTCCGACTTAAGAGAACTGGAAAGGTCGTTCTTTGGAGTGAAGGAAACATGGGGTTCTTCCATAGGTCTTTTTCCCAAGGCTTTTTCTCCTAAGGGTTGAGAATGATCAGAGAAGTCCGCCTGAGAAGAGGCAAACCCCTCAGAGTGATCGGACCGTAGGTCTACCTGTTCAGGGGGTTGAGAAGGGGTTTTTGCCTTGGAGCGGGTGCTCTTCCTAGTGGAGGCAGAGGGATTTTTGGGTTGTTTGGCCATTGAAGAAGTTTTTGGTTGGGCAAGTTTTCGGAGAAGGGCTTTTAGGCGATAGAGACGATGGAGATTGAAAAGAAAGTTCAGCATAAAAAGAGGGTTTCTGACGGTTGAGTACAGAAAAGGATAAGGTGTCAGTTGATCAGACACGGTGATTGGCTTTCCTTCTTTGAACTCTGCGACTGATGTGAAAAGAGAGGAAAAAGGAGGGAAATCGGAGGCGTAATTAATGAGTAAGAAAAGATATGGAACATTTGACATACAAAATAAAATAATGGCACATAGGTCCTAATATTAACTATTAATGCAAACAATGCCAAGTAATTCTCTTAGTGAACAAAATCTCTCTTCTAATAAAGGCTTGGTAAAGATATCCGCTAATTGATCAGTTTTTCCAATAAAGAATATTTCTATATTTCCCTTAAGGACATGATCTCTAATGAAGTGATGCTTGATGTCTATATGCTTTGCCTAGAATGATGTACAGGATTTTTAGAGAGACATATAATACTAGAATTATCACAAAAAATTGGTATAGGTTTAAAAGAAAGTTCATAGTCACCAAGTTGATGAGACATCAACAATAATTATGCATCACATTGTCCAATAGCGATGTATTCAGCTTCAGTAGTAGATAGTGCAACTGATGCTTGTTTTTTACTGTTCGAGGAAATCAATTCTTTACCACATAATTGACATGTTCCACTGTGCTTTTTCTGTCTTCCTTATCACCTGCAAGATCAACATCTGAAAAACCTTCTAATTTAAACGTGTTAGACCGAGGATACCATAGTCCATGAGAGACAATTTCAATAAGATATCGAATAATTCTTTTTACTATAGTCAGATGTGATTCCTTAGGAACTGACTGAAACCTGGCACATTTACAGACACTAAACATAATATTCGATCGACTGGCAGTTAGATAAAGAAGTGAGCCAATCATTCCACGATACTTAGTTTCATCAACAGGGATTCCCTATTCGTCTTTGTCGAGGCTCGTTGAAGGACTCATTGGTGTGCCAATGGCTTTAGCATTGCTCATGCCAAATTTTTGAATCAATTCCTTTGTGTATTTGGTCTGACATATAAACGTTCCTTCTTCAGATTATTGGATTTGAAGTCCAAGGAAGAACATTAGCTCTCCCATCATGCTCATTTTGAACTCACTTTGCATAAGATTTGAAAATTCCTTGCACATAAGAGGATTAGCACTGCCAAATTTAATATCATAAACATAAATCTAAATAATGAGATTACCTTCTGATGATCTTTTAATAAATAGAGTAGTGTCTACTTTACCTCTTGTAAAACCATGATCAATAAGAAATGAACTGAGTCTTTCATACCATGCTCGTGGAGCTTGCTTCAGTCCATACATCACTTTGGTTAGCTTATATAAATGATAGATAAACTTTGAATCTACAAACCCAGGAGGTTGCTTCACGTATACTTCTTCTTTAAAAAACCATTCAAGAAGGCACTTTTGACGTCCATTTGAAATAGCGTGAATCCCTTAAAAGATGCATATGCCAGAAGAATTCGTATAGACTCCAGTTGAGCTACTGGAGCAAATGTTTCGTCATAGTCGACTGCTTCCTATTGTGAATATCCTTGAGCAACTAATCTGGCTTTGTTTCTTACAACCTTTCCATCTCCATTCAATTTATTTCTGAAAACCCACTTTGTTCCAATTACAGGAACGTTTTCAGGTTTGGGTATCAGTTTCCATACTTGATTTTTGCCAAATTGATCTAACTCTTCCTGCATCGCTTGCATCCAACTTGAGTCTTTTAGAGATTCCTCTATCTTCTTTATCTTAATATGATAGATTAATGCAATGTTTGCTTTCTTTTTGAGAGCTCCCCTGGTTTTCATTCCTTCGTATGGATCCCCTATGATGAATTTTCGAGGATATTTAGGTTCACTTCTCCATTCATTTATACGAACTGTATGGGTAGTTGACTCCTTCAGATGTTATGGTATATCGTTACTGGTTTCATTAGTAGACTCTATCGCAGCATCAGATCCATCAGTTGACTTTTGAGATTTGCTTGTCTCTTGAATTTCTTGAACTTGATCTTCATCACCTGCAGTAATTCCTTTCTCGGGTGAGGAGTTATTTTCATCAAATATAACATGTACAAATTCTTCCACACATAATGTGCATTTATTATAGACTCTAAAGGATCTACTATTTAATGAATAGCCCGGAAAAATACCTTCATCACTTCTTGGATCGAATTTTCCAAGTTTGTTCTTACCGTTATTGTGAATAAAACACTTACTTCCAAAGGGATGAAAATAACTGATATTAGGACATTTACCTTTCCATAGTTCATTAGGAGTTTTCTTCAAAATAGGCCTTATGAGACATCGGTTGAGAATGTGACATGCTGTACTTACTCCTTCTGCCAAAAATGTTTGGTAGGGAATGATCTAGTAGCATCGTTCTTGCCATATCTTGTAGGGTTCTATTTTTCCTTTCAACGACTCTATTCTGTTGGGGTGATCGTGGTGCAGAGACGTTATGAGTATATCCTTGATCATTTCAGAAGTCTTCAAATGCTCTGCTTTCAAATTCTCCTCCATGATCACTTTAGATTGTTGCAATCAGATACCCCTTTTCTCTTTCAACCTTCTTACAGAAAATCTCAAAATTTTTCAACGCTTCATCTTTATGAGATAAGAAAATCACCCAAGTAAAACGTAAGTAATCATCACTAATAACAAAAGCATATCATTTTCCTCATATACTATCAGCTCTAATAGGCCCAAATAAATCCATGTGAAGCAGTTGCAAAGGTTGAGAAGTGGATACAATATCTTTGTTTTTGAAAGAGTTCTAGTTTGTTTTCCTATTTGACCGGCGTCACAAATATGATTTCTAGAGAAATTCAGTTTAGGTAAACCAATAACCAACTCATGCTTAGACAATTTTTCTATCAAATGCATGCTTGCATGACCAAGTTTCCTATGCCAAGGATCATCAGACATGGATGTTAAACATATATGACCATCTATATTTTCAAAACCATCAAGAATATAAACATTTCCATACCTTTTACCTGGGAGGATTATTTTACCTATCTCATCTTCAATAGCACAACCTGTTTATTAAAATTTACCTCGTACCCTGAGTCGCATAGCTGACTTATACTTAGAAGATTGTACTTAAGTCCATCGACGAGATAAACCTTAGTAATATCATAGTTATTATTGAAGGGAATTGTTCCAGTACCGATTATTTTTCTTTTTGAGTCATCGCCAAACTTAACGCTTCCTTCATCTATTTTTGTAACTTCCTTGAACAGGTTTTTATCACCTGTCATGTGACCGGAACACGCACTGTCTAAGTACCATTTTCCTTTGCGGCTTCTCCTGTGGTGTTGTCACGACCCGAATTTTCCACCTCGGGAGTCGTGATGGCGCCTACTAGTGAAAGCTACACAAGCCAACCAACTGAACTATCTACCTTATTTCCATTTTTAATCCGATAACGATTAAGAGCCAACAATTAGATAACAACAGAATTGAATAAGCGGAAGACTGCATTGTAGAGATTTAATAATACTGCTAATACCAAACCATAACAAATCTATCCAAGACTGGTGTCACAACTTCACAGACTGTCTAGGAGTACTACAAATAAAGGTCTGAAAGAAATAAATACAATACTGTCTCTGGAAATACATGAAAGAAACAGGAATAGTAGATAGAAGGAGATGCGCCAAGGCCTGCGGACGCCTGCAGGACTACCTCGGATCGCCTGATGAACAAGAAAACAGCAATCTCACTGCAGTCCGAAGTCTACAACACTGGGATCTGCACAAAAGAGTGCAGAGTGTAGTATCAACACAACCGACCCCATGTGCTGGTAAGTGCCTAGCCAAACCTCGGCGAAGTAGTGACGAGGCTAGGACCAGACTACCAAATAAACCTGTGCAATATAGCGTACAAAAATAATAGGAAGCAGATAACAATGATGACAACAATGACCAACCAGTGATGTAAATAGCAGGCCACAAGAACACCATAAATGTTTCTCAACAAATAATAGATACAAGTGCAATCAATTCATCAAGTCCTTCAAATATAAATCTTTCGCCTATAAATCCTTCAAGTAATAATCTCCAAGATAATATGATTTTCAATGAATATATATCGAATATATTTCCTTTAAATAAAATATCTTTCAAATAAGCATCTTTCGAATATAATTCTTTCGAGTAAATGTCACCTTGTGACGCCTCATTCACTTAACATAAAGTAGAGTACAACTTCCAACCCAATTAGGAAATCAACAAGAAAATATGAAGTTATTTTTAGAAATCATTTGATAAAGAAGATACCATTTTCAATTAAAGTACAATATCGAATGAATCCTTCACCTTTAATACGAGAAATCAATAAATCAAAACATAGTAGAAATTCCTTTTTTTTGTAAAGTACAACCTCAAACGGTTTAAGGAAAATTTAGTTGAGAAATCAATTGAGTTAAAAAAAATGTAACAATTGTTGAAATTTGGAGTATTGAACATATATTAAAAAAAGTAAAAATAGAATATCAAGAGAATTATAAAGGAATCAAAATCCAATCACTAACAAGAATAAGGGAAACAAAAGCATATTTCACTTTCTTTTCACATCTTGTTGCAGGCGTGCAACCCGATCCCATTTCATGTATCTCGTGGCAGGCGTGCCACCCGCTCCCATTTCATGTATCTCGTGGTAGGCGTACCACCCGCTCCCATTTCATTATGTCTTGTGGTAGGCGTACCACCCGCTCCCATTTCATTATATCTTGTGGTAGGCGTACCACCCGCTCCCATTTCATTATATCTTGTGGTAGGCGTACCACCCGCTCCCATTTCATTATATATCTTGTGGTAGGCGTACCACCCGCTCCCATTTCATTATATATCTTGTGGTAGGCGTACCACCCGCTCCCAGTTACAAGCCAACAATAATCACAAGGAATCCCGGCAAGGGAACAAGAGCAATATAACAACTTTCCGGCAAGGGAACAATAATATTTCAACAACATCCCGGCAAGGGAACAATACTATCAAAACAAACATCCTGACAAGGCAACAATAATATCAAACAAACATCCCGGCAAGGGAACAATGGTGATGATAACATATGAAGCGCAATAAACCACAACGGAGTCATAACAATTATAATACAAGACTCACGGACATGCTTGACACCAATGTATAGATACTCGTCACAATGCCTATACGTCGTACTCTACAATTAACATATAGCAATTAAGACACAACTCCTAATCCCTCAAGCTAAGGTTAGACTAAACACTTACCTCGCTTTGCAACCAATTCAAAATTCCAATAAGCCTTTGCCTCGCAAATTCGTTCGAAGCTTCAAATCTTGTCATAATAATTCAATATACTCAATATAAATCGTACGAATTAATTCCATATGAAAATACTAATTTTCCAACAAAATCCGAAATTTAACTCAAAATCGCTCGTGGGACCCACGTCTCGAATTCAGACAAAACTTATAAAATCCGATAACCCATTCAACCACGAGTTCACCCATACAAATTTTATCAAATTCCGATAACAACTAGACCTCCAAATCTAAAATTTTCATTTTTGGAAGATTTTGCAAAAATCTTGATTTCTTCCACTTAAACCCGAATTAAACGATGAAAATAACCATGGATTTATGAAATATAAACACTTTCGAGTATAGGACACTTACTTGAGTTGAAATCGTGAAGAACACCGCAAAATCGCCCAAAATCCAAGTTTGAAACTCAAAAAAATGAAAAAAAGACGTGTTGTTCGTCCTTTAACTGCCCAGAATTTTCGGGGGCACTATTCATGCGTTTTACTGTTCACGGGGTACTATTCATTGGCACTGTTCACGGGGTACTGTACACTGTGTACTGTTCATTGGTACTGTTCACGGGATACTATTTCTTCAAATTTTCTGCTATTTTCCCAAGTCCGAAATCACTCCGAGACACCTCCGAAACACTCCCGAGCCCCCGGGGCTCCTAACCAAACACATGCACTAACTCAACAACATCCTACAAACTTAACCGTGCGATCAAATCGCCAAACTAACATCATATACCACGAATTAAGCTTTAAAATCCAAGAATTCTTTCAAATTTCATAAAACATCAATTTTTCCATTTTGAGTCCGAAACACGTCAAACGACGTCCGTTTTCAACCAAACTTTACAGAAAGTGCTTAAACCATATATAAGACTGTACTGGACACCGAAACCAAAATACGGGCCCGATACCATCACTTTCTAATCAAATTTCATTTCCATTTTCCTTAAATATTTTCAGAAAACAATTTTACTCAAAAATTCATTTCTCGGGCCTGAGACCTCGAAATTCGATTCCGGGCATACGCCCAAATCCCATATTTTCCTACGGACCTCCTAGACCGTCAAATCTTGGATCCGGGTTCGTTTGCTCAAAATATTGACCGAAATCAACTCAGTTGAGTTTTAAAGCTCTAATTCATAATTTAATCCATTTTTCATACAAAAACCTTCCAGAAAATTATACGGACTGCGCACGCAAGTTGAGAAATTATTGATAGCTCTTTTCAAGTTCTTAAAACACCGAGATGATTATTTAATTTAAAGATGACATTTTGGGTCATCACATTCTCCACCTCTAAAACAAACGTTCGTCCTCGAACGTATTAAGAATTATTCTCAAGTTACCAAATTGATGATTTTACTTTTACATAATTATTCGCGGTTGATCCCACATTATCGCATTCGACATAAGTCCGACAACACCATTTCAATTGAGATCATTTCCTTTATCCATATTCGTAAACTTCAAGACCAAATTTCTTACACTCCAATCATTTCTAGAAAGGTCCGATTTTTACGTCAACAGACGATATTAGTCCCGACTGGCTATAGCAACTCGTGCCTACGCACCCATCAAATACGGGGTATTACATTCTCCCCCACTTAGGGTCATTCGTCCTTAAATGAGAAGTAGAGTCTGTCTTCAAACACATAATGTAACTTATCTCTTTCTTTGCACATCTCAATATCCCAAATTTTTTTAACTCCCAAAATTTTCAGAAATTTCGGCAGAGTCTCCCCTGTAATTGGGCCTATTCACCTGTCAGAGTAACACCAAAACAACTCCTAACAACATGTTCACAACCCAACAACGCAACACAAAGTATATATCAATAACACTAATCTCCGCATTACAAGCACGACATTATCACAATGATATCTTGACATAAAACGCACCATATGTATGACCATAACCACATCTCTGGTCTTAATGGTTGCTCATAATAGATTACAACATCGCCAATTAACCTCATGTTAACAAAATTTTGTTTCAAACCTCCAGATTACTAACAACAAGGCATGGGGATCTTATAATTACTTACCCGAAGTAACAAATCACAATTTAACACCACCTGGGCTCTCACCTTGTAGGCTAAAACTCAATAGTTACTATACAATTTTGGCAAATTATGCACAGAAATATTCATACAAGAATTTTCAAATAAGCCTAATAGGCATGACTCCCTACAAGTGCTACAATACAAATTTTAATTTCACAAAAGGAGAATTTAAACACATAAAATATTCACCACTAGGACCTCGTCCTTATATAACATCCACCGCAGCTTGTAGCCCGATTTAAATATTTCATATCATATAAAAATGTGAAGATCTCATCCTCAACTCTGAATCACAAGTATTTTGCACATTGTGCCAACTAAAATTTTCCATTTCCTTTCTTCCATCTTTCAAATAATTTCGGTTAAACAAAATCACAACATACAATGATCCCTCTTACCGGTAGGGCATATAATTTACAATGGAAATCAATTATTTAGAAATTAAATCAAACTTATCGAATTAATTCACAAAAGTCACTTTTAGCCTCACAACTATTTTTAATGACCAACACATAATGATAGACATGGCTATCTCCATATAATCTCCCAGCAGAAGTATTCACATATGTAGGTTTAAGAATTACGAAGCTCACTCATAAGTGGAGCACAATAGGAGAACTTTCCTCGATACTCAAAACCGAATCAAGTTAAGGAAATTTTGAGTTTATAATAATTCGAGACCGTACTTATAACGATACCGGCTGGTGTAGCAACCTCAACCATACCATAGAAAACATATCAACGGACTGGGTCTCCACCTCTAGGAGTCTCACCTCCACCTCTAATATCCTGACCCGTACCTATGGTTGGTCATGTAAGTGGAGTAGTAACTGCAATGGGGCACGTAGCCTGAGTGCTTTGACGAAATATGTCTCTCCCAAGTCTAGGATAATTTTTCAAGATGTTCCTAGTATCTCCATTTTCATAACAACCCATCCGCAGTTCGGCTGCTCATACTAGGTCTGTACCGGATAACTTAAATAACCATTGCAAGAAATTTCATGCCACTGGTACATTAAAAGATGACTGCCCCACGCGAGTGTTGTGATTAACTTAAGCACTACGAGTATACTGAATATGTTTTCATGACCCCGTTGATACTGAAATGTAGAATTATTAAGGATGCGGGAATATCTCAAGTCTCATCATCATCCCATTCAAATCTCAACTCTTGATCATATACAAGTTTTGGAAAACCTTTCAATACCACATAAATACATCTCAGGCCAAAATTGGTATAACATACGACCCTGCAATTTGATCGTAGATAGTGGACTCCCCTCACTTGGCACGAAGCCATATGTCACAATATCCGATAATCCACAATATTTGACCTTCACAACTCAAATAAATCAACCAGACGTCAAGGTACGTTGAACCCTAACATGATTCATTAGGTGATCTTTTGATACGTCTACATCTTCCGTCGGAACCACAACTGGTCTAGTAAATACATTATCTTTCCACTACCTCTACTTGTCATCTCCAACACAGCAAAATCAACCCCATCACTTTCGACTATCTTCATGTTCTGCAATACTTTATAGCAGCGGTCAAGAAAATCCCGTGGGTCCTCAAAAGATGCACCGCTGAAAGTGGTAGCGAAGAGCTTGGTGAGACCTATCCAGCCTCCGCAAAGTCTCCGAAGATGTAATTGATCTATCACCGGTCTGTGACATTGTTTGGCTGAAAAAGCAGCACGTGACCTCGCCATTTGTGAAAGGACAAGAGTAGAGGTTTCAATTTAGCAATGAGAGAACAAAATTGCACGACAGAGAAGAATGAGAGTGAAACTTTTCCTAACTCTGTAGCCTCTAGGGGATAAATACAGACGTCTCCGTACCGATCCCTCAGACTCTACTAAGTTTGTCTGTGAATTGTGAGACCTATGTAACTTAGAGCTCTGATACCAACTTGTCACGACCCGAATTTTCCACCCTCGAGAGTCGTGATGGCGCCTACTAGTGAAAGCTACGCAAGCCAACCAAATGAACTATCTACCTTATTTCCATTTTTAATCTGATAACGGTTAAGAGCCAACAATTAGATAACAACAAAATTGAATAAGCGGAAGACTGCATTGTAGAGATTTAATAATACTGCTAATACCAAACCATAACAAATCTATCCAAGACTGGTGTCACAACTTCACAGGCTGTCTAGGAGTACTACAAATAAAGGTCTGAAAGAAATAAATACAATACTGTCTCTGGAAATACATGAAAGAAACAGGAATAGTAGATAAAAGGAGATGCGCCAAGGCTTGCGGACGCCTGCAGGACTACCTCGGATCGCTTGATGAATAAGAAAACAGCAATCTCACTGCAGTCCGAAGTCTACAACACTGGGATCTGCACAAAAGAGTGCAGAGTGTAGTATCAGCACAACCGACCCCATGTGCTGGTAAGTGCCTAGCCTAACCTCGGCGAAGTAGTGACGAGGCTAGGACCAGACTACCAAATAAACCTGTGCAATATAGCGTACAAAAATAATAGGAAGCAGATAACAATGATGGCAACAATGACCAACCAGTGATGTAAATAGCAGGCCACAAGAACACCATAAATGTTTCTCAACAAATAATAGATACAAGTGCAATCAATTCATCAAGTCCTTCAAATATAAATCTTTCGCCTATAAATCCTTCAAGTAATAATCTCCAAGATAATATGATTTTCAATGAATATATATCGAATATATTTCCTTTAAATAAAATATCTTTCAAATAGGCATCTTTCGAATATAATTCTTTCGAGTAAATGTCACCTTGTGACGCCTCATTCACTTAACATAAAGTAGAGTACAACTTCCAACCCAATTAGGAAATCAACAAGAAAATATGAAGTTATTTTTAGAAATCATTTGATAAAGAAGATACCATTTTCAATTAAAGTACAATATCGAATGAATCCTTCACCTTTAATACGAGAAATCAATAAATTAAAACATAGTAGAAATTCCTTTTTTTGTAAAGTACAACCTCAAATGGTTTAAGGAAAATTTAGTTGAGAAATCAATTGAGTTAAAAAAAAATGTAACAGTTGTTGAAATTTGGAGTATTGAACATATATATAAAAAAAAGTAAAAATAGAATATCAAGAGAATTATAAAGGAATCAAAATCCAATCACTAACAAGAATAAGGGAAATAAAAGCATATTTCACTTTCTTTTCACATCTTGTTGCAGGCGTGCAACCTGATCCCATTTCATGTATCTCGTGGCAGGCGTGCCACCCGCTCCCATTTCATGTATCTCGTGGTAGGCGTACCACCCGCTCCCATTTCATTATGTCTTGTGGTAGGCGTACCACCCGCTCCCATTTCATTATATATCTTGTGGTAGGCGTACCACCCGCTCCCATTTCATTATATATCTTGTGGTAGGCGTACCACCCGCTCCCAGTTACAAGCCAACAATAATCACAAGGAATCCCGGCAAGGGAACAAGAGCAATATAACAACTTTCCGGCAAGGGAAAAATAATATTTCAACAACATCCCGACAAGGGAACAATACTATCAAAACAAACATCCTGGCAAGGCAACAATAATATCAAACAAACATCCCGGCAAGGGAACAATGGTGATGATAACATATGAAGCGCAATAAACCACAACGGAGTCAGAACAATTATAATACAAGACTCACGGACATGCTTGACACCAACGTATAGATACTTGTCACCATGCTTATACGCCGTACTCTACAATTAACATGTAGCAATTAAGACACAACTCCTAATCCCTCAAGCTAAGGTTAGACTAAACACTTACCTTGCTTTGCAACCAATTCAAAATTCCAACAAGCCTTTGCCTCGAGAATTCGTTCGAAGCTTCAAATCTGGTCATAATAATTCAATATACTCAATATAAATCATACGAATTAATTCCATATGAAAATACTAATTTTCCAACAAAATCCGAAATTTAACTCAAAATCGCTCGTGGGGCCCACGTCTCGAATTCCGAAGAAACTTATAAAATCCGATAACCCATTCAACCACAAGTTCACCTATACAAATTTTATCAAAATCCGATAACAACTAGACCTCCAAATCTAAATTTTTTATTTTTGGAAGATTTTGCAAAAATCTTGATTTCTTCCATTTAAATCCGAATTAAACGATGAAAATAACCATGGATTTATGTAATATAAACACTTTCGAGTATAAGACACTTACTTGAGTTGAAATCGTGAAGAACACCTCAAAATCGCCCAAAATTCGAGTTTGAAACTCAAAAAAATGAAAAAAGACGTGTTGTTCGTCCTTTAACTGCCCAGAATTTTTGGGGGCACTATTCATGCGTTTTACTGTTCACGGGATACTGTTCACGGGGTACTGTACTGGGTACTGTTCACGGGGTACTATTTTTGCAAATTTTCTGCTATTTTCCCAAGTCCGAAATCACTCCGAGACACCTCCGAAACACTCCCGAGCCCTCGGGGCTCCTAACCAAACACATGCACTAACTCAACAACATCGTACAAACTTAACCGTGCGATCAAATTGCCAAACTAACATCATATACCACGAATTAAGCTTTAAAATCCAAGAATTCTTTCAAATTTCATAAAACATCAATTTTTCTATTTTGAGTCCGAAACACGTCAAACGACGTCCGTTTTCAATCAATCTTTACAGAAAGTGCTTAAACCATATATAAGACATGTACCAGACACCGGAACCAAAATACGGGCCCGATACCATCACTTTCTAATCAAATTTCATTTCCATTTTCCTTAAATATTTTCAGAAAATAATTTTACTCAAAAATTCATTTCTCGGGACTGAGACGTCGGAATTCGATTCTGGGCATACGCCCAAGTCCCATATTTTCCTACGGACCTCCTAGGACTGTCAAATCTTGGATCCGGGTTCGTTTGCTCAAAATATTGACCGAAGTCAACTCAGTTGAGTTTTAAAGCTCTAATTCATAATTTAATCCATTTTTCATACAAAAACCTTCCAGAAAATTATACGAACTGCGCATGCAAGTTGAGAAATTATTGATAGCTCTTTTCAAGTTCTTAAAACACCGAGATGATTATTTAATTTAAAGATGACATTTTGGGTCATCACAGGTATTCCTGCAAAACATAGTGATCACTTTCTTTTAGGTACCCAAGCTTGATTGGGTCCTGGTGGGTTAGTACTACTAGGTTCAGAATTGTTTTTAGGTTTCTAAATCCATCCTAAAATTTTTGACTTACGAAAACGACAAAAAGAATATTTATTTCCACTTTTATTACAGTAGTGACACGTAACTCCTGATCCATTTTTAGGATCTTTCATTAGTGTTAGTATTAGTGGACTCATTTCTGCCTGGTTCTTCTCCAGTTGACTTGTAAGTCGCCTGGTTTGACCTGATAGAACTATGACTGGTGGATTTGCGCATGCCATTGAGTTGCATTTGCAATTCCTCAAACTCTTCTTGAAGTACTTCTTTTTTGATTTCACATACTTCATGTTTGAGCTTCCAGTCTTTTACTTCTTTATTGAGTCTCTTAAGTTCATTCATCATTTTTTGAGACTCTTTCAAAGTTAGATCAAGAATATCCTGCAACTCATTGCATCTTTCACAGTTATAAGACCTTACCTCGCTTGTTTCACCTCGTGCCATGAAATAGTTCTCATTGTTATATTTGCATTCGTCGTCTGAAGTGTCCTCGTCTGTCCAACATCCTGATGATTTGTTCATATTGTTTTCCAGAATTGTCATGAAGCAAATATTTTCTATCTCTTCGTGTTCTGAACTGTCTTCATCACTCCAGCTTCCAAATGATTTGTTCTTGTTGAAGCTTCTGGAGATTATCCTTTTCAGATCTGGGCATTCAGCTTGAATGTGTCCAAATCTTCCGCACTCATAGCATTTCCCATCATTCTTATCTTGTTCGTTATATTGCCTGGATCGCCTAGTTGGAATCCTTCCTCTCCTCGTATTTCTGAATCTTCTCATTAAACCATCCACGTTTCTTGACATCATAGCAATCTCTTCTTGAAGAGCTTTAGGATCATCATCGATATCATTTTCAGCTATTTCAGTCGTGGCCTTGAATGCAACTATTTTCTTCTTTTTTTCTTGGTTGGTTTTCTTAAGATATGTCTTTTCAAAGGCTATGAGTTCTCCTCGAAGTTCATCATAAGATAACTTATTCAGATCCTGAGATTCAAGTGTGACTACTTTGGTCTGCCAAGTAGTTGGTTGGCTTCTAAGAATCTTTCTAACTTGATCACCACTTGAATATGGATGTCGAAGGCTTTCAATCGCTAATGATTTTGCTGAATCTAGAAAACATCTCTTCAATAGACTCTCCTTCTTTCATTTGGAAGAGTTCATAATCATGAACCAATATGTAGATACGTGTTTCCTTTACCTTGCTGGTTCCTTCGTATGTAACCTCAAGCTTGTCCCACATCTCTTTGGCTGTCACAACTGGAGATTTTCTCATACTCTTCACCACTTATAGTATTATAGAGCAAGTTCTCACCTTATTGTTGACTTGTACCACTGTCAATTGCTCATTTGTATATGAATCTATATCTTCAGGATCAGTAAGTGGTTAAGCGATAGCCGGCCAAGGATAGTTCCCCTTTTTGATAACTCTCCAAACTTTAACATCATACGCCTTTTCATATATTTCCATATGCACTTTCTAGTGAGAGAAATGTTGTCCATTGAAATATTGTGGCCTTACTTGCGATGTTCCTTCCTGGAAGAGTATTTGCCATGATCTTTTCTCACAAGCTGTTAAGCAAAAGAAAAATGTGAGCCTTGCTCTGATACCAATTGAAAGTATAAGAGGGGGGATGAATTGTTTATTTTTAAACATAATTGCTATTAGTTGACTAGTTTTCCAATAAGTCAACTAGATGTAATAACTTGATAACAGTAATGACAGAATTTAAGATGCTAAAATTAAATGCAGGAAATAAAGACACCAGAATTTTTATACTGGTTCGGATTCAATGTGAATCTTAGTTCATTCCCCTTGGATTGTAAGTGAGTTCTTTTTCAGAGAATGGTGTGATCTACATCGATAGCTCAGTTCCTATATCACTCGTTTCTTTTGATACAATGCCTCACCAGTGTTGTTCTCTCTTTCTTCTCTAACTTGTTACATAATAGGTCTTAGTAGAGCTACAATGTTTGTTTGCAGTAGAACAAAGAGAGGGTATTTGGTTCGATCAAAATATATTTGCTAAGGTGTGATTACAAGTTTAATATTTTTAGAGAGGCTTGAATTCTGGAGAGATTTGCCAACCCAAGAGATTTGATTCTTGGAAAGAGATTGATTCTTTCCAAGAATAAGGTTATTTCACAACGGCTCTAACTGACGAGAGGCTTTAAAGATTTTCCCTAGAGCGCGATCCTGGAATATTGATCCTTCCAGATTTAGATACTTGATTGATTATTCTGCAAGATCTTCGATATACTTGATTTATTTGATTCCTTTAGTTTAGCCTTGATTGATTCCGTCAGTATCAATTGCTTCCTTTAATCACGCCTGCTTTCCTTGATTTCCTCTGATTGATTCCTTCAATCTTGTGTGCCAATCCATGCATTCCTTGATCATTGCTGATTGATTTCTTCAATCTTGAATGCTATCCATGATTTCCTATACAAAGAGAAAATATATTATATTCATCATTAAAATCAGATCTAACATCTTCAAGCTCTGCTGTCAGTTTTGCGATCTTCTGTTCCATAGATGAGATAGTCGACCTATCAATTGTTTCGCCATGGGCGGAAGTCCCTATACCTTGCAATCCAGTCCTGTAGCGCCGAAATGATCTCTCTATAAGGCCGTATGCTATCCCCTTTTTAGGACCACCGACAACATCCAACCATATCCTCTGCGCTTCTTCATCTGAAAGGGGTGATCGCTCGCCTTGATCATTCAGTGGCAAGCTCTGAGTGTACTCCTTCACATTAATCTTGTAGCGACCCTTTATTTAGAAGATATAAAATTATTAACTATATAATATTATAAACATTTATAATAGTTATGAAACTTACATATGTAGTCTCCTCCCGTTCCTCAACCCATTTACTTGGGTCTGTCGGTGCCTTCTTCTTCCGGATGTGAGTCTCCATGAAGAACTCATCATGAGTCATCTTCCTCCCATATTTTTTTCCTATAAATATAATAAAACGTGTTAACTAAATTAACATATATAAAAATAGTTCGATAAAAATAGATGTAAATATTTTAAGGAATTACCAGTAGTCTCCTCGGAGCTCCCATGCTCCTTGCATCCACATAGTGCAAGGAGCCAGCCTTCTTAGATGCTCGGGCCTTCTTTCCCTGTTCACTCTTCTTCTCGAATTTCTCGGTGGTCCAATACCTCAGCAGATCCTCCCATAAATGCGGTAGAACCCATGAAAGCTTCTTGCTATTCTTTCGAGCGGAGCTGAAGGAATTAGATAGTCTCTTACGGCATTTGAACACAAAATTTGCTCAAATTTCACTGTTATACCGGTCCTCCCAGGCACACTTAGTATGCAAATAAAGTATATAACGTTAGATGAAAATATTTTTAATATAATGCTTAAATAGATAAGAATTGTATTAAAACCTTAAATTGGTTGAAAATTTGCTGCACGAGCTCCGATGGAAAGTCACTCCATGTTGGATAGGGTGCATTATACAACCGACCAAGAATTTCAGTGATTATCTTTATAACCCGATTATTAGGTATGAACCTGCAACATAGCAATTACATTAAATAAACAAGAGTAGCTATTATAATTCAGCAAAAATAAAAAAGTAATAAATAAATCTTACCATTGCCTTCAGGCCTGATGATCATCCTATGATAACGATCATACCACATTTCATCTGGATCATCATCCTCCGATAAATCTGAAGTGTGCGCAGAAGGGGAGGCATCTGGCTCAACGCTACTATCTCGAACACCAAGTCTAGAAATGCTAGGAGACGAATTTCGTGGAGAGGGAGACGGGTTCCCTGATAAAGATGGATGTGATCCACCCCCCTACATTGATCTAAACCCCTACTGCGATCCAGCAACCTAAAATCTAGATGGATGCGAGCCAGCTGGTGATGAAGCAAATGGAGCTGATGACGGTCGTACCACATAGCTCTATGACTGCTGACTCGATGGACCCATGTAACTACATATAGGATCATATGGAGGAAGCGGGGTATAGCCCTGTGGCAGAGAATGGTAATACTGCTGGGAGGGCGTATGATGGGTAGTCTGATGAGTAGATGGATGTGGTGGAATAGATGTGTGCCTAGAAGATTGTTGCCGACCATCGGTAGTAGAGGGATACAAATGTGGAGTGGAAGGAAGAAAGAGTGTAGCACCATCATCATGATCAATAGGCATTTTATCCTTCCTATACCTACCTCAACCCCTTCCGGTCATCTGCATAAATTAAAGAAATGTTAGAATTGAGAATATAAATCTATATAAGTTGAGAGCGCTTGAAAAAACTAACATTCTAGTCGTCTTCGTCGATGTATCCTTCCTCGTCTGAAAATCCTTCCTCTTCACTTATTTCATTTTCATTAGGTGATTCTTCATCCTCATTTTCTATGATTGTTATTTCCTCCATATCAACTTCTTCTAATATGCGTTGAGGACGCTCCAAGTCATTTTCTAACTGATCAATATTTTTTCTGCTTATGAGGAATGGATGGATTGGTAGGCTAGGACAAATTGAGTACTCTAGGATATATTAAGCATGTAACATGTGCTTAGCTTTAACCGGATAAACTTGGATAATCTTTAATTTTTACTTCTCTAAGAAATCTGAAGAGGCCGAGTTTTGGCAAAATATTTTGTTAGTTCACTTGTTTTATTCGTGGATAACATACAAATCCTTAGATTGTTATTCAGTAATGATCTGATCGATCATTTTGAGTTTTAGAATTCCGTTCAGTGATTTGAGACTTTGTGTAGCTTTATATGATGTGTTATAATTTGCGAGTATGATTGGTTTCAATGTTCGAGAGTTTCGGGATTGATTTGGAAGAATGATTCTAAAATGGAAGCTTTAAGTTGGAAGAGTTGATCAAGATTTTACTTTTAAGTAAACAATTTCGAAATCAGGATTTGAAGATTCCTATAGGTTCGTATGATGATTTCGAACTTGAGCGTATGTTCGGGTTGAGTTGTGGGTTGCTCGGGTGCGATTCAACGCTTATTATCGGAAGTTTACTTTTTGAAGATTTTTTAATTTGCTACATTTGACTTGGAGTGGACTTTGGTGATATCGGGCTCCCATTGTAATTTTGAGATCATGTATAGGTTCATTTAGTTGATTGAAACTTGTGTGTCAAGTTTGGTTGTAATCCAGAATGTCTAAGTGTTATTCGAACACGTGCAGCGAAGTTTGAAGAGAAGGATTTTGATCTCCGATTCTTGGTTTTAATGTTATTTATGGTGTTTCGAGACTTTGGATAAGTTTGAATAATGTATTTGGACTTGTTGGTACGATTGGATGGGGTCTCGGGTGGCTTGGATAAGTTTAGGACCACTCAGAGCATGTTGATAACTGGCTGATTGTTGCGGATGCTAGTGTGCTTCTTGAAGCCAAGCGATCATGAACTAGAGGGACTGGCAGGGGAGCTTTTACTCTACGCGATCGCGAGGAAGGTGTGTGTTCATAGAGGGATGGGGTAGGAGGAATCAAGGTCGCATGGGCACTGTGGCGTTCATGATTTTGTGGAGTCAGGCGAGTGGTTTGCCTTCACATTCTCAAAGCTGGCTTCACGTTCACGTAGGCCTGGCAGGTTGAGGACTACGATCGCGAGAGGTTCCTCACGTTTATGAAGAAGGACATTTAGCAGAGCTCGAGTTGGTTTTCACGATCGCGAGGGCGCTTCCACGATCACGAAGAGGGATGTCTAGGAAGAATATAAATTTGCAATTCGAGGTTAGGCTCATTTTATCCAATTTCTCTTTTGCTAAGGCGATTTTTGGTAATTTGGAAAAGCCATTTTCGTCAACTAACATAAGGTAAGTGATTCTCACTTGTTGTGAGCTAAATTGTAACGACATGGCCTGCCGTTTTGAGTATCTTAGCCCAATTTCTCTTATTTGATACTTTACATATGTGTATTAGGGGTTATGAGACTTGCGGGGATGATTGGTTTGGTTTCGGAGAAGTTTTGGATAGAATTGGGACACTTAGTCCCAAGGTTAGAAGCTTAAGTTGTAAGAGTTGATTGGAGTTTGGCTTTTATGTAGACGATTCCAGAATGTTATTTTGGTAGTTCCAATAACTTTGTACGGTGATTTTGATTTAAGGCCTATGTTCGAATTTGGTTTTGGAGGTTCCTAGGTTGATTTGGTTCTAATTGGCGAAAGTTGTAAAGTTGAAGGTTTGGAAGGTTGATAGGATTGTCCGGGAGTTGATTTCGTTAATATCAGGTTCAGATTTTGGTTTTGGGAATTGGGATAGGTCCATTGTGTCATTTAGGACTTGCATGCAAAACTTGAGGTCAATCCGAGTTGATTTGATGAGGTTCGACATGAGTTTAGGAAGTTGGAAATTCATTAGTTTCCTTAGGCTTGAATTGAGTTACGATTCAAAATTTTGATGTTGTTTTGTATGATTGAATCTTTGAGTAGGTCCTTGTTATGTTTCAGGATTGGTTGGTATGTTTGGACGGGGTCCCGAGAACCTTGGGTGTGTTTCAGATGAGTTTTCAGATAATTTTGATTAAGTTGGCATGCTGAAGGTTTCTGATTTCTGGTGATTCCGCACATGCGAAGGAAGGGCTGCAGGTGCGAGTCTGGAAATGCGGACATGGGTCCACTTAAGAGAAGATGGGATGGGGAGGCTAGGACCGCAAAAGCGGAAACATGGGCACATATGCAATTTGTTGAAGGCGCAAAAGTGCGACTGCAGATATGACTAGGCGACCGCATGTGCAATTTGTCTGATTTTAAGTGGACCTCACAGATGCGAGGAATAAACCATAGAAGCTGCATCGCAGGTGCGACATTTTGGCCCCCATATACGAATTAGCTGGGAAGACTTTATATTTCAAAGGGTTTGGTCATTTTTTATTATTTGGAGTTATGAAGCTTGGTTGGAGGCAATTTTTGGAGAAGATTGCACCACAATTTAAGGGGTAAGTAATCCTTAGTTGATTTTGGTGTTAGATATTGGTTACCTATAGATTATTACATCCAATTTATCTATATTTTTGGAGAGTGGAAAATTGATGATTTGAGAGTCCATGAGGTTGGAATAGGATGAAACACGTATACTTAAACTCGTATCAGAATGAGTGTTCGGAATTTGTGAGTTTTGTCGGATTCTGGTGTGCAGATCTGGGGTTGACTTTTATTGATTCAAGATCTTAGTTTTATTATTTGGAAGCATTTCCAATGGATTCTATTGATATTAGTAAGTTATTTTGACTAAAGTCGAGCCGTGCAGAGCTTGATTCATGTAGGAAAGGCATCTTAGAGTATTGATTTGGCTTGCTTGAGGTAAGTATCTTACCTAAACTTGGTTGATGCACTAATTTCTTGAATTAATTGTGATATCTATGTTCTATGGGTAGCACATATGTATGGGGTTGATCCTATGTCGTGCACCGAGATATTATTCGTGTCCGGGGTAGTGCTTATGCTATGATATGCCTTAATTGGTTGCTAAGCTTAATGCTATGATATTTCTTGTATTTGTATCATTGTTGTGAGCTATTTGAGCCATATTTGAGGTTACATTGAGGTTAATCTTGTGATTGAACTTGATAATTGCTACTTTTGTGATGTATATGCCTGATTGAGCTATGATAGCATACTTTGCACATGCATACACCTTAGCATGTCACTTATACCAGTCCAAGAGTATGAAGTTTGATGTTCATTGATCATGTACATGTATTCTTGTATATCTTCTTTCTATTTGATATAGATTTGTACTGATGGCCTGTGATCACGTCGGACAGATCGTGATATTGAGCCTATGACCAGGCCGGGCGGATTGTGATATTGACCATGTGACAATGGTGGGTGGATTATGATATTGAGCCTGTGACCTCACTGGGTGGATTGTGATATTGAGCATGTGACCAAGCCTTGCGGATTGTGATATTGAGCCTATGATCACGCCGGTCAGATTGTGATATTGATCATGTGACCACGCCAAGCGGATTATGATATTGAGCTTGGGACCAATATTATGATTATTGGCGCGTGATTACGCTGTGCAACATGTGGATATAGATCCATCCTCCTAGGCCCCTCCTCTCATGTTTCTTCTTGATGGTGTACACACGATTTGAGGAAAGATGATCAATGGTTTGGTTCGATTATTGAGATTCTGAGGAAAGGTTGGCTAGTGTTTGATTTGGTTATTGCATTTCATCCTTACTTGCAATTTCCTTGGTTGTTTACCTAATTTGTTTGCATATCTTCTTTATCTGCTGGATTGTTGACTGAGCAGAATACGTTGAGTTATTGTGTGCAACAAGGTGATTTCTATCTGCAATTCATGACTTGATCATATCATTGTTTTATACTTGTTGGAATTATGAACTGTACAAGTGATTAGCGAGTATCATTTATAATTATTTCTTCTATTATCACGTCGAGGTTAGTTATAATACTTATCGAGTACATGAGGTCAGTTGTACTCATACTACACTCTGCACTTAATTGTGAAGATCCAGGTGTTGGACCGAGCCACCAGTAGCTAAGGCTTGTTGCTGAGTTATCTTCGGAGAGACAAGGTAGAGTTACATCTCAACCACAGTCTTGGTGTCTCTTTTTATTTTGTACTGTTGTCTTTCATTCAGAAAGTATTGTTATTTGGCATTTTAGAATTGTATTTCCGTTTTAGAGGTCATGACTCTATATTTACCAATTCCGGGGGATTTGTTATGTATCGACACTATTATGTTATGTTAATGGCTTTGGACTTGTGTTATTTGCGTCATTGATTATGATTCCTTATTATTATGTTCGGCTTGCCTAGCAAGTGTGTTAGGCGCTGTCACGACCGGTTAGTGGTTTTGGGTCGTGACATAAATACATAGATTACAAATGGATTTTAAAATGGAAATTAGTAGAAACTATTGAATTTTCTTGGAAAATCTAGAGTTGGTAAAAGGGGAATTGTGAGCACGTGAGTTTTTGCCTCACACGAATTACTCCAAAAGAATTCCCAAAATTAGGTTTTTTCTTTAATTATGTATTATTTTAGGAATTACTGTGTGATTTTTCCTGATTGTTTGCATATGTTTGTGTACATGTTTAATTTTATTAATGCATTAAAAATATAAAAATATAGCATCTGCATTTAGGATTTGATTTTTACATTCTTGGAATTAATTAATAATTAGATGTTTTACAAAAATGAAAATTCACAAAAATAACATATTTGTGTGTTTTTAGTCAAATTGTGTGATTTTCTTTTAATTTAGTATTTAATTATTTATGATAATTATTATTTAGAGTTAATTAATATTCTTAAAGCTAATTTGGTGTTTTATAATTTAATTAGGATTTTAGTTTTAATTTTTGAAAGAAAAAGGAAGAAAAGAAAAGAAAAAGAGTTAATAAAAGAGAGGAAATCAAATCTGGGCCAAAAGAACCCCCAACCCAAATAAAAACCCACTCCAATACCCGCCTAAATACCCCAAAAAACCGGCCAAGACCTTCCCCCAACCCGGTCCGTCTCCAACTTCAACCAAACAACGCCGTTTCAGGCGTCTCAATCTGGACCTTTGATTTAGTGTGATCAAACGATCTAGAACCTCGCCCAGAACCCGACCCTGACCCGCTTCCAAAACCGATCCAACCCCCACTTAACCAAACGGTGACGTTTAGTCCCTCCCCTTCATCCTGGCCGTTGATCTCATTTGATCGAACGACGTAAATTCGACCACCCCCAGCAGTATATAAACGCCTAACACACCCCAACCCCCCTTTAAACCCCCTCGTCGTCTCTTATCTCCCCCCTCACATACCCTAGAGATACCCCGTCTCCCACCGCCTCGCACCACCGCCATCCGCCCACCGGAAATCGCCTCATGACGGTTCCGGTGGCCCAAACAACCCCAAATTAACACCATCGATTCTCCTTCATCTCCCCATCCCAAATCCCCAAACCGTTTCCTACGAATCGCAGCCGAACTAGTCGAATCTTCGATCGAAGTTTGAACCCCAAACCCTAGGTTACCCAATCGACCTCAAACTAAAACCCCATAACCTCCTTGACCTCCCCATACCCAATACATATCTGGTTTCCCTCGAATCTGGTTGGAATGGGTCGAATTTCAAATCTTGAGTCCGCATGCTAAAAGATAGATTTAAACTCAAGGATTGTTGATAATTTTTGGGCCCGGTTTCGTTGCAAAATGGTTTTAATCACTTGTTATAACAAAGAACAAATGACTAACATCATTTGGCGATGAAGTCGGAAAAAATTCGAGTGCTAACTGAACCCGTTGAATTGGTGAGTTCTCCAGTATTATTATTATTTTTTTTCTTTTCTCTTGTTATTATTTCACTTCTGCCTCGTCTTCTTCTCTTCTTTAAGCAATTTAATTAAGTCGAATTAGGTTTAAAATTGTGGACTGTCCGTTCATTGTCTTTAGTTCATATTCATGTATGACGTTAATCAATTTAATAGCTGATTTTGATTTTCAATCCAGTTGAAGGTTTTAGTCTTCTGTTTACTGTAATTGTGATAATTTAGAACTTAGGAGTGATAAATAACAGAAGCTTTGAGAGTAATCTGGGTAGTCTAGCCTAAGGAAACTTGTCAATAATTGAATTAGGAAGTTTCTCAATAGTGGTAGGGTAGAAATTGCATTGCTGAATTAATTAAAAAGCACTAAGCTAGTCTAGATAATTTAAAAAATAGAAAAGCTGAAATTGATAATGGGAATGACACTAATTAATTAATTTAGAGAAAATAAGTTAGTGGGGATAATTAAAATAAGGGAAGGGACACTAGTAATGAGGATTGCATTAATTGAATGCCTATAAAAGACTGAAGAATACAGAGAGTTAGGGGGAGAACATTCTGAGAGAGAGGGAGATAGGCACTGAAATATACATATATAGAGAGATTTAAGTGAAAAATTCCAGAAAATACCAACGGTTGAACTGCTACTGTTTCATTGAATTTTGAGTCATACTCAATTTCTTTCTAATTCCTAAAATTACTTTAACTCATTTGAATGGAAATGGATTGATTTTTTGGTAATTGAGAGTCTGTTGGTTCAAAGTTTTGCTAAAAGTGCACTGTTCCATCGAATTTCATAAGCTGAATCTATTGTTTAACTGATTAAATCTGGGCTAGCTGCTGCTGTCGTAGCTGATCCTTCATTTTTCTGTTGTGTTTTACTTTTCCAGGTATATTCCTTAAATTCCCCCTAATGTAAAGTCTGCTTCATATATGATATGGAAAACTGGGAAGTTTAGAGTGTAATGTCAGCTTGTTTCTTCTATTATAATGTAGCTTTACTTTTATGAGTTTATGATTGGTTGGTGCATATTCTCCCTCTTGGTGATAGCATCTATTGAAAGTTGAATTTGGTTTAAGAATTAGCAAAGAAGTTCAATGTCCTGTTTAATGTTTCATAGTTAAAGTTTGATATTGTATAACTAAATCTTTTCATGATTCTGAACTCTTATGGAGGTTTATTTAACATTAAGTTTAATCAAGTTTGGATATAACTTGTATCTCTTCTATTTGGACTCTTAATTGAAGTTGTTGTCAGCCCTTTTCAAATGCTGAAATTGAGTTTTGTTTGGATATAAATGATTCTAGAGTGGTTTAGACTTGGTGGCATCAGTAATAGATAAGGGTTCTGGTTTGATTCAACTAGTTAGAACTGTTTGGCTTTCAGTTTATGTCTAAATGCATGTCAATATAGATCTTTGGTTTAATCCATTTGTTTCAAGTTGGTTTTCTTCTAGTGATCTTGCCAAATTTGCTCTGTTCAGTAGCTTAATTTTATTTTAGTTTACTGAGTCTGCCTTGTGTATTATATCCTGCTGAATAATGTCAAAAGTCATGTTGAAAGCTGTATTTTGGTTTTATCTGATGAGGGATCAGCCCTCTAGCAAGTATTTTGAGGTTAAATGTTGTGTAATTGAAGGTTTTTCTGGGAAAGTTGGTTGGATAGCTTATTTGGTTGCATACGTAGCTAGATCATGCCAAATGGTATAAATTATGTATGCATCTTCTTGCTAAGCTATGTATATGGTTATTACAACATGCTACTTTGTAAGTCGATAGTGTCAAATTGAGCTTTAATTTTGTGTTCAAAAAGATTCGTAGATAAAAATGCTTGCTCAGTTAAATTGATTCCTCCAAGGGCTCGATCCTGTGTCCTTGTCTTTAGTTGTAATATGCTTGAATTGGGCCTACTATTGAGGCCTGGCCCAAACCATTTAAAAGGGCCAGTCACTGATTTTCCTGTGTAAAATAAGGTAGAAGAGTATACTTATTGTTTAAGTTCAATATGTGTTTGGATGAGTTTATTGGCTTAGATGAATTTGTAAATTTCTGTTGCAATTCTTGTTAAAAGGTACTATTTAAAGTTTTTTTTAATTAATTTATTTTTTAGTGATAAAGTTTGTACATGTGCAAGAGCAGAATTTGGTTATAGGTGTCATAAATGCAGCCCATAATATTGTAATCTAGGATCTTAGTATTAAACAAATAAAATTGATATATGAAGTATCACATCCCATTGTCCATATTAATATCCTTTTAATGTTAATACAAACTCTATCCGCGATTTCTCTGTGCTTCTTTTCCACGTGTAGGAGTTCGATTTTGAGATTAGCTGATTGGTGACTAAAATGACCTTTGGATAAGGAATTGAAACTGCTTTGTGTATTAGGCTCGGGTCTAATCATATAGTAGTACAAGTGAATAAAAAATGGAAAATTTCTGATTTTGTCTTTTTTTTTAAGATTGGAAAATAAATATTGGAGCGCCACTATATGTTATGATTTGCAGGGGATTACTTTCTTTGTTCTGGTCCAAAAGATACGGACCAAGCCTAAAAGAAAAATGTATCTTTTGAGTTTCTAAGTTTGAAAAATGGAATTGGTTAAACCGACTTTAGTCCATAGTAATTAATTACTGAACATGTTCCAAAATCGTTAGTATGCCTCTATGCACATTCTCATCACAAATATATCGTGATTGTGCATATGTCCGCGTGACATGATTGCGATTCTAAAAATTAAGACCAGAGTTTGCATTCGCGCAACTTCGATCAAATTTTTCTTAATAATAAGAATGGAGTTTCATAGACTACTAATTAATTTAGTTCATATAGTCTGAGGTGTGCCATCCACAATTTAATCATCCATGGCCCTCGTATTAATTTCATAACCTGGTTATAAAAATGTCAATTGCTCTTAGTTGCTTTAGGCCCGTTTAAATATACTATCGTGATTGTGTACACGTTCGCGTGACGTGACTACGATTTCTAAAAATAAAACCGGAGTATGCAATCGCGCAACTTCGGCCAAATTTTCTTAATAATAATAAAGCGTTACTAATTGTGTACACGTTCGCGTGACATGATTTTTGACACGCCAAACAAACGGGTACACGTGCGCGTGACCTATTTCAAGATAATTTTTCTTAGTTTAAAAGCGGTAAGCGGTAAAGACACATAGATTCTAAAATCAGTAATTATATAATTTCGATAAGCCAAGTATGATCAAAGCGACCGTGCTAAAACCACGAAATTCGGGAGTGCCTAACACCTTCTCTCGGGTTAACAGAATTCCTTACCCGGATTTCTGTGTTCGCAGACCGTAAATAAGGGTCAACTTCCTCGATTCGGGATTTTAAACTGGTGACTTGGGACACCATAAATTATCCCAAGTGGCGACTCTGAATTTAATATAAATAATCCTGTTTCGATTGTCACTTAAATTGGAAAAAAACTCCCTTGTACTACTTTCGGGTGGGTAAAAAGGAGGTGTGACAGGAATTTGACCACGGAATTGGACATGGAATTGAGAAAAAAAAACTATATTTGAGTTCGTGATGCTATGAGTAAAATCATTTTCGAGAATTCGGGCTCATGAGTCAATTTTTCTTAACTTTTAGTGTGGGGTAGAACATTATTTCTAATTATTAAGTTACTGGTTTTTGAGTATATTTTGATAGGTTTTCACATTCTTTGGCTAGTTTCAGATTGTTTGGCATTAGTTTTGAGGTGTTGGAGCCAATTATCATATTTCGGAGAAAGGTAAGTCTCTTTCCTAATCTTGTAAGAGGGAACTTATACCTGTAGGTACTCTATTTGCTACATGCTATATGTTATGGGGGATACATACGTACGAGGTGACGAGCACGTATGCCAGATTCTTGATATGTTCGGGTAGACTTAGGCTTACACCATGCTTTAATTGTACTACTTGAGTTAATCTTGTCTGTTTTAACTGCTTTAGTTCATATTTTATCCTGAGGCTAGACTTGCATGGATTATCAATATTTTCTATTCTAGAGACATGGACCGCTACTTGATTAGCCTCAAATATTATACCCTCTCTTACCGATTTATTCCCGCGTCGTACTCATTTGTTAGAAAGTTTCACGACTATTAAATTGTAAGTATAGAGTTGGGCTAGTGACCCGTCGAAGATTTCAATATTTTTATGGGATCAGGCTGATTGTCTTAACAATACTCTTATGAAACACCTTAGTAATATTCTTATGAGATTAGGATGATCGCCTCCACACTTCTCTTATAGGATCGTGCTGTTCGCCTCGACAGGGGATCTGATCATTCGCCTTGGCAGGATTATGCAACACCACTTTTATGAGATTGGGTCATTCGACTGGCAAAATCGTGTATAATATTTTGATAGGGAGTCAGTGCGTATATGAGTATCTTGACTTGGATTTGGCATTTGCACTTGATATCGGTCACATATATTCATTCGAGACAGTATTTAGTATTTGACGATTTCGTATTTATCCTTCTATTGAGCATGTTGTACATATTTATTTGTTTTGTTGCTAGTAAGTGCCGATGTCGGTCCCTCGCCACTATTTTTTCGAGGTTAGACTACATACTTACTGGGTATGCATCAATTTACGTACTCATATTATATCTACATAAATTGTATAGGTACTGAGACAGGTCTATCGAGTGGTCATACATAGGCGTAGGCGTGGCTGTTGAGGAGGCTTTGTGGTGAGCTGCTTTCAACGTTATGATCCACATCACATGGACTCTCCTTCCTATTAATTTATTGTATTCTGTCTATTTTGTATTCCAGATAGTTATTATAGTAGTATTGTATATTCCAATAGATGCTCATGCACTTGTGACATCAGGTTTTGGAATTGCGGACTGCTGGTCTTATTTTTTTTAATTAATTGATTTGGCATTTGACTTGTATTTGGATTATTGTACGAGCTTTCTTTTGATACTAAAAGTCTCCCACATGGTTGAGAACGTTTTTCAATTATTTTGATTCTCAAACTGTTTTAAGATGTATTGTAGACTATTCGTTGTGGTGTTTAGTTGTTCTCTTGCCTAGCGGCAGTGTTAGGTGCTACCATGACTCATGGTGGAATTTAGATCATGACATATTCTAAACGAATAAAAATAATAAATTGCATTTTATAAACAAATAAATTTTCATATGGAAAGTAATTTTGGAGTTGGAATTTGTTTTTTAAAGAGTAGTGTTGAACGAGGATTTTGACCTAAAATTTGGTTTCAAAGCATAACTTTACTTCTATCTTTGTCTTTGTTCAAAATGTATATCACACACACGCTCACATATACAGTTAGTTTTCAATGGAAGGATTCATTTATGGGAAAAAGGTCAAAAAAATAAAACCCACTACATACGTGAAAAAAATTATTTATATCCTTCATTACACTTTCAATTCGATATTGCCCCTGACATTACAAATTTGGCGTAAAAATATCCTTCTTTTATTTGTGTCCTCCACCATACAAAACACTTCCCCATGCAGACATATCGTTGAATTAGATATCAGATTGCATGGTACCTCAGCGACCTAGCCTCATAAATGTTCTCTTACACTACATAGAGGCTTTGTACATAAATTTTAAAGGGTTTTCTTTTCACAGTATCAGGCCAAACGGTTAAGAGCTAATGATAATGGTAATTGGTGACTTATATTTCACTATTTTGGAAGGTCAAACAATTTTAGGTCACGTGAGATGGTATTGGCCATAATGGACGGCATTAACAGAAGAGGGGGTTATTTCGCACCGATTTTATAATGTCGGTACAATGTTAGACCGTGTATATAATGGAGGATATACATGATCCTTTTCGCATAATAAAGGAGTATTTTGGGCCCTTTTCCCGTTTTTCATTCGTTATGGATAGATTTTTTCTATATCCATTTAAGCACAAATACACCACAAAGAAAAATGAGACTATACATGCAATTTTCCCGTTAAATTCCTAGGAGCAATTCTTAATTTGTTCGCATAGTCATACTACTAACTTGTAGTACGTTTTATAACTATGAATATAATTTCAAATTGAGAGACCAACACATATGAATAGAAAGGAACACAACAGGTTCCAAACTATAGTTTTTTTAAAGCTAATATACCACTAAGCTGGATGCTTAGTGATCCTTTTTATTAATAATGATGTAAAATAAATAGATTCTTATAATATGAAAGTAGTATGAGCTACCTAAGATGCTACCAACATGTATCAACTGTTATGTAATCTGTATTGTTGTAATAAACAATAAAACAGTAAATTTTCTGGAAAAACAGAAAACATAAAGTTAGTAGAACCAGAAAAATAAAATAAATTCTAGAAAATAATTTATGAATAAATCAAGCCTACTGAATACACAGTGTGTCCCTAAGAAAATTATTCCTCCCAAGTACCCGAGGTGTTGGAATATATCCTCCCAAGATAGGACGATTTAACTCACCGGAGTGTTGGTATCAAAAACGCCTATGAACAACGAACCATCGAAGGCTGTAAAACACACTGGAATTTTTATGCGCAGAAGAAGAAGAAGAAGAAGATCAAAAAATTTCGTAAGTAAAGATTCTGGATTCAAGGAATATTTATAGACCATTTAGCACTATTTTTGAAAAGGTTTGCAACCTTTCAAAAATAGCCATAGTTGTTGGAACAGGCGTGAAACAGAAATATTGCGACAAACAATAAACGGATTTAAAATAATTCGGGAAAGAAAACGGACTGGATCAGACCGGGTCACAGGTCATGGGTTATTCCAGATTGAATTTTTATTAATTAATTAATTAAATAATTGAAAGGAATTTAGTCCAAAAAGATTAATCAATCAATCGATCTTTGACCAAATCCAAATCCAAATCCAAATCCGAATTCGAAGCCGAAGCCGAGCCGAGCTGAGCGAGCGATGATGACGACGACACGAGGCTTGCCTTCTTCTTAACTCTTAAAGAGCTAGAAGAAGAGCAATTGTATATATACCCATCAAAATCCTTTTTTTCCTCCAATGGGATAATGTCCCTTTGCCAAGGAGGGAAACTCAAATATTTTATTTTTCCATTTTTCATTCACCCTCTTTAAGCTACACAATCTTAAAAGCCTAGCAATCCCCCACATGAATGGGGAATGGATATAAAATAAAGGAATGCACAGATGTGTGTGTGTTTCACATGCAAGAGTTAATTGCATCTGGATAAGTAGGTTTCCCTTTGAACTTTCCGTAGTAAACTTATATCGGATATACTCGGTCAATCAGTAGATTTGATATCTTTGAACCGTCGAGCTTTGTTGTATACCAAGACAATATAAGTCACACAATCAATCCTTAACCATCTATGGTTCTCACGGTTGTGTTCATTTCAGCCATGAACATCGCCTGGTTTCATGAGTTCTTAGAGAATGGGCCTTTACTTTCATTCCCCTTGAAGTGGCTTACACTTCACACTCACATAGGTGATTTTCAAATGTGTAATCCTATAGACACACTATCTGGTCATATCCTGCCAGACTTAGCAAATCATTAAAAAGCTTTAAGCTTTATTGACTCATCAAAAAGCCTTAATTCTTTACCTCGATTTATGAACAGTGTCTTCATCACGAGAATGGATTGAGTTGTTCGACGATATTCAACCGTCATTCATAACTTTGTTTGATCTCTTTGAACCTAGCTCGTGGGATCTCCAGTATTCTAGGTAGAGTTACCGCCATGGTGAATTGTCCTGAATTGTCCTAGACCTTAACCATATTCCCTTTGATGATCTTTCAACTGCCTCTCTAGATAGGCCTTTTGTAAGTGGATCCGACATGTTATCTCTTGACTTTACATAGTCATTCGTGATAACACTACTAGAGAGTAGTTGTCTAACAGTATTGTATCTCCGTCGTATATGACGAGATTTTTCGTTATACATAACGCTCTTTGCCCTGCCTATTGCTGCTTGACTATCATAATGAATACAAATATGAGACAAAGGTTTGGGCCAAAATGGAATATCTTCCAAGAAATTTCGGAGCCATTCAGCTTCTTCACCTGCCTTATCTAAAGCTATGAATTCAAATTCCATTGTAGAACGGGCAATGCATGTTTGTTTGGATGATTTCCAAGACACTACTCCACCCCCAATTGTGAAAACATATCCACTCATGGATTTAACTTCAGATGATCCAGTGATCCAATTTGCATCACTATATCCCTCAATCACGGAGGGATATTTGTTATAATGCAAAGCATAATTTTGGGTATGTTTCAGATACCCCAAAACTGGTTCCATTGCCATTTAATATATTTGATTGGGATTACTTGTAAATCGACTCAATTTGCTAATAGCACATGCTATATCTGGTCGCGTACAATTCAAGATATACACCAAACTTCCCAATATTCTTTCATAGTCCAGTCGTGAGTCACTTTCACCTTCATTCTTTTGAAGTGCATAACTCACATCAATTGGAGTCTTAGAAATCTTGAAATCCAAATATTTGAACTTGTCAAGTACTTTTTCAATGTAGTGAGACTGTGATAATGCTAGACCTTGTGGAGTATTTAGTTTTTCATGTCAAATTTGCTAGCCAACATGCACTTAGTAGCTTTTATATATGCCATACTTTTGCTCATTATCAGCATGTCATCAACATATAAACAAATAATGACTTCATGACTTGGAGTGTTTTTAATGTAAACACATTTGTCACACTCGTTGATTTTAAACCCACTTGCCAACATCGTTTGGTCAAATTTGGCATGCTATTGTTTGGGTGCTTGTTTAAGTCCATAAAGCGACTAAACAAGTTTGCACATTTTTTTTTCTTTACCAGGAACCACAAACCCCTCAGGTTGTTCCATGTAAATCTCTTCCTCCAATTTTCCATTTAGGAAAGCCGTTTTAACATCCATTTGATAGATTTCAAGACCATACACGACCGCTAGAGCTACTAACACCCTAATAGATGTTATCCTCATTACTGGTTAGTAAGTGTCAAAGTAATCAAGGCCTTTCTTTTGTCTATAACCTTTGACAACAAGTCTTGCCTTGTATTTGTCAATAGTGCCATCAACTTTCATTTTCCGTTTAAAGATCCATTTCGAACCTAAAGACTTATTTCCTGGAGGAAGATAAACCAATTCCCATGTATGGTTATCCAAAATTGATTGAATCTCACTATTGATTGCCACTTTCCAAAACGCTGAATCAGAAGATGACATAGCTGCTTTAAAAGTTTGAGGCTCATTTTCAAGCAAGCATGTCACAAAATCTGGTCCAAAGGAAGTAGATGTTCTTTTACATTTGCTATGCTTTGAATCTTCTACACTTGGAGTATTTTCCTTTGGTTCTTCCCGAGGTCGTTTAGGTCTTTCACTTAACGGCTCGTATTCAGTTTTATACGGATAGATGCTTTTAAAAAATTCAACATTATCTGATTCCATTACCGTATTAATATGAATTTCGGGATTATTGGATTTATGAACCAAAAACCGGTATGCTTTACAGTTTGTAGCATATCCAATGAAAACACAATCTACAGTTTTTGGTCCAATTTTAACCCTTTTAGGTAAAAGAACTTGTACCTTTGCTAGACACCCCCACACTTTAAAATATTTCAAGTTGAGTTTTCTTTCTTTCCATTTTGCATATGGAATAGATTGCGTTTTGTTGTGGGGTACTCTGTTGAGTATTCGATTACCTGTAAGGATAGCTTCCCCCCACAAACTCTACGGTAATCCAGAACTTATTAATAAAGAATTCATTATTTCCTTTAATGTCCGATTTTTCCTTTCCGCAATTTCCTTGGATTGAGGTGTGTAAGGTGCAGTAGTTTGATGGATAATTCCATATTCCGAACATATTTCTGCAAATGGAAATTCATATTCTCCACCCCTATCACTTTTAATCATTTTGATCTTTTTATTCAATTGATTCTCCACTTCATTCTTGTATTGCTTAAATGCTTCAATTGCTTCATCCTTACTATTAAGCAAATAAACATAACAATATCGAGTGCAATCGTCAATAAAAGTAATAAAATACTTTTTTCCACCTCGAGACGATGTCGACTTCATATTACAAATGTCATTATGAATTAAGTCTAAAGGACTTGAATTCCTTTCAATAGACTTATAAGGATGCTTTACAAACTTAGATTCAACACATATTTGACATTTTGATTTATTACACTCAAATTTAGGCAATACTTCTAAATTGATTAACTTCCACAAGGTTTTGTAATTGACATGTTCTAAACGAATATGCCATAAATTATTTGACTCCAACAAATAAGAAGAAGCTGAAATTTTATTCATACTGTCAACAACCATTACATTGAGTTTGAAAAGACCCTCTGTGAGGTAGCCTTCTCCAACATACATTTTATTCTTGCTTACAACAACTTTATCAGAAACAAATACACATTTGAATCCATTCTTCACAAGTAAAGAAGTAGAAACTAGATTCTTCCTAATAGTAGGAACATGGAGAACGTTGTTGAGTGTTAACACCTTGCCGGAAGTCATCTTCAGGAATATCTTTCCATAACCTTCAATCTTGGCTGTTGCATTATTTCCCATGGAAAGCTCTTCTCCGGGACCAATAGTAGAGTAAGTTGCAAATTCTTCTTTGGCATCATAAATATGTCGAGTGGCTCCAGAGTGAATCCACCACTCCTTCGGATTTCCAACTAGGTTGCATTCCGAAAGCATTGCACACAAATCTTCAATATCATCATTCTTCTCCACTATGTTGGCTTGTCCCATTTTCTTATCATTTTTCAGGAGACGCAATCAGGGGCTTTGTGACCACCTTTTCCACCATTGTAGCAGTTGCCATTGAATTTCTTTTTGTTCTGCTCTTTAGTCTGTCCAGAAGACCTTTTCCTCTTCTTACTTTTGGAGCAGTCTCCTCAACGATATCAGCTCCCATGATCGTTGAATTTTCATGAGACTTCTTCTCTGCTATTTTGTTGCCTTCCTGAATCTTGAGACGAATCACAAGATCTTCCAACTTCATTGTTTTGCGCTTGTGCTTAAGATAGTTCTTGAAATCTCTCTACATAGGAGACAATTTTTCAATCGTTGCAGCCACTTGAAATGCTTCATTCACGACAGTACCTTCAGCAATAAGGTCGTAAAAAATAAGTTGAAGCTCCTGAACTTTGGTTATAACAGAAAAATTATTCAAAACTAAGAATAGAATCAGTCAACACACTGTCGCACCTCCTTTTCGCCGCGCCCGCAGGGCGCGTGGGGAGTTTTCTCCAATTGAAGGACAGTCGAAACGGGATTTGTTTATTTGTTTTAGAGTCGCCACCTGGGAATTTTAAGGCGTCCCAAGTCACCAATTATAATCCCTGAATCGAGGAGAATATGACTCTGTTTATTATTCTGCGAACCAGAAATCCTGAGTAAGGAATTCTGTTAATCCGGAAGAAGGTGTTAGGCATTTCCGGATTCCGTGGTTCTAGCACGGTCGCTTAACTGTTTTTATTATTGGCTTAATTACCTTGATTTTATTAAATACATTGATGTTACATGTTTTTACTACCGCTTATTGATGACCCTTCTTTGAATCGAATTACGCATACGTATATTCGTGTTAAAAAAAATTGCGGACTTGTGTCACGCGTACGTGTACACAATAACTTTTTATAATATATTTATTAAGCAATCATTTTTCGAAATTGTGTTGGATCAAAAATATTTGTTTTTCTTGAATAATGAACCGTACATCTCGGGTTTTTATGAAATTGATTTAACGCCTTTTGGAAAAATCCTTTTATTAAATATTCGTTCGAAATTGCGCGTACGCATAATCCGAATTTTTGCTTTTAAAAATATAATCAGGGTACGCGAACGTATCCCTAATTGTGCAAAATATTCGTAATGATATTAGGGATTTTCCACAAATTGTTTATTATATCTATACATTTTTATGTGAAAATCATGATAAATTCCCATTTAAGGTGCCCTTAAATTCTTTGAAAAGAATTTACAATTTATTAAATGTTGACCGTTGATTATATTTTCCGAATATAAGTTATATTCATTTCAACTATTCAATTTCAAAGGACAGAATACAAATATGATTAATATTATTTAAAAAAAACAAATATGACATATATATATATATATATATATATCAAAGAATAAATTGCATATAAAACTGAAAATGAATGATTCATAAAGGAAGGAAATATTTTCCAAATTTTTTTTCATGATTTACTTAATGCAAATTCTATTTCTAATTACCATTGATATCAAGTGTTGCAATTGGTACTTATACATCTCGTTTCATTCTCATATAATCGCTTTTAATCTAATAAGCCTAATTATTTGATCAATTTGTCTTATGAAGGTATATAGGTATCGAGTTTATAAGAAAGGAATTATTATACAAGTTAATTCAATAAAATTACCTTACATGCAACTTAACTGTATATCGTAAACATTCATAACATTTTAACATTGTAACAAGCTACATCATATCACCTTTCGCCAACGTTTATACACACATCTATTATCTTATAAAAATATACCAACAACACCATCTTAACCTTATTTAACAATAAATATCACTACTGTAATTTTCTTGGCACTTCTACATCACTTCTTGCTTAACTAACAACAAAATTAAATAATGACCAACATTCATGCCATATTCCCTACTTTGACAATTTAATATGATTAAACTAATGAGATAATGAGCTAATATTATTACAAATCTTTATACGAACTTTCAAAGTAAGACAATTAGCTCATAGCTATCAAATTGAATTCACTACTAATTAACTAACATAAAACAAAAATGAAATTTAAATTGATGAACTTGGACAAATAGAAAACAGAATTTCAATTCAAACTTCATTGATGAGTCATGTTGAATCTCTTTCCAACTTAAAATTTAAAAGACATGTACCTGGTATTGGAAAACAAGAGAAGATGAAGCTGAGAAGCAGCAACAGTAGTAACAATGTAGCACAACAACGACAGTCCAGCAACACAGGAATAGACCAGTAACAGTAGGAATAGTAGTAAACCAGGAGACTATAAACGACTCCAAGTATAGAGAAGAAGTAAAAGGCAGGAAGGTTCTGACTATTTCAGATCTTAAGCGAGGCAATGAAACAGTAACTATTCTTTTCAACTTCAAAACTCTCCAAAATGAATTCTGTCCCTGTATATTCAGTGTATCCAGAATGTATATCGGGTGTATACTTCTCACTCCGCCCCCTCTTTTTTTTCTTCTCTCTATCTAGTTTTTCCTCTCTCTTTTTTCACCCTTCTTCCTAAATTTTCTCTTCTATTTATAGCAAAATTTTCGAAATTTTCAGATTTATTTTTTTATTATTTTATTATTTTTTTAATTAAAAGAAATCCCACTTACAAATTGCTTTTATTTTTTAGAAAAAGAAATCCCACCTTTATTTACTTTTATTTTTAAAATTCCAACTTTAATTACTTTATCTTATTTAAAATCCCACTTTTTATTTTTTTTTTAAAAGAGAATCTCACTTTATTTAACTTTTCTTTAAAAAACAAACCACTATCTTTTCTTTTTCTTTTAAAAATGCTACTTTCAATTACTTTAAATTTTTTTAAATTTTCAGATACCTTTATATTTATTTTTTAATTCCAACCTTCTTTTACTTTTAAATTTTTTTTTTTTTTTTAAACTTTTTTTTTTTTAAATTTTCTACATTCTTTTACTTTTTTTTTTTTTAAAAAAAACATTCCCGAAATTATTATATATGTTTTTTTTTAAAAAAAATAAAAAATAAAAATAAAATAAAATATTTTATTTTCGGATTTTTTTTATATATAAAAAAAAACAAAAAATAAAACTATTAATAGTGATAATTCACCTTTTATTTTTTATTTTTTGGTTTTGTTTTGTGTTGGACAAAAATGAAGATGGGGTGTTGGGTTAATGGAGCGGACCGGGTCGACCCGGTTTGAAACGGACCGGGTCATGGGGAAAGTTGGTCAATTATTTGGGCCTGTGGTTTGAAATTGAAGAAGTGGCCCAATCCGATTTTTCTTTGTATTTTTGTTCTCTTTTCTTCTTTTATTTTTCTAAAACTAAATTATAAAAGTACTTAAATTATTATTAAGAACTAAATTAAGTTATACAAGCGCAAATTAACTTCCAATATCAATTAACGCACAATTAAGTAATAATTAAGCATAAAATTGTTCATTTGGACATTAAATGCTAAAAATGCAAAAGATGCCTATTTTTGTATTTTTTTATTAATTTAACAAATAAACATGTATAGACAGACATACAAATAGTTACACAAAATATCACAAAAATTGCACACCAAGAAAAATTATTTTATTTTTTGAATTTTTTGGGAGTAATTCTCATATAGGGCAAAAATCACGTGCTTACAACTGCCCCTCTTTGCCCGAAGACACGAAGGGTTTTCGTGCAAAGATAAAGCGAGCGATTTTTGCCCATCCGAGTACTCAGTGTGAAGCATTTTTTTTATTTTTTTTATTTTTTTTTTGAAAAAGATTTGACCGAACCTTTGCTTCAAAGGTTTCCTACATATCCTGGGCTAAACAGGAATCAGGTCAATGTAGTTCGGGAAGTTTTGGTAGCTGGGACTACCGTGGGACTGTGATGTTACTGCTGCTTCGTGCTGTTTTTACTGCTTGCTGACCTCCTTATTACACCTTACTGTAAAGGAAATACAAAATTAAACTAGACTATGGTACATGAATTATAAAATCTTATCTAGATCATGCTCTCGCGTTTCTTGTTGTCTTGATATCTTGGTGACTCTTGGGCATTGGTCTTATTCCGTATTCCTTTTGGAACTCTTGTTGTTTCTTGTTGGGGATCTTGTTGGACTCCTCTGTTTTATTGATTCTAAGTGTGCTCCTTTTTCATATGAGCGGGCTTTTGATTTCAACACTTCAATTGCATTTCCTCGTTCTTCAGGTGGGTGCCTCGACTGCTTCTTTTCTTTCTTCATCCTCATTTTCCAGGTGGACGCCTGATTTCTTCTTTTTCTCATCCTCATTCTCCAGGTGGACGCCTGACTTCTTTAATTCTCATCCTCATTCTCCAGGTGGACGCCTGACTTCTTCAATTCTTATCCTCATTCTCCAGGTGGACGCCTGACTTCTTCTTCTCTCATCCTCATTCTCCAGGTGGACGCCTGACTTCTTCTTTTCTCATCCTCATTCTCCAGGTGGACGCCTGACTTCTTTTTTTTCTCATCCTCATTCTCCAGGTGGACGCCTGATTTCTTTAATTCTCATCCTCATTCTCCAGGTGGACGCCTGATTTCTTTAATTCTTCATCCTCATTCTCCAGGTGGACGCCTGACTTCTTTTAATTCTCATCCTCATTCTCCAGGTGGACGCCTGACTTCTTCTTTTTCTCATCCTCATTCTCCAGGTGGACGTCTGACTTCTTTAATTCTCATCCTCATTCTCCAGGTGGACGCCTGATTTCTTCTTTTCTCATCCTCATTCTCCAGGTGGACGCCTGACTTCTTTAATTCTCATCCTCATTCTCCAGGTGGACGCCTGACTTCTTCTTTTTCTCATCCTCATTCTCCAGGTGGACGTCTGACTTCTTTAATTCTCATCCTCATTCTCCAGGTGGACGCCTGATTTCTTTAATTCTCATCCTCATTCTCCAGGTGGACGCCTGACTTCTTCTTTTCTCATCCTCATTCTCCAGGTGGACGCCTGACTTCTTTTTTTTCTCATCCTCATTCTCCAGGTGGACGCCTGATTTCTTTAATTCTCATCCTCATTCTCCAGGTGGACGCCTGATTTCTTTAATTCTTCATCCTCATTCTCCAGGTGGACGCCTGACTTCTTTTAATTCTCATCCTCATTCTCCAGGTGGACGCCTGACTTCTTTAATTCTCATCCTCATTCTCCAGGTGGACGCCTGACTTCTTTTAATTCTCATCCTCATTCTCCAGGTGGACGCCTGACTTCTTCTTTTTCTCATCCTCATTTTCCAGGTGGACGCCTGACTTCTTCTTTTTCTTTACCAGGTATTTCCTGACACAAATATTATTTTTGCCCCTGTTTTAAATCAAAGAAAACTTCGTTAGTTTAAAGCAGGGTGGTTGGCTGTGGTATTCTTGCAGATGGTGATGTTTCTCTTCGTCTCTCTTTATTGCCTTGGAATGATTGAAAAGACTGTTTTGTCTTTGTAATTGATCCTTGACTATAGGATTCCCCTCTGTGTGTTTTCCTTCAAAACCTTTCAACTGTAATCATGTGCCTCTTCTGACTTTGCTGATCCACTTTTGATTTCATCTTTCTTACACCCGTATTTTATCTCCCACCTTTCGTGGCTGTATTTTGTAACCTTGAATCTTGGTAGTATACCTTGACATTCCTTCTTATTTGTTTGGAATAAAACTTATCTCAAAGCTTGGAGAAAGTAAGATTATTAGTAACGAAATACGCTGATTTCGACAATTATAGAATGAAAAGAAAAATCCAATTTTTTGGATGACTGTTGGAAAAGGAATAAAGGACTTATCTGATTGGAATTACTGGCACCAATGATCAGGGTATGCATTTCGGATTAATCAACCCAGTCTTTTAATCCATCTCCTCTCAATTGTCTCAAGGAGTTTTCACCGATAAATTTTCCTCGTTTTTCACTTCTTCACTTCCTTTTCGCCTTATGGTGCCTGTGTGGGTTTTCACCTATAAGACTCTCTCATTTTACTTTTCTCTCAACCTCCGTCGCCTTATGGTGCCCGTGTGGGTTTTCACCTATAAGACTCTCTCATTTTACTTTCTTTCCTTGTTTGTACCAGAGTGTTATGAACCACTTCATTTGCTTGCCTCAGCATTTTTCTAAGATTGATCAAAAGGTCTTTTTGGTATTAAGGTTAGGAATGGAAAAGGTATTAAAAGCTAAATAGCTTTGGTATGGGTTTAAAATTACAACTCTTGGAATCTTTTCTTATTTCCAATACAATTCCTGCCCCAGTTTCTTGATTGGGGTCTCTTAATATTTCTTTTCCGTGCACATTGTGCATGTTGTGCACCCTATGACCGAGCCGTGAGGCGCCTACGTATCCTTCTTTGAGGAATCAGGTCAAACGTAGTTCACTACATAATAGTGAAGATTTTGATCTTTTTTTTTTTTTTTATTGATTCCAAGAGAGGGTAGGAAAGAAACAAGTATGGCTCAAAGGGGAAGCAAATGGTATAGTGTTTGGATAGCAGAATAAATTGCTTTTGTCATTTCAATCTTCGAAATAGTGCTAAATACAAACATTCAAAAAGTTATGCATAATATCTCTTTACCGCGTCAGAATTGATCGCCATATCTATGCATTTGCCTTCAATATCTGTTAAACATAGTGCACCATTCGATAATACTCTGGTCACAATGAATGGTCCTTGCCAATTCGGAGCAAATTTGCCTCTTGCTTCAACCTGATGTGGAAGAATACGTTTCAGCACATGCTGACCTACTTCAAACTTCCGGGGACGCACCTTTTTGTTGTATGCTCTTTCTATTCTTCTTTGATATAATTGACCATGGCATACTGCGGTCAATCGTTTTTCGTCAATCAAGTTTAACTGTTCTAGACGGGTTTTGACCCATTCATCATCATCAATCTTTGCTTCGGCGATGATCCGAAGGGAAGGAATCTCAATTTCTGCAGGAATTACTGCTTCAGTGCCGTATACCAACAAATAAGGAGTTGCTCCTACTGAAGTGCGAACAGTAGTGCGGTATCCCAATAATGCAAATGGTAATTTTTCATGCCATTGTTTTGAACCTTCTACCATTTTCCGAAGTATCTTCTTTATGTTTTTGTTGGCTGCTTCTACTGCTCCATTAGCCTTGGGCCGATATGGGGTAGAGTTACGATGTGTAATCTTAAACTGTTGACATACTTCTTTCATTAAGTTGCTGTTGAGATTAGCACCGTTATCTGTGATGATCACCTTCGGGATTCCGAATCGACATATGATATTTGAGTGGACAAAATCGACCACAGCTTTCTTGGTTACTGATTTGAATGTCTTGGCCTCAACCCATTTGGTAAAATAATTAATAGCTACCAGAATGAATCTGTGTCCATTGGATGCTGCCGGCTCAATTGGACCAATCACATCCATGCCCCAAGCAACGAAAGGCCATGGTGCCGACATTGTGTGCAACTCGGATGGTGGAGAATGAATCAAATCTCCGTGTATTTGGCATTGATGACACTTGCGTACAAAACTGATACAATCTCTCTCCATGGTAAGCCAATAGTAACCAGCTCGGAGGATTTTCTTTGCCAACACATATCCACTCATGTGGGGTCCGCAAACTCCTGAATGTACTTCAGACATGACAGTTGTAGCTTGTCTGGCATCTATGCATCTTAACAATCCAAGATCTGGTGTTCTTTTATACAAAACTCCTCCGCTCAAGAAGAATCCATTTGCTAATCGCCTAATGGTCCTCTTTTGATATCTTGTGGCTTGTGCGGGATATATTCCCATTCTGATATACTCCTTGATGTCGTGGAACCATGGTTCACCATCAAATTCTTCTTCAACCATATTGCAATAAGCGTGTTGATCGTGGACTTGAATATGTATCGGATCTACATAAGCTTTGTCCGGATGGTGCAACATTGATGCCAGGGTAGCCAATGCATCGGCTACCTCATTATGGATTCTTGGAATATGTCGGAATTCCACTGATTGAAACCGCTGACAAAGATCATGTAAACATTGTCGGTATGGTATGAGCTTCAAGTCTCGGGTTTCCCATTCTCCTTGAATTTGATGTACCAAAAGATCCGAATCTCCCATGACTAAGATTTCTCGGATACCCATGTCTGCAGCTAGCCTTAACCCCAAAATGCAAGCTTCATATTCAGCCATATTATTGGTGCAATAAAATCGCAATTGAGCCGTAACAGGATAGTGACGCCCTGTTTCAGAAATGATTACAGCTCCTATTCCGACTCCTTTCATGTTGGCGGCTCCATCAAAGAAAAGTTTCCAGCCAGGTTTTTCGATTTGTTCCACCTCGTCGATATGCATTGTTTCTTCATCAGGAAAATAAGTCTTCAACGGCTCATATTCCTCATCGACCGGGTTTTCGGCTAAATGATCGGCCAGTGCTTGAGCCTTCATTGCAGTTCTAGTCACATAGATGATGTCGAATTCCGTGAGCAATATCTGCCACTTTGCAAGTCTTCCCGTTGGCATAGGCTTTGAAAAATGTATTTCAAGGGATCCAAACGAGAAATGAGGTAAGTAGTGTAGGATGACAAATAGTGTTTCAATTTTTGAGCTACCCATGTTAGGGCGCAACATGTCTTTTCCAGATGAGTATACTTAACCTCATAAGCTGTGAACTTCTTGCTAAGGTAGTAGATGGCCTGTTCTTTTCTGCCAGTGAGGTCATGCTGCCCCAATACACAACCAAATGAATTTTCCAAAACCGTCAAGTAAAGAATCAAAGGTCTTCCTGGCTCTGGCGGGACCAACACGGGTGGGTTTGATAAGTACCCTTTTATTTTATCGAACGCTTCCTGACACTCATCGGTCCATTTGACTGCAGCATCCTTTTTTAACAATTTGAAAATTGGCTCGCAGGTTGTTGTGAGCTGAGCAATAAACCTGCTGATATAATTTAACCTTCCCAACAAACTCATTACTTCAGTTTTGTTTCTTGGGGGTGGCAGTTCTTGGATGGCTTTGATCTTTGACGGATCTAGCTCAATGCCTCGTCGACTGACTATGAATCCCAGCAACTTTCCGGATGGAACTCCAAATGCGCACTTGGCAGGGTTAAGCTTGAGGTTGTACCTGCGAAGTCTTAAGAAGAACTTCCTCAAATCCTCAACGTGGTCGGCCTGATGCTTTGATTTTATGATCACATCGTCCACGTATACCTCAATCTCCTTGTGTATCATATCATGAAACACTGTGGTCATTGCTCTCATATAGGTTGCTCCGGCGTTTTTTAAACCGAATGGCATTACCCGGTAGCAATAAGTTCCCCATGGTGTGATGAATGCCGTCTTTTCTGCATCTTCTTCATCCATTAGAATTTGATGATATCCGGCATAACAATCCACGAAAGACCCTATATCATGCTTGGCACAATTGTCGATCAAAATATGGATATTGGGTAATGGGAAATTATCCTTTGGACTTGCTTTGTTGAGATTGCGATAGTCGACGCATACTCTAATTTTGCCGTCTTTCTTTGGTACAGGAACGATATTAGCCAACCAAACAGGATATCGAGTGACTCGAATGACCTTTGATTCCAATTGTTTGGTGATTTCTTCCTTAATTCTCATACTCATCTCAGGCTTGAATTTTCTCAGCCTCTGCTTGACAGGGGGCACTGTTGGATCAGTGGGCAATTTGTGGACCACTAAATCAGTGCTCAAGCCCGGCATGTCGTCATACGACCAGGCAAAAACATCTTTGAATTCTATGAGTGCTTTAATTAACTCCTCTCGGATCTTTGGCTCCAGATGGACACTTATTTTAGTTTCTCGGATATTACTCGTGTCCCCTATATTGATGTCCTCGGTATCACTCAAGTTAGGTTTGATTTTTTCCTCAAAGTGAATTAACTCTTTACTAATCTCTTCAAAAACCGCATCTTCATCATATTCTGATTCATAATCACAATATATTTCTTGAATTATTATTTCGGAACCAGATTGATTTTTAAGACTGGGCTGAGGATTCCTCATGCATGCCATATCACTAGAGCCAGCGTAAAAGGAACTGTATAGGAAAGAAGAAAAAGAAAAGAAAACTATCAGGAACGATAATAAAAAGGAAACTGCTTTTTATTGGATGATGAAAAATAACAAGGTTTGCACACTTCAACCAAACTGTAAGATAAACTTTGGGATTACAACCTTGAAATAACCCAAACAAACTGAAAGAAAATCAAAATAAACTACCAAGACTCCTTTCGAATTGGGAGAGGAGTGGCTTTCCAATTATTGAGCTTTGTTTCTGGTCCAACGAATTGAACTTCTGCGTTGCTACACCCTTCTCCGCCTTCCAACATATTCACATCACTAAACAATTTCTCGAACCTTTCAATTAATTCTTCCTCAGGATTGACCTGGGATTTAGGAATTGTTGTTATCGGGCGATTTTTAGCACCGGTCTTGACAAAAGACTTCGACAGCTGTGGTACTGGTTTTGGAAGAAACCATGCTTGGTGTTTCAACTTCCTGGCCCTTATCACGTCATTGGCGGTAGGTGTGAACCCTAAACCAAATGTTCCCCAGTTCTCGGGGAGAGATACTGGTTGTACAATTCCTTGCAGAGATAAGCCCAGACCTTTGCCGGGTATAAAGCCATTCTTCAGCATTTCATAAGCTACCATGACTGATGCAGAGGATATCTTTGGATTCGAAAGGTGTTTCCCCTCTGGAATTTTCTCTACCGATACCGTGTCGGACACTTGGTATACCCATGGTCCTTGGTCAATTTCTGTTCTCTCGACCGGTACAATGGTGCTGTTGTGAGTATTTAAATTTTCTTCTCCATGCACGACTATTTCTTGATGGTCCCATTCAAACTTGACAACCTGATGTAATGTTGACGGGACTGCTTTAGCAGCATGGATCCATGGTCGACCCAACAACAAGTTGTAAGAAACAGTCATGTCCAAAACTTGGAATTCCATTGTGAATTCAACTGGCCCTATAGTTAGTTCCAACACTATGTCGCCAAATGAATCTCTACTTCCACCGTCAAATCCTCGTACGCAGATACTGTTCTTTTGAATCCTCTCCTCTTTAATTTTTAATTTGTTTAAAGTGGAGAGAGGGCATATGTTTGCACTGGACCCATTGTCGACCAATACCCGGGTTACTACGGAGTTTTCACATTTCACGGTGAGGTAAAGAGCTCTGTTGTGCTCGGTACCTTCCACAGGTAATTCATCATCAGCAAATGTAATCCTGTTCGTCTCAAAGATTCTGTTGGCTATTTTGCCCAAATGATTTACAGAGATCTTTTCAGGAACATGAGCTTCATTCAGGATTTTCATCAATGCCAGACGGTGTTCCTCTGAATGGATCAGTAATGACAACAATGAAATTTGAGCAGGGGTCTTCTTTAATTGATCCACAACAGAATAATCATGGAGCTTCATTTTTCTTAAAAACTCCTCCGCCTCTTCTTCCGTCACAGCTTTCTTCGTGGGCATTGGATTGTTTTTAGTTTTTCTCAGCTCTTCGGGAGTAAAACATCTTCCCGAACGAGTCAAGCCTTGTACCTCACACACTTCTTCCTTGATTTCTTTGCCTTTGTACATTACGGTCACCCGTTCATAGTTCCATGGGATGGCTTTGTTGTTGATGATTGGCAGCTGAATTACAGGTGCAATAATAACTCGATCTGTACGTGCTCCTTCCACAATTACGACGGGTTTGTTAGCAACCCCTGGTACTATCACCTTTGTCCTCTCTTGTTTTGCGGCAACTTTGTTCAATGATCCCTCATCGACTATCATAGACGGTTCACCACCATTCTTGTTATACTTAGATACCGGCTTCTCCTCCATTAACTGCTTATCTGGCTTGGTTTCATGAGACTTGATCATCATGACAGTTTGTGACGGCTTCTTTGTCTCCCCATCAGCTTGTATGATTTCTATCATATTAGCCTCTTGATGGGCTGGCATTGGATTTCTATTGATATTTGGAGCTTCGGGGGTTTGAACCTCGATTTTATTAGTGTCAATCAGCTCTTGTATTGCATTTTTCAAATGCCAACATTTCTCCGTATCATGGCCTGGTGTACCGGAGCAATATTCACAGCTAATGGTGTAATCCAGATTCTTTGGTGGAGGATTGGGTATCTTGGATTGTATTGGTCTTAACATGTCTAACTGTCTCAGCCTGTGGAACAGACTAGTGTAAGACTCTCCCAATGGAGTGTAAGTTTTCTTTTTCTGTTCCCTTTCTCCCCTGAATGCTGGTCTAGGCCTGAAACCTGGTCCGGGATAAGCTCGGGGGTAGGTATTTGGTGTGACAGGAGCACGCCAATTGGTGTGAACAGGTGGCTGATTGTATGCTTGAGCGTGGTTAATGGCGAAATGAGGCTCTGAAGGGTGATAGTAATGTTGGGATGAATCATGGTGGTAAGCTGATTGGCGAGGTCGTTGCTGATTATAGTAAAGCGGTGAACCCCTGGGTCCTGGCCAAATTCCTGAATCAACTACGGTTGCTTCCTCCCTCTTCTTTCTTCCGATTCCTCCTACCCCGCCTTGAATAGCTTGAGTAGTTGCCTTAATTGCTGAATAGCTCATGATTTTGTTTGTCTTGAGGCCTTCTTCTACCATACCTCCCATTTTCACTACCTCGTTGAATGATTTTCCAACCGCTGAAACCAAGTGGGCGTAGTAAGTTGGTTCTAAGGCTTGGAGGAAATAGTCTACTATTTCGCTCTCCTTCATAGGAGGATCCACTCTTGATGCCTGTTCTCTCCACCGAAAACCATACTCTCTGAAACTTTCATTGTGTTTCTTCTCAAATTTGGTCAAAGATAATCGATCTGGGATGATTTCCAGATTGTATTGGAAATGGTATGCAAATGCTTGTGCCAGGTCATCCCAGGTATACCATCTTCCATGGTCTTGGCGTGTATACCACTCCAAAGCTGATCCGCTTAGACTTTGACTGAAGTAAGCCATCAATAATTCATCCTTTCCCCCAGCTCCTCGCATCTTGCTACAGAAACCCCTTAGGTGGGCTACTGGGTCGCCGTGCCCGCTGTATAGGTCAAATTTGGGCATCTTGAAGCCAAATGGCAATTGTATATTAGGGAATAAGCATAAATCTTTGTAGGCTACACTGACTTGCCCACCTAATCCTCGCATGTCTCGGAACGACTGTTCTAGACTTTTGACCTTCCTGAACATCTCTTCTTGTTCAGCATTTTTGGCTGGCTTGTTAATTTCAGTTGGGAGATCAAACTGAAGAGCAGGTGAATTGATTTCGGAGGCTTTGAAGGTGGGCTCCGGGGGTAATATTGGTTGTCTTGGGCCTGAAATGTAGGCTCACTAGGAGATTTGTGAAATGTAGCAGGGGAGGTGCTACAAAAACAGGAGTCATAGGTGGAGGAAGGTACGGAACTGGTTTTGGAGGTGGAGACTGTGGTGTCTGAGAGGTGGTGCCTCGGTAGTGCTGATAAATGGGGAAACTTGGGGATAATTCAGAGGTGATATTATCCTGAGTTTGGATTATTGATGGAGCAGGGTTATTTGGGTAAGATGGGGGCAACTGTCCTGTAGACCAAGCTTGATACATTTCTGCCATTTGCTGCTTGAGCTTAAGCATTTCTTCTTTCATTTTCCCGACATCCATCTCTTCTATCTCCATACTTGTGTCAACATCTGGGATAGACATACTTTCGGGTATTGGTCCTTTTGATCTTGTGTGATAGTGATAATATGCCAGTATACTCTTTAGAGAAACTAACTGGTTGAATTCTGAAAATGAACAAACTTGTTAGTTTCGAGAGTTTAACACATATATAATCACACGTTGAGATGCAATGCTCCTAGACAAATAATCCCTTTCTATTATGCATTCGCTCGGTTGCTTGTATCGTCCCAGCTTTTGAAATTTTTTATTGTTATTCACTTTTATCTATTACAGATATCTTTATCGTGGTGGTCGACTCTTAGAGATTGCCTATGTATTATGTCAAACATGAATCAGACCTTGCGTAGTTCGGACCAAAGTCAATCATGTTTATTTATTACACAAAGATGGAATTACATTCGAAAACTTTAAGAAAATAGCTTGAAACACACACACTTAAATCAGAATAAAAGATACAATTCATAACATCTCACAAAATGCCCCACTTTCCACTTTTGTTCTCTAATATTGGATTATCTGCTCAATGTGGGGCTTGACCTGGATGGCCTCCCAGCGTACGATACATCCTTTCCAACTCTATTGCTAGATGACGAGCAAAAGTGGGCGCATGCTCTGTAAACCTTTCATAATCCATTCCTTGGCAGTTTACATAACTTTGAGATGTGAAGACTGCCAAGTCGTGGACTTGTGCCCTGAAACCTTGGAGACGTTGGTCTTGGTCTTGCAATTGCTGCTGACGAGTGGTGGCTATGTCTCTGACATGGTTTTCACGATCTAAAGCTGATTCTAATAGAGCTCGGAGTCTGGCCTGCTCTAATATTGCTTGTGATCTTTCCCTGTCGAGGTCTGCTTGTTGGTATTCTCTGTTGCATCTTCTTGCCTCTTCTAGTTGTGCACGAAGCTGGTCTTCTGATTGCATCCAATAATCTTTTTCCTTCTTGAATTGAGCCTTGTCTTTTTCGGATTGCCTATCCTGGCGTTCCTTGTTAGATCTGGCTTCTTCATTTAATTGTTGGATCCTTTCTTTTGCTTTGCTCAATGCCCTTTCGTTTTCTGCAAGAATGGAATCATAATCTTGCATTTTTTCGAAGAGATTGGCGATGGTTTTTTGATCTTTCCAGCTTCTCTTTGGCGTTTCAGAGACTCTTTTCATTTTTTGGAATCGAGCATGAAGATTTTCATTCTCACAAGCTAGACTCTTTTTCTCGTCTTTGGCTTCTTGTTCTTGCAAATCTTTCTCCAAACTGAGGCTTCTTAGATTTTCTTTTAGGGCATGGATAGTGGCTTTGTACCCTTTTTCTTTTTCTCCCCAGATTAACCGCTCTTGGATTTTATCATTGAAATTTTGAACATGGGGTCTTTTTGTTGGCCTTTTTAGCTCAGGTTCCGGTACATCATCCATGCGAGACCGTTTTTCGAACCACCTTGCATATCCAGGATTTATCTCACCCTTGGTAGCGTCTAGGACTTGAGTATCACTTTTCAAGTATCGGCACCCATTCCACATCTGCTGAAGTAGAGCTTCGGGAATAGTGGCTTCTGGGTGTAATTCGATTACTTGCATACTCAAATCTTCCTCATCAGGAACTATTTGATATCTCCCTAGTTGCCTTAGGACTCTTAGTGGTGCATATGGCTGAATGCTTCTCAATCCCAATAGTAGTAGATAATTATTTGAGGTTGACATATGTATTACTTCTCTCATCGGGAGCCATCCCAGAGTCCATTCAATTTGATTTGCCGTTAAAGCCTTTAGATGAGATACCCATGCTTCTATCCCTTCTGGAGCTTGGTAATTTTTTGTTCTTTCCTCATAGCTCTCGATGCAATTAGCTTTGTTCGACCCATACTGTATGATCTTGGGTTGTTGTTGGAGATGTTCAATCACCCACATTTGCAACAAAATTTTGCATCCTTCGAAAACCTTCGCTCCTGATTTGCATAAAGTCAAAGCCCGATAAATATCTGACAGAATGATGGGGACAAGGGTGTGATTTTCTTTAGTGGTGAGGATTTGCACAATTTTTGCGGTGCGAATATCAATTGTTCCCTCTTTATTTGGGAAGACCATGACTCCTAGAAAAGCCACCATGAAAGCAAATCGTCGGTGCATCTGCCAAGTGTCTTTGTTTTTCTTATTAGTAAGGCCTTTCTCATGAATTTCGAACCCATCTGACTTTCCAAATCTGGAATACAAAAAGTTGAAGGAACAACATCCATTGATGACATTGCTTTTCCTGATTTGACTGCTGATGTTCAGAAGACCGAAGAATCGATGTATTGAAGGAGCCTTTGTGAATATCAAGCTTTGATTTCTTAAACTTCCGTCAAAACCAACATAGCCAGCTACCTCCTCTAATGTAGGAGTAAGCTCGAAGTCAGAGAAACGAAAAACATTGTGAACAGGGTCCCAGAAAGTTACTAATGCCGTAATCAGATCATCCCGAGGCTCAACTTTCATAATGTCCGTGAGATTTCCCAAATGCTTGACGACCCATTTTTGACCGTCTTCGCCCAAATCATACCACCACATTTGAAGCTGACATAGAAATTCCTCCGTACTTGTGGATGAGGGGCTTTGTGTGGTGCTCATTTTGTATCTGAAATTTAATTTTAATAAAGTCAAAATTTATTTTGGAAAATTTATACTAAAAATTATTTTCGAATTTTTTTTTTATTAAATATTTTTATTTCAAAATTTAAAACTATTTTTTTTCGAAAATTTTAAAACAACCCATTTTATTCCTTGCTTCTTACCATGATTTTATTTTAAGCTGGTCAACAAGCATGTTCGAGGCAAATGAATGCACAAGTAGCAAGTAGGATGCATCATGATGGTCTTTTAATTTTGGGTTCACCTGTCCTAGACAGACCCAACCCCTGTGTTGAGTCTCCAAGGGCAAATGCATATGATGCAAATATTCGTTCCTACTAGGGATCCGGTACATGGCTGAGTTATTCTAAGTGTAAAACCTTAGGTTGATTGTTCTAAACCTGGCTTACCCAAACGGACAGTTTGAGCCGAAGTGGGGGTAACGTACCGGGAGCACGAAAGTCTGCCCGACCTAGTTACTTGTCCCAACTCCGTCTTATTTGGTATGACTTTAACAGAAAGGTGGGTCACGCGCACGTGTACACCATAAATTCAGAAGACTCAGAAAGAAGGGGGTTTCGTAGCAGTTGTATATATTCACAATTCAAATAATATTAAAGCGGTAAAAAAAATTTAGCATATTAGCATATAAACAGTTGAAAATTATATAGTAAGTAAAGCCGATAAAAACAGATATTTTAAGCTTGAATTCTTTAAACCCTGAACCAGAGATTCTGGGTTTTGTCCCCAGCAGAGTCGCCAGAGCTGTCGCACCTCCTTTTCGCCGCGCCCGCAGGGCGCGTGGGGAGTTTTCTCCAATTGAAGGACAGTCGAAACGGGATTTGTTTATTTGTTTTAGAGTCGCCACCTGGGAATTTTAAGGCGTCCCAAGTCACCAATTATAATCCCTGAATCGAGGAGAATATGACTCTGTTTATTATTCTGCGAACCAGAAATCCTGAGTAAGGAATTCTGTTAATCCGGAAGAAGGTGTTAGGCATTTCCGGATTCCGTGGTTCTAGCACGGTCGCTTAACTGTTTTTATTATTGGCTTAATTACCTTGATTTTATTAAATACATTGATGTTACATGTTTTTACTACCGCTTATTGATGACCCTTCTTTGAATCGAATTACGCGTACGTATATTCGTGTTAAAAAAATTGCGGACTTGTGTCACGCGTACGTGTACACAATAACTTTTTATAATATATTTATTAAGCAATCATTTTTCGAAATTGTGTTGGATCAAAAATATTTGTTTTTCTTGAATAATGAACCGTACATCTCGGGTTTTTATGAAATTGATTTAACGCCTTTTGGAAAAATCCTTTTATTAAATATTCGTTCGAAATTGCGCGTACGCATAATCCGAATTTTTGCTTTTAAAAATATAATCAGGGTACGCGAACGTATCCCTAATTGTGCAAAATATTCGTAATGATATTAGGGATTTTCCACAAATTGTTTATTATATCTATACATTTTTATGTGAAAATCATGATAAATTCCCATTTAAGGTGCCCTTAAATTCTTTGAAAAGAATTTACAATTTATTAAATGTTGACCGTTGATTATATTTTCCGAATATAAGTTATATTCATTTCAACTATTCAATTTCAAAGGACAGAATACAAATATGATTAATATTATTTAAAAAAAACAAATATGACATATATATATATATATATATATATATATATATATATATATATCAAAGAATAAATTGCATATAAAACTGAAAATGAATGATTCATAAAGGAAGGAAATATTTTCCAAATTTTTTTTTCATGATTTACTTAATGCAAATTCTATTTCTAATTACCATTGATATCAAGTGTTGCAATTGGTACTTATACATCTCGTTTCATTCTCATATAATCGCTTTTAATCTAATAAGCCTAATTATTTGATCAATTTGTCTTATGAAGGTATATAGGTATCGAGTTTATAAGAAAGGAATTATTATACAAGTTAATTCAATAAAATTACCTTACATGCAACTTAACTGTATATCGTAAACATTCATAACATTTTAACATTGTAACAAGCTACATCATATCACCTTTCGCCAACGTTTATACACACATCTATTATCTTATAAAAATATACCAACAACACCATCTTAACCTTATTTAACAATAAATATCACTACTGTAATTTTCTTGGCACTTCTACATCACTTCTTGCTTAACTAACAACAAAATTAAATAATGACCAACATTCATGCCATATTCCCTACTTTGACAATTTAATATGATTAAACTAATGAGATAATGAGCTAATATTATTACAAATCTTTATACGAACTTTCAAAGTAAGACAATTAGCTCATAGCTATCAAATTGAATTCACTACTAATTAACTAACATAAAACAAAAATGAAATTTAAATTGATGAACTTGGACAAATAGAAAACAGAATTTCAATTCAAACTTCATTGATGAGTCATGTTGAATCTCTTTCCAACTTAAAATTTAAAAGACATGTACCTGGTATTGGAAAACAAGAGAAGATGAAGCTGAGAAGCAGCAACAGTAGTAACAATGTAGCACAACAACGACAGTCCAGCAACACAGGAATAGACCAGTAACAGTAGGAATAGTAGTAAACCAGGAGACTATAAACGACTCCAAGTATAGAGAAGAAGTAAAAGGCAGGAAGGTTCTGACTATTTCAGATCTTAAGCGAGGCAATGAAACAGTAACTATTCTTTTCAACTTCAAAACTCTCCAAAATGAATTCTGTCCCTGTATATTCAGTTTATCCAGAATGTATATCGGGTGTATACTTCTCACTCCGCCCCCTCTTTTTTTTTCTTCTCTCTATCTAGTTTTTCCTCTCTTTTTTTTCACCCTTCTTCCTAAATTTTCTCTTCTATTTATAGCAAAATTTTCGAAATTTTCAGATTTATTTTTTTATTTTTTTATTATTTTTTTAATTAAAAGAAATCCCACTTACAAATTGCTTTTATTTTTTTAGAAAAAAGAAATCCCACCTTTATTTACTTTTATTTTTAAAATTCCAACTTTAATTACTTTATCTTATTTAAAATCCCACTTTTTATTTTTTTTTAAAAGAGAATCTCACTTTATTTAACTTTTCTTTAAAAAACAAACCACTATCTTTTCTTTTTCTTTTAAAAATGCTACTTTCAATTACTTTAAATTTTTTTAAATTTTCAGATACCTTTATATTTATTTTTTAATTCCAACCTTCTTTTACTTTTAAATTTTTTTTTTTTTTTAAACTTTTTTTTTTTTTAAATTTTCTACATTCTTTTACTTTTTTTTTTTTTAAAAAAAACATTCCCGAAATTATTATATATGTTTTTTTTTAAAAAATAAAAAATAAAAATAAAAAAAATAAAATAAAATATTTTCGGATTTTTTTTATATATAAAAAAAAACAAAAAATAAAACTATTAATAGTGATAATTCACCTTTTATTTTTTATTTTTTTGGTTTTGTTTTGTGTTGGACAAAAATGAAGATGGGGTGTTGGGTTAATGGAGCGGACCGGGTCGACCCGGTTTGAAACGGACCGGGTCATGGGGAAAGTTGGGCAATTATTTGGGCCTGTGGTTTGAAATTGAAGAAGTGGCCCAATCCGATTTTTCTTTGTATTTTTGTTCTCTTTTCTTCTTTTATTTTTCTAAAACTAAATTATAAAAGTACTTAAATTATTATTAAGAACTAAATTAAGTTATAAAAGCGCAAATTAACTTCCAATAACAATTAACGCACAATTAAGTAATAATTAAGCATAAAATTGTTCATTTGGACATTAAATGCTAAAAATGCAAAAGATGCCTATTTTTGTATTTTTTTATTAATTTAACAAATAAACATGTATAGACAGACATACAAATAGTTACACAAAATATCACAAAAATTGCACACCAAGAAAAATTATTTTATTTTTTGAATTTTTTGGGAGTAATTCTCATATAGGGCAAAAATCACGTGCTTACAACCACGAACTTCTTCAAGCATGCATCTTCAGTCTTGTACTTATTCTCAAGTGTGTCCTATAATTCTTTCGAAGTATTCATCGCACTATACACATTGTACAAGTCATCCTCTAAAGCGCTTAAGATATAGCCTTTGCAAAGAAAATCTGCTTGTTCCCACACCTCAACAATCATGAATTTCTCGTTGTCTGGCATGTCCGCAGCCGGCACTGGAGGTTCTTTACTGGTGAATTTCTGCATACCAAGTGTGGTAAGCCAGAAGAACACCCTTTGCTGCCATCCTTTGAAGTTGGCTCTAGAAAGTTTCCCCAATTTTTGAGCCGGTGGAAAAACAGCCCGGCTTGACGAGGCTATCGTTGTTGCCGCAACAGTCGAAGAAGAATTTCTGTTATCAATTGCCATTTCTCACTGTCAACAACAAAAGAGTTCAATTAATGGAAAAACCAGAACAGTAAACAATACTGTAATTAACAATAAACAGTACGTATGATAAATAAATACCAAAGTTTTTATATACTGTTTCACATAAAACGATGAAGTTTTTATGTTCTTCAAATCATTTTTTGAATTTCAATATTCTGATGAAGTTTTTATATCTTCAAATCAAAATAGTAAAATTCGGAAGGAGTAGAAAATCACACAGGTTTTAATCTCCACAAACAGAATACAGAATATAATAAAATAATTTTCTTAGTTTCCTTAAGAATGTTATGCAATCTATATTGTAGTAATAAACAATAAAACGGTAAACTTTCTGGAAAAACAGAAACAGAAAGTTAGTAGAACTAGAACGACAAAATAAATTCTGGAAAATAGTATAGAATAAATCGAGCCCATTAAATACACAGTGTGTCCTTAAGGGAATTATTCCCCTCAAGTACCCCCGAGGTGTTGGAATATATCCTCCCAAGATAGAACGATTTAACTCACCAGAGTGTTGGTACCAAAAACGTCGATGAACAACGAACCACTCGAAGGCTGTAAAACACACTGAAATTTTTATGTGTAGAAAAAGAAGAAGAAGATTAGAAAATTTCGTAGGTAAAGATTATGGGATTCAAGGAATATTTATAGACCATTTGGCACTGTTTCTGAAAAGGTTTGCAACCTTTCAGAAACAGTCATAGCTGTTGGAACAGGAGTGAAACGGAAATATTGCGGGAAACAACAAACAGATTTAAAATAATTCGGGAAAGAAAATGAACCAGACCGGACAGGGTCGTGGGTCATAGCTTATTCCGGATTGAATTTTCATTAATTAATTAAATAATTGAAATGAACTTTGTCCAAAAAGATTAATCAATCGATCTTTGACCGAATCCGAAGTTGAAGCCGAGCCAAGCGAGCGACGGCGGCGACGGCGCGAGGCTTGCCTTCTTCTTAACTCTTTAAGAGCTAGAAGAAGAGCAATTGTATATATACCATCAAAATCCTTTTCTTCTTCCAATATGAGACAATGTTCCTTTTCCAAGGAGGGAAACTCAAATATTTCATTTTCCCTCCATTTCCCATTCACCCTCTTTAAGCTACACAAGCTTAAAAGCCCAACATCAACTTATAGGAAACATGCCATAAGTTGATAAATAAATATATAAGTAGAAAATGTAGGTTTGCTCCATGTAGCATCTTCTTCACGTGATGTATCTTGACTGTATCATTTGTGCCTTATACAACCACCTCTTCTTGTCCTCCGGTGGTGAATGACGATGAATATACCAACCATTGTGTAGTTTAACCATGTTGAGCCTCCATTTGAACAAATTGAAGCTATCAATTTCATCTTTTGAGCTTCTGGACACCCTCATGACTTCATAAATATAGCTTGCATCCGATTTGAACCACTTTTTGAGCAAATAAAGGTTATTATCACTGTTGTTGCTATCTCCTTCAAAACCCATGCTCACATGTAGTCGATTGGAGCCTAGATGCACCTGGCGCCGCGAGCCTAGAAGCGAGGAACATCTCGTGTTGGACCTGGTGGAGCGAAGATTAACGCGAGGTGGAAGGGGCGTGAGGCTGGATATACTGCGAGAGGAAGCTCGCATCAGGTTGGGCATTGCCAGAAGTACAACGTGAGGAAGCAGGCGTCTGAGCTCGCGTCGCTTCGCCTGTAGCAATCTAGGCAACTTTAAGCGGGCTAATTTGAACCTTTCTCTAGCTAGCTTGCTTTTATGAGTTCAAGATAGGTGAAGAATTAGTGGCCATGCCAATTTGTAAAGTAGAGCTTTCCAGTTACACTCATTAGGTCAATATGGCATTCCACGTTTGTGCCAAGTGAAATCCACCTTGCTTGCCATGTATGAGGCTTCTTCACTTTTCCATTTAGTGTAATTGAGCTGGTCTATGCACTGGCTACTCCTAAGGGAATGAGCATCAAGGATGCTAATACCACCATTATAGGTTTGGCCAAAACATAGAATCCAACTCCTTCATGTGTACCTGCAAAATAGTAAACATTGTTAGTAAAAAGTAACTCCTTACTCTCCTCTTTACAGATTTGAGTAGGAATCTCAATGAGTGTAACCCCATCTCCAGTAAGACCTTGAGTTATCTTCATCATCATCACCATCCATACTATTGAACCACTCCATCTCCAATCCCCCATATAATATATTTTCCTCATCATTAATTGTATGATCTAACGTTCCTTACCCTAACGTATGATATTTGACTCTCATCACTGTTTAATATCCTCCTCCCACGGGTGTCCAGTTCACCAAATGAGGTAGCCTGGATAATTGAATTCTGCTCCAAGGTTAACAAGGTGATCTGCTAGCTTATTTCCTTCCCTAAGTACATGCAATATTTCAACAACACAACAAGCTATGAGCTTTTTGATCTCTACCACTTGTACCACTATATTACATGGAGGTTCCCATACTTCATCCAATATTCTCTCCATCAATAATGAATCAGTTTCAACCAAACAAGGAGTGAGTTGGGAATGTACAATGTACTTGAGTGCTTCAAGGATGGCTTTGACTTCAGCTATGTTGTTTGTGGCATCTTGAATCTCATGTGCCTGAGCATATAGCAAGTCACCAACCCCATCTCTAATTAAAAATGTATATGAAGCACTTCCATCACTGCATCTACATGCTCCATCAGTATTACATTTTATCCACCCTGCAGGAGGCATTTGCCATAAAACCCTAGTATACTTCAATCTATGTATGTGAGACTTCGATTTGTCATGCAAGTCTGGCACAATGGCAGTGACACCTGAGAAAGTTGGCCTGCTCACCTTTAGTAGCAAATGAATAGAGGAAGAAACTTGATAGATCAACCTGTTGATGGACACATTCTTTCCATTCACGCCTGAATTCCTCATCTTCCACAAGTGCCAAACTATCAGTGATGGTATAGCTTGGTAGACAGTTTTGAGGCTAGTGTTGACTAGCTTCCTTCACCATTCATCGATCACCTGAATTAGCAGCTTCTCTTCAATATTGATCCCAGCAGGCGCATTAAAATACTTCCACATAAACCTAGCAACTGGAAATGTGAAGAAGTCATATGCAAATGTTTTCTCTTTAGGGTTTCTGCAACACCAAAACCTAGATGGAAGTAGGTATTCCATTCTTCTAAGTGATTCATAAACTAGTAGTTTTGCTTTCCATAATCTCCACATGAAGAATAAGATATTAAATGGCAACCCCGTCACCCAAATGAACTTGTAAAGCTTGCTCTCCTGTCTTTTCTTCCTAATATATTGCCAGGCAGACTTCACAGAAAATTGGCCTTTTGACTCAAGATACCACCATGGTTTGTCCTTCATGTCATGAACATGAGGTGGATCAATACTCTCCAATATATGCTCAGCAATATCTTCAGGTAATAAGTCCCTCATCAGGCCTTCATTTCATTTCCCATCCTCCATGAGATCATAGACTTGTGTGATTTTTGCATCATACCAATGATCTGGCCCTGAAGCATGGTAACGTGTCCCAAGTCCTGTCCAGTTGTCATACCAAAAGAAAACATTGCCACTTATAATCTGCCACCATATTTGATGCTTAATTAGCTCCCTAATTTCAATCATCTTTATCAATACATGTGAGTCATACTTCCAAGGTACTAGTGCTTCATTGATCTTCTTGTAGTATTTATTCCTCATAAAAGTAAATCACAATGTAGTCTTTGTTATGAAATTTCACCATAGCTTAGCAAAAGATGCCTTAGATACATCATGAAGAGATCTAAAGCCTAAGCCACCTTCCTCCTTAGGTAGACTTAGAGTATCCCATGAAGCCCATTGTTTAGACTAACATTGTGTGCTAGGCAACCTAACACAACCATAAAATACAAAAGAACTGCAATAAATGACTAACAGTAGAATAATAACATAATATAAAAGTAATTTTGAGATAAACATGATAAGTCTAAAACTAACATCTAACGCAAACAATCCCAAGATATGGAGTCACAAGTACATAAGCTTCTAGAGTTGCTAAATACACTATTTTGAAAGAAGTTCAACACTCCCAAAAGATAAAAACAATATAATAAAAATAAGAAGATGATACTGAGGCATGCGAAGGGAATGCAGCTCTACCCCGAATCACCTGTCCGGTATCCTCTAAGCACCTCTTAGGATTCTGCTGGTACCGATATTTGGATCTATATAAGAAGGGAAAAAGTGTAGTATGAGTACAACCGATCCAATTTACTCAGTAAGTGTCAAGCCTAACCCCGACAAGGTAGTGACGAGGCTAAGACAAGATACCTACAGTGAACCTGTGCAATTATATATCAAAAAGTAACGAAATAACGGATAGAGTATCAAATATAATAACCGAATAATGACAAGTGAAAGGGATAACAAGTACACAAGTAAAGGGGCATAAAATGGAAACATAGAGTAAAGTGTCACTGGGTATGCTTCTTTCAAAAGTAAATAACGAAACCACAAAGCCAAGTCCATATTCCAAATATCAAAGTAAAGAGTAATGAAATCAACAAAATTGCACAACATCACTCTCCATGATTTTACTCTCATGCAGAACATGCCATTTCTGTGAGTCCATTATGCGACCATAAAATTACTCCGCGGACTGCATATCTGCCACAGAGTGAAACAGGAGAAGCTCAAAATTTGAAGGTCACTTTACGGTCCATTATGCGAATGCATAACTATTCCGCAGGCAGCACTTCCATTGCAAATCCAGCATGAGAAAATTCTGGAGGAAAATTTTGCGGTGTGTTATCCGATTGCATAACTGATCTGCGGACCACAAATCGACCGCATACGTGTTTAGACCACCCCTATTTTGGAGAACGATTTTGCGGTCCCTTTCTTGGACTGCAGACCTGTTCTGCGGTGCACTATGTGATCTCATAGTTGAGTTTGGAGGGTCCATTTTATGTTTTTATAACCCGACTCTACTTGATTAAAAGCCAATTGGGCTCGTTTTGAAGGCAAAATCAGTCATTTTAGTGAGTGGGAGGGCTAGCTAGAGAGGAAAAGTAAAGCTCAATCACTTCAACACTCCACTCTTTGATCAAGCCTTTGGAATTCAAGGGGAAAACTTTCAAGGACTCATTTAAGAGGTAAGGTTCTACTCTCTAACCTTCAATTTCGAAATTTGGGCTGATTATAGGTCGGGGGAAATGTGGTTCTTGAGTATAAGAGTTAATTGTGCATAAATGTGCCAATGGAGATGGTAGAGAGGTTGTTGAACATTAATGAGTGGCCTATTGATGTGGAGATTGGCTGTGGGGTTAAGAATCACCATCATAGGACCCTATAGTCAAATTTGTACCCCTAGTGTTTGATAAAATTCCCGAATGAGATAAACACATGAACCCCTTCCTAATTATGGTTCAATTTTGTCATATCTCTAATAGATTGAAGTGGGTAAAAGTTTTGGAACATTGTAGTAATCTAAGAAAAGCTCAAATGAGGTATATTGACTAAACTCTTCCCATAGAATCGGATTTCTCAAAATTCTTGCAAACTTCGATTATGATTTGATCAAGTTCCTATTTCCATCATTATGTGTGCTGCTATGGTTAGTTGGTCCAAATGCCTATAGTTTGATTCATATTAAGATGTATAATGCTATGCCCCTCTTTTATGCTTATCCACAATATGTTTTGAATTCTTACATGCCTATGAACTGAAGGTATGATTTTCCTCAATATTTCAAATATCCTTAAGTGTTTTAAGATGATCCTTGAAAGGTAAAGAAATAATGAAAGTACGAATTGTGAAATGCGGCCGTCATGCCAAAAATGATGATTTACATATGAGGCCAAGAGTGCCACTGAAAATGAAAGAAAGTATGAAAGTATGTGAAAAGTATATGATCCTTTTTTTATGAATGCTTTTGGGAGTATCGTTAGGTCACCGAGGAGGGCTGGGTCATAAATACCCAAACTTGAAACTACATGTGCCGGTGTAGGGATTAATTGAGGGGTAAATTCAAATTATATTATATTGAGATCATTCCCCTTAATTGGGATGAGTTGAGTTGAGATCTAGAAAGACCATGTCGACCCAAACGACATTGTGGTGAGATGGCTTAGCCGATCGGGCAGAGATCGAACGCCATGCCATACATATGGTGGTGTTGTGTACTATGTCCACCCTCACACTTTGGGGTAAGATGGCTTAGCCGATCGGGAAGAGATCAGACTCCGTGCTATAAGAACGGTGGTGTATCGGTGCTAAAGATCTCTCAACCTAAAACATTAATTTTACTTGAAGATTTACCCCACTCTTGACTTGGTATTTTATTGTTATTTGGTTTTCTCATTGATTTCATGTTTCTCTCCCTTTGTATTGCTACTATATTCATTGAGATCGCATTTAACTTTACATACTAGTACTATTACATATATACTAACGTCCTTTTTATCAGGGGCACTGCATATTTAATGGATGCAGGTGGTTCCACAGCAGTGGCATCGATCATTGATAGCGGTTCATCCTCTCCTCAGCTGACTTGGTGAGCCCTACTTTATATCGGGGTCTTGTGTCTTTTGCTCCTTGTTCATCATATTTTGAGGTATAGCTTGGCCTTATTACCGTCACTTTTATATTACTCTCATGTTCCATTTAAAGGCTCCGTAGACATAGTGTAGGTTGTATTTTGATTTGATAAAGCCAAACTAGAAATGTTGTACTTGTAACACATGTTTCCACCTTTAAACTACAAATGTGAGATATATTTTGGGAATTGTAAGTGGAGTTTTGAAAAGAAATGAAATTAGTATTGTACATGTTACTCTCTTGCCGTCTAATTTGTGATATTCATCTTCGCATTTTTCATGGGTCAAGTCATGTAAAAAGCATCAAGTAGGCTTGTTTGACTGGAATATCTCGGTTGAGCGACAATCGCACTCCCCAAAGTCTGGGCGTGACAATAAGAATCTTCCAACAACTAGCATCAACAACCAATCAACAATTCAACGATCTCAACACCACCACCACCACCACCAACCCAGTAAAATTCTACTAGTGGGATCTGGGGAGCGTAGAATATACGCAGGCCTTACCCCTACCCCGGAGGGGATATGAAGGCTATTTTCGGGAGACACTCGGCTCAGAGACGATAGATCTATGACAACAAAACCCGAAAAATAATATCAGTAACATGAGAGACAACAAATAAATGGAAAAGCAGTAACACAAATATTATGAAAAAGTATGAAGCACAACATAAATCGATAGCAGGTCTAGACAAAACACTATCATACTCGTCGGTACAAAGAGGGAAACTGGGACAAAGGGGAAAACCGCTCGACTACCCCTTAACCTACAACCCTAATTCTCGACCTCCACACCTTTCTATCAAGAGCCATGTCCTCAAAAATTTGGAGCTGCCCCATGTCCTGTCTGATTACCTCGACCCAATACTTCTTAGGCCGCCCTCTACCCCTTCATATTCCTGCCAAAGCCAACCGCTCACACCTCCTAATTGGGGCATCTAGGCTTCTCCTCTGCATGTATCCGAATTATCTAAGTCGCGCTTTCCGCATCTTGTCGTCCACTAGAACCACGCCCACCCTCTCCTGAATATCTTTATTCCTAATCTTATCCAGCCTAGTATGCCCACACATCTATTTCAACATCCTCATTTATGTAACTTTCATCTTCTAGATATGTGAATTCTTGATTGGACAATACTCAACCCCATACAACATGGCTGGTCTAACCACCGCTCTATAGAACTGACCTTTGAGTTTCGGTGGCGCATTCTTGTCACACAAGACTCCAGACGCTAACCTCCATTTCATCCACCCCACCTCAATACAGTGCGTAACATCCTCATCGATCTTCTGATCACCTTGGAAATTTGACCCTAAGTACTTAAAACTTTCTCTCTTGAGGATGACCTGTGAGTCAAGCCTGACTTCCACATTCGCTTCCCCCGTCACGTTGCTGAACTTACATTCCACATATTCTATCTTAGTCCTACTCAACTTGAAACTTTTAAACTCTAGGGCCTGCCTCCATATCTCTAGTCTCCCATTAACGTCTCATCGCGTCTCATCAATCAAACTATATCATCAACAAACAGCATACACCATGAAACCTCACCTTGGATATGGTGTGTGAGTGCATCCAGCGCCAGGGTAAATAAGAACGGTCTGAGCGCAAATTATTGGTGTAACCCCATAACCACCGGAAAAGGCTTTGAGTCACCTCCCACAATCCTAACCCGAGTCATAGCTCCATCATACATATCCTTTATTGCCATAATGTAAGACACCAGCACACCTTTCACCTCCAAACATCTCCAAAGGACATCCCTAGGACCTTGTCATACGCCTTCTTTAGGTCAATAAATACCATATGCAAATCCCTCTTCCTATCCCTATATTGTTCCACCAACCTCTTGATAAGGTGGATAGCTTCTGTAGTAGAACGACCTAGCATGAACCCGAACTGGTTTTCCGATATAGACACCGCCCTCCTTATCCTTCCTTCCACCACCCTCTCCCAAACTTTCATGGTATGACTTAGTAACTTGATACCCCTATAGTTGTTACAATTCTGGGTATCACTTTTGTTCTTGTACACCAGAACCATTGTACTCCACACCACTCATCAGGCATCCTCTTCGTCCTGAAGATAACATTAAACAACCCAGTCAACCACTCCAAGCCTACTCTACCTGCATATCTCTAAAACTCTACTGGAATCTCATATGGTTTGGTCGCTGACTCATCTTACCCATCGCACCCATGACCTCCTCAATCTTAAAGCACCTAAAATACCTAAAGTCACGGTGGCTCTCGGAGTGCCCCAATTGCCCTAACACGATGTTTTCATCCCCCTCTTCATTTAGAAGTTTATGAAAGTACGACTGCCATCTTTGCCTAATCTGGGCCTTCTCTATCAATACTCGACCGTCCTCGTCTTTGAAGCACCTCACTTGATCCAGGTCGCGAGTCTTCTTCTCTCTTGCTTTGGCTAACCAAAATAACTTATTGTCCCCACCTTTATCCCCAAGTTCCTCATACAACTGACCAAATGTAGCATTTTTAGCCTCTATGACTGCTAATTTCGCCTCCTTCCTAACCTCCTTATATCTTTCTCTGTTTGCTCTCCTCTGATCCTCGTCAGTGCTCTCTACTAACTTAATGTAAGTCACTTTCTTGGCTTCCACTTTACCTTGGACCACGTCATTCCACCACCAGTCGCCTAGGTGCCCGCCGGAGTAACCTTTCAAAACTCCCAACACCTATGTCGCTTCCTCTCTTATACAATCCGATGTCACCGTCCACATAGCGCTAGCATCCCCACCATTCTTCCAGGAACCCATAGTCGTCAGCCGCCCCTCCAAATCTCGCGCATTATCCTTAGTCAAAGCTCCCCACCTGATCCTCAACTGACCCCGTACAAACCTCTTCTTCCTCTTTATCAAGATACCGACATCCATCACTATGAGCCTATGTTGAGTCGCAAGGTTCTCACTCGGGATCACCTTTCATTCCTCGCACAACCCCCTATCACACCTTCCGAGGAGGAGATAGTCAATTTGAGTTCACAATCACCAACTCAAAAGCTCTAGCAAAATCCAATAGTGAGGTACCACCCCCATTTCTATCACCAAAGCCGAAGCCACCATGCACCTCACCATAACCACCAGTAGACGGCCCAATATGACCATTGAAATCCCCTCATATGAATAACTTCTCCATAGGCAGAATACCCTGCACCACCTTATCCAGCACCTCCCAGAAGCGCCTTTTAACCTCATCGTTCAAGCCCGTTTAAGCGTAAGCGCTAATGACATTTAGGGTGCTCCCTCCAACTACTACCTTAATTGCCATCAATCTGTTATTCACCCGCCTAACCTCTACCACCGACTCTCTGATATCCCTATTCACCAAAATGCCCACTCCGTTCTTGCGCTTCACGACTTCAGAGAATCACAATTTATACCCGTCTGCATCTCTCGCCTTCGATCCTACCCACCTAGTCTCCTGCACGCACGCGATATTGACCTTCTGTTTTGGAGAATCTTTGCCAGCTCTATAGACTTACCTATCAATGTCCCTATATTCCACGATCCAATTCTCAACCTACAGGCGATCTTGTTCTTTTTACCCCCTTTGGGCCTCGTCCCACCCCCTGACCCTTACCCTACCCCCTCCCCACCACTCGACCTCCCCGAGGACATGACCCTACTCTGCCATTACAAACTATAGTCTCTATACCTACGAAGGTCTAAAATTGAAAAAGAAAAAAATACCACACAGAACAACAACAGGCGCAAATAGTAACTACAAGCCCAATACTAGACTAACTAGACTAATACGAAATATTACGGCAACAAAGTAATTAACACAGGAGACAGAGAAATATGAGGCGGGAGGTACCAATTCACGCGAATAGAACTTGAAACTTTTGACTTGGTATACTCCCGATGTGCGGAACCCAGCGTATATCTGCTGCTCTACTACTTGTGTGCGCGCACTTCCCTACCGCCGCCAAACAACCACAAAAGTGATACCTGCAAAACGCACAAACACCCATGGAACCAAGATGAGAGAATATATCTTCTGCGAATCACAATCTCTAATTTCGATTCCGTAATCTGATCTCCGATGGACACTCTTTTACCATCGCCAGAAGTTTCCTCTTTATAACAGTAGATTTGAACAAAACCCACAATAGGTACCCTCTCTCTCTCTATATATATATATCCCAATACACAGAAAATATATAGTAAATGTTACTTGAAATTGTCTGAAAAAATGGAGTTGATATAGAATTGGGGATTTCTTGATTTGAAGGTTAGAAGATTTCGAAAGATTGTTTTTTTAGATATCTTTCGTTCCTCAAAGATTTATATATAAAGCTCCAATTTTGTGCACACACGAAAAACAAAGATAGGAATGAAGAAACCCAGCTATTCAACGATCTCAACACCAATATCTCAATAATATTAAATATAGAGAATAACATGAATATGAGAAATTAAAGAATTAAATAATCTGTCTAAAGCATGGAAGACATAATACACAAATAATATGGCACAAATAAGGCTAATTCTACCCGTATGCTAATCCCATGGCCAACATATATACACCCATCACCTTACATATATGCCAGCTCTAACACAGAGATCGCATAGCAAATAGACTCGATTCTACCATATTTTCCTCAAATAAAGGTTAACCATGAAACTTACCTCTTTTCGGAATACAATCAACAACCCAACACTATTTTTCTTTAGAACAATCCTCCAAACCAATCGAATCTAGTTAAATATTATTCAAACAAGTCAAAACAAGCTTTAGAATCTGCCCTCGAATGAAAAAGATTCTATCTTTACCATAATTGGAAAAGTCAACCCGGGCCCACGTGGTCAAAATTCGAAATTATGACCAAATCTCGATTAGCCATTCACCTTCAAGCCCGGATGTGCTATTTGTTTCTAAATTTAACCTCAATTTGAGGTCTAAATCTCAATTTTAAAAAATCCCTAAATTCTACCCAATATCCCCGCTTTCTACTTTGAAATTCTTAGATTTGATAATGAAATTCATGAAAAAGTAATTGAAATTGAACAAAAGCAAGTTAAAATTACTAGCCTATGGATTTGGGAAGAAATTGTTCTCCAAAAATTGCCTCTATGGGGTCTAGGGTTAAAAATGGTGTATAATAAGCTAATCTCGAAATTTTCTCTTTTTACCCAAATGCAGATATCGCAATTGCAAACTCTTATTGCAATATTTGCAAATGCGACAACATGAACGCAATTGTGAACCCAAGGCCCTCCACAAATGCGGAGGAATCATCACAAATGCTAAGAAGCCCTATTCCCCCATGATCGCAAATACGATTGCCCTATAGCGAATGTGAAGTCCCTAGTCCTCATATGCAATAAAAAACTTCGCAAAAGCAAAGTACCTAGCCCCCAGCCCATTTCGCAAATGCAAGACAACCCTCGGAAATGCGATACTTGCATTTGTGAGCAGAATCTTGCAAGTGCAAGATCTGTAGTCTATCAATACCAACATATTTCTAGTCAAGTCAAAACCATCTGAAACTTACTCGAGCCCCTCAGGCTCCAATCCGAATATTCACACAAGTGCAATAATATTAGACAAACTTGCTCGCTAGCTCAAAATAACATTAAAATTCAAGAATCGATTATTAAAACTCAAGATTTTCAAGTTCAAAACTCAATTTTCTATGTTTTCACATAAAATGCTGAAATGGCCTCGGGCCACCCGGAACCCCAACAAAACGTGTGTAAAAGTCCAAAATCATCACAAGGATCTAAAGAAATTGTCAAAACATCTATCCAAGGTCGTTTACTAAAAACGTTGACCATGGTCAAATCTAGTCATTTTTAAAGTAAAAAATTACATTTTCCTTAAAATTTCACACATAAACTTTTCGAAAATCGACACGGACCACACACACAAGTCATAAATCATCAAATTGAACCATGAAAAGTCTCAAAACACAAAAAATAGATATAGTACTCAAAACGACCTATCGGGTCGTTACAAAATATTATTATTTATCGTCATTTTTCTTGTCTTGATTATTTATTTTTCATACACAAAATTTATTGTCGAAACTAATATCAACAACCATTGGTGAATTATATGTGAGGTGGATGTAGCATGTCTGCTACAGGTTCAATCAAATCCAACATTTTTGATACAAATAATATATATCTATTTAAATATAATTAATAAAATTTTCATAAATATTAAACTTTGAACTTATAGCCTGTTTGGCTAAGCTAGAAAAATCTGCTTATTTTGAGAAATGCTTTTTCCAGAAGTGCTTTTCGAAAAAGTATTTTTGGAGCGAATTAGTTTGTGTTTGAAAAACACTTTTGAGCAATGATTTGTGTTTGACCAAGCTTTTCAAAAACTGCTTTTAAGTATCAAATTACGAATAAGGACATGAAGAGATTTACTTAATAGTTAATATTTTATGAATAAATAAATAATCTCAAATATTTATTATTAAAGATACTCCCTCCGTTCCAATTTATGTGAACCTGTTTGACTGGGCACAAAGTTTAAGAAAAAATGAAGATTTTTGGAATTTATGGTCCTAAACAAGTGAAAAAGGGGCCTAGAGTATTTGTGTGATTATAAAAGTTTCTCATTAAGGGTATAATTCTAAGTTTAAGCTAAATTATTTCTAAATTTAGAAAGAGGTCATTCTTTTGGGAACAAACCAAAAAGGAAATAGGTTTATATACACTGGAATGGAGGAAGTAATAATTAAGTTTTCTCATTTTATTTAAGTAAAACATGAAAATAAAATTTAAAAGTACTTTAATTCTTTCAAGATGGTTTAAATATATTAAAAAATTATTTAACAAATATGAAAACATTCATCTCAAAAGTCACCATATATGAGAATGCTATCTTAAAAATAAAAAGAAATATTTAAGCATTAGGAGAGTTCAATAATCTCTAATTCTAAGTATTAGGCTTAAAATAAGTAAAGCTTATTTTGATATATACCATATTTTGCTTAGGGTGTTTTTGGTAAGAAGAAAAGTCAAAATTGCTTCTGCTTCTGGGGAGAAATTACTTTTTTCTGCTTCTTCCAAAAAACATTTTTTTCCTCAAAAAAGCTTGGGCAAACACCTTAAATTGAGAAAAAAGTGTTTTTTGAGAAAAAAAGTATTTTTAGAGTGGGAAGAAGTTTGGCCAAACATGCTATTATAATTTTAGAAATGCAATAGCTTCAATAATATTTTAAGTTCGAACCATTAAATCGAAGATTTTAAATACGCCTTCTGATCATATGTTATGTGGCCAATCGAGCTTGTGGTTTCGCAAAGCGACAAAGCTGAAAATGTACACGTGATTGGCATAGTTTAGGAAAGCTTCCAAAATATAAAAAGATAGGACATACTATCCTTATTATTAGGGATGGGAAGAGATAATATATTGTACTATATTGGATGGTATCGATAAGTCATATTTACGACTTAGAATGTGGACGAAAAAGTTAAAGTATCAAAGAGGAGAACGTGCAAAACATGTACATTCCTTGGTTTGATCGCACATTTAGAAAAAATATTTTTTTTATTTTAAAAAAAGCATATTCTTTTGAGCGATTATTGTTTTTCTATGTTTCCTTTTGTATGGAGAAAAGGAAAAAATAATCTGGAGAACAGTTGAATAGACAGTATATTATCAATTTTACGTCCAAAAAATATTGCATTAGGATGAAAGAAATAACTATAATAAGTCATTATTTACACTTTTATTTTTAAGTGGAAAAGATTGTGTAGAAAGTGTATCACTCTTACCGTCCCATTTTAAGTCAAGATATTTGATTAACCAGGGAACTTAATTTTTTTTTGTTTTTTTTTTGCATATAAGCTAAATATATGCATAATACGAGAATTATACTTTCAAATGAATGGCGGTGAGAGTACCATATACCTTTTCATATTTTCTCTTTTAATAAAAGAATAATTTTTTTTTATATCGAGTGGATCTCAAAAAATCTTGTCATTAAGGATAAAATCGAAATGTTAAAATTAAGTAAATATATTAATTTTTTTTATTTGTTTTGGGATAGATAAAAAAGAAATGTTTGTTACGTAAAATATGATAGAGTGATAAGTAATATTTCTTGTAGAATTATATAAAGGGAACAAGAAAAAAAAAAGGTGGTAAAAAAAAGATTGAGAAATAGGAAGAAACCTCAAATTTCAGTTATATTTTTCCCTCAATTTCTCCACTGCCTAGAGTGCAAACAAAACGGTAGGTGGGCTAAAATTGCGGTTCAAATCTCCGCTTCTACGTCTACGGGGAAGAGAGACAGAAAAATGACACTAATTAAAAGATAATGCCGTGGCAATTCTCTGAGTTTTCTTTTCGTCGGCTGAAGCAATAATAACTCCATAATGGTTGGTGGAGGAGGAGGAAGGCCACCAAGTGCTAAACTAGAGTGTAAGTCTCAACGAGGTGGATTAAAAATTTAAGTTTGATGAGTTTAAACTTTAAAATGTTGGGTGTGCGAACAAAATTCTACATTGGTAGTTAAAAAAATTGGGAGTCTATATATAACGTGTGAGACCTTTTAGGAAAAATCATTCGCGCTTGGTCTAAAATAAATAATATCACAAAATATTAATATTATCATCATGCGTTTTAGCCCAATAATTGATATCAAAGCCCAGGTTTAGCAGGACGAGTATGAAGATGGCAAAGTGATGACATGGCGGTACAGACACAAGAAGAATCTAGTTGCGAGCTTCAATTCCCATAATACTCAAACAATGTGAGTGCCCACAGTGAATCTCGGAAATCAACCTGTGGATCGTGACAATGGGTCACATGGAACTTAGATTGAAGAAGAGATCCATGAATCGTGGTAGTGAGCCACGTGGAACTTAGTTCGAGGAGGAGATTGTTAGGTGTGCGAACAAAGTCCCACATTGATAGCTGAAAAGATTAGGAGTCTACATATAACGTGTGAGGCCTTTTCGTGAAAACCGTGCGGGCTTGGCCCAAAACGGACAATATCACACCATTTTAAGAGTATCTTTAATTTAGACCGTTTTAGCAACATAAAATTTAATTTATAGTATTGAATATATTGTAATTTTTAAATTATAAGTTCATAATATAATATTCGTTAAAAGCTAATAATTTTTTTTATCACATATATATTTATGTTCATGTCTACATCTGTGACTGATTATCGGGATCAATTCCTCAGGATTGTATACACAGTTTATTCACCCAGATTAATCTTGAGTTTATTCACCCAGATGATGTGACATGCCTCGAATTAATATATAGAACATTAATTACTATTTTTTTTTGTTTCTCTGTTATTTTCGTATTCTTTTTCAAGTGTTCTTGAACCTGACTATATTTAAAATTGCGCCGGATAGGGGCCCATTCGAGGGATAGCGCTCCCTATCAAAGATTTTTTCATACCTAAGGCTCGAACTTGAGACATTTGGTTAAGGAAGGAGTAGTCTCACCCAATGCACTACATCCTTTGATGGTGTGACTCAAACCTGCAATCTAGGGTACTTACTATTTAAGCAACTTTCTCTTGCCAAATTAATAATATTAAGTTGGATCATGGATGTTGTCCATCTAAACTTTTTCCCTTTTTTTCTTTCAAAAACTCTTCTTCCGCTGACAAAATGCTACCACTGTCCAACACATATTTTCGAGAATCTTATTCAAAAATTTCCCAAATATTGTCCTATTCAGGTATAGGCTACCTAAAGTTTGACTGTTTGAGATATCTTGAAATGAATCACTATTTAGAATTAGATATTCAATATATTTATTTTAGAAAAATTCAGTGTGTTTAAAGTTAAGGACATACGCATCTTAAATTTTGTCTTAAAGATCGCAATCATCTTTCAGATTTCTCTTCTAAATAGTTAGTAATTATAGGTACTTGAAAAATTATTTTGGACTGAACGAAGTGGTGTCTTTAAGTTTTATTATTATGGTAGGGAAACAGGGAAATTGAATCCAAACCTATTATGTGGGATATTTCACTAATTACCATGAGTATCATGAAGTAACAAGGTGAATGGCAGAAATGGGACATTTCAATGTTATTCTTAATTTTTTTGACCCCAATAAGAAAAGTTGAAAAATAAACTTCATCAAAATTGTGGGAAGCGCGTTTAGCACTTGCCAGAATTTCTGATATGATGATCATCAGAATTTTCCAAAAAAATATGACAATTACGAGAAGTTTTCATACGGTGATCACGAAAATCTGCCACAAAATACGACAATCGTCATGCCACAAGTAACAAGACATGCTTCAAAATTCTGACGGCGACTCTAAAATTCTAGCAATTGAGCTATTTTATCAAAAATTTATTAGCGGAGTCAAAATATAAAATAATATTGTAAAAAGTATATTCCACGTAATTTTGAGGTTTTTAATTGATATTTAATGGGATTACCCACTAAGGGGACATGCTCGATTAATAAAAAGTTTCAACGAAGTTTGTTCTTTGTGATAGGAAATCAGGTTCCACCAAATTGGTTCTCTATCAGTTCCCACAAAACACACACAATAAGAGATAAGTAAATGACACAACAAAGTTTTACGTGGAAAACTCGCAGCTCACGAGAGTAAAAGCCATTACACTCGTAGGATTTCAACTTCACTACTGGGCAAATTTCATATTACAAACTATTGTAACCTAGGAATTAAAGTCTTAATCCCTCACTTACTTGTAATAACTTTATTTACAAGCCTCTTTGTAATAACTCTATTACAAAGCTCACAACTCGACTAACTCTAGCCAAGACTTAAACAGAAGGCTTATGGTTTTACAAAAGGTTTCCTACACAATGCTTCTAGCTAAGCTAAGTAGGAATTACAAGTATATCACTCTAACAAAGGTACAACATAACTAAGGACATATGGTAACGTAATGCTGGAAACTGGTCCTTGTTCTGTTGTTCTTCGTTCTTGAAGACTTGAAGTCACTTGCAAGATGGCAGCACACTTGAGAGAGAAGCTTGATGATATTCGGATAGTTCAAGTGTGTATTTTTCCTTGGCTTGATGTTGATAATATACAAGTGATGTCACTTGGATGATGCAAGCAATTATCTAGTACGAGGCATGCTCCATAAAGTGAATGCTGCACTGTTTGCACTGTTGTATGTGTGCAGAGAAAATAGTGCAGCGACTTTACAGCTGTGGGAAGTTAACTTGTACTATCATTAAGGGAACTGATGTCTATCTGTTTCCTCTATCGTCTCTTTGACTCTAGTTGTTGGAACTTGTGCCAGACTTAGGACTTGTTGTTCTTGAGCACTTTGAGGATGTGTAATAAGTTCCCGATCTGGTTCCTATCATAAAGTTTGTTAGATCATCAAAATATAAAAAGACACATAACTTATCAATTTTCTCCTTTTTGATGATGACAAACTTATAATTGAGGTTTCCCTTGAGAACTAGATCTCTATACAATATTTCCTGAAATAAGACGCTTATTCCCCCTGAGAACCTAAGAACCTGTTCCCCCTCTCAATTTTCTTCCACCTTTTGGCATCATAAAAGGACTATGCACAAGTAATAAGCAAAAAGAAGTCCAGCATGGTTAACTCATGTCACATATGTGCACATAATCATGGCTAAAAACATAGCATAAGAGTATAATATGCATAGAAAAAGATGAGATGCTCATTAATTTGAAAGAAAAGAGAACTTGAATACTAGTACCATTGTTACACAACCATTCACAAAAAACAACTTAAAAGTACCAGTCATAGAAACAACAAAATAAAGACTAAGGTAGGATAGACATCATTCATCTTGACACTGGGAAAATGAACTATTTTATGGAGCACTAGAAGCGGGAGGCAGAGATGAGGAGGCAAGGGTTCTGAGGAGAATATCCATTCGATTATTTGTAGACACTTGCTCGTTAAGCAGCCGCTCTTCCAGGTCCTCGACCTGTTTCCCGAGATCTGCATTTTCTTTGGTCAGGCGAGCAACCTCTGTGCCTTGTATACTGCTGGCACCAGGTGCCTCCTAGGCCTGACTAAGTTGCCCTTCAAGAATGACATTCCGTGACTTAAACCTCCTTATCTCCTCATTTGCAGCATTTTGAGCATCAATCAATTGAGAGATAGTGGAATTGCTACTGACGCCTTCTTTCTTATCAATACACTCACATTCCTACAAGGTGGTCTTTGACAAGGTCTGCTTGTGAGTTCCCATTATTGCTTTTCCCAAAGGGACTTTGAAGAAGTTAAACACCTTAGTGAGCAAGAACCCGTAGGGCAAACCATGATTCCCATTTTTAAAGTCTGTCACTTTCTTCATATGCTCTATCATGAAAGCAGGCAAATTGGTAGTGGTGTAGGCATCGAGTACTGTCGCGTCCCCTTTTTCCCTCTTCAAATCGGAAAATTAGGTTTATTACATTTTGGGTATAGGACAACTCATTCCTTTTGGGAACTGGATTTTGCATTTGAAGAGTCGCCACCTAATGATTTAAGGTGCATTAGGACACCTATAGGGTTCATTTTTATGTTTGCTTGATAACCAAAGATAGGGTAAGGGCTTAAAATTATCCTAAGGGGAAGGTGTTAGGCACCCCTCAGGATCCACTAGTGTGGTTCCCGGCCAAACAGTTTTGTGAATTTTGTAGAATTAGCAGATAGACAAGTATGGGCTCAAGTAGTAGGGGATTTAAGTTTGAACACACAAGAGTTTGAAAACAATTAAAAGGCGAATTTTGAAAATGAGTTATAGTTCTACAAATACTTGAGAATATAAAAGGAGGGAGGTCCTAGGTTTATTTATAATATGGATCACATCAATGCGATACCCGATATGACACTCCTCAGAAGACGGGATACACGTGGTATTAGCGCACCAGTCATCATATCCATATCTACCCTTCCCACCCCGTTAAGGTATTAAACCGCGGATTGATCTCGACCTCTATTGCATGCTATTACCCGTCCCATTCCTATCAGTCCCGGAGGAATTTCGGACTGCTATTCCTATAAGAGGGAGGATTTTAGGCTGACTCTTGAGTTTTTTAAAGGTAAAAGACTAAGGCGACATTCAAAACACATATGACTACATATTAGGGGAAACATATAAATAACTAAGAGGCTCATATATACCTCCTCAAGTAAAACATATAAATAGAATGACTTAAGCACATTTAGGGTCAGAATTTAAAGTACTAAGGCAGGGGTGTTTTAATTGTTGAAGCAGTCCAATTTATTACATAACTCAGATAAGAAGTCCGAATCAGGCATGCCTGCTAGTTGTAGCAGTTGCTAATTAAACAAAGGCGGATTTAGTTTTACCGATATTACCTAAGGCTTGCCTAAGTGTGTATTGGTGATGTCTATTACTGATTAGGAATATAGTAAAGCAATTAATTTTAAACAGGCGATTTGGATCCTATAGGCATGATATCTAAACAGTTTTAAACGAGCGATTTGGATCCTATAGGCATGCTTTCTAAACCGTGTTAATAAAGGAGTAGGTTGTTTAAACTGATTCAGAAGTACGAGTCAAACTGATTTTTTAACTAAACTGGTTTCAAATCCTATAGACGTGATCTCTATTATTGCTGATTTTTATTCCTACAAGCATGGTATCTAAATATTAAAGGCTGATTTGGGTCCTATAGGCATGGTGTCTAAGTGTGGAAGTAAAACATGCAGAATTTATTAAACAGATCATATAGGCATGTTATCTACCCTTCTAATAGCTAAAGCATGCATAATCACCCCATCCCTTTTATGCATGGTATCTACCCTCCTAATAGCAAAAACATGCATAATTATCCCATCCCTTTTCACTAGCCAACCCTAATATTTGTTACAAATCATTACAAACCAAAAATGAATGAATTACACCAGAAAAGTAAAATAAGAAGTTACAACCATAGGTAGCCTGATTCTGACTTCCTCTCTGAGTTATGGAATATACCACCTCAAATGCCAATGTTCTCACAGCCTTTCTCAGACCTGTGTCAAAGTTCCCTAAGGGTCTCAAGGGACCCCAGACTGTGCTTACACCCAAGTTTGCATAACCAGATAGAGATGATTGCAGTATGGAAGGGCCAACCCTTATGTGTCCAAGTTCAGAGGGAGTTCAAAGGTCCCAAGGCAAGGCTCACACAAGAGGGGCAGAACCTAGGTTCTAAGAGTATAGTGGAAGTGCAGAAACATAGATTTATTTAAAACTGGGTTGAGGATAGTAAGGGGTAAGGGTAATTTGAAAACAGTAGTAGTAAAACTTAAACTATACAGAATCAGTAGTTGCACAAAGGGGTCGGGGGTTTTGGGAATACATTGCATGAAGCATATGACCCTAGAAAGGGTCAGGTTTGGTCATGCACAATAATAGATGATGTTGGCATGCCAACAAACCAGCCAGAGAACACAAACACAAAGAAAGGATGTGGGTTTTGGGATTCATACACATAGGAGAGCATTAATTTAAAAGGGAAAGGGAACACATTTCAACATGCTAGTAATGTAACTTGATTGCAGAAACATAAGCAGAAATAGACAAACAAGAGAGAAGTTGGAACAATTATAGAAAACACGTTTTTGTTGATGCTTGAAAATTAACTAACTAGGATATACCAGTAAGAAGCAAAGTGCAAAAAGGAAAGGTAAACAAATTTCCACAGCGTAGACTTGGCTTTCAGCCAACTTGACAAAGCAGTAGCACAAGTAGTAGTAAAGAAAAGAGAGAGTTTGAGTGAAGTGTGTGTTCTGAACTCAGATGGTTCGTGTCTTTGAAAGAGAAGAGGGTGGGTATTCATAGTTTTGAAAATAGGTGAAGAATTAGGTAATAAATAAAGTCTTAACACAAACATGGAAACAATCACAAGTCAGAATCAATTACCCCAAGTGATTCCCTTTAATTAAGGAATCACTGTTTAACGGGTAGCAGCAGGTCTAATTAAGGAAAGAAAATCAGTTTGGGGGCAGATTGATTATTGCCATAAAAAGGGCACCAAAAGCATTAAGTAAACAATCAAGTCTAAGTACAAAGATATGCTTATTTTGGAAAAGATTCAGCAAGGTAAAACATCACAGTAAAGGGAAATGAATCAATTAATTTTAAACAGGCAAGTGAAATTAGGGGTCACAAAAGAAAAGCTTTTGCAATCAATCACCAGATCAAGATCAATCAAGGAAGAAACACGATTCTGCACTTTAGTATATAAATAGAGTGAACAGAAGCATCAGGCATGCGAGGCTAAGCACATTGGCAAAAGGAACAACATACAATAGTAGTAGAAATAAGCTAGGATTCAGTAGTAAGAAGGATATTCGAAGCATAGTAGTCAAGTATGTCAAGTAATCACATAGAATCAACAGTGAAGAAAATGCAACAACAGGTAAAGAGAATCCGAAACCAAATAAAGTTCTCATAGTATCAAGTGAGGAAAACCTTTTAAGAAATTAGGGTTTCACCAATAGTCGAGTTAAAAGATAGTAAACTCAGAATCAGATAAGTCACATAAAAGAAAAGAGAGTCTGAGACAAGGAACCTTTAATCGAGTCAAGTATACATTCAAACAAGCAGTCTCAAACTAAAGACCTAGGGTTTTCCACAATAATCGAGTTTAAAAGATGGTAAAACCAAGAATCAAATAAGTCAAGCAAGAACGAAGAACTTAATCGAACAAGTACCCATTTAAACATGCAGTTTCAGAACTCGGATGAGACAAAAAGGGAACTAGGGTTTTAACATGCCGACTCAAGTACAAAGAAAGCATAACAAGTAGTTTGAACATAGTAAAATCATAAAACAACATCAAGAATCAGTGAAGAGATTTTTAAAAGAGAGGTTAAGATAAACCCTAATCGGAGAAAATAAAGAGTCATTTTGAAAGAAAAGCTAAAGAACCTTCGAGAAAACACTTAAGAAACTCATAGCAAGTACAGATCTAAAGTAGATCTGAAAGAAAGCTGCAAGATCTTAAAGATTAGGGTTTCAGAAAACCTAGAAAAGGTCAGAAGGACTTTGAAAGTCTCCGATCTAACCAAGAAAGTCAAGGATTTGCCTTGAAAGGCCATGAATGGCCGGAGAAAGGTCATGGATGGTCGGAGAAAGGCCCTGAACTGAAGTCAAGCAAGGATTGGACCTGATCCCTTTGAGGCCTGGCCATGAAACCATAGAAACAAACACCCACGAGCCATAGGAGGCTGATACATGTCTCGAATGACCATGGGAGGCCATGGATTAGACAGGGTTTAGGGTGGATCAGGGTGGGATTAGATGGCGGCGGCTAGGGTTCATGAGGGTTTCAGAGAGAATTGAGAGGGAAAAGGAATTCAAGGGCAGTGTTTAGTAAAGAATGAGGTAGGGTAAGAGGTCCTTTGGGTTTAATTATGGAAGGGCGGATAGTGACCATTGATCTAAATGATCAACAGCTAGATTAAATGGGTTAGGTGGGGAATCCTGGTTGGGTTGTTTAAATTGGGTTAGGGGTCGGGTTTGAGTTGCAATTGGGCTGGGAATTTTGGTCTGATCTGGGGCTCAATTTAGGCTGAAATTGAAAGCCAATCTGGCTAGATTTTAAACAGCCATTTTCCCTATTCATTTTATAAAAAATAGTAAATTAATTACTGAAAACAAATTAAAATCACTAAAATGATTTATAACATATAATTAACAATTTTTTTTTAAAAAATAGGACTTGATTTTATGAATATAAATGCGATTAAATCTTAAAAGAGGCTAACATTGCAATTACGTGCAATTTATCTTAAAATACTAAATAAATTTGTAAAAATTACCTTAGCTATAGTTTAGCATAAATATAAAAGTAAAACAAATAAATTACCAAAATAATAATTTTGGAAATAATTATTGGGGGTTTTATGGATAAAAAGGGTAATAAATTGATTTAAAAAACTTTAAAAATTATGAAGAAATAATAAAATATTTGGACATGCTTATATATGCATATATGCTATTTTGAAGGTATTTTGGATATTGAAAATATATAGGGAAAAATTGGGTATCAACAGCTGCCCCTCTTTACCTGGGAAGGATGAAAGAGTTGTCGAGTAAATATATGATGACCAATTTTGACCAAGTGAAACGGTTTGAAGAAGATATGCCACACTCTAGCTTCTGAGCTACCCACATATCCCTGGTTTTACAGGAATCAGGCCATATGTAGTTCAAGACCCATCGGCGGAGTATGCCAATGGAAACTTTTCTAGAACGGACGCAATATCTAGGGTCTAGTGATTGGCAGGTTTGTGGGAATGGTTAGGTTTGATGTGGCTGTGGGAACTGGAGCAGGATTGCTCCTACCGGGATGGTCGTTGCTCGCTGGTTTACCTGCAATTAGAAACAATACAAACATATATCACGCGTAAATTTAAACATGATGCAAATTCCCATCGGACCATGAATGTTGTCTTCGGACGGTTTGGATGACATCCTTAAACCATGACGTCCTGGGCCATGAGGCTTACAATAAAGGTTTCGCAGGCCATGAAATGATGCTCTCGGGCTATGAGGATGGTGCCTCCGAACCATGATGCCTTTGAATAATGATATGCAAAAGATTAAAAGGGGTCCTCAGGCCATGACATGGTGTTCTCGGGCTATGAAGATGGTGCCTCCAAACGATGACGCCTTTGGATAATTTGGCGATCTTTCAGACCATTAGATGCAGTATGTGGCGATCTTTTAGCCAATGAGATGTAGTATGCGGCGATCTTTCAGCCCATGCAGATGAAGTATGTGGCGATCTTTCAGCCCATGTGATGCATTATGTGGCGATCTTTTAGCCATGCAGATGCAGTATGAGGCGATCTTTCAGCCTATGCGATATAGTATGAGGCAATCTTTCAGCCCATGAGATGCCGTATGTGGCAATCTTTCAGCCCTTGCGATGTAGTATGAGGTGATCTTTCAGCCTATGAGATGCAGTATGAGGCGATCTTTCAGCCCATGAGATGAAGTATATGGCGATCTTTCAGCCATGTGATGTAGTATGAGCGGACAAGACAAAGCCTAGTCTTGCGAATTGAGAGGCAGAGCTTAGCCCGTAAGAGAAACGAAATAAATGATGCTCAAGATAGTGCTTCGTTTTGAAAAAAAAGTGGGAGGCAGATAACCTTATGCAAAGATGCGAATGCAGATGGAGGTAGAGCTTAACCTTGGAAGGCAGAATAGTAGCCTTATGCAATATAAAAATGCAGATGGAGACGACATTTAGTCTTGGAAGGCAGAATGGTAGCCTTATGCAATGCAAATACAGATGAAGGTAGAGCTTAAACTCGGAAGGCAGAATGGTAGACTTATGCAATGCAAAATGCAGATAGAGACAACGTTTAGTGTTAGAAGGCAGAATGGTAGCCTTATGCAAGAAATGAAATGGCAAATGGTAGTAGAGCCTTCTTAGCTGATAGCAGATTGCGACATTGTGATTGCTGGGGACATTGTGACATACGGAATATCACTGGTGTGTGCGGATAGAAAATGCTGGTAAGTGCAATGGTTCTGAGAGTTGTATTCCTGAATAATATTTGTCCTATGGGTTTATAGTATGTTTGATGATTTCGCAGTCCAAGTGCCTGCATCCAAAGAAAAATCGTTAGTTTTGTAAAAGAAAAATCGTTAGTTTTGTAAAAGGAGAGGTTAGTTCGTATCCCCGCTGACTTTGCTTGACCTGCTCGGCTTTGATCTGATGATATTGTATGTATCATTGGGGTAGCATTGTTAAACAAAGCAATTTCAGTAATATGCATGATTTTGTAAAAATATGACATAAATTAAAAATAACTTTTAGATGAACCGACAACTGTGACGTGGTTTGGGACGTTGCAACCTCTCTTGCTATGGAATTTTGAGGGTCCTCCTCAAATTTTTGCCCCAGTTTGATGGGTTGACACTTCTGACTGTTGCTCGTGCGGCGATTGGCTGAAATCACTTCGAAGTTTTGAGGGTCCTCCTTAAAATTCTGCCCCAGTTTCTAATTGCGGGGGGAGGTGAAATTTTTATTTAATTGTGACCAAACCCATAGGGCTGCCTACGTATCCCCTCTTAAACAGGAATCAAGTCCGGCATAGTTCAATTTACATCATATAAAGAAAGTTTAAAGATTACACATAGTAACGATTGACTGCATCTGAGTTAATTAGCTTTGGCCAGACTTCTCAGTCCATCTCTGCAAGTATGAGGGCTCCTCTTGTCAGAACCCGGTGAACCATGTATGGACCATGCTAGTTGGGAGAGAATTTTACCTTGGCTTCATCCTGATGCGGAAAAATTTTCTTTAACACCATCTGCCCCGGTGTGAACTGTCCTGGCTTGACTCTTTTGTTGAAGGCTTTGGACATTCTATTCTGATAGGGTTGACCATGGCAAACTGCATTCATTCTCTTTCCGTCTATAAGGGCTATTTGTTCATAACGATTTTTTACCCACTCTGCGTCGTCAAGCTCAGCTTCTTGTATGATCCTTAGGGAAGGAATTTTTACCTCAGCGGGAATGACAACCTCTGTACCATAAACCAGCATATAGGGGGTTTCCCCGGTTGATGTGCGGGCTGTGGTGCAATACCCCAATAGAGCAAATGATAACTTCTTGTGCCACCGTTTATGCTTTTTTGTCATTTTCCTTAATATCTTCTTGATATTCTTGTTGGCGGCTTCTACAGCTCCATTTATTTGAGGCCCGTAGGCCTTGGAATTCTTGTGTCTGATCTTGAAAGTTTCACACATAGCTTTCATCAAGTCACTGTTGAGGTTGGAGCCATTATTAGTGATGATCGACTCTGGAATCTTGAATCGATAAACAATGCGGTCGCGGACAAAGTCTGCCACGACTTTCTTAGTTACTGCTTCGACCCATTTGGTGAAATAGTCGATTGCTACTAGGATAAACCTGTGCCCGTTTGAAGCGGCAGGCTTGATTGGTCCGATAACATCCATTCCCCAGGCAGCAAACGACCATGTTGAGCTCGTTGCATTGAGTTCATTTGGAGGTACCTTTATCATGTCTACATGTATCTGACAGCAGTGGCATTTCCGAACATACTGGATGCAGTCCATATCCATAGTCTTCCAAAAGTAACCGGCTCGAAGTATCGTTTTTGCTAAGACAAAACCATTCATATGTGGACCGCAGGTCCCATCATGAATTTCCTCTAGTAGCCTGGATGCTTCCTTTGCGTCGACACACCTTAATAGTCCCAAATCAGGAGTCCTCCTATACAAAATTCCTCCACTGTGTAAGAAGTTGTTGGACAATCTCTGAAGTGTGCGTTTCTGAGTAGAATTTGCAAGCTCTAGGTACTCTCCTTTTGCCAAATATTCCTTGATATCATGAAACCAAGGCTTTCCGTCTGTTTCTTCTTCAACATGGGCGCAGAAAGCTGGCTGATCATGGATCTTTACTAGAATGGGATCAATGCAATTTTTGTCTGGATGATGTATCATAAATGACAGGGTAGCCAATGCATCGACAAACTCATTCTAGACTCTGGGAATATGTTGGAACTCCGTCTTTGTGAACCTTCTCTTCAGTTCCTGTACACGATGCATATGCGGGAGTATTTTGGAGTTATTGGTTGCCTATTCTTCACCACCTGATGTATGAGTAGGTCTGAATCTCTAATCACTAGCAATTCTTGAATGTTCATGTCAATGGCCACCTTGAGCCCTAAGATGCAGGCTTCGTACTCGGCCATATTGTTGGTCCACGGGAACCTGAGTTTGGCGGACACCGGATAATGCTGACCGATTTCTGATACTAGGACTACTCCTATGCCAACTCCTTTGAAATCTGCTGCTCCATCGAAAAACATTCTCCAACCGTCATAGGATTCTGCAATGTCTTCTCCTACGAATGATACCTCTTCATTAGGAAAATACATTTTCAGGGGTTCGTATTCTCCATCCACGGGATTCTCAGCAAGGTGGTCTGCCAGTGCTTGTACCTTGACCGCTTTTTGAGTTACGTAAATAATGTCTAACTCACTCAACAGGATTTGCCACTTGGCTAGCTTGCCAGTAGGCATGGGCTTCTGAAAGATGTACTTCAAAGGATCCATTCTTGATATGAGATATGTAGTATAGGCACAGAAATAATGCCTTAACTTCTGAGCTACCCAAGTTAAAACACAATAGGTGCGCTCTAATAGAGAATACCGGGCCTCGTACGGGGTGAACTTCTTACTGAGATAATAGATGGCCTGCTCCTTCCTCCCCGTTTCATCATGCTGCCCCAGAATGCAACCGAAAGCTCCATCTAATACTACAAGGTAGAGTAATAAGGGTCTACCTGGCTCAGGCGGGACCAAGATTGGTGGTGTTGACAGGTACTCCTTGATTCTATCGAAGGCCCTTTGGCAGTCATCAGTCCATTTGGTAGCGGCGTCCTTCTTCAATATCTTAAAGATTGGATCACATATAACTGTAGACTTTGCTATGAACCGGCTGATATAGTTAAGTCTTCCTAAGAAACTCATCACATCCTTCTTGTTCTTTGGCGGTGGCAATTCTTGGATAACTTTGACTTTTGACGGATCCAATTCTATTCCTCGGCGACTCACAATAAACCCAAGCAATTTTCTAATAGGAACCCCAAATGCGCACTTCGTGGGATTCAGTTTCAGGTTGTCCCTTCGCAATCTATTGAAGAACTTCCTCATATCTTCCACGTGATCAATGGCTTTCTTGGATTTGATGATGACATCATCTACATATACCTCAATCTCCTTATGTATCATATCATGGAAAATGATAGTCATGGCCCTCATGTAGGTGGCCCCTATATTCTTCAGGCCGAATGGCATCGTCTTGTAACAGTACAATCCCCACGGCATAATGAAAGCCGTTTTTAGCATCTTCTTCATCCATCCAGATCTGGTGATAACCCGCAAAACAATCTACAAATGACTGCAGCTCATGCTTGGCGCAATTGTCAATTAGGATGTGTATGCTCGACAGAGGGAAGTCGTCTTTCGGACTAGCCCGGTTGAGATACCGGTAGCCGACGCCGACTCTAACCTTCCCATCCTTCTTTAGTACTGGCACAATGTTGGCTAACCATGTCGGGTATTCTACTACACTGAGAACCTTAGCTTTGACCTGCTTGGTGACTTCTTCCTTGATTTTCAAACTCATATCAGGCTTGAACTTTCTGAACTTTTGCTTTACCGGTAGGCACGTTGGATCGATTGGCAGTTTATGAGCCACAATATATGTACTTAGACCAATCATGTCATCATACAACCAGGCAAATATGTCCTCATATTCCTTTAGAAATTCTGTGTATTCCTTCTTTTCTGATGGCGATAAGTGAATGCTGATTCGTGTTTCCTTGACGTTTTCCACATCTCCCAAGTTAACAATTTCTATCTCGTCCAGGTTGGACTTAGGTCTGTTCTCAAAGTTCTCAACTTCTTTGACAATCTCATCTGGTATGTCATCTTCCTCTGAATCAATGTCCGTTTGTTGCGTTGTCTCATTGCATGTCACAGTCGTTGGTTCATCAAGATAAGTAATAGTAATGTGTATAAGTAAAGTAATGAGAGAAAAATAACAATAAGTGTTGATTCATAATAAAAGTCAAAATTCTTTGATAAATTGCATAACTGTTTTGAACATTGGAGATCTTATTGCGGGAATTGAAAAATGCGAAAAGAAAATCATTTAGTAAATAAAATGGTGCATGATGCTTGTTTTAGCCTTGCTACCCTGAGGCTCGCTAGGCCCTGGGTGTCCTGATAGTCCAGTTATTGAGGCGTGCCCCTCTACTCACAGCCTGTATGGAAGGGCCTTCCTCCCCCTCCTCCTCGAGAACAACACAACAGTCTATGTCATTGTCTTCTAGGAACAAGTTCTTCACCGCTGCCAGTGCTTCTTCTTCGTCTGACCCATAAACAATGTTGGCCTGTGGGAAAGTCTGCTCCAAATGTGGTATTGGCTGCTCCAGTGGATAGTAAGGACCGCGCCATAGTGGTGACCAGTTGTTGAACTCCTCCCAGGTATAATCATACCCCAGACCGAAAGTAGTGCCATGCTTCTTGAGTTTTATGGGTTTAGAGATTCCTTGGAAGTTCTTGCCGAGCCCCTTGCCAGGTTCGTACCCACTCTAATTCAGTATACTCTTGATCTTGTTATCCCATCATTTGTCCTTGTCAATAGCATTTACCCGTTCGATGTGATGGTAAGTCTTTCCACCTAGCTTTCTTCTTCTTTCGATAGCCAGAATGATCTGGTGACTGTATATCGGGTTGCTACCGTCGCCGTGAATGATCACCTCTTGGTGATTCCATTCAAATTTTACTGCTTGATGCTATGGCCCCAGCAGTATGAATCCATGGCCATCCCAACAACAGGTTGTAAGATGCTGGCATGTCTATCACCTGGAAATCGATATCGAACCATGTCGGTCCCATTTACAAGCATAGAGCAATCTCGCTAATGGGGCACCTCTAAGAACCATCAAAGGCTTTCACATTGATTGCCCCATCCTTTATCTCGTGCAGTCCTTTACCCAACTTCTTGAGTGTTACCAGTGGACAAATGTTAAGACTGGAACCTCCATCGATTAGGATTCTGGTGATAAAATAGTCCTCGCATTCCATAGTGATGTGCAATGCCTTGTTGTGCCCCAAACCTTCAGGTGGTAGCTCGTCCTCATGAAAGGTGATCTTATGGCTCTCCAGCACTTGCACTACCATGTTAGACATTTCCCTGCCAGTGATGTTGCTTGGTACATATGCTTCACTCAGCACTTTTAGCATAGCATTCTTGTGTGCCTCAGAATTTTGTAGCAAAGCAAGAATGGAGATTTGCGCTGGTGTTTTGTTCAACTGGTCAATGACCGAGTATTCCTTGGCCTGTACCTTTCTCCAAAGGTTGTCTGTACCTGTCTCAATGATGGGTGGCCAGTTGGAGGTCTGCTTGCTTGACTCAGCTAGATGTTTAGGGGTATAGACTCTACCAGTTCTTGTCATACCCTATGCTGCAATAGTCTCTTCGAACCTGACCTTGCCTTTCCTCCTCGTCTCGGCTGTATAATCCCAGGGTACAACCTTTGTATGGAATGGTGTCATGGTCAACATTGCCACTAGGTTCGGCGTGGCTATCCTTACTCTGAACGGAGCATGTGCCTTGGGTGGTAGAACTACAACTTCAAATGGTGTGGGTGCATTTGCTGGAGACACGAATTCGACCTCAATTGGTGCTGGTATCTTACCGGACGACGTTGCTTCAAATTCAAGTGGTGCAGAGAAGTTCACCTCGGCATCCTCAGATGGTTGAATTTGGACTATGATTGAATTGAGAGTAACTATTGGCTTCTTTGGGTCATCACCTTCTGCGATCAACCCGATTGATCCCTCGGAATCACAATCATCCTCTATTTCAATCATATCGATACCTCCACCCTTATGGTCTGGTAGGGGGTTGTGCAGACAATTGGAGTGGGTTCCTTTTCCACAATAATCTTGTTATCAATTAAGGTCTGGATCTTATTTTTCAAGGAACGACATTCAACGATGGTGTGTCCTTTCATGCCGGAGTGGTATGTGCAGGATTTGTTTGGGTTAACCCACTGAGAAGGGTTCTCAGGGGTTGTAGCAGGGATGAGGGTGACATAACCAGCAACTTTGAGTCTCTCTACAACTGGTTAATGGGTTCAGCAATGGCCGTATATTGTTTTGGAGGTCTGCGATCAAAATTAGGTCGGGGTCTAGGGAAGTTTTGGCGTGCAGGAGGTGATTGATAGTGGGATGGTTGAGCGTTGTAGGTTTGGTAAACATGTGCGGGTTAGGAATATCTAGATGAAGTAGGTTGATATGTGGGAGGTGGAGGTGATTGATAAGTTTGTGGTGGAGCTTGATAGGAGGGTGAGGGTGCTTGGTAGTTCAGAGTGGGCTGATATTTGAGCGGAGGTGTTGGGTAAGTTTGGTATTTGATAGGGGATTTGGTTCTTTGTGCAACCATTACGGCCCCTACGTCCCTTTTCTTGGATACACCACCGGACTGTAAGGCCTTATTTGTAGCTTGCACGGCCTTGAAGTTTGTAACCATACCGTTTTTGATACCCTCTTCAATTCTTTAACCCAGTTTGATAATGTCGGAAAATTTGTGACTTTCAATCATCATTAGTCGTTCATAGTATTATGGGTATTGGGCTCGGACAAAGAATTTATTCATCTATTCATCCTTTAAGGCAGGTCTGACCTTAGCAGCTTTGGACCTCCAGCGAGTAGCATACTCACGAAATGTTTCTGTAGGCTTTTTCTTTAGATTCTGAATATAGAACACATCCAGCGCATTCTCTGTGTTAAACCTGAACTTGTCCATAAAGTCGGATGCCATGCTTACCCAGTTGACCACTTCTTTGGATCTTGGCTGATGTACCAGGACAACGTATCTCCTTTCAAACTCCTTATGAACAGCTTCATGCGGATTCTCTCATCTTTCCCTACTCCAACCAGCTTGTCGCAGTACGTCCTCAAATGGACCCTTAGATCACCCGTGCCATCAAACATCTCGAACTTAGGAGGTTTGTACCCCTCTGGCAGTTCGACATCAGGTTGTATACAGAGGTCTTTGTAGTTCAGCCCTTCGATTCCCTTACTTCCCTCAATGCCCTGGATCCAGCTAGTCAATTTCTTAAGTTCCTCAGCCAGGTTTCTAATAAGCAGATCCTTTTCATCAGACTCAGGTGTGCTTGCGATAGGTTGGGTGAAGTGTGACATGGTCTCCATGTAGATATGGGTGTTATGGTGGGTGTGAAAGTAGTCGTTTGTGGAGTTTTGGGGTTCTGGGATGAGTAGTAGAGTATTGTTTGGGGTATGACAGGTGTTGCATTGGGTCTTTGGTGGAACAATGTAAGGGGCTGGATGATTCTGTTGTGTTGGGATGTTTTGAGGAGGTATAGGGTTTTGAGTGTTGGGAAAGTTGATATCTGGGGTGTTGAGGGAAAATGACAGGCTTGCCAGATTCCGAACATGATCGAGCTCTTCTTGGAATTTCAACAACTTTTGTTCCAGTTGTGACACATTTTCCTTAGGAACCTGAGTACCATGGCCATTAGTGGCCTCTACCCGTTCAATTGGATTCTCCTTTCTGACGTTGTTCAAATCTTCCATCTTGCTTTTGTTCTTGTTTTTGACAGTACTAAGAGGAGGAGTGGGTGGAGGGCCCCTGGATCTCGTGGAATAGGATGATGTTGCCAGAGTGCACGAACTAACCTTAGGGAGGGGAATAATAAAACAAAAAGGTAACAAAGTTAGTGAGGATCATAAAAAGTATTGCAATATTTAAACACATAGTGCGAGAATATAAAGCACGTCCTAATTTGGGGACCTCTTTGTGCCCGAGGTAGGCCTAGCGATAAGTTGATTTGGAGAACTTAGGATGCTAAATGCCTCATTTTATTGATAGAAAATAAGACGAATCCCAAATTGACAGTAAATAAATAGGAAATAAAAGTCACTAATGACCATTGACCTTATTACAATTTATAAAGCGAAAAGATAAAACTCCTATCTATTTGGTCCTAGAAGGACCTTCCCCAGATTCGGCATCCTTGGCGCAATCGAACAACTTTCCCAACTCGCGAAGTCCTAGCAACATGTAGGCTCTGGCTAGATGTCCTCCTTCGCTTCCTTTAGCATTTTGACAATGTTCCACCCTTTTGAGGAACTTTCTCTCCAATTCCACTATACCTCGCTCCAAATATCCTAGTCGCTTGTTGGCACTGACATCCATGTCCTTCCATTCCTCAATCAGCTTCTGGTTGGACTCTTGTATCTCGCGGTGTTTGCTTTCGCATTCTCGGATCCTTTTGTGCAGTTGGTTGTATTTGACCTGTGCCTCGGCCCTTTCATCTATAATCCTGTGACCTCGAGCAAACCCTGGCTGGCCCAGACCATCATGATTGTCTTCCAACCAACAGGGGTAGAAAGGAGCACAACCAGCATGATACCTGTCTGGCTCGATGGTTTCTCTACCCATTATGATCTTGCAGCGCCACATATGCTGAGCTTGGCACTTGTAAGGACTATCATCATTCTTGAAGTCAGCCCGAAAATGACTCATCTTGTCGACCTTGGGTTAACATGCTTCCTACCAGCTTGCCTCATAACTCGGAGAGGGACGTAAGGGTATGTTCCTCTCAGATCGATTAGTATCAGGAAAGGTGCATCCCTGGATCGGGCGATGAACTCCTCGGTCGGAAACCACTCGAACATCCATTGGACCCGTTCCTCAGTCAGATTATCAAATAGCTTAACTCATCCTTTGGCATCCTCCGGCTGAGTGAACATATTGGGGATGTAATTCATTCCGTTTGGATGATGGAAGGCGATGTGATCATCCCAGTCCCTTCGCTGAATCTCTTGTCTGTATTCGCCCCTTTGGAGGTGCTCCATGAGCCAGAGTTGAAGTAATAAATTACAGCCTTCGAAGTGTTTTGCTCCTCGTTGACACTTCTCCAAAGCTCGATATATGTGTGCAATGATCACGGGCACGATACTGAATGGCTGCCCACCAATCCCTTCCATTAGGGTCTTAGTTACCATAGCCAGCCTAGTGTGGATTATTGCTTTCTTCATCGGAAACACGATCAGCCCCAAGAGACAAAACACGAAGACAAAAACCCTACGGTGAATGTGCCCCAAGGATGTGATGGCAAGTTCATCAGGTAGGTCCGGTAGGATTTGTTGTGACCATACCTTTCATACAAATAGTCAAAAGGGATGTAGGATTCCTTCAGACATGTGAATTCTGGATTTTTCTTCAAACCCATCATTTTGAGGAAACCCCTTCCTTTGCGGTTTTCAGGCATCAACAGACCCAGAGTTTCCCACACTAGACCAGCCAATCCTCCAATCTCCTGTAGCAAGGGTGTCATTTCAATGTCCCTAAAGAGAAACACAACCCTTTCACAATCCCAAAACAGCGTGCCAGCTTCTATGATCTTGTTGTTAGGTTGGATCTCCAGGAGGGAAGGTAGGTTTTCAAGATACTTTCTGACGAGAGTTTGATCACTAGAGTGAAGGTCTTTCAACTAGCTTAGCAGTCTTGGGTGGATGTTGGTGACCATGCCAAATCTAGGGACTTCGTGCCTCATATTTCTGCAAGACAAATAAGGTTAGGCCCTTACCCCCACCAGACTCGACTATTTAATACCAACAATTAGGATAAAGCATTTAGTTCTCCAAATAAATGCACAGAACGTGGTGATGTCCGTTTGGATTTAAGGAAACCCAGTGGACTTTGGAGAAGGCTATCTTAAAGGATCATTATGTGGACAACATAACTGACTCGGCTAGGTTTGACCATGATGCATGCACAATTTAAACGGAGTAAGATTTCTATGGGGTTTTAGACTAGTACCCTTGAAAAGACAACTCAAGGGGGAAGGCACAGAACCGTCAACTGCACCGCTGATCGACTGATTTTACCGCAAATATACCTTTCTGATTTTAGGGGGTAATGATATAGGAAGAGAGCAACCACTCATTATAAGCGTTGCTATGGTATTTGTTTGGCACGAGTGGAGTATAATGTTGAGCATGATTATGCAATAATTAAAACATGTTGGCACGTATTTGCACATTAAGAAAGCGATAAATACGGCAGTTTCATAATTTAAAGTAGCAATAAAAGAAAGAAATAAGAAGACATGTTAGTTCTGCAGTTGAACAGGATATTAAATGCTTAAAGGAATTAAACAAGTAATTGCATATAAAGAGGTACAAATTCACAAGAACAATCTAAAGTGGTAAAAGCCTAAGATCCCCAGCGGAGACGCCACGCTGTCGCACCCCTTTTTTCCCTCTTCGCATCGAAAAATTGGGTATAGACATTTTAGGTATAGGACAACTCATTCCTTTCGGTAATGGGGTTTTGCATTTGAAGAGTCGCCACCTAATAATTTAAGGTGCATTAGGACACCTAGAGGGTTCATTTCTAAGTTTGCTTGATAACCAGAGATAGGGTAAGGGCTTAAAATTATCCTTAGGGGAAGGTATTAGGCACCCCTCAGGATCCACTAGTGTGGTTCCCGACCAAACAGTTCTATTAATTTTTTAGAATTAGCAGATATACAAGTATGAGCTCAAGTAGTAGGGGATTTAAGTTTGAACACACAAGAGTTTGAAAACAATTAAAAGGCGAATTTTGAAAGAGTTATAGTTCTAAAAATACTTGAGAATATAAAAGGAGGGGGGTCCTAGGTTTATTTATAATATGGATCACATCAATGCGATACCCGATATGACACTCCTCAGAAAAGGGGATACACGTGGTATTAGCGCACCAACCATCATATCCATATCTACCCTTCCCACCCCGTTAAGGTATTAAAACATGGATTGATCTCGACCTCTATTGCATGTTATTACTCGTCCCATTCCTATCAGTCCCTGAGGAATCTAGGACTACTATTCCTATAAGTGGGAGGATTTTAGGCTGACTCTTGAATTTTTTAAAGGTAAAAGACTAAGGCGACATTCAAAACACATAGGACTGCATATTAGGGGAAACATATAAACAACTAAGAGGCTCATATATACCTCCTCAAGTAAAGCATATAAATAGAATGACTTAAACACATTTAGGGTCAAAATTTAAAGTACTAAGGTAGGGGTGTTTTAATTGTTGAAGCAGACTGATTTATTACATAACTCAGATAAGAAGTCCGAATCAGGCCTACTTGCTGGTTGTAGTAGTTGCTAATTAAACAAAGGCAGGTTTAGTTTTACCGTTATTACCTAAGGCTTATCTAAGTGTGTATTGGTGATGTCCTATAAGCATGATGTCTATTACTGATTAGAAATACAGTAAAGCAGTTAATTTTGAATAGGCGATTTGGATCCTATAAGCATGATATCTAAACCGTATTAACAAAGGGAGTAGGTTATTTAAATTGATTCAGAACAGTACGAGTCAAACTGATTTTAATTTTATAGACATGATGTCTAATTATAACCATTTAGATCCTATAGACATGCTCTCTATTATTGCTGATTTTAATTTCTATAGACATGGTATCTACGTATTAAAAGTTGATTTTGGTCCTATAGGCATGGTATCTAATTGAGCATGCAGAATTTATTAAACAGATCCTATAGGTATGTTATCTAAATATGGAAGTAAAGCATGCAGAATTTATTAAACAGATCCTATAGGTATGTTATCTAAGTGTGGAAGTAAAACATGCATAATTTAAAAAACAGATCCTATAGGCCTGTTATCTAAGTGTAGAATTAAAGCATGCAAAATTTACAGATCCTATAGGCATGTTATCTAAGTGTGGAAGTAAACAAAATTTAAAAAAAGATCCTATAGGGATGTTATCTAAGTGTGGAAGTAAAGCGTGCAGAATTTAAAAAACAGATCCTATAGGCATGTTATCTAAGTGTAGAATTAAAGCATGCAAAATTTTAAAACATTCCTATAGGCATGTCTAAGTGTGGAAGTAAAGCATGTAGAATTTAAAAAATAGATCCTATAGTCATGTTATCTAATAAAGCATGTAGAATTTAAAAAATAGATCCTATAGTCATGTTATCTAAGTGTAGAATTAAAACATGCAGAATTTAAAAACAGATCCTATAGGCATGTTATCTAAGTGTGGAAGTAAAGCATGCAGAATTTAAAAACAGATCCTATAGGAATGTTATCTAAGTGTAGAATTAAAGCATGCAGAATTTAAAACAGATCCTATATGCATGGTATCTACCCTCCTAATAGCTAAAACATGCATAATTATCCCATCTCCTTTTCACTAGCCAACCCCAATATTTGTTACAAATCATTACAGACCAAAAATGAATGAATTACACCAGAAAAGCAAAATAAGAAGTTACAACCATAGGTAGTCTGATTCCGACTTCCTCTCTGAGTTATGGAATATAACACCTCAAATGCCAATGTTCTCACAGCCTTTCTCAGACCTGTGTCAAAGTTCCCTAAGGGTCTCAAAGGACCCCGGACTATGCTTACACCCAAGTTTGCATAACCAGATAGAGATGATTGCAGTATAGAAGGGCCATCCCTTATGTGTCCAAGTTCAGAGGGAGTTCAAGGGTCCCAAGGCAAGGCTCACACAAGAGGGGAAGAACCTACGTTCTAAGAGTATAGTGGAAGTGCAGAAACAGAAACTTATTTAAAACTGGGTTGAGGATAGTAAGGGGTAAGGGTAATTTGAAAACAGTAGTAGTAAAACTTAAACTATGCAGAATCAGTAGTTGCACAAAGGGGTCAGGGGTTTTGGGAATACAGTGCATGAAGCATATGACCCCAGAAAGGGTCAGGTTTGGTCATGCACAACAATAGATGATGTTGGCATGCCAACAAACCAGCCAGAGAACACAAACACAAAGAGGGGATGTGGGTTTTGGGATTCATACACATAGGAGAGCATTAATTTAAAAGGGAAAGGGAACACATTTCAACATGCTAGTAATGTAACTTGATTAAGAGGAGGTGGCAGACCTACTTTCATAAACTTCTAAGTGAAGAAGCGAATCAGGATATTTTACTTGGGGAATTGAGGAATGCCGACAGCCACCATGAATTAAGTAATTGTAGGGACATTGAGATCGACGAAGTCATGGAGGCAATGCGTAAGATGAGAAGGGGCAGAGCTACCGGGCCAGACGAAATTCCGGTTGAACTGTGGAGGTGTGTGGGTAGAGCAGGCTTGGAATGGCTTACTGCATTGTTTAGTGTTATATTCAAGACTAATAGGATGCCTGAAGAGTGGAGGTGGAGTACAATGGTCCCGTTGTATAAAAAAAAGGTGATGTCCAGAGCTGTAACAACTATAGGTGCATCAAATTACTAAGTCATACCATGAAAGTTTGGGAGAGAGTGGTAGAAATGAGAGTGCAAAGGACAATGTCTATTTCAGATAACCAGTTCGGGTTCATGCCGGGGTGATCTACCACAGAAGCTATCCACCTTATTAGGAGGATGGTGGAACAGTACAGGGATAGGAAAAAGGATCTCCACATGGTGTTTATTGATCTGGAGAAAGCGTAGGATAGGGTTCCTAGGGTGGTCTTATGGAGCTGCTTAGAGGATTAAGGGGTCCCGGTTGACTATATTAGGGTGATTAAAGACATGTATGCTGGAGCTAAGACTCGGGTTAGGACAGTAGGAGGCGACTCTAAACACTTTCCAGTTATTACGGGATTGTACCAAGGGTCTGCGCATAGCCCATTCCTATTTGCCCTGGTGATGGATGCACTAACTCATCATATTCAAGGGGAGGTGCCATGGTGCATGCTATTTGCTGATGACATTATTCTAATTGACGAGACACGAGGTAGCGTCAACGAGAGGCTAGAAATTTGGAGACATGCTCTTGAGTCTAAAGGTTTCAAGTTGAGTAGGATGAAGACGGAATACCTCGAGCACAAATTTGGAGTTGAGCCGACGGAAGCGGGAGTTGAAGTGAGGCTTGACTCTCAAGTCATTCCCAATAGGGGTAGTTTCAAGTACCTTGGATCGGTTATTCAGGGGATCAGGGAGATTGACGAGGATGTCACACACCGTATAGGGGTGGGGTGGATGAAGTGGAGGTTAGCGTCGGGAGTCTTGTGTGACAAGAAAGTGCCACCGTTACTAAAAGGTAAGTTTTATAGAGCAGTGGTTAGGCCTGCCATGTTATATGGAACTGAATGTTGGCCGGTAAAGAACTCACACATTCAGAAGATGAAAGTAGCAGAGATGAGGATGTTGAGGTGGATGTGCGGGCATACAAGGATGGATAAGATTAGGAATGAAGATATTCGAGAGAAGGTGGGCGTGGCCCCTATGGAGGACAAGGTGTGGGAAGTATGACTCAGATGGTTCGGGCATATTCAAAGGAGGAGCAATGATGCACCGGTGAGGAGGTGTGAGCAACTGGCTGTAGTGGGCACGCGGAGAGGTAGAGGGCGACCTAAGAAGTATTGGGGAGAGGTGATCAGACAGGACATGGCGTGACTTAGGATTACGGAGGACATAGCCCTTGACAGGGAATTATGGAGGTCGAGCATTAAAGTTGTAGGTTAGGGGAAAGTTGTGAATATTTCTACAGCACAATAGAGTGAGACTAGCCAGTTAGGAGTTAGACTAAGAATGTCATTGGTCGGCTATTGATGCAGGGCTTTACCTGCTAGTTTTACTATACCAGCCATCTATTTCGTATTTCGTATTCTGTATTTCATATCTCTTATATTGCTGTTGTTTTATTATGCATTTTTATGGCACTAATATATCGGCTCCTGTTGCTTTTTTGAGCCGAGGGTCTCCTGGAAATAGCCTCTCTACCCTTCGGGGTAGGGGTAAGGTCTACGTACATATTACCCTCCCCAGACCCCACTTGTGGGATTATACTGGGTTATTGTTGTTGTTGTTGTTGTAGTAATGTAACTTGATTGCAGAAACATAAGCAGAAATAGACAAACAAGAGAGAAGTTGGAACAATTATAGAAAACACGTTGTTGTTGATGCTTGAAAATTAACTAACTAGGATATACCAGTAAAAAGCAAAGTGCAAAAAAGAAAGGTAAGCAAATTTCCACAGCCTAGCCTTGGCTTTCAGCCAACTTGACAAAGCAGTAGCACAAGTAGTAGTAGAGAAAAGAGAGAGTTTTGAGTGAAGTGTGTGTTCTGAACTCAGATGGTTCTTGTCTTTGAAAGAGAAGAGGGTGGGTATTCATAGTTTTGAAAATAGGTGAAGAATTAGGTAATAAATAAAGTCTTAACACAAACATGGAAACAATCACAAGCCAGAATCAATTACCCCAAGTGATTCCCTTTAATTAAGGAATCATTGTTTAACGGGTAGCAGCAGGTCTAATTAAGGAAAGAAAATCAGTTTGGGGGCAGATTGATTATTGTCATAAAAAGGGCACAAAAAGCATTAAGCAAACAATCAAGTCTAAGTACAAAGATATGCTTATTTTGGAAAAGATTCAGCAAGATAAAACATCACAGTAAAGGGAAAGGAATCAATTAATTTTAAACAGGCGAGTGAAATTAGGGGTCACAAAAGAAAAGCTTTTGCAATTAATAACCAGATCAAGATCAATCAAGGAAGAAACACGATTCTGCACTTCAGTATATAAATATAGTGAACAGAAGCATCAGGCATGCGAGGCCAAGCACATTGGCAAAAGGAACAACATACAATAGTAGTAGAAATAAGCTAGGATTCAGTAGTAAGAAGGATATTCGAAGCACAGTAGTCAAGTATGTCAAGTAATCACATAGAATCAACAGTGAAGAAAATGCAACAACAGTTAAAGAGAATCCGAAACCAAATAAATGTCTCACAGTATCAAATGAGGAAAACATTTTAAGAAATTAGGGTTTCACCAATAGTCGAGTTAAAAGATAGTAAACTCGGAATTAGATAAGTCACATAAAAGAAAAGAGAGTCTGAGACAAGGAACCTTTAATCGAGTCAAGTATACATTCAAACAAACAGTCTCAAACCAAAGACCTAGGGTTTTCCACAATAATCGAGAGATGGTAAAATCGAGAATCAAATAAGTCAAGCAAGAACGAAGAACTTAATCGAACAAGTACCCATTTAAACATGCAGTTTCAGAACTCGGATGAGACAAAAAGGGAACTAGGGTTTTAACATGCTGACTCAAGTACAAAGAAAGAACAACAAGTAGTTTGAACATAGCAAAATCATAAAACAACATCAAGAATCAGAGAAGAGATTTTTAAAAGAGAGGTTAAGAGAAACCCTAATCGGAGAAAATGAAGAGTCATTTTGAAAGAAAAGTTGAAGAACCTTCGAGAACACACTAAAGAAACTCATAGCAAGTACAGATCTAAAGTAGATCTGAAAGAAAGCTGAATGATCTTAAAGATTAGGGTTTCGAAAAACCCAGAAAAGGTCAGAAGGACTTTGAAGCTAAGGACTTTGAAGTTAAGGTCAGAAAAGGTCAGAAGGACTTTGACTTAACTAGGAAAGTCAAGGATCTGCCTTAAAAGGCCTTGAATGGCCGGAGAAAGGTCATGGATGGTCGGAGAAAGGCCCTGAACTGAAGTTGAGCAAGGACTGGACCTGATCCCTTTGAGGCCTGGCCATGAAACCACATAAACAAACACCCTGGAGACATAAGAGGCTGATACATGTCTCGAATGACCATGGGAGGTCATGAATTAGGGAGGGTTTAGGGTGGATCAGGGTGGGATTAGATGGCGGCAGCTAGGGTTCATGAGGGATTCAGAGAGAATTGAGAGGGAAAGGGAATTCAAGGGTGGCGTTTGGTGAAGAATGAGGTAGGGTAAAGGGTCGTTTGGGTTTAATTATGGAAGGACGGATAGTGGCTGTTGATCTAAATGATCAACGGCTAGGATTAAAGAGGTTAGGTGGGGAATCCAGGTTGGGTCGTTTAAATTGGGTTAGGGTTCAGGTTTGAGTTGCAATTGGGCTGGGAAGTTGGGTCTGATCTGTGGCTCCATTTAGGCTGAAATTGAAAGCCAATCTGGCTAGATTTTAAATAGCCATTTTCCCTATTCATTTTATAAAGAAATAGTAAATTAATTTTTGAAAACAAATTAAAAGCACTAAAATGATTTATAACATATAATTAATAATTTTAAAAAAAATAGGACTTGATTTTCTGAACATATACGCGATTAAATCTTAAAAGAGGCTAATATTGCAATTACGTGCAATTTAGCTTAAAAATACTAAATAAATTTGTACAAATATGCAAAAATTACCTTAGCTATATTTATCATAAATATAAATGTCCAACAAATAAATTACCAAAATAATAATTTTGGAAATAATTATTGGGTGTTTTATGGATAAAAAGGGAAATAAATTGATTTAAAAACCTTTAAAAATTATGAAGAAATAATAAAACATTTGGACATGCTTATATATGCATATATACTATTTTGAAGGTATTTTGCATATTGAAAATATATAGGAAAAAATTGGGTATCAACAAATACTTCCATAAGGAATAGGTCTGCTTTTGAAGTAATGGAGTGCCTTTCTGCACGTGGAAGCAAGACCTTATTCACCATCTCAAACAGAAGTTGATACACTGGAAGGAGGGCCTTCTTGTGCACCCATTCCCCTTGCTGCACAACATCATCCTTAAGAATTGCACTTCTGAAATTGGGAGAACAATTCCTCTGAATGGATGAGATCCTTTTAGTAGGCACTCTCAAAATGTTCCCTAATACTTCCTCATCCATCAAAAAATCTATTTCGTTGACCTTCAAACAAATGTTATCATCTTCCACTACAAACATATCTGCGTAGAAGCTACAAACCTTTTCCTTATACACCTTGGGGCTCTTATTGGTGAACAATCATGTCCACTTTTGAAACTCACAAATATCAACCAGTTGACGCATCCCTGTCATGTCAAGAATGTCTGGAGCAAATGTTCTGCCCTATAGTACCCTCTGCTTCCTAAGGTTTTCTCTGCCTTCATCCTTTGACACAATCACTTTGGCCCTCTTGGTGGAACCAGGTTCCTCGGTATCACCAGCTTTCCTCTTCACAGACGTCCTTACATTCTTCTCCTTCTTTTCAGACTTCTTAGAAGATTTCTCACCAGACTTCTCTCCCTCAAAAGATTTCACTTTTATAATTTTCACTGATGACTCTCTCTTGGGTTTTGGAATCATACATTTCTTAGAGGATTTACAAATTAAGGAATCAGGTTCCTCTTTCACCTCTTTATTGTCAACATCAACAATAAGTGTTGGAGGCACTTCCTTCTCATTCACTAGCTTTCCTACTTTCGCCAGCCTCATCCTTTTCTTCTCATCTTTGCTTTTCTTCAAAACAGATTTAAGTCCTTCCTTCTCTTGCAGCCGGGTAGTAGGTCTTTTAATAATGGGATCTTTAGGAACTTCCCTTCCACATCTTGCTACTGTCACATTGTCATAGTTTTCCTCACTATTTTCATTTTCCTCTTCAGATAGATATCTCATCTTAGGAACGACAAATTTCAATGGCTCAACATCAAATTGAGGAGAATGAGCAGGATCAGTACTGACCTGGGGCTCTTTTGAGGAGCAAGGAACGTACACTGCCGAGCCACATCCTGTTGGGCTTCATAACTTTCCCTAACTTTCTGACTAGACACTTCCTGTCCCTCGTCTCCGTCTATGTTTTGCCTTTTGCCATTTTTTCGGCGAGGCAGAAGGAGAGTTCGCGAAAATGAATCTTTTGGAATCATACCTTTTTTAGAGAAAATGATGTCGCACATCAATGTGCTTTGTTCTCTTATGCTGAACTGAGTTCTTTTCCATGTTGAGAGCGCTGGTGTTATCACACAATAAAAAATACACCAAACTCTTCCAGTTGCTGCTTGATCCACAACAGTTGAGCACAACAAGAGGCAACTACCACATACTCAGTTTCTGTAGTTGAAAGAGCCACATAGTTTTGTTTCTTTGTACCCCATGAAATCAAACACGACCCTAGAAAATATGTCATGCCAGATGTGCTCGTTCTATCCACTAGATAACTAGCATAATCAGCATTAACATACCCAATTAAGTCAAAATTGTCTCCTAAAGAATAATAGAGAACCGAGTCCTACGTTCCTTTGAATACCTTAGAATCCTCTTGGAAGCTTTCAGATGAGATTCCTTTGGACTGGATTGAAATCTAGCACATAATCCCACACTGAATACTGTCAGGTTTACTAGTTGTGAGATACAAGAGTGAACCAATTATACCGCTGTACATGATTTCGTTTACAGGAAAACCAGGTTCATCCATGTCTAGACGAACGACAGTGGCAATAGGAGTATCAATGGTCTTTGAACTTTCCATTTCAAATCACTTTATGAGCTTTTTAATGTATTTATGATGACTTATCATCGCTCCTTAGGGGTTTGCTTGACTTGCAACCCTAAGAAAAAGTTCAATTCTCCCATCATGCTCATTTCAAACTCACTTCCCGTAAGCTTTGCAAACTCTTCACACAAGGAATCATTTGTTGCACCGAAGATGATGTCGTCAACATAGACTTGCACAATGAGCATGTTCCTCCCCCGTTTCTTCAGAAATAGGGTATTGTCTATTTTTCCTCTTGTAAAACCATTTTCAAGGAGAAACTTAGACAATATTTCATACCATGCATAAGAGGCCCGCCTCAGTCCATATAATGCCTTGTCAAGTTTGAATATATGTTCAGGATGCTCAAAACCAGGTTGTTGTTTGACAAAGACTTCTTCCTTTAGACATCCATTCAGAAATGAACTTTTGACATCCATTTGGAACAATTTAAATTCCATATGAGATGCAAAGGCAATGAGGATTCTTATGGCTTCCATTCGAGCAACTGGGCAAAAGTTTCATTATAGTCGATCCCTTCTTCTTGATTGTAACCTTGCACTACTAACTTGGCCTTGTTTCTTGTTGTATTCCCAAGTTCATCAAGTTTATTTCTGAACACCCACCTAGTTCCTATAACAGTTCTGTCCAATGGTCGAAGAACCAGGTGCCATACGCTGTTCCTATCAAATTGATGGAGTTCATCTTGCATAGCAGTAAGCTAGTCAGTATCTTTCAATGCTTCCTTGATAATTTTAGGCTCAACTTGAGAAAGCAAGGCTGAGAAGGCAAGTGAACTTCTTGTCTTTGATCTGGTTTGAATCCCTGAGTCAAGAGGAGCGATCACATTTTAGAGAGGATATGAATTTTTGTGCTTCCCGTTAGACACATGAATCTCATTGTGAGAAGACCCAGGTTCCTCTGAATTGGATCTATTATTGGCATTAATGGAGGAGTGAGTCCCACTTCTCAACTCAGCATCAGGAGTTCCTTAGACGTCATCTACAACTCTATTCTCTACTTCAGTAGTTGTGATGGAGGAACCAAATTCCTCTATATCAGCTAGAGATTCAGCTACATCATCTTCATTGGATTCCTTGACTTGACTCATCATGTCAGCCTTTTCATTTGCCATATCAATAACTTCACTAGGAACTTTTGACTGCTCTCCGTCTTGATCGACCTTATCATGTGAATCTTTTCCACATAAGTGGTGTGATTCATCAATGATCACACGTATGCTTTTTTCAACATATTGAATTCTTTTGTTGTAGAACTTGTAAACTTTGCTGTGTGATAAATAGGCAAGAAAGCTTCCTTCATCACTCTTGGTATCAAATTTTCCTAAATCTTCCTTACCATTATTAAGAACAAAATATTTGCAGCCAAACATCCTCAAGTGGGTTAGCTTGGGTTTCCTCCCATTCAGCAGTTCATACGGGGTTTTATTAAAGAGGGACCTAATCATGCACTTGTTCGCTAAGTAGCACGCAGTGTTGACTGCCTCCGCCCAAAAGCCTTCTATAACACCACTATTAATCAGCATAGTCCTTGCCATATCTTCAAGAGTCCTATTTTTTCTCTTCACTACACCATTTTGTTAGGGTGTTCTAGGAGCAGAAAAATTATTACTTATACCATTTTCAACACAGAATTCGTTGAATTTTTCATTGTCGAACTCTGTGCCATGATCAGATCTTATACTCATAACATTATGGCTTATCTTTACTTGAATCTTCTTCACAAAGGAAGCAAACACTTGAAAAGTTTCATCCTTGGTTATGAGGAACTAGGTCCAAGTGAATCTGGTGTAATCATCCACTATGACAAAAATGTAATTCTTTCCTTCTCTGCTTGGCACCCTCATAGGTCCACACTGATCCATATAGAGAAGATCAAGTGGCCTTGAGGTGCTTACTTCCTTTTTGGTCTTGAAGGAGGACCTGACTTGGTTTCCTCTTACACATGAGTCACACACTGTATGGTCTTTGAACCTTGACTTAGGCAGCCCACGAACCAGATCTTTCTTGACCAATTTATTCAGCAACTAAAAGCTTGCATGTCCTAGTCTTCTGTGCCATAGTTCATCATCCTCATCAACAACACTCAAGCATGTAAGATCCCAGTTGTTTAAAGACTCAAAATCAGCAACATAGATATTTTTGAATCGTTTTGCCATCAAAACCACTTCACCAGTTACAAGACTTGTAACAGTGCAAGCCTTTTATATGAATTCAACTTTGTTTCCTTTGTCGCAAATTTGAGAGACACTCAGTAAGCTATATTTCAAGCCATTCACATAGTACACATTCTCAATTGAATGAATGAGTGTCTACCCAACTCTTCTTACTCCTAGAATATATCTTTTTTTTGCTATTACGAAAGGACACACTCCCTCCTTGTAGGGCTTTGAGTGAAAGAAAGTCATCGGTGCTTCTAGTCATAAGCTTAGATCAACCACTATCCATATACCATATTTGGCTTCTTCCCTTCACTGCTCCTTGCACAAGGAAATCAAGGGTTAGACTTAGGAACCCAAACAAGTTTGGGCCCTTGTAATGAGAAAAAAGATGAATCAAACTTCTTCTTGTCCATGCAGACATCACATGTTTTTTATTTGAAGGACCAGGTTCTTTAGCAGTAGTTACTTTTTCAGCAAAAACTTTATTTTTCTGTTAAGACTGAAATCTTGCTTTACAGGTTTCTTTAAATTGCCTAGTGTTACCACAATGAGTGCAAAGCCAGTTACCGGAGACAATAATGTACTTGCTATGTGGATTGTAGGGAGTCTTTTTCTTTTTGGAACCCGATTCCCTACCTGTTTCCCCCATTGTTCTTATACATGGCAGTGATTGCATCGGAGGACCAGTTCCACATGAGAGATTTTTCTAGGTCATTCTTAACTCTGCCTAGGTTTTCCTGAAGTTGTCTATTTCTTTCACGTTCAGCACACATACTAGATTTTACCATTTTTAGCTCGTTTCAAGCTTAAGGTGTGCCTCACTTGAAACTTCCTTTTCTTTTGAGTGTTCCCAGAACTGCTTTCCCTTTTTAGTTCCTCAATTGTTTCTTTTGGATCCACAACTACTACCAACAAGTCATCTCACTCATGCTCTACGTTTGTAATTTTTCCAGCTAAAACATTCTTTTCCCTTTTTAAATCCTCAATGTTTCTTTTAAATCAACTACTACGACTACTAAATCATATATCTCATGTTCTACCTCTCCTAGTTCCACAGTTAGCATATTTTATCATTAATGAGATTATGATATGCATCAATTAGGACATTCACAAAAGATATAAGCTTTTTTTGAGAATAAGACTTCAAATTTTTTTGAACGTCCATTAAGTCTACCTCATCATCATCATCATCATCTTCATCCTCATCAGAATTTGCCATCAGGGCAAAGATAGAGTCATATTCAACTGCTTCGCTTTCAATGGCCATCATCGAGGTGTCACCTTATTCATCATCTCCTTCAGATTCACAGGAGGAATCTCCCCATGCAACAAGTGCTTATTTCACAACAATGTACAAAAAAATACATGCCCAACAATTCACTCCCAAACCATCAATCCCATAAATTAAACCATTTTACAATCTCTACAAAACCAATACAACCTAGGTTAGGCACTTGTGTCTTCCAATCACCATCCTACAAGTCCTAACACATATTTCATACATAAATAATCAACATAAATTAGTTAGAGATGGTAGACATACCTCTTGTAGTGAGACTCGTGAAAATCCCAACTTGTAGTGTTCTTGGCCAATTTGGCGATTTAAATGAAAATCTATGGATATTCAAGATTAATCCTAGTTAATATAAGTGTTTAGGAGTAGTAATCAACTCAAAATTACTCCAAAAACATTATCTTGGTTCATGGGAGGAAAGTGTTGGACGGATTCCTCTTGATATGCAAGCCCTAGCTCAAAGAAATGACTTAGCCCCTCTCTCTACCTGGCCTTGGGGTATTTATAGGGCTCCTACGTGCACGACCACGTACCTGGGAAAATGACCGTGCATCTGGCCAGGCATACGAGCCAGAAACCCACCTTATATGTGCGGCTGCACATCTAGGGTGCATATGGCATGCGTTGGAAACTAGACTCTAAGAGCTTTAATTTGATAGGTATATCACCACCTAAATCTTTATATTTTGGGAATGGAATTTGTTTGAAGTCGGGCCCGATGGTAATTGAGACATCCTTTCCACTTAATGTTTCCAAGTTGTTCCAGACAAATACTTGTCATTCACAAAACTCCTTAATACATTCAAACATACATTAAACATTAATTTTTATTTCATAATGATGTGGCTCTATCCTATAGGAATTCTTTAATACTCGAATACATTATTCCCAAATACCGTTGGCGCACTTTAAAATCTTAAATCATTAGAAAATTTTAATGGGGCCTTACATTATCCCCCGCTTAGAATCATTCATCCTCGAATGGGGGTTAGAGTCCTCCACAGACACCCACTATGACTTAAATCTTTATCCACACACCAATAGCTCCAAAAATTGGCTAACTCCCCAAATTTTCAGAAATCTTGGCAGAGTTTCCCTTGTAATTGGGCCTATCTACCTACCAGAGAATCACCATAATCACCCTAATAACACATCCAAAACTCGACAAAGCATCAAAACATGTATCAGCAACACTAATCTCAACATTATTGGTATTATATTATCAATAGTTATATCTGGACATGAGCTACACATATTTAAATCATAATACCTAGAAAATACCTTTAGAACTACAACTATTTGGCTATACAAACAAGTGGGAATATTATCTTTCCACAATATCATCGGCCTTCAAGGTAACCTCCTCAACTCACAGACTTCACCGTAACATTTTAATGGAGGCAATCCCAACTTTATGGCTTGTCTAACAAGGATGACTACTTAGGTACCTCTAATAAGCTAATTATCTATTAACTTTACCTTCAATAGCCTCCACCGGAAGATAGGCAGAGGATCTCCAACTACCTTCTTTGACATAGATACATGAAGCACCGGGTGCATGGAGAAAAACGATGGGGAAACATCATCCTTATATCTCGGCCTATCTCCTTCAAGATTCCATATGGCCTAAGGTTACTATACATACTTAACCTTTATTAGCAATTCACATAATATCTTCATGGGGAAATCTTGAGAATATCTTGTTCACTTCCTTCATCTCTAAATCTCTACATCAAACACCCGAACTAAACCTTTGGAGACCTTCAACAATTATTCGAAGATGTGCTAGCATGAATATGACCGTAATATTTGCTACCCAATATGTTTGACCATAGGATGATGCTTCTGCTTTGACATGTTTTAACCCTCAGCCCCCATAGGTTTACTATAAATTGGAACAACGGGCTAGAATTATTGAAGAATTCATCAATGTGCTGAATATGGGCATTTCAGGAGGTTATATACTAAGAGACATGAAGGTTACTACCAATAGCGCTGACATGGTTAATCATTGTGATGACATCATCGATTAGACAAGTGGGACATAGAGTTAAGTATACATTGATAACGTGGGAACTATGTTCATAATCCCGATATGCAAAAGAAATGTGTCCTTTTAGACATGTGACATATGGGAGGCATGATTGGGAGGATAAAGACATTAGAATCAGTTATTCTTGGAAGACTATGAGTTATGAAATGGACAATAACAAATTGTTTCATTCCATATATGCCTTCTTCGGCAATAGTAAGCCTCAAGAAGAAATAGACAAGTACGTGACTTCAGTCTTCTCTTGGAGTGTAGGGAAAATCAGTTTAACTCGAAATGATAATATTCTGGCACCCTGAATGTGATATAGGTTTCAAAATACATGAAATTGCGTTACGCTCTTAACGTTAACTGAAACAAGGAATCTATGCCACAAGCCCTTAAGGCTAAAAAAGAAGTTGAATACTTGTTATATTATTATCATTCTGACAGCTTAACCCTTCCCGATAGTTGATCCTAAATGAGAAGACTAGAGGTATGAAAAACCGGCCTTTCAAATCAATATGCTCATGATATGTGCCAAAATCTGAAAGCATCTAATTTTAACCTTTCACAAGTGCAGCCACATAGCTAGGACATCTTAATATTGGGATAAAATCATGTATTGGTTAGAGAGAATGAAGACTTTGCTTTGAGCTAGACATGTTTCTGCCAAGTAACTCTGAAGATGCAATGCCAAGCCACTTCATGGCCAAATACAATACTAGGAACAAAGTGATTTACAAAGGCATGATCCAGGTGGACATGAAAGTTATACTGAGATGGGCGAACAATAGATATTCCTATGATGAATTTGTGAGAATCCCAAGTTTCAAAGGAACTTTACACGGACAAGTGACCCTTTCAATTGACATGAACACATATGATAGGTGCTGAGATATGCTCTTATGTTACTAGACAGTGAAAAGGTTTCATGATAATGTTCACAAAAGAGTAAAGTGACTGTTCAAACCATAGGAGCCACATACACTGGAGAGAATAAGAGTGGATCAAGAAAGATCTCAACACTAGGGTTCTTTACATTATATTTGATACCACATAGGTAAACTTTATGACGGTGCATACATAAGAACAAGCGAGAAAATGTTATCCATTCGAATCAAAATGTTCTGTAAGAAATTCACCAGGTATAGTCCCTTGTTAAGAATTTAGGGAAGCAAGTGCGAAGTGTAAACCTAGGGTTGTGAATTAATTCAAAAAAATTATTATAGACTCAATTCAAATAAATTATTATAGAACTCAATTCCTCAAGAGGTTGTAAGTAAGATAATTGTGATGAAGAGGCTTCACAAATGATACGTCTTGTTCAAAGAGTAGATGTAAAGAACGACTCATAAAGTTGTTTTGGTTCTATCCCAAATTCCATAGAAATATAAGGAGTGACATATGACAAAGTAGGGCCGGAATCAATAAGAGCATATAAATCATGAGATTGGATAGTCAATATACATGTAACCACATCTGGAGAAGCCTCCGAATTTTGATGCCTCCTCATAGCACAAAACCTGTTGGGCCTTCCCGAGCTCTTAATACCACCCCTAGCTACTCCACGCCCTAAGGGATCTATAGTGTCTTGAGCTGGGGGAGGTGCTATTGATATAGTAGCTGTAGAACTGGCTGGTTGTGCCGCACCCCTGCCCATACTCTGGAGAGACGAATGGAAATCTCTCTGAATGTGACCCCTCATACCACACTCGTAGCACACATTGGTACCATAGTGACATACTCCCAAATGACTTCTCCTACACTTCACACAACGGGGATGAGGTCTGCTAAATTGACTCGCTCCACTAACCAGATATTTACCCTTTTTGCATACATCATAAGCATCCCCCTTATCCTTCATCCAGGCCTCCAATGCGGGAGTAACAATCCCTATACTAGTTTGCTATGTGGTCCTTTGGAGTTGCCCAGATCTACCACTCCTAACACACTACCACGTATACTCAAAACACGACGCTAAATGTTCATTTCCGCATGTCGGGCAGACCGGGATGGGTTTACCCAACCTAGGGCTTTTGTTCTTATTATTCCCCCTCTTTCCACAACCATAACATATTTCAAGAGTGATCCAACATTATCTCAAGTGACGTTTCTTACAAATCAAATAATCCGGCTTATTGGTTCCAACAACCCTTTTTTGTTTCTTAGGAGCTCCCACCACATGATCTGGTAGTGTAGTGACATTGGCTGGAACAAAAACACTTCCCCTAGAAACAAGTTCCTCCAATCCCTCCACAACTCGACCTATTCTCCCAACAAACTCTCATGAAATCTCCCCCAGATTCAATGGTGGGGTCATTCCCTCCTTGATGTTTCGAACTCATGGATTACTCATCTGGAAAATGAGACATAACGAGGAAATTAGCTCTCTATCGTGAGCTCTATTGCATGATCTGGAGTGTCTAAGAAGGGTGACATTCCTAGATGTCCAAGTAGCTTCCTCATTATAGATATGATCGACAACACACCGATAAGAAGGACTCTACTAGACACGGCTCCGAGACATTCTAGGATACTTTAAAACCTTAGGCTCTGATACCAAGCTTGTCACGCCCCAACCTTGTGGAGCACGATCGGCGATCACCCGAGATACACCGGTTAAGAAAGCCTGAGAGATGCCTTCTATCCAACCTTGCCCATTAACAATATAAGAATCAGTACTAGTGATAGACATGAAAAGGTTCAAGTGTTCCACATTCTTTTCCCATTATTCAAAAGAGATTCATTTACGATTCCCAAAATATTACAAGTTTATAGACATGATGAAAAACATGTTTTCCAAATACCAACACTTCTTGTTCAGTTCCTAACATCAAACACCACCCATAATCTGTCTATGGAGCCTCTAAGTACAACAAAAGAGTAGTATAGAAGTACCGGCAACAAGGCCCTCGCTATACCTCAAAACACAAAATAACATCAGGCCCGGAATAGAGTAAGGCTTACCAAAACCTGCTGAATAAGGAGTAACTACTAACGAGGACCAAAGCTGCTTGCTGATGAACCACTTGCATCCATTGAAGATGTAGTACCCCCGAAAAAAGGACGTTAGTACATATAGAATAGTACTAATATGTAAAGCTAAATGTCCTCTTTCGAAATAGAATGCCAATATAAGAAAGGGAAAACCATGGAAACAACAAGCAATGATTAATGATATCCAAAGGCCCAGTTAAACTATAACAATTATCAAACTACGAAAATGATATATATTTTTGGTTGGGAGATCATTAGCACCGATATACCATCGTATTTTTAGCATGGAGTCCGATCACGCCTGATCGGCTAGGCCATCTCCCCACGAACAATGTGTTTTTACATGTGATGCGAAAAAAGTGTTACCAAGAGTAGTACCACCAATTGCGCAACATGGCGTCCGATCTCCACCCGATCAGCTAGGCTGCCTTCCCACATATGTCGTGTGAGTTTACTTTAAATCTAGGGCTATCAAAAATCTCATCCTAATTAAGGGGAATATACATCTCATCCCAAATAAGGGGAATAATTACAATCCACTCCAGCACCAACACATGTAGTTTCGGGTGTGGGCCTTACGACCCACCCTTACTCGATTTGCTAATGATACTCCCAAAAATATTTTTATTTTTGCACACAAGGAACATAGAAGTACTAATACGTTCACCTCATAAACTTTCACCCTATATATATATATATATAGATTAATTGGTACTTTCAACCGCTTACAACATCATTATTTCATAGCTCTCTTGGACATACATATGATTCTTCTTTCATGGAATAATGGCCGTATTTTCATATTCCACACTTTCATTTCATTACTTTCAAGGATCATCATCATAAATATCAACATATAGAATATTCCGAAAATCACAACTTTAAGTTCATTAGAAATGAATACCTTAAACACAATGGATTTCTTTCCAAGGAATGGAGTAAAATGATTTGCAATCGAAGCCCAAGTTAAAATCATAGACGAGTAACACACCATTAATTCTTGAAGTACTTTTCCCAAAAAGGGCAATACACAATTTCAACTCATGAATATGTAAGAACTCAAAACATATTGGAAATTCTTACAAAGCATAGCTTAGTTAAAACAACCACATTTGGGCATGACTTGAGTACATAAGCTCTTAGGCTAATATATTTTCGAAGTAATTTTGGAAAAATTGAATCAAGGATCATTTCATAACCTTTCTCACATCATATCATTTCATTGGCACTAGTAGCCACAAGTATAACCTTCATTCTTGGCATGGTGGCCACACTTTATATCTCCAACTCACTTCTTTCATTTTCAAGCATCTTTATAGATTACCATCAATATGAGTATTCAAAATCAAGGTCTTAAGTATATATATGAGTAGTAGGAGCTTTAGACGCATGGAGTATTCTTTCCAAGTTAAGCATAATGGACTTTCATTTGAAACACGACTCAAAGTCATAACATTTCAATACACATATCATACTTTGAACACGTTCCTGAAGGATAACATAATATGATAAGAGCATCCAGAACACATTATGAATTTATTAGGAACAACTCGGAACATGAGAATTAGGAACTTGAGTCAACCATACTTGAAACTTGCGGGAACATCATGGAATTCAATTCTAAGAGAGTAATTTAGCCAACATACCTGAAATTCTCCTTTTAGTAATACTATGACGTTCCACCACATTAAACAACTTTAATTTACAACAATGCAACACAATTGCACCAATATTAGCAAGATTTCTATACTTTTAGTCATTTAGAATTCTATCAAACATCTAATGTGCATATCTTTCTACAACCTACTTCAATAGAATTTCTTCACCTAACAACCACCTTCCACACCAATGATTCACATCACAGTCTCCTCTAGGCCATCCACAACTTCCATTAGCACATGCATGCCCCACAATTCACTCCCAAACCATCAATATCATCAATTAAACAATTTTTACAATCTCTACAACACCAACACAACCTAGGTTAGGCACCTATAATTTCCATTCACCATCCCATAAGTCCTAACACATATTTAATACATAAATAATCACCATGAATTAGTTAGAGATGGTAGACATACCTCTTGTAGTGAGACTCTTGAAAATCCCAACTTGTATTGTTCTTGGCTAATTTGGGGATTTGAATGGAAATCTATGGATCTTCAAAATTAATCCTAGTTAATATAAGTGTATATGAGTAGCAATCAACTCAAAATTACTCCTAAAACATTACCTTGGTTCATGTGAGGTAAGTGTTGGACGGATTCCCCTTGATATTCAAGCCCTACCTCAAAGAAATGACTTAACCCCTCTCTCTACCCGGCCTTGGGGGTGTATAGGGCTCCTACGTGCGTGCCCACGCACCTAGGCAATATACCGCGCACACGAGGCAGAAACCCCATAATATGCGCGGCTACGCATCTAGGCACGCTTATGGCATATGTCTGGTAAAATGGCCATAACTTTATGTATACATATCCAAATGACAAACAGTTTGATGCGTTGGAAACTATACTCAAAGGGCTTTAATTGGATAAGTATATCACCACCGAAGTCCTTATATTTTGGGAGTGGAATTTGTTTGAAGTCGGGTCCTGTGCTAATTGAGACATGCTTTCCACTTAATGTATCTAACTTGTTCCACACAAATTCTTTCCATTCACAAAACTCCTTAGTACGTGCCAACACGCCTGAAACATACATTTTCTTATCAAAATGATGTGGCTCTATCCCATAGGTCTCCTTTAATACTTGAAAATGTTATTCCCAAATACCACTAGCGCACTTTAAAATCTTAAATCATTAGGAAATTTTAACAGAGACTTACAACTCTCCACTAATTGAGTAAAAGAAATCTCAGTCTCGGTCTCTCTAGCCACTTGAAGTCTGATTCCATATATAATACCCTCTATGAACCTCCACACCTTCTCTGTCTTAATAGGGATAAGTATAGTTGCATGGCGAGACAAATTAACAAATCTAGTCTCATATTGAGTAATGGTCATGCCACCTTATTAAAGGTGCTCGAATTGATGACACAACTACTCTCTCTAAGTGAAGGGAATAAACTTCTCCTAGAAATGTGCCCATATAAGAAGAGGTGATCTGGTTTGCCTACCCATCTCATAAATCTACCTCCACCTATTGGCGGAACCATGCATATGAAAGGTGGTGAAATCAACTCTATTGGACTCCTCTAGTTCCATATTGCACAAAATCTTATGGCAACGGTCCAAGATGTCTTAGGGAGGGGGGGTCCTCTGAAGGTACAACACTAAAGTGAGGGGGAAATAACTTGGTGAACTTGTCCAACCTCTTTAGATCATCAGCTAAAATTGCGAGCCTATCCACGGGCTATGTAGCAAAAATAGGCCGAGCCACCCCAACTGGTAGAACTGTTGGGGTCTGATAACCATGATCCATTAGCTCAGAGGTATGAGTAGAGGGAGTCTGAATTCCTCCCTCGGCCTGAGAAACAGCTGGCACCACATGAAACACACTTTCTTGTGCCATACTCTCAATGAGGCCAACCATGCGGACTAAGCTATCTTGAATCACTAGGGTAGTAATGAACCCCTCTGGGACCTGAGCTGGTCTTACTGGCTTGGATTGAACTGAGATCTTATCATCCTGTGCTATCTGAGGCTTTACTATAGGTGTTGCTGCGCGTGCTCTAGGCTAAACTCTGCCTCTCCCCCGACCCCGACCCCTACTCCTGATAGTGGCTACAATCTGGGGCACTGGCTTGTGATCACCTGCAATAGATGCATGTGTCCTCACCATTTATGAGAGAATAAGAGAAGAATGATTCAAACTTATGATAGAACAAAGACGCACGATAGAGAAAGAAAGAATGTAAAGTTTCTTAAAGACTTATAGCCTCTAGAAGATAAGGGTAAGGCCCCATATGACTTTACCCAGAACTCGGGGTTTCGTGGTTCCGAGGCCGGCTAATGTATTTGAGGGTCGTAGAAAGCTTGCCGCGGTACAGATTTTTGGGTTGAACAGTGCGTTGGGGATTTGAAGAAAACTTATTGCAGAACATGGCATTTTTGTGGTCCATTATGCGACCATGGAACTATTTCGCAGACGCACCACAGAGTGAAGCAAAAAAATGAGCCACTTTAGGAGGTTGTTTTGTAGTAAACTATGTGTTTGCATAATCGTTTTACATGCCGCACATCCATCGTAAAACCAGCTGGATAAAACTTCAGAAGGAGGTTCTATGGTCCATTATGCGTCACAGACCTATCCAGGACTACTTGGTTTTTGGGACCTGTGGTCCCCTTTACGAACCGCCTACTCATTTTGCGGTTTGTCCTTCGAACGTAGACCCGACTTTGTAAGTTTATGTTTTGGAAAATTTCATTTGATCCCATTTTTATAAAACGACTTTATGGTTATTTTGGCTGGTTTCAACAACTATTTTTGAGAGAGGAGGAGTGTTTTAGAGGGGGATCAAGGAGCTCCCACCATCCTACTAATTATCCATTGCTCAAGCCCTGAAATTCAACAAGGAAAGCTCTTAAGGTCTCTTTGTAAGAGGTAAGGCTCCATCCCTGGTTCTCATCTTTGGAATTGGGCTGAACATGGGTAATGGGAGACATGAATATGGGGTTGGAAGTTAGTAATTATGCATGCATGTGCTAAAAATGGTGGTGTGGGAATTGTTGAACCGATTTGGGTGAAAAATGGACTTGGGAATTAGTTGTGAGATGAAGGATTCCCATCCCAGGGCCTTGTGGTCTAAATTGCACACCTAGTATTTGATAAAATGCTCAAATGAGCTAAACCCATGAATATCTTTTTAATTACGGTTCAAATTTGTCATGTATCTAATAGATTGATGTCGGTAGGATTTCTTGAATGTTGTAGTAATTTAAGGAAAGCTCAAGTGAGGTATGTTGGCTAAACTCCTCTTGTAAAAATCAAATTCCATGATGTCCTTGTAAGTTGCGATTATGATTGGCTCAATTTCCTATTTCTCATGTTTCGAGTCCTTACTAATAAGTTTGATTGATCTAAAATACGTTTTGTGTTGAAAAATTTACGTACTCAAAATGTATCCCGAATGTTCCCAACATATCATGATTCCCTCCAGGAATGTAATCTGGTATGATCAATGTATCAAAGGTGTTGAGACTTAAAAATCATGTTTCAATTGCAAGTTGGTATGCCTAATTGTGGAAGAGAAACTCAATGTAATTAAAACTCTTATTGCTCATATATACACACTTATAGTCTTGATTAGAAGTTTCCTTATTGTTGATAATCCATGATGATGCTTGAAAGTTATAGGGGTGAGAATGAAATATGAAAATACGGTTGACGTGCTGAGAACGATATTACAATTGTGGCCACTAGTACCAATGAAATGGAAAGATGTGTTAAAGATTATGAATGAGCCGAAAATCCATTGAATAATAAATATTTTGGGAGTATCATTTAGTCACTAAGAAAGGGTAGGTTGAAATAACCTAACCCCAAAACTACACGTGTAGTTGTTGGAGTGATTGAGGGGTAAAATTCGCGTGTTGCTTTGATGAGATTGTTTCCCTTTATATGGGATGTGATTGATTTGTTGAGATATTTCCACTTAAATGGGATGAGATCATTGCAAGCGGGATGTGATATGGCGTCGACCCACACGACATTGTGGTGAGTCGGCTTAGCCGATCGGACGCCATGTAGTGCACATGGTAGTGTTGTGAGTGGAAGCGAAGGGTGAGATGGCTTAGACGTTCAGGCTAAGATCGGACTCTGTGCTAAAAGCATGGTGGTGTATATGTACTAAAGATCTCTCAACTTAAAAATATTGAAATTTGCTTGAACTCATCTTTCTCCTAACTTGGCACTTTAATATTGTTTGATGTTTTCTTTGATTCCATATCTCCTTCTCATTTTACTATTGCTCGTTTTACTGAGAGGGTATTTAGTTTTACATACTAGTACTATTTTATATATACTAACGTCCCCTTTACCAGGGGCACTTCATCTTTAATGGATGCAGGTGGTTCCGCAGTAGGCGGTGTTGATCAGTGATAGCGGTACACCCTCTCCTCAGTTGACATGGTGAGCCCCACTTTATTTCGGGGCCTTGTATCTCTTGTCCTCTATGTATAGTGTTTTGAGGTATAACCAATATGTCAGAACTATCGTACTACTCAGTTTTATCCATTAAATGCTCCGTGGACATAGTGCGGGTTGTATCTTTATTTTGGGAAAGTTAAACAAAAGGTGTTGTATTTATATCACATGTTCCACTTCAAACTACGAAAGTGTATGTATTTTGAGACTTATAAATGACGTAACTAATGGTAATGCATTGGTATTGTTCACATGGCTTCTCATTGTCTAGTTAATGAAATATATCTTCTCTTTGTTCACGGGTGAGTTTGGATAGAAGGCATTGTATAGGCTTGCTTCACTGGGGTATTTCGGTTGAGTGTCGGTTGCGCTCCCCGAGGTCAGGGCATGACAATAAGTACAGATGTCTTAGTACATGATCTTTAAGACTCTACTAAGCTTGCTCATGATTCCTTAGACCTATGCAACCTAGGAAAGCCAACACATAATAGAAAATACGAAAGAAATGAAACTAGCAATCAACAACAAAATGATAAAGTAGTGAAATATTATTTAGAGGTATACATGATAAGTCTAAGATCAACTCTAATTTTCACCATACAAAGACGTGGAGTCACAAGTACATGAACATTTAGAGTTTACTAAATACATTGTCTTGAAAAAAAAATATAATACTACCTCAACAGCAGAAATAGTATAACAGAAATGGAAAGATAACTAACTCCTGCGGACGGAATGCAGCTCTACCTTGAGTTATCTATTTGGTATCTACTAAGAACCTCTCAAGACTCTGCTGGTACTAATGTCCAAATCTACACAAGAAGTGTAGAAGTATAGTGTGAGTAGAACCGACCCAATGTACTCCGTAAGTGTCGAGCCTAACCCCAATGAGGTAGTGACAAAGCTAAGATAAGACACCTACAAATAACCTGTGTAGTTAAATATCAAGAGATAACGAGTTGACAAGTAAAATATCAAGTATAATAATAGGATAACAATATGTAAGATATAATAAGTACATAAGTAAATGGACATAAAATGGCAAAGTAAAGGAAGGTATTACTGAGTAAACCACAACTCATGCATTTACAACAAACCTTAACACCTTATCCAAGGCAAATTACGAAGCCACAAAGTCAAGTCCTTAATCCGAATAGCAAAATAAAGAACAATGAAATCAACAAATAGCATGGAATCACCCTTCGTTCTTTTACCCTTTTCCTCACAATATGATATAATAACAATAACGTAAACACCCTTAGTGCATATTCTCACTTTGTCTCAAACACGGTAACACCCTTTGTGCAATCATATTGATATATGAATAATGCAAGAAAACACCCTTCATGCGCAATCACTCTCTTTCTCACAATATGATATAATAGCAAGCACGAAAACAACCTTCGCGCGCAATCACTCTCTTTCTCACAAGCACGACAACAACCTTCGTGCATTTCACTCTTTTTCACCAAGAATCACATATAACAAAGTACCAAGCAAGGTGGGAAGAATAAAAAATATCAAGGATAGTATTTGAATATAACTTGCCATATAAGAATTTACCAACACTTTTGTACCAACAACCAAACAATAATTTAACGATCTCAATGCCAATATATTAATAACTCAAATAGAAAATAATATGAATACGAGAAATCAAAGAGTTTCAGAATCTATCTGAAGCATGGTAGATAGAATACACAAAGTATCATGACACAAATAAGGCTATTTCTACCTACATGCCTATCCCATGGCCAACACACATACACTAGTCGCCTTGTATATATGCCACCCCAACACATACACCACGTAGTATTTAGACTCAATTACATGCTAGTTCCCTCAATCAAGGTTAACCAAGACACTTAACTCCTTTCGAAACAAGATCAACAATCCAACACGACTTTCCCTTTAGAACAAGCCTCCAAACAATCCAAATCTGGTCAAATATTAGTCAAACAAGTCAAACAAGCTTAAAAACTACCCTCAAATGAAAAAAGGTTCGATCTTTAACAATAATGGAAAAGTCAACAAAATCTCAAGTCGGGCCCACGAGGTTAAAATTTGAAATTAAGAACAAATCCTGATTACTCATTCATCCCCGAGCTAAATATGCAATTTATTTCGAGACCGGCCTTAGTTTGTGGTCTAAATCTCATTTTTACAATATCCCTAATTTTGTCCCAACACCTAGTTTCTACTCTATAAAATCAATATTTGGTAGTGAAAATTCATGAAAAGGTAATGGGAATTGAACAAAAAAATAAGTTAAAGTTACTAACCTATGAAGTTGGGAAGAGATTTCTCTCCAAAAATTGCCTCTATGGAGTGTAGGTCTAAAAATATTGTGTAAAATCTAAATCCCAAATTCCCAATATTTTACCCAGCATTTGAAAGGCAGTGAAGTCAATTCCATTGGACTCAATGAGTTCCAAGCTGTGCAGAATCTCATGAAAAAAATACAAGAATCCCCGAGTGTCCTTTGAAGGCATACCACTGAAGTAAGGTGGATGCAACTTGGTGAACTTGTCTAACCTCTTAAGATTCTTAGCTGACATTGTTGGCCTATCCTCAAGTTGCACGACAATAGTAGGCTGAACTCCCTAACTAGCAACACTGCAGGAGTCTAATAATGATAAGCCACCTACTCTACAATATAAATAGCTTGACTCCGCGCTCTACCCCCTTCTTGGGAAGTAGTTGGAATAATAGGAAATGCCCTGGCCTGAGCCAAACTCTAAAACACGCAAACCATGCCGGATCAAAGCATCATGAACAACTGGCAATTGAATAAGCCCTGGGGAACCTGAGCTGGTGACTCCAGATCCACATAGACATGCACTTTCTCCTCAATAGGAGCTATTGGTGGCTCAATGGTAGCCGCACGAGTAGGGGCTCTAGCTGCGGCATGTGCCCTGCCCACACCTCAACCTTGTTTTCTGCCTCTCAAGGCCCTAGCCTGGGGTACCGGTGCCTGATCAGCTGCACCTGTTGATCGAGTCCATACCATCTGTTAGAGAATAGAAAATTGAGATTCAAACTAGGAATAATCAAATTCACATGAAAGCGAATGTAAGAAAGTGAAGTTTCCTAATAGCCTTGTAGCCTCTCGAATATAAGTACATACGTCTCTCTACCGATCCACACGACTTCATTAGACTTGCTCATGACTCGTGAGATCTAAAAATCTTAGTGCTCTCAAACCAACTTGTCATGACCCAAATCCCACCAAAGCCATGATGGTGTCTGACACTACTTTCTAGGCAAGCCAATATTTAAATAACATTAATGAACTCAAATGACAAAATTAACTGGTATCAATAATGGAATAATCATAAATAACTAAAACCAATAGCAATAATACAAGTACAACCATCCCACGATATGGTGTCACTAAGTACATAAGCACTACAGAATCTTTAATACATAGTTTGATAAAAAAATACATAACTGTCTTAAAGATAGAACATTAATAACATAAACAAAGGGATAAGGGACTTCAAGACTTGGTGCAACCTGCTAATGATCACCCCTTTCGGTAGACCCAATGTACTCAATAAGTAACAAGCTCGACCTCAAGGGTTGTAGTGACGAGCTTAACAAGGTCTAGTACTCATCTCCAATAACCAATTACAATAATAACATAATAATAATGGTAAAGACAAGTAGATCAAGCAATATTAAATTCAACCTCTTCACAAATAGAAGAATATAGGCATGCTTTTCAAGAATAGCAATTAAGGCATAAACTTTCACATAAGTCATCTAAACATGGTTTCATCACCTTAACAATGATTCCAAGTCCAACACATTAAATAAGGACATCAAGTACGATCAAGAAATATAGAAAGAGAGAGAAAGAGAGAGAGAGAGAGAGAAAGGCTACGTCCTTGTTCCCACATGACAAGTATGCATGATAGAATCAATAATATTGCAGTTCAAAAAATCAAGTATGTCATATCTCAGCATGTGTGTGGTGCCTGGCACATTTTTCTTGGATCCTCATACTCAATAATAACAACATTCAGCACTGTACGGGTACTTGGCACAAGTCCCTCACCCAAGTACATATGTGACCCTATGGATGCAACAACGATTATTACATGACTCTGTGTCACCACCCAAAATACCAAACTGTCGTGATAGTTCCTAACACACTTGATAGGCAAGCCAGATATAACTATCATTAACCAAGATAATAGAACTAACATATTCAACATAAGTCTAAAAACTTAACATAGCATAACAATACCAATACATAATAAAATCCTCCAGAACTGGTAAATACAGAGTTATAAGCGCTACAATAAAATACAAGTTTGAAAAACTAAATAACAATATTGTCTGAACTAAAGACAACAGTACGTAATAAAAAAGATGCCTAATTTGTGATCGAGAATGCAGTTCTACCTTGTCTCTCAACGATCAACTCTGCCACAAGCCTCAGCCGATGATGACTGGGTTCGACACCTAGATCTACACAATTAAATGCACAGCGTAGCATGAGAATAGCCGACCTAATGTACTCGGCAAGTATCAAAACTAACCCCGTCAAGATAAAAGAAGCAAGAATTATAATTCACACTTGCTAACCTTTATAGTTTCATGAACTCAACAAGTACAGAACAATTATGTGATCATGACATAGAGCACATAAAGAACCATATGCGTGTGAATAATTAATCAAGTTCTCTGCTCAGTCAATGATACAACGTATAAAGATGATATGCAAATAAATTACGTAATTAACTACGGAAATTGCAGTAGAGATGAAATGCAAATCCAAAGCAAACACTTGCTAGATTTTTTCTCAATATTTCCACACCCATACCAAACCACATATCAGTTTTCCTCAAATTCGCGTCTACACCATCAATAAGGCACATGAGAGGGTGACCCTGGGGATGGATCCATATTCACATGCAGCACAACCAATTCAATGTGCGATCAGCCCGGCGTGGTAATAGGCGTGATAATACAATTCGCCCGGTGTGGTCACAGGCATAACAACACAATCCGCCTGGCGTGGTCAAAGTCATAATAACACAATCCACCCGGCGTGGTCACATGCATCCAGTTCAAATCTTATGAAATAGAAGCAAATATAAAATAATACATGTATATGATGAATGAATATCAGATTTTATGCTCCTAGACTGGTATAATGACAAGCTAAAGTGTGGCATGTGTAAATTATGATATCATAGCTCAAATTGGCAATTTCTTCACAAAAATTGAAATTACCAAGTTCATTAAGAGAATTAGCCTCTATGTAACCTTAAACATGGATCAAATAGTTCACAACAAGGTTACAGATATGAGAAACATCACAGCTTAAAGCTTAACAATCAATACAAGGAATATTATAGCCTAAGAACTACCTCGAGCATGAATAAATACCCCGTGCTAGTACATGGGGTCAAACCAAGTTTAGGTAAGATACTTACCTCAAGAAAGCCAAATCACTCCTCTAATAAGCCCTTCCCACGTGTATCAACCTCTGGACGGCTGGAATCTAGCCAAAATAACTTAAAACTATTAATAATAGCCTTTGGAAACAATTCCAAGTGATAAAGCTAAAGTTTTGAATCAAATATACCAAGTTAAACAAAAAAAGTCAACCCCGAACATGCACCCCGGAACCCGAGAAAATTCATAAATTCCAAACACCCATTCAATTACAAGCCCAACCATACTAATTTCATTTAATTCCAACCATGCACTAACCGACCCTCAAATCATTAGATCTCACTCTCTCAAACAACATAGTCTAAAATCACAAAATTTCACATCAAATTCACATATACTAGGTGTAATAATCAATGGGTAATCAATATCTTACATCACAAATTGTTAAACTTGACTTACCTCTACAATTTTAGAAAAAGGTCTCCCGAAAATCTCCCTTAGCCAAGCTCCACATTTCCAAAATGAGAAAAATGACCAAACCCTCACTTTTTATGTCGTGCCTAGTGATTGCGCACATGTGGCTCACTTAACCGCATATGCGGAATGGTGTCTGCATCTATGGCTTCTTCCAAAAGACACCTTTTCACTTTTGTGGTTAACATCTCGCATTTGTGAGTTCGCATCTGTGGTTTCCTTCCGCACCTGTGAAAGTGCTTTTGCACAAAACCTTCTGCATCTGAGGACATCCTCCTCCAGCCTCACCTTCGCTCTTGCAACACAAATACCACACCTCAGCTCCGGATTTGTGGCTGCTCATCTGCATCTGATGTCCTACACTTGCCCACACTTCTTCGCTTATGCGATCCTATAGTCGCACTTGCGGCTCCACATCTGTGGCCAAGCCCGCCACAGATGGGATAACACCATAAATCAGTTTAATTTCTTCAATCGTCCTTCAAGTCCAAAATGAATTTGAATTCAATCAGAATCATACCCAAGGCCCCCATGAGCTCATCCAAGCATATAAGCAAGTCCTAAGACACAATACAAACTTACTCGAAGCTGCAAATTACATAAAACAATATCAAAACCATGAATCACACCCCAATTCAAGCCTAATAAAATTAATGAACTTCCAACTTCTAATACTCATGTCGAACCATATCAAATCAACTCCGAATGATCTCAAATTTTGCACACTAGTCCCAAATGACACAACATACCTATTCCAACTCCCCAAACAAAAATCCAAACCTGATATCCACAAAGTCAACTCTCGGTCAAACCTCTCAACTTTCAGGACCATTAATTTTTCAACTTTCGTCAAAAAGCATCAATCAACCTATGGACCTCCAAATCAACATCCATACATGCGCCTAAGGCCAAAATCACCATAAGAAGCTATTGGAACCATCAATATACCATTCCGAAGTTGTCTATACAAAAGTCAAACTCCGATAAACTCTTTCAACTTAAGCCTTTAACCTTAGGACTAAGTGCCCCATTTCACTCCAAAACCTTCCCGAAACTAATCCAACCACCCCGGCAAGTCACATAACCACGTATGAACATAGAAGAAGAAATAAATAGAGGAACGAGACTAGAACGCATAAAATGACCGGCCGAGTCATTCGTTCTCCCTCCCTAAACAAATGTCCGTCCTCGACTGGGTCTAAAGTCATACCTAGAGTCTCAAATAGGAGTGGATATCTACTATGCATCTCCCGCTCGGTCTCCCGAATAGCCTCCTCGACCGGCTGACCTCTCCAGTGAACTTTCACTAATGCAATATTCTTCGACCTTAACTTTTGAACCTACCGATACAAAATTCCACATCATAAGTCAGATCCCCATCTAGCTGCATTGTGCTGAAGTCCAAATACGTGACAGATCACTATAATACTTCCAAAGCATTAAAACATGAAACACTAGGTGAACAACTAATTGACTAGGTGACAATGAGAGTTAGTAAGCCACTTCTCCCACTCTCTCAAGCACCTCAAAAGGACCAATATACCGAGGGCTCAACTTGCCCTTCTTTCATAACCTCATCAAACCCTTCATGAGCTCTGAGTAAAACCTTCTCACCCACCATATATGCAACATCATGAACCTTTCTATCAGCATAACTCTTCTTCCTGGACGGTGTTATACGAAGACGATCCTAGATCACCTTAACCTTATCCGACACATTACATACTAAATCAGTGCCCAACAACCTAGCCTCCTCAGGCTCAAACCAACCAACTGGAGAATGACATCTATTCCCATAGAAGGCCTCATAAGGAGCTATTTGGATACTTGACTAGAAGTCGTTGTTGTAGGAAAACTCCGAGAGCGGTCAAAACTGATCCCATGAATCTCCTAAATTTATAACACACTCATGTAACATGTATTTCAAGATCTGAATAGTGTGCTTAGATTGTCCGTCCGTCTGAGGATGGAATGCAGTACTCAACTCTACCTGTGTTTCTAACTCTCTCTGCACCGCTCTCCAAATTTCAATGTGAACTACGTGCCTTGGTCAAAAATAATGTAAATAGGTATGCCATGTAGACGAATAATCTTACAAATGTAAATTTGAGCCAACTTCTCTAATGAGTAGGTAGTCCTTATCGTAATGAAGTGTGCAGACATAGTCAACCTGTCCAGAATAACTTAAATTGCATCGTATTTCATTATCTGTTATGAGGCTACCATAAAATACATAGTGATGCGCTCCCACCTCCACTCTGGTATCTCAAATATCTAAATCAACCCTCCCGGTTTCTGATGCTCATACTTAACTTGTTGACAATTCAAACACCGAGAGGCATAAGAAACAATATCTTTCTTCCCCCACCAATAGTGTTGTTTCAAGTCATGGTACATCTTCATGACACTTAGGTGAATGGAATAGCGAGAACTGTGAGACTCCTCAAGGATTAAATCTGTCAACTCATCAACATTCGTAACACAAATCCGGCCTTGAATCCATATACCACCATCATCACCAATCACAACCTCCTTGGCACCAACCCGATGTGACGTATCTTTCAACACTAACAATTGATGATCATCAAACTGGCGAGCGTTGAAATGCTCCAACAACGATGACTGTGCGACAACCCAAGTAAGAACACGACTGGGATCCGAAACATCAAATCTCACAAATTAATTAGTCATGGCCTAAACATCCATGGCTGGTGGCCTCTCCGCTACCGATAAATATGCAAAATTCCCCATACTCTTAGCCTTCCAACTTAATGCATCGCCCACTATATTGTCCTTTCCCCAGATGATATAATATAGTGATATCATAGTCTTTCAGCAACTATAACCATCTTTACTGCCTCAAATTAAGGTCCTTCTGCTTGAGCAGATGCTGGAGACTCCAATGGTCAGTATAGACCTCACAAGGGATGCGATATCGATAGTTTCTCGAAATCTTCAATGCGCGAACAATGGCTACCTCTGCCAACTCTAAATCATGCACATGGTTATTCTTCTTATTAACCTTCAACTATCGAGATACATAGTCAGTCACCCTACCGTCATGCATCAACACCATGCTAGGTCCAATAAGTGATGCATCATAATATAATGTAAGATTCCTAACATGTAGGCAATACCAACACTAGGTTTGTAGTCAATGCAGTCTTAAGCTTCTAAAAACTCACCTACACTCATCAGACCATATGAATGGAGCACCCTTCGAGGTCAATGTAGTTGAAAGTGCATCAATGGACGAGAAACCCTCTACAAAATGGCGATAATAACCTGCCAAACCCAAGAAGCTCCAAATATAGCTGGAGATGGTCTAGGCCAACTTTAAATTGCCTCAATCTTCTTTGAATCCACCTTAATCCCTTCACTAGACAACACTTGGACCAAGAATGCCACCAAATCAAGCCAAAACTCACACTTGGAGAATTTAGCATATAACTTCTTTTCCCTCAATGTCTAGAATACAATCCTAGGATGCTACTCATGATACTCTTAGTTGCGTGAGTACATCAATATATCATCAATAAATACTATTACAAATGAATCGAGATACGGATGGAACACTCTGTTCATCAAATACATAAAGACTCTTGGGTCATTCGTCAGCCCAAAAGACAACACCAAAAACTCATAGTGACCATAGCGGGTCCTGAAAGCTGTCTTTAGAATTCTAAATTTTGGATCTTCAACTAATGATACCCTGACCTCAAATCAATCTGTAAGAACTATTTAACACCCTGAAGCTGATCAAATAAGTCATCAATGTGCGGTAGTGGGTACTTGTTCTTAATTATAACTTTGTTCAGCTGCATGTAGTCAATAAACATCCTCATAGTACCATCCTTCTTCTTCAAATAGAACTGGTGACCCCAAGGTGGCACGCTGGGCCTGATGAAGCCCTTATCAATCAACTCCTAAAGTTGTTCATTTAACTCCTTCAATTCCATTGGTACCATGAGATACAGTGGAATAGAAATGGGCTGAGTGCCCGGCACCAGATCAATACCAAAATCAATGTCCCTGTCATGTGGCATGCCCGGTAGATCTACATAAAACACATCTAGGAAGTCTCTCACTACCAAAATAGACTCATTGGTAGGAGAATCAGTACCAACATCCCTCATGAAGGCCAATTATGCCAGACATCATGTCACGACCCAAAATCCCGCCTTAGGCGTCGTGATGGCACCTTGTATCTAAGACTAGGTAAGTCGGTTACTTATAATAGTTAAACCAGTCAAACATGATATTTTAAAGCAGAGTTTAATATAAATACCGAGATAAAGGTGATACAAGCCTACGTGCCAATAATCACAACAATTCTCCCGACACCAGGCAGTACAATGTCACTAACTCTAGCTAAATACATACAAATATCTCAAAAACAAAATACAATCCTGTTCAGATAGCGAATTAATAGTACAACTGAAAGGAAAATGACTAAAAGGGATTGCAGTGAACTAACAGCCGTACCTTGATCCTCACGATTGAAGAAGCTAAACCTGCATGAGTCTATTATCTCTAAGCCTGGATCTACACAAAAATGTGCAAAAGTGTAGTATGAGTACACCATCGTCAGTACCTAGTAAATATCAAGACTAACCCCGGTAGAGTAGTGATGAGGTACAAGTCAAGACACCTAATAGACATAATAATCTGAGCAATATATAAGTATAAAGCTAATAATGGAAGTAAGAATCAGTAAATGGCAACAAGGAATAAACATGTGATAAAAATTAACAAAGTAATCAGAACACCATCGAAGTACTAGTGAAACCAAATATGGTAAATGATATTTGGAAAAAATTCTATATTTTTAGTACATTACTCGCCTTACGTGTTGTTAGTTTAGTGGTTAATAGTGCGACATTCGAGCTAAATTATGTTGTTTTATGTGTAGGAGCATCGGAAGACAAAGACGAGTGAAGGTTGCACAAAAAGGGGACAAAAATACGAGAAAAGAGCACAAAAGTACGAAGTCCTCAGGTCTGGCAAAAAGCCAGGCATAGCCAGCTTGGCCGTGCTACAGGCCAGGCGTAGCCAGCTCAGTAGCCAGCTTGGCCGCGCTACAAGTCTGGCATTACGAGGTCTGTAGCCCGATGATCAATAGTCATGAATTAAAATATTCTGACCCGAATTTGGACTCAAGGACCTTAACCTTAGCTTATAAATCTCCATAAACATGTCTAAGGGAGGTGATGGACATTTTTGAGAGGGGATTCGACCTATGGAGGCAACAACTCACCAGGAGCAAGGCGGATAATTCTTCTATTAGTTTTTCACTTTGTTCTTCCTATTTTCATTACTGGTTATTAATTCTAGTGTTGTAGTTTGCATAATATTATGAATAACTAATTTATTATATAGGGTTTTGATGAAGCCTTTTGTAGGATGAGTTCATATTACGTTTTTATATAATTTAGCTATTGGATTTCTCTACTTGTTCAACTATGTATTTATTATTGTTGATTTAATAACCATCAATTGATTGTGCCTATTTAATATGTATTTCTTAGAAAATGATACATATTTAGGTAGTTGTTTAACAACATCACTCCTACATATGCGGGGAATTAATATGGAGGGTTTAAAGGTGGGATTATGAATAACAAAATATTGGTGCGATCTTAGTGAGCGCTAAATTAGCGTCAGCTAGCATAGTTTGGAAGAATATGTCTAGTAAATTGTGGTGGTTGATCGGAAGATAATTACGACACCCGAAGTACTCACGATAGGTAGAGAATACTTAGGAGAATTTATAGAAAATGTAGCGAGAAGGATTCCAACAATTGAAAAAATAATAACTCCAGACCTCCTTAATATTGTTTCCAACCCTTAGTCTTGTTAGTGCATAATTTTACTGCTTTTAGTGTTTGTTAATTAATTATTTAAAATAAATTATTACAATATTTATAACTAGGAAATTATTTGAAATTGTATTTCTTAGCAATACCGAACAGTTGTAGCTAAGCCTTACTTCTCTATGGGATTCTACTCCAGACTTTTAACCCAGATTATATTTGTAGCGACCACTTATCCTTTTTAGGACTAGTGTTGGGCGTGATCAAATTTTGGCGCCGTTACCGGGAAACTAACAATGTTGTTGTAGATGTATATATTTCTAGGTTTGAAGTTTGAACTTTTATACTGTTTTGTTTTTTTTTTAATTTAATTTGTTGATTTGAGAAACCTGACATCTTAGAATTATAGAAGTTTAAGTGTTGGTGATTCTATTTTTGATCCTCACACATATTGTGAAGGAAACCACCCGTGGCAAAAATGTTCCCGAGAGTGATTTATGTGCACCAACTCAATCTTATTTGTGAAATGTGCATGATGAGTGTGGTGGTCAAGATGGTTACTTTCATGATTGTGTATTTGTTTATCCTCCCCAACCCCTTATTATGATGGTTCTACTTTTTTTTGTAAAGTTTATAGGAATAAAGAACCAGGGAAAGCTGACCTGAAAGAGATCAAGGATATGTTAAAGTGCCTTGTGCAAAAAAAATAATAAAAAAAAGCTGTAGATAGAAAGGCAAGAGAAAAGTATTCAAAACATGAAGGCTCATGTGAGTCAACTGATTGAAGATTTTAATACTCAACAAGCCAATATTGTGGATGGTAGCCAAGAAAAGCATGAATTAGATGCAGTAATTGAGGTGCTAATAGAGAAAGTTAGAGTAGAACATCAACAATCTATCCAAACTAGAATTTGAGGGTATCGATGTTGAAAAAGTAATACTAGAGTCAGCCAAGGACGTTGATGATACAAATTTAGTTGACTCTAGTGTGATTGGTGTTGAAGGTGTCGAAAATCTTGAAGTTCGGGTATTTGAGCGTGTTATACCTCATTCAAAACACTTCTCCACCTTGTGTTCGGATGATGAAGTGAGAATGGATCCCGATGAGCATAGAAAAGAGTAAAAGTAAGAGGTAGATGGGCCTTATATATATTTTGAAATTCTCAAGGCCGTCTAGGCAAGGTGACACTTCTCGGTTGAGAGCCAAAAATTGCATGAGAATTTATTTAATTTTTGGCTAGCAAGAATTTATACCGACCCAAGATCATAATCATAAGCTTGAATCAAAACTTGGGGTTTAATTCATAAACTCGGGGTGGAGGCAGAAAGTGATCCACGTCGTGTCGTGACATTGAATCGGGCGCTTGTTGGGAGGCAATCCAACTTTACTACTTTTTTTATTTTCTTACCTTTTCTATGTATTATTATTGTAGTGTCTTTTGGTTTTATTTTTTATTTTAGTAGGTGTATGAGCATAGGAAGAAAAGCTATTGGAAGGAAGCAAAAACAAACCAAATGGTTGGAACTAAGTGTGGGGTGCTCACATAAAGGAAAATACCCGAAAAAAGTCTGAGTACCCCATGAGCTGTTAGTGCTTCGACATTTGGCCTATCAGGGAGTTTCTTTTACCCTCTTATTAGTTTAGGTGTGCAGTAGGGACAATGCACAATCTTTAGTGTGGGGTGAGTAGATTGTCTGGATGACTTTCTATGCTATTTTAGTTGTGTTAGTTTAATTGAATAGCTTATTTTTTTTAAAAAAAAAATAAAAAAGATTGGACTTTTGCCGACGATGGATATCCTAGACAATTTTCTTGAGTGTTTAAAGTCTGACAAAAAATTAAAAAATTGAAAAACAGAAAAAATCCAAAAATCATGTCTTTTAATTTTTACTTTAGGTAGTAATAATCCCCCAAGATTTTTCTTTGTGCCTTGGTGGTATGTAGTTTGAACCGGGTCATAGTTTTTTATTTTTAGAGTAGATTAGGATTTAGGGAATAAAATAAGGAATATGAAATTTCTAGGCGCCTTTTTGACTTGTTTGATAGTAGCATATTTAGGCTGTAGCATGTGTATTACCTTCCCTATGATTTGAAGTTGCTTATGATGCCTTGTTGAGTTAGATAGCATGTCTATTGATGCCTATGTCTTATTCTTTTTGCTCGTGTTCACTTTGTGCTTAATGCTTAATAATATGTGGCTCCGTGAATACTTGCCATTGTTTGAGAGTCGAAGTGGACCCGTCCTTAGTGAGTCATGTGTCATGTAAGGCGAGATCTTCTTGTGTAATCCATGTCATTGCATTAGAGTCTAGAACTTGCTCGGCATATGAGTTGAAGCGAAATTATAGGGTTTGCTCGGTGTGAATAATGATTTTATGCTTTCTTTGATCTTTTTGAACTTAATGCTTACCCCAAATAAAACTTATCCCTGTGCCAAACCTTTTGAGCCTATAAACCTTTATTTGGCAACAACATTACAAGCCTATACCCCTTTGTTCTTAATTGTCATTGTTTTGATCCTTCTACCTCTTAAAGCACTTTAATTGTAAAATGAGTGCTAGAAGAAGTAAGGAGGGAACTTGGATGAATTTTAAGTGAAACCAATGAAAGAGAAAAAGTGCATGTGGTTTGCAAAAGAATACACTACTAGCAGGATTTGTAAAGGAGAGAAAAGTTGCAAAATAAAAAAAAGAAAAAAAGAAAAAAATATATATGTAGATGAATAAATTGATATATTATCCTTTCTAGTAGGTGTGAAGTAATTTAGTTCTTCAAGAAAAAAAGGGAAAGATCTTGGGATGACATTATTTATGAAATTGAAGTTGAGGTTGAAGAATTTGCGCATAAAGAAATATGTGATGTGTTAAAGTGCTTAGGAGGGTTAGTCACTAATCCAAAATATATCTTGCCCTTCCCTTGCCCCCCTTGCAACCATGGCAAAGTGCTACTTGATTTTAGATCGAGCAAGCCTACATTAGTGGAGGTTTACATAATGGGCAAGCCTATGGTACTTTGTGCATGAATGTGACTTCTTTGTGAGAGTGAGGAATTTCTTTGATTTATCTGAGTCCTTAAATATATTTGAGCATTTGATTCGAATGTTTGGATTCACCTAACTCTTTTGTTCTTGTTGTGAGGGTACATGATTTCGCGAAGGATAGGTGATGTTATTAGATTTCTCTATGATGTTAAGTGTTCAAGCCATGGATGCATTGTGATATTGAGTCGGTTTGTGAGGCTAGGAATTTTATAGGCAAGTTGTCTTTGTGTGGAATAAATTTTTGATGTATGGCATAAAGTAAAGGGAGGTGTATGTTGAAGGCCTATGCTAAAGTTTAATTATTGCTATCAACCATAGTCATAGGTAAGGTGTGCTTCGGTTGTGTTAAAAGAAAATAAAATACTCAAGGTTAATATGAATTTGTGGTTGACTCGAGGATGAACAATGTTTAAGTGTGGGGTAGCGATGTTTGGCAAAAATGCTATATTTTTAGTACATTACATGCCTTACATGTTGTTAGTTTAGTGATTAATTGTGCGTATTTGAGCTAAACTATGTTGCTTTATGTGCAGGAGCATCAGAAGACAAAGACGAGTGAAGGTTGCACAAAAAGAGGAAAAAAATATGAGAAAAGAGCACAAAAGTACGAAGTACTCAAGCTTGGATACAGGCTAGGCGTAGCCAGCTCTGTAGCCAGCTTGGCCACACTACAAGCTTGGCCTTGCAAGGTCTGTAGCTCGATGATCAAAATTCGCGAATTAAAATATTTCGACCCGAATTTCGACTCAAGGACCTCAACCTTAGCCTATAAATACTCCCTAAGCATGTCTAAGGGAGGTTTTGGAAGTTTTTGAGAGGGAGACATTTTTTAGAAAGGTTTCGACCTAAGGGGGAGAATTCTTCTATGAGTTTTTCACTTCCTTCTTCCTATTTTTATTATTGGTTATGAATTCTAGTATTGTAGTTTTGCATACTATTATGAATAGATAATTAGTTATCTAGGGTTTTGATGAAACCTTTTGTAGGATGAATTCTTATTACATTTTTATATAATTGAGCCGTTGGATTTCTCTACTTGTTCAACTATGTGTTTATTGAATGTCCATCAATTGATTGTGCCTATTTAGTATGTATTACTTGTAAAATGGTACATATTTAGGTAGTTGTAGAACAACATCACTCTAACATATGTGAGGAATCAATACGAAGAGTTTAAAAGTGGGATTAGAAATAGTGAAACCTTGGTGCGATCTTAATGCGCAGTGAATTAGTGCCAGCAAGTGTAGTTCAAAAGAATATGTTTAATAAATTGTGGTAGTTGCTAGAAAGAGCATTACGATACCTGAAGTACTCACAATCCGTAGAGAATACTTAGGAGAAATTATAGAAGGCGTAACAGGGAGGATTCCGACAATTGGGAAGATTATAACTCTAGACCACCTTAAACTTGCCTCTAACCCTTAGTCTTGCTACTGGATAATTATATTGCTTTTTGTATTTGTTAATTAATTAGTTTAAAATAAAAAATTACAATCTTTATAACTAGAAAATTATTTTAACGAGTATTTCTTAGCAATACTAAACAGTTGTAGCTAAGCCTTAGTTCTATGTGGGATTCGACTGTAAGGCCCCGTGATATTTCACCTAAAACCCGAGGTTTCGTGGTGCCAAGGTAGACTTATTAGAGTCTAAAACGTTTTGGGTTGAACAGTATGTTGGGGTGTTGCAGAAGATTTTTGGCAGAATAGGGCATTTCTGCGGTCCACTATGCGACTGCAGAATCACTCTACAGGCCGCAGAACTGTCCTAGAGTGAGAGGTTGTTTAACGGTCCATTATGCGGCCCCACAACCATTTCGCGAGCCGCAAAATCTATCGCAGATCCAGTAAGAATATTTTGATGGGAAGATTCTGTGGAGCATTATATGAACGCATCTGCGGCACTGGTCAGTGGACCGCAAACCCAACCCGTACAACCCAGTTTTGTGACCCTTTTCTGTGGTCCCCTTGCGGGCCACATACCTATTTTGTGGTCCGGTTTGTAACCGAAGACCCGACTTCATAGAGTTTAAGTTTAAAAATTTCAGCTGATCCCATTTTTATAAAAACAACTTAGAGTTTATTTTGGCTGGTCCTAATTGGTGTTTTAGAGAGAATAAAATGTTATAGAGTGAGAAGGGGATTCCTAAGCTAATTGTTTACCAATATTTGCTCAAATCTTGAAGAATTCATAAGAAAGAGTCATAAGGTCTTCATCCAAGAGGTAAGGTTCCATACCCTAGTATTCAATTTCGAGTTTGGGGTAGAAGATGGATAGTGAGGATTGAGATTCTTAGGTCTGGGGTCGTTATCTATGCATGCATATAGCAACAAAGTTGTAGGAATGCTGTTGAACTAAAAAGGGTAGATATTGGGTTGTGGTATGAAGGAATCCACCATAGGAGGACCTTGGAACCTTAATGCACACCTAGTATTTGATGAGTTGCTCAAATGAGCTGGGACCATGAACTCCTTCCTAATTTGTATACAATTTTGCTATATTTCTAAATAGATCGAAGTGGCTATGATTTCCAGAACATTGTAGTAATTTAAGGAAAGATCAACGCGAGGTTTGTTGGATAAACTCCCCTTTTAGAATCAAACTCCACAATGTTCTTGTAAGTCCCAAGTTGTCCATTATAAATTGATTATTCCGAATAAGCCTTGTGTCAAAAGATATATGTATTCCAAGTGTTCTTGTTATGTTGTGTTACTATTTGAAAATGTGTTGAAAGTATGGGTTGCATATCTAAATGTTATAACTTCAAGTCGTGTTTCAAATGAAATCTATTATGTCAAATTGTGTGAGAAATCTCAATGTGCTTAAGACTCTTATTTGCTTGCATGTGGACTTAAAGTCTTGAATAGAAATGCTTTGTTGTTGATGATTCGTGATGATGTTTGAAAGTGAAAAGAGGTGAGCATAAAATATGAAATACGGCCAACGTACCAAGAATGTTATTATATTTGGGGCCATTAGTGCCAATGGAACAAAGGGACGTATAAGAGATATTGAATTGAGCTGTAAATCCTTTAGATAAATAAATATTTTGGGAGTATTGTTAGTCACTGAGGAAGGGTAGGTTGAAAAACCTAACCCCAAAACTACACGTGCCGGTGTAGAAATGAATTGTAATGCTTCCCCTTATCAGGGATGAGATTGATGTGATGAGAATATTCCCCTTTATTGGGATAAGATTATTGATAGAAAAGTGTGATGTCAATCTACATGGTATTGTGGTGAGACTGCCTAGCCGATCGGGTCGAGATTGGACTCCTGCCACACAGATGGTGGTGATTGTTCTTGAGATTATGTTTGAATCAATGATTGAGATTGAGATAATGATTGTGATTGTGGTGATACATTTGAGTGAGACGGCCTAGATGATTAGGTCGTGATCGGATTCCGTGCTAAAATCACAGCGGTATATCGATGCTAAGATCTCCCAACATAAAATATGGAAATATACTTGAAAACTTGTCTTGTTCCTAACTTGATGTTTTGGGTATTGTTTGAGACTCCCATTTATTTTATGATTGCTCTTCCTTGTTCTATCACTCGTTCTATTGAGAGGGTGTTAGTCATTCATACTATTATTATTCCATATGTACTAACGTCCTTTTTGTCGAGGGCGCTGCATCTTCAATGGATGCAGATGGTTCCACAACAAGTGGCTTTGATCATTGATAGCGGTACACCCTCTTCTCAGCTAACTTGGTGAGCCCCACTTCATTTCGGGGCCGTGTATATTTCGTTCCTTGTATATTCTGTTTTGAGATATAGTCGGAGCCTTCTTGTCGACATTATCACAGGCTCCGTAGACATAGTGTGGGTTGTATGTTGGTGTTAGGAAAGTCAAACTAGTAATGTTGTATTTATACCGCACGTTCTGCTTCAAACTATGAAAGTGTATGTATTTTGAACTTTATAAATAATGTAACTAATGATAAGGAATTGGCGTTGTTTACATGATCCTCCCCATTGTCTAATTAATGAAAGAGATCTTTCTTATTTCATGAGTGATTCAGGCAGAAGGTATTGTACAAGATTGCTCGGTTGGGTTATCTCGGTTGAGCACCGGTCGCTCTCCCTGAGATAGGAGTGTGACATTGACTCCGGACTTTTAAACTGGATTATATTTGCAGTGACCTCTTATCCTTTTTAGGACTAGGTCTGGTGTGATCAATAAATAAATGACAACCAAACAATCAAGTTGTTTTAACACAAGGTTTACAACAAAACCACCCATGGTACCCCTTCTCAAACCATAAACCACGAGTCCCAAATCATAATCATTTACACATGGCACCTTGTTCCCATATTACCAATCACAACCACATGGATAACTCACATGCCAATACCTCAATCCGCCCGGCATGGTCACATGCTCACTATCACAATCCGCCCAGCGTGGTCATAGGCTCAATATCACAATAAAAGTATATATACAAGAATACACGTGCATGATCAATGAATTTCAAATTTCATACTCCTGAACTGGTATAAATGGCATGCTATGATGCATGCATGTGCAAGTGTACTATTTTTTTCCTCATTCCAAATTAGGAGGATCTATAGTATTTTTACACTTTCCCTCCAACATGACTTGAACCTAGGACCCAACGGTCATGGGATGAGGTGTTTTACCAACTAAGCAAGCCTTACTTGTCGAGTGTACTATTACAATCCAAGTCAACAAGTAATATCATAGACATTGAGTAGCTCATTGGAAACAACATAACAAGTCACGTAAGGTGCTTGACACACAAAAGGAAAATCATGCCATCATACGAATACCATCAACATTATGCCCACAGGCTGTCACATATCATTCCTGACATAGACACCCTTATCTCTCTGTATTGACAATATTGTCATAGACACCTGTATCGCTCCACCCAAACATTTAATGCAATAGCCGCTCGTATCACTCCGCCTAGACAATAACAAAATAGCCACCCGTATTACTCCGCACAGATAATAACAGAATAGCCATCTGTATAACTCCGCACAATCAACAACAATGAGATGTTGCCCTTATGCTCCGCATAGCAATAATAAATCCACGCAACAACCCACATGTGCTAACATCACAACAACAAAACATATCAATTTGCACCACAAGTTCCCATAAGCCACAACCTTTCAAGAAACAAAAATATTGATATCGCCACAACACATAGCTCACGGCTCAACCATAATGTGTACAAGAATCTCAATAGCAACAAAATGAAATGGGAAATTAACTCAACAACGAACGATACTTCATTAAACAAAAACATCAACTAAATAGGTTAATGACTCTCTATAATTTTAATATCAATTAACTGCTTAAGAATAAACTCAATAATGAAGACATTTCCATGAAATGGCAACTTCGAATTCTAGTGTATAACATAAGCTAACGATGAAAGAGATAGATGAAATAGAAACTACAGAGACTCTGCAACTAAGACTAAAACCATAACATAGCATAATAATACTAATACATGATAATAACAAACCTCGGCGAGGGACAAAAACAAGAATAATAAATGATACTTGCTATAACCTGTACAGTTTCATAAACTCAATAAGTACAGAACAATAATGTGATCAAGTCATAGAGCACATAAAGAACCATTTGTGCGTGCACAATTACTAAAGTTCTCTGCTCAGTGTTGCTCCCCCTTTTTCTCGCGAAATCGGGTTTATGACATGTTGGTTGGGACAACTCTTTCCTTTTAGAAAGAAGGTTTGCATTTTTGAAGAGTCTCCACCTAATGATTTAAGGTGTGTTAGGGCACCTATAGGGTTCATTTATAACTACGTTTGGTAACCAGAGACAGGGCAAGGGATTGAAATTATCCTAAGGGGAAGGTGTTAGGTACCCCTAAGGATCCACTATTGTGGTTCCCGGCCAAACAATTTTTGTGAATTTGTGCAATTAGCAAATAAACAAGTATGGCTCAAATAGTAGGGGATTTGAGTTTAAATACACAAGTGTTTGAAGAACAATTAATGAAAAGCAAGCTTTTGAAAAGAATTACAATCTAAGCATATTTATGAATGTAAAAGGAGGGGGTGGGGGGGGGGGTGTCCTAGGTTTGTTTATAATATGGATCACATCAATGCAATACCCGGTATGGCACTCCTCAAAGAGGGGCTACATGTGGTATTAACGCACCGGTCATCATATCCATATCTACCCTTTCCCGCCCCGTGAAGGTAATTAAAGCGAGGTTGGTCTCGACCCCTATTGCATATTGTTACCATCCCTTCCTATCAGTCCCGAAGGAATTTAGGACTCCTATTCTATAAAAGGGAGTTCTAGGCAGACCCTTAAGTTTAAAGATAAAATATTAAGGCGACATATAATAAACAAGTAGGACTTCAATTAAGAGGAGCATGGAAGACCAGTGAAAGGCTCAGATATACCTCCACATACAGTACACATAAACAACATGACTAATACACAATTAAGGTTTGATTTCAGATCCTAAGCATGGTATTTAAGTGATAACATCATAGTCATATTTATAACATAACTCAAATAGTAAGTCCTAATCAGGCTTGCCTACTGATTTTAACATGCTGACAGTCAAACAATAATCACAAAGACGTTTCTGATTTTATTTTAAAGTTGATTATCTAAGACTTGCCTAAGAGTAAAATAATGTGCAGTAGTTACCCGAATTATTAAAACAGTTTGGAAGTTATTTTACCTAAAACATGCTGTTCTAAATGTTGCAAAGACATGCAAGGATTGTGATCAATTTCACTTAAATAGGATAATCAAACATGAGACTATTTTATGTCATTTTTCATGCATCAGTAGTTTAACTAGGTGTGACTGAACGAGTGTGAACAAGATCCTAAAATAGGGTATCTAACGTGCACATATAAAAAAATACAGAATTATTGCAGAATTCCTAAAGCATGATTTCTGAATGCTAAAAGAGTTACAACATGACTTCAAGACGTGCAGAAGCAACAGTTTTATGTTAATGCTGCTATTTAAACTAAAACCGGATTTCTAAGTGGTAAAGTGATTCCAAATGAGATGCTGAAACAGTAAACCTGAGAATATGGTATCTAATACATGACATGCTTTGAATGGGTTGATCTTACACATAGATTCTAATGCACATATAGGAAATGTAAACCTAAGACATGGTTTCTACCCATTGATGTTGATAGCATATATAACTATCCTCCCTTTTTCACTAGCCAGCACCAATACTTATTTACAACCAATTATTACAGACCAATAACAAAATGAATTACATAAGAAAAATAAAAGTTACACTATAGAGAGATTGAAAACAGGCCCAGATTTCCAACACCTGCTTAGGACTTCCTCTCCGAGTTATGTAATAAATCACCTCAAGTGCCCAGATTGTTTCAAAGCTTTTCCTTATATCTGGGTGTGTCAGAGTTCCCTAAAGACCTCAAAGGATCCCGGGCAGTGCGCACACCCAAATTTCATAGACAAGACAGAGTAAGTGCAGTGTGGAAAGGTCAGCTTTTGTGTGTCCAAGTTCATAGGGAGCTCAAGGGTCCCAAGGCAAAGCTCACACAAAAGGGGCAGAACTTAGTGGTCTAAGAGTAGAGTGAGAGTGCTGGACATAGTTTTGAAGAGTTTAAGTAAGAAAACAGTTTTGAAAAAGGGTAAGTAAGAAACAGTTTAAAAAGAGAGACTTAATTGGAATAGTTTTATGACAAAGTTTAACTGATGAAAACAATTTGAAGGAGCATACATACCAATCTCAGAACTAAAACAAAGTCAGTATCATACCAAGGACTAGGAATAGTCCAGCAAACACAAGCAAGGGAATGGGATTGGAGGGACAAATATGGAGCATGTGAGGGCAAACATGTAGCAGGCAGGTACAAATACAAGCACACAATCAGAAACTCCTACATGTTCAGAGGATCAGGGGGGATCTTAGGGTATGAGATTAGATTAACATCAAACAACTAAGACCATGTACCAATCATGAGGGTTCACATAAGAAACATGTACTAAGTATACATAAACATGCTGGTCATTGACAAGTAAAGCATAACTTAACATGTAGAGGGAATTTAGGATCCTAATTACATGTTGAACAACAAAGATAGTAAATAAAAGCATATCAGAAATACAAGGAATTGTAACAGTAATAGAAACATGTTGATTTGAAGACTGAAATCTGAATTAGAACATACCAGTGAAGTGAAGAAAGCAAAACACAAAGCAGAAATAGGAGAGGTGCAGTAGTTAGCTTTGGCTTGCAGCCGACTAGCTTAGGATAGTAGCAAGTAGCACATAAGAGAGAATAGAGAGTTTTAATTGTGTGATACAGGGTTGAACAGACTTTTGTTCGTGTCTATGCTAAAGAGAGAGTAGAGTATTTATAGTTTTGAAAAATAGAAAAATAAGGCAAGAATCATAATTCAACAATAACTATGGAACTATGTACTAATTAGTGTAAGTACTTCCCCTTAATTAAGGAGTTAGATAACAAAATAAGGAAAAACAATCAGTGTACGCCCAATAAGGATATACTTCAAACACAACATGTATAGGGTAAACGATTGAGGCTAAATTCATAACGTTCTAATTAAGGAAACAACATAAGAATCAATCAATAGCATAGTCAATCATGTACTAAGGCAAGAGAATGATTTATAGGTCGGAAATCAACAGAGATATCAATTATAGGAAATCAGTAAAAGGTATAACTCACAGGAGATCAAGGATTTAATTAAAAGATAATACTGATTAGAAGAAATCACCACAAATTCCATTAATCAAACAAAGTAGACATAATATAGGCGGGAGAAGAAATCAGAAACCCTAATGAGCATGAGGAGGTAGAAAATCATAGAACCTAGCACATATGCATGAGAAACAGGTACACATACAAATCAGATGAGCAAAGACAGCTTCAGAAACCCGGATTAAAGAAAAAATAAATAGGGTTTTCAACATGATGAATCAGATAAAAGGGAAAACTTAAATAAACTGCTTAAACATGGTAGAAATCATAGAATAGTACTGAAAATCAGAAGAAAAACATTTTTGGAAAAGGGTTAAGAAACCCTAGTCTTGAAGACTAAGGGTTACTTTAGAAAAAATCGGAAAAACCTTCGAGGAAAACAACAAAAGCTCATAATATACACAAATCTAAGACATATCTAAAAGAAATCGGAAAATCGTAAGAGTTGGGGTTTCAGAGAACCCAGAGAAGATGAGAAAACCTTAGAATGTTACCAATTTTAACCGGAAAAGTCATAGATCTTACTCAAACAGCCATGGATGGCCGGAAACTGGCATGAGAAACCGTGGGAGGTGAGTGAACCGCCTCTGGTTCACTTGAAGGCCTCAAAACGATGACACACATTCAAGAGGGAGCCATAAGGCTGGTAGGTGGAGGGACCACCATGGATTCCGGTAGGGAGACGACCGGAGAAGGGAGGAAATGGGCCCAGCAGGTGGAGCGTTCTAGAGAGAGAGATAAGAGAGTTGAGAGATGTAACGACAGAGAGTGAATGAGAGAATGAGGGTTTGAGGGGGTAAACTATTAGGTTAATTATGGTAAGTGTAAATCTGGACCGTTGATAAAAAATGATCAACGGCCAAGATTCAACAAGATTAGGTCGGGTTAGGCAGGGGTTTGGGTCTGGGTTATATTGGGCTGTTTTATTCAGGCCCATTCCAGCAGCGCCTCGCGCACAGACCCTGATGCCAAGCACCAGTGCCCAGCCTCAGGCCAGCACATCAAGTGTCGCGCGCGCCCACAGCAACGCGCGCGCAGACCCGCAAGACAAAGATGCTGCCATCGGACTTAGTTTTTCCTTGTAATAATCTAAGTCCTTTTCATTGTAATCATAGACTAGTTTTCATCATTTTCATTTCAGTGTGCTTCTACAGCTTTATTAGGACTAGTCTTGTCATGTTGGTTTATTTTTTTTAAGCATTATTAAGGGGGACCAAACAATCAAACATTTCAATCAGCATTTTCTGGTGTCTCTCCCCCTCGACACCACATCATTGTAATCATCATTTTCAGTCATCAATAAAATCATCATCAGCATTCAAAACCCAATTCTCTCTCAAGCTTCCGCAATTGCCCACGACATTGGTTTGGGGCTGGTTCAATTATGCTAGAATTGAAAATGGAATTGGCTATTTGTTAAATACCCAATTAATATTAGATAAATAATTAATAAAAATAGCTAATAACAAGATAAAATGAAATTAAAGCTAAATAGGTGAAATTAAGGTAATTAAATAATATTTATAATATAAAATGACCGATTATTGAATTAAAATAACATAAAGTGTACAATTAGGCTATAATTACAAAATTGTTGTGATTATAGTCAAACAATGCCAAATTGGCTAATTTGTAAAATAATTAAATCCTAATAGGATTACAAATGATATATTGAGCTAAGAAATATTTTTAAAATCACTTGTAATGTAATTTATGAATAATTATTGGATATAAAATACTGAATAAATTAGAAAATAAATTGATAATAATATGGAAAATTATGGAAAAATACCAATTATTATAAAAAGTGATTTTGAAGGTATATATGAAAATATAAAAATAATTTGGGGAAAAATTGGGTATCAACAGCTGCCCCCCTTTACCTGGAAAGGATGAAAGAGTTTTCGGGTAAAGAAATGATGGTCAATTTTGATCGAGCGAAATAGTTCGAGAGATTAGGCCGCACCCTGGCTTCTGAGATGCCTACATATCCCTGGTTTCACAGGAATCAGGCTGTATGTAGTTCAGGATCCATCGGTGGAGTATACCAATGAAGCCATTTCAAGAACGGACGCAACATCTAGGGCTGGGTGAGCGAACGGTTTACGGGAATGGTTAGGTTTGATATGGCTTGAGGGAACTAGAGCAGGATCACTCCTGCTAGGATAGGCATTGCTCATCGTTTTACCTGCAAATAGAAGCAATACAAGCGTATACTTTACATAAATTTAAATATGATGCGAATTCCCGTCAGACCAAGAATGTTGTCTTTGGACGGTTAGGAATGGCGTCCTCAGACCATGATGTCCTGGGCCATGGGTTGTTTGATATAGGATTCGCAGGCCATGAAATGATATTCTCGGGCTATGAGGATGGTGCCTCTGAACCATGACGCCTTTGAATAATGATATGCAAAAGATTGAAAGAGATCCTTGGGCCATAACATGGTGTTCTCGGGCTATGAAGATGGTGCCTCCGATTGATGATGCCTTTGGATGAGTTGGCGATATTTCAGCCTATGAAAGGATGCAGTAGTATGATGCAGGCAAGACAGAGCTCAGTCTTGTGAATTGAAGGGCAGAGCTTAGACCGTAAGAGAAGAGAGATAAATAGTGCTTGGGATAGCGCTTAGTTTCGAAGACAATTGGAGGCAGAGCTTAGCCTCGGAAGGCAGAATGGTAGCCTTATGCAGATTGGAAGGCAGACTAGTAGCCTTATGCATTGCAGATGCAGGTGGAGACAACGTTTAGTCTCGGAAGGCAGAATGGTAGCCTTGTGCAAATTGGAAGGCAGAATAGTATCCTTATGCAATGCAGATGCAATTGGAGGTAGAGCTTAACCTCGGAAGGAAGAATGGTAGCCTTATGTAGATTGGAAGGCAGAATAGTAGCTTTATGCAATGCAGATACAGATGGAGACAACGTTTCGTCTCGGAAGGTAGAATGGTAGCCTTGTGCAGATTGGAAGGCAGAATAGTAGCCTTATGTAATGCATATGCAGATGGAGGTAGAGCTTAACCTCAGAAGGCAGAATGGTAGCCTTATGCAAATTGGAAGGTAGAATAGTAGTCTTATGCAATGCAGATGCATTTGGAGGTAGAGCTTAACCTCGGAAGGCAGAACGGTAGCCTTATGTAAGAAATAAGATAACAACTAACAGTAGAGTTTTCTTAGCTGATAGAAGATTGTGGCATTGTGATTACTGGGAGCATTGTGACATACGGAACATTACTGGTGTGTGCTGATAGCAAATGTTGGTAAGTGCAATAGTTCTGAGACTCGTATTTTGAAAAATGTTTGTCCCGTGGGCGTACAATATGTCTAATGATTTCACAATCCTAGTGCCTGCATCCAAAGAAAAATCGTGAGTTTTGTAAGGGGTAGGTTACCTCGTATTCCCGCTAGCTTTTGCTTGACTTGTTCGGCTTTGATCTGGTGATACCGTCTGTATTATTGGGGTAGCGTTGCTAAACAAAGTAGTTTCAATAATAACATGCATGATTTTGTAAAAGTATGACATAAATTAAAATAGCTTTTAGATGAACCAACAACTGCGATGCAGTTCAGGACATTGCGACCTCCCCTGCTACGGAATTTTGAGAGTCTTCCTCAAAATTCTGCCCCAATTTGATAGGTTGACATTTATGACTGTTGCTCGTGTGGCGATCGGATGAAATTACTTCAGAATTTTGAGGGTCCTCATCAAAATTCTGCCCTAGTTTCCAATTGCGGGGTAGGGGGAGGGGGAGGGGGGAAATGAAATTTTATTGAATTGTGACCGAACCCATAGGGCTGCCTACATATCCCCTTTTAAACGGTAATCAGGTCAGGCATAGTTCAATTTACATCATATAAGGAAAGCATAAAGATCACACATAGTAACGTTTGACTGCAACTGAATTGATCGGATTTGGCCAGACTTCTCCGTCCATTTCTGCAAGTATGAGGGCTCCTCCTATCCAAAACCGATGAACCATGTATGGACCCTGCCAGTTGGGAGAGAACTTCCCTTTGGCTCGATCTTGATGTGGATAATTTTTCTTCAACACCAGCTGCCCCATTGTGAACTGCCTTAGCTTGACTCTTTTGTTGAAGGCTCTGGACATTTTGTTCTGATAGAGTTGACCATAGAAAACTGCATTCATTCTCTTTCTGTCTATAAGGGCTAGTTGCTCATAATGACTTTTACCCACTCTACGTTGTCAAGCTCAACTTCTTGTATGATCCTTATTAAAGGAATTTCTACCTCAACGGGAATGATAGCCTCTGTACCGTAAACCACCATATAGGGGGTTGCCTTAGTTGATGTGCGGACTGTGGTACAATATCCTAGAAGAAAAAATGATGACTTTTCATGCCACTGTCTGTGATTCTTTATCATTTTCCTCAATATCTTCTTGATACTCTTGTTGGCGGCTTCTACAACTCCATTCATCTGAGGGCTGTAGGCTATGGAATTCTTGTGTTTGATCTTGAAAGTTTCACACATAGCTTTCATCAAATCGCTGTCGAGGTTGGAGCCATTATTAGTAATGATTGACTCTAGAATTCTGAATCGACAAACAATGCGGTCGCGAACAAAATCTGCCACAACTTTCTTAGTCACTACTTTGTAAGATGCTGCTTTGACCCATTTGGTGAAATAGTCGATGGCTACCAGGATATACCTATGTCCGTTGGAAGCAGCAAGCTCGATTGGTCCAATAACGTCCATTCTCCAGGCGGCGAATGGCCATGGTGATCTTGTTGTGTTATGCTTGCTTGGAGGTACCTTTATCATGTCTACATGTATCTGACAACGGTGGTATTTCCGAACATACTGGATGCATTCTGTTTCCATAGTCATCCAAAAGTAACCAGCTCGGAGTATATTCTTTGCTAATACAAAACCGTTCATATGTGGATCGAAGGTCCCAGAATGAATTTCCTCTAGTAGCCTAGATGCTTCCTTTGCATCGACACATCTTAATAATCCTAAATCAGGAGTCCTCCTATACAAGATTCCTCCGCTGTGAAAGATATTGTTGGACAATCTCCAAAGTGTGAGTTTCTGAGTAGGACTCGCACGCTCCGGGTACTCTCCTTTTGCTAAATATTCCTTGATATCATGAAACCAAGGATTTCCATTTGCTTCCTCTTCAACATGGGCACAGTAAGCTGGCTGATTATGGATTTTCACCGGAATGGGATCAATGAAATTCTTGTCGGGATGGTGTATCATAGATGATACGGTAGCCAACACATCGGCAAACTCATTCTGGATTCTGGGAACATGCTGGAATTTTGTCTTTGTGAACCTCTTTCTCAATTCCTGTACGTGATGTAGATAAGGGAGTATCTTGGAGTTCTTGGTTTTCCATTCTCCTTGTTAGTGATGTATAAGCAAGTCTAAATCTCGAATCACTAGCAGCTATTGAACTTTCATGTCAATGGCCATTTTGAGTCCTAAGATTCAGGCTTCATACTCGGCCATATTGTTGGTGCAGGGAAACCTGAGTTTGGTAGACAGTGGATAATGTTGACCGGTTTATGATATTAGGACTGCTCCTATGCCAACTCATTTGAAGTTTGTTGCTCCATCGAAGAACATTCTCCAATCGTCATAGGATTCCGCAATGTCTTTTCCTATGAATGATACCTCTTCATCAGGAAAATACATTTTCAGGGGTTTGTATCCTCCATCCAAGGGGTTTTCAGCAAGGTGGTCTGCCAGTGCCTGTCCCTTGGTCGCTTTCTGAGTTACGTAAACAATGTCGAACTCACTCAACAGGATTTGTCACTTGGCTAGCTTGCCGGTGGGCATGGGCTTCTAGAAGATCTACTTCAAGGGATACATTCTCGATATGAGATATGTAGTATAGGCACAGAAGTAATGTCTTAGCTTCTGAGCTACCCAAGTCAAAGCACAACAGGTGCATTCCAATAGAGAATACCGGGCCTCGTACGGGGTGAACTTCTTACTGAGATAATAAATGGCTTGTTCCTTCCTCTCTGTTTCATCGTGCTGCCCCAGAACGCAACCGAAAACTCCATCCAACACTGCAAGGTAGAGTAATAAGGGTCTACCTGGCTCGGGCGGGACTAAGACTGGTAGTGTTGATAGATACTCCTTGATTTCGTCGAAGGCCTTTTGGCAGTCATCGGTCCATTTGGTGGCGGCGTCCTTCTTTAACATCTTAAAGATTGGCTCACAGATAACTGTAGACTGTGCTATGAATCGGCTGATGTAGTTAAGCCTTCCCAAGAAACTCATCACATCCTTCTTGTTCCTTGGCGGTAGTAGTTCTTGAATGGCTTTGACTTTTGATGGATCCAGTTCTATTCCTTAGCGGCTCATAATAAACCTAAGCAATTTCCCAGTAGGAACCCCAAATGCACATTTTGCAGGGTTTAGTTTCAGGTTGTATCTCCACAGTCTATTGAAGAACTTCCTCAGATCTTCTATGTGGTCAGTGGCCTTCTTGGATTTGATAATAACATCATCCACATATACCTCAATCTCCTTGTGTATCATATCATGGAAGGTGGTAGTCATGGCCCTCATGTAGGTGGCCCCTGCATTCTTCAGGCCGAATGGCATCATCTTGTAACAGTACACTCCCCACGGCATAATGAAAGTCGTTTTCTCAACATCTTCCTCATCCATCCAAATCTGATGATAACCAACGAAGCAATCTACAAATGACTGTAGCTCATGCTTGGCACAATTGTCAATCAGGATGTGTATATTTGGCAAAAGGAAGTCATCTTTCGGAGTAGACCGGTTGAGATAATGGTAGTCGACACATACTCTGACCTTCCCATCCTTCTTTGGCACTGGCACAATGTTGGCTAACCATGTCGGGTATTCTACTACCTTGAGAACCTTATCGTTGATCTGCTTTGTGACTTCTTCCTTGATTTTCAAACTCATATCAGGCTTGAACTTTCTGAGCTTTTGCTTCACCGGCGGACACATTGGATCAATTGGTAGTTTGTGAGCCACAATAGACGTACTCAGACTAGTCATGTCATCATACGACCAGGCTAATATGTCCTCATAGTTCTTTAGAAATTCTGTGTATTCTTTCTTCTCTGATGGCGATAGGTGAATGCTGATTCGCGTTTCCTTTACGTTTTCTGCATCTCCCAGGTTGACAATTTTGGTCTCGTCCAGGTTGGACGTAGGTCTATTCTCAAAGTTCTTAACATCTTTGACAATCTCGTCAGGTATGTCATCTTCCTCTGAATCCATGTTCGTTTGTTGCGTTGCCTCATTGCATGTCATAGTCAATTGTTCATCAAGACAAGTAATAGTAATGTTGTACTGGTAAAGCAAGGAGAGAAAATGATAGCAATAAATATTAATTCATAAGAAAAATTAAAAATGCTTTTGATAAATTGAGTAATGGTTTTGGACATCAAAGATCTTATTGCGGGAATTGAAAAATGCGAAAAGAAAATCATTTAGTAAAAATAGTGAATAATGTTTGTTTTAGCCTTGCTGAGGCCCGTCGGGCTTTGGTTGTCCTGATGATCCAATTCTTGAGATGTGCCCCTCTGCTCACAGCCTGTATGGAAGGGCCTTCCTCCCCCTCCTCCTCGAGAATAACACAACAGTCCATATCACTGTCTCTAAAAACAAGTTCTTTACTACTACAAGTGCTTCTTTTTCATCTGACCCATAAATAATGTCGGCATGTTGGAAGGTCTGCTCCAGATGTGGTATTAGCTGCTCTAGTGGATAGTAAGGACCACGCCATGGTGGCGACCATTTATTGAATTCTTCCCAGGTGTATTTATATCCCAAACCGAAGGTAGTGCCACATTTCTTGAATTTTATGGGTTTAGAGATTCCTTAGAGGTTCTTGCCGAGCCCTTTGCCAGGTTCGTGCCCACTGCAACTCAGTATACTCTCGATTGTGATATCCCACCATTTGTCTTTGTCGATAAGCATTGACACGCTCAATGTAGTGGTAAGTTTCTCCACCCAGCTTCCTTCTTCCCTCGATTGCTGGAATGGTCTGGCGACTGTATATAGGGTTGCTACCATCGCCGTGGATGATCACTTCCTGGTGATTCCATTCAAATTTTACTGCCTAATGCAGCGTTGATGATACAGCCCTAGAAGCATGAATCCATGGCCGTCCCAGCAACAAGTTGTAAGATACCGGTACATCTATTACCTGGAAATCGACCTTGAACCAGGTTGGTTCCATCTACAAGCATAGACTAATTTCACTAATGGTGGACCTCTGAGAACCATTGAAGGCTTTTAAATTGATTGCTCCATCTTGTATCTCATGCAACCCTTTACCCAACTTCTTGAGTGTGACCGGCGAACAAATGTTAAGACTGGAACCTCCATCGATCAGGATTTTGGTGATGAAATATCTTTGCATTGCACGGTGATGTACAGTGCTTTGTTGTTCCCCAGCCCTTTAGGTGGTAGCTCGTCCTCATAAAAAGTGATCTTCTGGCTTTCCAACACTTGTCCTACCATATTATCCACCTCCCCGCTAGTGATATTACTTGGTATGTATGCTTCATTTAGCACCTTTAACAAAGCATTCTTGTGCATCTCAGAATTTTGCAGCAAAGAGAGAATGGATATTTCTGCTGGCGTCTTGTTTAACTGGTCGATGACCGAATATTCCTTAGCCTGTATTTTCCTCCAAAGGTTGTACGGACCTGTCTCAATGAGGGGCGGCTGATTGGAGTCCTGCTTGCTTGATTCAGCTAGATGTTCAGGGGTATAGACTCTACCAGTTCTTGTCATACCCTGTGCTGTGACAGTTTCTTCAATCCTGACCTTGCCCTTCCTTCTCGCCTTGGCTGTATTGTCCCAGGGTACAACATTTGTATAGAATGGTGGCATGTTAGACATAGCCACTGGGACCGGCGCGGCTATCCTCACTTTGAATGGAACATGTGCCTTGGGTGGCAAGACTGCAACCTCAAATGGTGCGGGTGCATTTGCCGAAGACACGAATTCAACCTCAATTGGTGTCGGTGTCTTTGTGGATGGCGCTTCTTCAAACTCAAGAGGTATAGACATATTCACCTCAGCATTCTCAAACGGTTGGATCTGGACTATGATTGGATTGAGAGTAATTGTCGGTTTCTTCGGGTCATCACCTTCTGCGATCACCCCGATTGATCCCTCGGGATCCCAGTCAACTTCTACTTCAATCATGTGGATACCTCCACCCTTATGGTTTGTCATAGGGTTGTTGCGGACGTTTGGACCGGGTTCCTTTGCCACAATTATCTTGTTATCAATCAAAGACTGTATTTTGTCTTTCAAGGAGCGGCATTCATCGATGGTGTACCCTTTCATGTCGGAGTGGTATGCACAGGACTAGTTTGGGTTAACTTATTGAGAAGGATTCTCAGGGGTTGCAGCAGGGATGGGGGTGACATAACCAGCAGCTTTGAGCCTCTCATACAGCTAGTCGATGGGTTCAGCGATGGCTATATATTATTTTGGAGGTCTGCAATCAAAATTAGGTCAGGGTCTAGAGAAATTTTGGTGTGCAGGGGGTGATTGATAATGGGATGGTTGAGCATTATAGGTTTGGTAGACATGAGCAGGTTGGGAGTATCTCGATGAAGTAGGTTGATATGTAGGAGGTGGAGATGACTGATAAGTTGGTGGCAGAGCTTGGTATGAGGGTGCTTGGTGTCACACCTCTTTTTTACACACCTGAGGGGTATAAAGGAGTTTTTCCAATTTAAGTGACATTAATAGAAATAAGATTATTTATTTAATTCTAGAGTCACCACTTGGAATATTTTAAATGGTGTCCCAAGTCACCGATTTATTTTAAATCCCATATCGAGGAAATTTCGACTTTCCTTTTTGAAGTCTGCGAACCAGAAATTTTAAGTAAGGAATTCTGTTAACCCGGGAGAAGGTGTTAGGCATTCTCGGGTTCGGTGGTTCTAGCACGGTCGCTTACCAATTTATACTCGACTTAAATTGTCTAATTACTTATTTTAGAACCTATGTGCAATTATCTTTTTACCGCATTTAAATCACTTGATTTATTCATAATTAAAGAATTGAGTTACGCGTGCGTATACTCTTTTCCTTTGGCACGTCAAAAATCATGTCACGCGAACGTGTCCATAATTAATAACGCTTCGTTGATTCATTAGGAAAATTTGGTTGAAGGTGCGCGAACGCATCCCTCAAGTCTTTTAAGAGTTAAATTTGCAATCATATTATGTGAAAGTATATATAATCGCAATACTAATCTAATCCGGCCTAAAGCAAATTACAATTGTTCAAATTTTTAAAAGTAATATTTGTGAGGGCCATGGATGATTTAATTTATTTATGGCACACCTCAAACATTTTCTATAAGTGTTAGTTCTTAATCTAATCTTACGAGTGCCATGAATTATAAATTTTGTTTGGCATGACACACATCACTTATTTTAACAAAAGGAAGTTGCGTTTTTATTTTAACAATTAATCACTCTATATTAATTATTAAGAAAGTTTTGCCGAAGTTGCGCGAACACATACCTCAATTTATTTTAGAATCATAATTATATCACGTGAACGTGTACACAATCACGATGGTTTATTTATTAATCATGCCTAAAGCATGCTGCAAACATTTGTCATTTTATATCTAAGTTGTGAAGTTAATACGGGGGCCACAAATGATAAAATTGTGAATGGAACACCTCAAGCTATATAAACTAAAATTAATTAATAGCTCATGGAAACCCATTTTTATTATTAACAAAAGCTTGATCGAAATTGCGCGAAGGCATACTCCGAATTGATTATTAGAATCGTGATCATGTCACGCTAACGTGTACACAATCACGATAATTGCTAATTCAACTGCAATGACTAACTAAATTACAGAAACTACATATCCTCCAGTCCAAGTAATTATCAAAACATAACTCGTGGAAGATTATTATAGAATTCCTTTTGTGAAGATGAAACAGTGTAAAAATCACATATTGCACTTCTTAAAGCACTTGAAGGATGGAAAGATGCTAAACATTATAGAAAAGAAAGAGCTTTCTGTTGGGAAAAGTTCTTGTCTCCTGCGTATATCATTAATCAAAAAGGTCACAAATAAGTATCATTACAATATGTATACGTCTTCCAAATGACATTTATTATAATATTACAAAATGTATATATTAACAATTACTTTATATGAATTAATGAATATAATCCTTAACTGAAAATTGGATGGTTTTCTATTATCAAAATGACGGACAATGCCGTTTTCTTCTCCTTATAACTAAATTAATCATGTTTCCTTACTTTGTTCTAAATCAAACAGAAAATAATACTTGCAAAATAAACTCAAAATGAATCCACACCATTACCATTAGAGAAACATAAGAAGAAGTAATAATTGCACCTGAAAAATGAAGTTTCAATTCCTCAAAGCATTCAACAATTACACAGACAAAATCGACACCGCAGCCATGACAGGAACTCAAACGGACGGGAGCTCGGACCTCGACGGAACCTCATCGGAATTTTTTTTTTAAAAAATAGCCGGATATGATTTTGTAGAACAAAGTCACTAAAATAATTGAAAAATGAGAGGAGAACAGTGGAGAGAGACAAAAATTCGATTTCGTCGGCGTTAATGGAGGTCGCCGGAGTTTCTCGAACTAACTAAAGTCCCACGAATTCCTGTTCTTTCTTTTGTTGTGTGTGTGTGTGTATCTATTTCCAATAGTGAGGACGGATAAGGCGAAATAGTGGTCTTCTGGGGTGGGGTTCATGACCTTGTATTTTTCAATGGCTGCCCGTGTATATCCAGTGTATATCGATAGTATCTCTAGTGTATATAGAATGTATAGTGACTGTATATCGAGTGTATACCCCCTATCTCCTTTAAGAAGAAGCCATCCCTTTTTTTCGTCTGTGTTTTGAACTTCTCCTCCGTTTCTTCTTACTTGAATTTTTTTTCTCTCTTTTCTTCTTTTTTATTTGTGAAGTGTATTATATAGATGTGTATGTGTGATTTTGTGTAAGATCGTGTGTGTGTGCCAGTGATTGTGTGTGTGCACATGATGTGAGACGTGAGGGAGTGAGCACTAACATGAGGAAGTGGGGATTGGGACATGACCACTAACATGAGGAAGTGGGGAAGTCACTAATATGAGAAAGTGGAAAAGTTACTAATATGTGGAAGTGGAAAATTCACTAATATGAGGAAGTGGGAAAGTCACTAACATGAGGAAGTGGAAAAATGGGAGTTAGGAGGAGAAATCGTGGGGCGGTTGAGGAGATCATGGGTAAAAGGGATATTATTTTGTATCTTTCTTAATTTACCGATTCTTGTTCTTCCGTTAGTTTATTATTTATTTTATTTTAACTTTTCTTGGCACCCCTTTTTTTCTAAAGTAAAACATATTAAAAGTAAGATAATTTTTTTAAAAAAAAATATTAAGATTAGACCTAAAAGAAATATTTACACTAAATTAGTATAAAATTTGAGTGCGGTCAAAAATTAGGTGTTCACACTTGGTAATTTGGGGTCGGCTGGTATGTGAGTGGAGGTGTTGGGTAAGCTTGGTATTTAAGGGGAGACTTGGTACTTTGTGCAACCATCACGGCCCCTACGTCCCTTTTCTTGGACACACCACCGGACTGTAAAGCTTTATTCGTAGCTTGCAAGGCTTCGAAATTTTTAACCATACCACTTTTAGTACCTTCTTCAATTCTTTCTCTTAATTTGATAATGTCGGAGAACTTGTGGTTCTCAATCATCATCAACCGCTCATAGTACTATGGGTCCTGAGCCCGGACAAAGAACTTGTTCATTTGCTCCTCTTCTAAGGCGGATCTGACCTTAGCAGCTTCGGACCTCCAGCGAGTAGCATACTCGTGAAACGTCTCTGTGGGCTTCTTTTTCAAATTCTGGATATAGAACACGTCTGGTGCGTTCTCTGTATTAAACCTGAATCTATCCATAATGTCAGATTCCATGCCCACCCAACTTGACCACTTCTTGGGATCTTGGCTGATGTACCAAGATAATACATCTCCCTTCAAACTTCTCATGAACAGCTTCATGCGGATCCTTTCATCCTTCCCTACTCCAACCAGCTTGTCGCAATATGTCCTCATATGGACCCTTGGATCACCCGTACCATCAAACATTTTGAACTTAGGAGGTTTGTACCCCTCAGAAAGTTTGACATCAAGCTGTATGCAAAGGTCCTCATAGTTCAGCCCCTCGATTCCTTTGCTTCCCTCAACGCCCTGAATTTGGCTGCTCAGTTTCTTAAGTTCCTTGGCCAAGTTCCTGATAAGCAGATCCTTTTCATCAGACTCAGGTGTGCATGAGATAGGTTGGGTGGAGTGTGGCATGGTCTCCACGTAGATAGGAGTGTTATGGTGGCCTGGAGTATGGGTGTGGAAATGATCATTTGTGGAGTTCTGAGGTTCTGGGATGAGTAGTGAAGTGTTGTTTGGAGTATGGCAGGTGTTGCATTGGTTCTTTGGTGGAGCAGCGTGATGGTGATGCACAGGATGATTCTGCTATTTTGGGATATTTTGAGGAGTTGTAGGGTCTTGAGCGTTGGGGAAGTTGATATCTGGGGTGTTGAGGGAAATGACAGGTTCACCAGATTTCGAACCTGATCGAGCTCTTCCTGAAATTTCAACAGTTTCTATTCAAACTGTGACACATTCTTGTTAGGAACCCGAATACCCTGGCCATCAGTGGCCTCTACCCGTTCAGTTGTGTTCTCCTTCCTGATGTTGTTTAAATCTTCCATTTTATACTTGCCTTTGTTCTTGCCTTTAGAGGGACTAAGAGGAGGAATGGGTGGAGGGCCCCTCGATCTTGTGAAATAAGATGATGATGCCAGAGTGTACGAACTTAACCTTCGGGGAGGGGAATAATAAAAACAAAAATAAAACAAAAGATAATCAAGTCAGTGAGTATTATAAAAAGTATTGCAATATTTAAACACATAGTGCGGGAATGTAAAACGTGTCCTAATTTTGGAACCTCTTTGTGCCCGAGGTAGGCCTAGCGACAAATAGAATTGGAGAACTTCGAATGCCAATAAATGCTTCATTTCATAATATAAAAATAGACTGATCCCAAAATGATACTAAGATAATAATAAGTCACTATTGGCACTTGGCCTTATTACATTTGGAAAGCGAGTAAACCTAATCTATTTGGCCTCAAAAGGACCTTCCTCAGGTTGATTGCTCTCGTTGATCAAATCCTCCAGTTCGCGTAGGTTCACCAGTAAAAATGCCTTTGCCAGGTGCTGTCCTTCATTTCCCTCAGTGTTCTGGCAGTCGGTGACTCTCTTCCTTAGTTTTCCTTCCAATTCCAGCAGATTGTATTCCAGATATTCCAACTTTTCGCTAGCTTTGGCGGCCCTCTCTTTCCACTCATTGATTTGGTCATTCGATGGAAGACTCCTCCACCAGTCTAGCAAGAGTGGGGTCATGCTAACCATACCAAAACTGGGGACCTCGTGCCTCATTTTCTGCAAAACAATAGGGTTACACCCTACCCCCGTCGGACTTGACTATTTATACATTTATGATCAGCACATCGACATTTAATTCTCCAAATAAATGCACAGAACGTGATGATGTCTGTTTGGGTTTAGGGAAGCCTAGTGGACTTTTGGACAAGGCTATCTTAAAGGATCATTACGTGGATAACATAATTGACCCATTTAGGTTTGACCATGATGCATGCACAATTTAAATAGAGTAAGGTTTCTATGGGGTTTTAGACTGGTACCCTTGAGCAGACAACTCAAGGGGGAATGCACGAAACTGTCGACTGCACCGCTGATCGACTAGTTTTACTGCAAATAAGCCTTTATGAATTTACGGGGTAATGGTATAGGAAGGGCGCAACCACTCATCAAGCGTTTCTATAGTATTTGTTTGGCACGAGTGGAGTATGATGTTGAACATGATTATGCAATAATTAAAAGCATGTTGACATGTATTTGCACGCTGAGAAAGCGATAAATATAGCAATTTTATAATTTAAAGCAGTCATAAAGGAAGGAAACAAGAAAGATATGTTAGTTTTGCTTTTGAAGAAGAAATTAAATGGTTAAAGGAATTAAACAAATAATTGCACATAGGGAGGGTACAAATTCACAAAAATGGTATGAAATGGTAAAAGCCTGAATATCCCCAGCAGAGTCGCCATGCTGTCGTGCTCCCCTTTTTCTCGTGAAATCGGGTTTATGACATTTTGGTTGGGACAACTCTTTCCTTTTGGAAAGGGGATTTGCATTTTTGAAGAGTCGCCACCTAACGATTTAAGGTGCATTAGGGAACCTATAAGGTTCATTTATAACTACATTTGGTAACTGATAACTAGGGATTTTGATATATTTTATACCCCTTCTTGCTTATGTTTTGATTAGAAAGTCGTACAAAATAGTCCCAAAAGGCTCACAAATTGTGCTTGATTGTAGGTTTGATCAACAAACAAGATGTCAAAGATCAGCTCAAAAAGGAGTGAAACTTGCACAAGTACCAAGGCAAGACAAAGCTCAGGCAAAGCAGGCCCAATGTGGCTGTACACCATTCTGTGCGGTCCGCACAAGTGAGGTTCAGAGAAGCTGATTTCCAGGCCAACAGGCAATGCAGACGCATGAGATTTTATGCGGTCCGCACTGAAGTCACTACGGCTGCACTCGAATTAGTGTGGTCCGCAGAACCGAAGATCAGAGAGGTGCCAATTTTGGAGATTGAAGCCAATGCGGTCCGCGCTCCATTTCATGCGGACCGCACTAGAAGCCACCCCGACCGCACTCGATTCTATGCGGTCCGCATTGCCCGAGTTCAGAGAGTTGGAATTTTATGTCAAGAGCCTTAGTGCGGCCGCACGTGATTTTGTACGGTCCGCACTAGCCCCGCAGGGGTATTTTTGTCCAGATTTTTTAGCTTAGTATAAATAGCTTCTTTTCTCATTTTAGGTCATCAGGTAGTTTTGATACTGGGTTGTGCTCGTGACTTCGAATATTTTAGCTATTTTGAGTAATTTTAGCTTCATTTCAACATTGAATCTTCTAGTTTATATTAGCAATTAATTAATATGAATTTTTCTTCATCTATTTCTTTGTTTTCTTCTCAAATTATAAGTATCTAGACCCATAAGCTAGGGTTGTGGCTTAACCCTAGTGTGGGTAATTGATGGGTCTTGTGTTTTCAGGCTAGATTGACTATGGGTGTTTGATATTTGGGCTAATTTCATGTTTAATTGCTGAATTGGTGGTTGCAAACACTAGTTTGTGTTTAGTTGACTTTGGCTCTTCTTGAGAAAGAGAGCCTAAGTCTCTGAAAGTGGTCCAACAAGGAATTGGGGCGTACTCGAGAGATTGATAGCCCCAATTAAAGGGTTAAACCTAGAGATAGTAATACCCGACTTGAATCTTGATTGCTTGTGCAAATTTGCATACCCAATTGGTCTTGAGAAAGCTAATTCGGGCAAAATCACTCAAACCACCGAGAGGTGTAGAGTGGGTAAAATTGTGTAACGGTTATATCATACTCCCCAAATATGTCAATCATGCCTTAGACTCAAGTATCCGTCAATTGACCACCTAGGCGAAAGTCACTACCCTAGTACCTTTTAACCATTTGAAAAACTCGCAATAGTTTACTCTTAGATTATTCTACTTTAATTTAGCATTGTAGTTTTATAAAATTAGAAGTAAATAAAAAACCCAAAAATGTTAAGAAGTGCAATTTGGAACACATACGCAACTCCACTTTAGACAGACATCTGACTCCAACTTCTAGATCCCTATGGAAATCGATCCCGACCTTAATCGGGTAAAAGCTGCTTTGACCCTCTCTCGCTACTCAATAGTAGTGTAGGGTTGGCCTCGATCAGTAACTAAAGACAGGGTAAGGGATTGAAATTATCCTAAGGGGAAGGTGTTAGGCACCCCTCAAGATCAACTAGTGTGGTTCCCAGCCAAACAGTTTTTGTGAATTTGTACAATTAGCAAATAAATAAGTATGGCTCAAATAGTAGGGGATTTAAGTTTAAATACACAAGTGTTCGAAAAAACAATCAGTGAAAAGCAAGATTTTGAAAAGAGTTACAATCTAAGCATATTTGTGAATGTAAAGGGGGGTGTCCTAGGTTTGTTTATAATATGGATCACATCAATGCAATACCCGGTATGACACTCCTCAAAGAGGGGCTACACGTGGTATTAACGCACCAGTCATTATATCCATATCTACGCTTTCCCGCCCCGTGAAGATAATTAAAGCGAGGTTTGGTCTCGACCCCTATTGCATGTTGTTATCCGTCGCTTCCTATCAATCCCGGAGGAATTTAGGACTCATATCCTATAAAAGGGAGCTCTAGGCAGAACCTCAAGTTTAAAGGTAAAATACTAATGCAACATATAATAAACAAGTAGGACTTTAGTTAAGAGGAACATGGAAGACTAGTGAAAGGCTCAGATATACCTCCACATACAGTACACATAAACAGCATGACTCATATACAATTAAGGTCTGAATTCATATCCTAAGCATGGTATCTAAGTAATAACAACAGAGTCATATTTATAACATAACTCAAATAGTAAATCCTAATCAGGTTTGCCTACTGATTTTAACATGCTGACAGTCAAACAATAATCACAAAGACACTTCTAATTTTATTTTAAAGTTGATTACCTAAGACTTGCCTATATGTAAAATAATGTGCAGCAGTTACCAGAATTATTAAAGCAGTTTGGAAGTTATTTTACCTAAAACATGTTGTTCTAAATGTTGCAAGGACATGCAGGGATTGTGATCAGTTTCACTTAAACAGGATAATCAAACATGAGACTATTTTATGTCCTTTTTTCATGCATCAGTAGTTTAACTAGGTGTGACTGAGCGAGTATGAACAAGATCCTAAAATAGGGTTATCTAACGTGCACATATGAAAAAATATAGAACGATAGCAGAATTCCTAAAGCATGATTACAACACGACTTCAAAACGTGCAGAAGAAACAGTTTTATGTTAATGCTGTTATTTAACCTAAAGCAATATTTCTAAGTGGTAAAGTGATGCCAAATGAGATGTTGAAACAGTAAACCTGAGAACATGGTATCTAATGCATGACATGTTTTGAATGGGTTGATCTTACACATAGATTTGAATGCACATATAGGAAATGTAAACCTAAGACATGGTTTCTACACATTGATGTTGATAGCATATATAACTACCCTCCCCTTTTCACTAGTCAGCCTTGATACTTGTCTACAACCGATTATTACATACCAATACTGAAATGAATTACATAAGAAAAATAAAAGTTACACTATAGAGAGCCTGAAAACAAGCCTAGATTTCCAACACCTGATTAGGACTTCCTCTCTGAGTTATGTAATAAATCACCTCAAGTGACCAAATTGTTTCATAGCTTTTCCTCATATCTGGGAGTGTCAGAGTCCCCTAAGGACCTCAAGGAATCCCGGACAGTGCTCACACCCAGATTTCATAGCCAAGACAGTGTAAGTGCAGTGTGGAAAGGCCAACTTTTGTGTGTCCAAGTTCATAAGGAGCTCAAGGGTCCCAAGACAAGGCCCACATAAAAGGGGCACAACTTAGTGGTCTAAGAGTAGAGTGAGAGTGCTTGACATAGTTTTGAAGAGTTTAAGTAAGAAAACAATTTTGAAAAAAGGTAAGTAAGAAACAGTTTTGAAAAGAAAGACTTAATTGGAATTGTTTTATGACAAAGTTTAACTGATAAAAACAATTTGAAGGAGCATGCTTACCAATCTCAGAACCAAAACAAAGTCAGTATCATACCAAGGACCAGGAATAGTCCAGCAAACAAAAGCAAGGGAATAGGATTGGAGGGACAAATATGGAGCATGTGAGGGCAAACATGTAGCAGGCAGGAACATATTCAAGCACACAATCAGAAACTCCTACAGTTTCAGAGATCAGGGGGGACAGTAGGGTATGAGATTAGATTAACATCAAACAACTAAGACCATGTACCAATCATGGGGGGTTACATAAGAAACATGTACTAAGTATACAGAAAAAAGCTGGTCATTGACAAGTAAAGCATAACTTAACATGTAGAGGGAATTCAGGATCCTAATTACAGGCTGAACAACAAAGATAGTATATAAAAGCATATCAGAAATACAAGGAATTTTAACAGTAATAGAAACATGTTGATTTGAAGACTGAAATCTGAATTAGAACATACCAATGAAGTGAAGAAAGCAAAACACAAAACAAAAATAGGAGAGGTGCAGTAGTTAGCCTTGGCTTGCATCCACCTAGCTTACGATAGTAGCAAGGTGCATAGAAGAGAGAATAGAGAGTTTTAGTTGTGTGAGAGAGGGTTGAAAAGATTTTTGTTCGTGTCTTTGCTAAAGAGAGAGTAGAGTATTTATAGTTTTGAAAAATAGAAAAAAAAAGGCAAGAATCATAATTCAACATTAATTATGGAACTATGTACTAATTAGTGTAAGTACTTCCCCTTAATTAAGGAGTTAGATAACATAATAAGGAAAGAAATCAGTGTACGACCAATAAGGACATACTTCAAACACAACATGTATAGGGTAAACGATTGAGGCTAAATTCATAAGGTTCTAATTAAAGAAACAACATAAGAATCAATCAATAGCATAGTCAATCATGTACTAAGGCAAGAGAATGATTTATAGGTCGGAAATCAACAAAGATATCAATCACACGAAATCAATAAAAGGTATAACTCATAGGAGATCAGGGATTTAATTAAAAGATAATACTGATTAGAAGAAATCGCCACAAATTCCATTAATCAAACAAAGTAGACATAATATAGACGGGAGAAGCAAAATCAGAAACCCTAATGAACACGAAGAGGTAGAAAATCATAGAACCCAGCACATATGCATGAGAAACAGGTACACATACAAATCAGATGAGCAAAGACAGCTTCGGAAACCTAGATTAAACAAAAAATAAATAAGGTTTTCAATATGATGAATCAGATAAAAGGGAAAACTTAAATAAACAGCTTAAACATGGTAGAAATCATAAAATAGTACTGAAAACCTGAAGAAAAAGCATTTTTGAAAAGGGGTTAAGAAACCCTAGTCTTGAAGACGAAGGGTTACTTTAGAAAAAATCGGAAAAACCTTCGAGGAAAACAACAAAAGCTCATAATATACAAAGATCTAAGGCAGATCTAAAAGAAATTGGAAAATCTTAAGAGTTAGGGTTTTAGAGAACCTAGAGAAGATGAGAAAACCTTAGAATGTTACCGGTTTTAGCCGGAAAAGTCATAGATCTTACTCAAACAACTATGGATGGCCAGAAATTGGCATGAGAAACCATGGGAGGTGAGTGAACCGCCTCTGGCTCACTTGAAGGCCTCAAACCGATGACACACGTTCAAGAGCGAGACCACCATGGATTCCGGTAGGGAGACGACCGAAAATGGGAGGAAATGGGCCCAGCAGGTAGAGCGTTCTAGAGAGAGAGATTAGAGAGTTTAGAGATGTTACGGCGAAGAGTGAATGAGAGAATGAGGGTTTGGGGGGTAGACTATTAGGTTAATTATGCTAAGAGTGAATCTGGACCGTTGATAAAAAATGATCAACGGCCAGGATTCAACACGATTGGGTCGGGTTAGGTAGGGGTTTGGGCCTGGGTTATATTGGGCTGTTTTAATTGGGTTTGGGGCTGGTTCAATTAGGCTAGAATTGAAAATAGAATTGGTTATTTGTTAAATACCCAAATAAAATTAGATAAATAATTAATAAAAATAGCTAATAATTAGATAAAATGAAATTAAATCTAAATAGGTGAAATGGTAATTAACTAATATTTAAAATATAAAATGGCCGATTATTGAATTAAAATTGCATAAAGTGTACAATGAGGTTATAATTGCAAAATTGTTGTGATTATAGCCAAACAATGTCAAATTGGCTAATTTGTGAAACAATTAAATCCTAATAGGATTAAAAATGATATATTGAGCTAAGAAATACTTTTGAAATCACTTGTATTGTAATTTATGAATAATTATTGAATATAAATATTGAATAAATTAGAAAATAAATTGATAATAATATGGAAAATTATGGAAAAATACCAATTATTATAAAAAGTGATTTGAAGGTATATATGCAAATTTAAAAATATTTTGAGGAAAAATTGGGTATCAAAACTTAGTTAATGATACATCGTATAAAGAGGCTATGCAAGTAAATTAGATAGTTAACCATGTAAATTGCAGTAAAATTAAATGCAAAATCCAAATCAAACACTGGCCAAATATTTCCTTAATAATTCCATATATGTACCAAACCACTGATCAGTTTTCCTCAAATCCTAGTCTACACCATCAAGAAGGCACATGAGAGGGTGACCCTAGGGAAATGGATCCATATCCACACGCAGCACGGCCAAGTCAACGTGCTATTAGCCTGAAGTGGTCACATGCACAATATCATAAGCCGCTTGGCGTGGTCACATGCACAATATCATAATCCGCTCGGCGTGGTCATATGTATAATAACACAATCCGCCCGGTGTGGTCACAGGCATAACAATACAATCCTCTTGGCGTGGTCACAGACAACAAATTCAGATCATATCACACACAAGCAAATATACAAGAATACATGTATATGATGAATGAATATCAGATTTCATGCTCCTGGACTTGATATAATGATATGCTAAAGTATAAGCATGTGTAAAGTGTACTATCATGGCTCAAATCGATAATTTCATCACAGAAATAGCAATTATCATGTTCATTCAGAGAATTAGCCTCTATGTAACCTCAAACATGGATCAAATAGTTCACAAAAATGTTAAAAATATAAGAAACATTACAACTTAGAGCTTAAAATTCAATACAAGGCATATCATAGCCTAAGCACTACCCGAACATGGATAAATACCCTAGTGCTCGCACATGCTCTTAAACCCCCACATATATGCGCACTCATCATGTAGCTATCACAAATAATTCAGGAAGCTAGTGCCTCAGCCAAGTTTAGGTAAGATACTTACCTCAAGCAAGCCAAATCACTCCTCTAAAAAGTCCTTCCCGCGTGTATCAACCTTCAGACAGCTCGAATCTAGCAGAAATAACTTAATACCATTAATAATAGCCATAGGAATAAAAATTCAAGTGATAAAGCTAAAGTATTGAATCAAATATACGAAGTCAACCCTAGGCTCGCACTCTGAAACCGACAAAATTCACAAATTCCGAACACCCATTCAATTACGAGTTCAACCATACTAATTTCATTAAATTTCAACCATAAATCAACCCTCAAATAATTAAATCCCACTCTCCAACAACATATTCTAAAATCCCTAAATTTCACTTCAAATTCATATATATTGGGCATAATAATCAATGGGAAATCAATATCTAATATGAAAAGTAATTAAACTTTACTTACCTCTTCAATTGTAGCAAAACTTATCCCTAAAGATGCCCTTAGCCGAGCTCCACAATTCCAAAATGAGAAAAATTACCAAACCCCCACTTTTTATGTCATGCCCAACTATTTCGCACATGCAACTCACTTAATCGCATACGTAGTTCTGCTTCTGTGGAGTGGTGGTCGCATCTGCGGCTTCTTCCAAAGGCTGCCCCTCCACTTTTGTGCAAGATATCTCTCATCTATGACTCCAAATATGCGGACTCCTTCCGCAACTGCGAAAGCGCTTTTGCGCAAAATGTTCTGCATCCGTGGACATCCTCCTCGAGGGAAAATAAGCAAGAATAATAAATCAGTTTTCTTCACCAGTCCTTCCAAGTCCAAAATGAATACAAATTCAATATGAATCAGACTCGAGGCCCCCCGGGGCCCCATCAAATATATCAACAAGTCCTAAGACACAATGCAAACTTACTTGAAGCCTCAAATCACATCAAATGACATCAAAACCACGAATCGCACCCAATTTAAGCCTAATGAAACTAATAAATTTCCAATTTCTAAAACTCATGCTAAACCATACCAAATAAACTCTGAATGATCTCAAATTTTGCACACTAGTCCAGAATAACACAATGGGCTTATTACAACTCTCATAACCAAAATCTGAACACGATATCCACAAAGTTAACTCTCACTCAAATCTCTCAACCTTCCAAACCTTCAATATTCCATCTTTTGCCGAAAAAGCACCAAATGAACCTATGGACCTCCATATCAACATCTGGACATACACCTAAGTCCAAAATCACCATTCAAATCATTTGGAACTATCAAATACCATTTCGGAGTCTTTTACAAAAAAATCAAACTCCGGTCAACTCTTTTAACTTAAGTCTTTAACCTTGGGACTAAGTGTCACAATTCACTTCAAGACCTTTCCGAAACCAATCCACCTATCCCCGCAAGTTACTTAACCATAGATTAACATAGAAGAATCAATAAATAGGGAAACTAGGCTATAATACACAAAACGATTAGCCAGGTCATTAAACTATGGATGGGCGGGTCCTTGCCAAATCGCTGATCGGATCCAAGTCAACAATCAATATCACATAGCCCGACATAGTGCTTGGTGCACGCATCACCTCATAATCAAAATCACTTAGACTAATGTGGGGCCTAGTGTACGTGCTACCTCATAATCAATACCGAATCGGCTCTATGACCCCAAGCTCAGTCATCAACCGCTCACGTCGCAAATATTCACATCTCATAGTACCAAACTCCAACAGTGTCACATATATAAGGACATCAATAGCATATGAGGCAGCATATAAATATGGCACATAGATAGTGATATAATACGAAGATATAGCGTTATGGCTAAATGTATGACTATAATTAAGGAAAACAACTTAAAGTAACAAGAATAGCACTATCATGTCTCAATAGATAAGCATATAGCTTATACTTGATTTCTAGCATGAATAATATCTCAAGTAGTCACACAAGTAGAGAAGACACGGATATAATGAGATATGATAGCAAATACAAGGCACATAATAGCCTAAGCTCTATCCAGATCATGAATAACCTCGGTGTACGCACATACGCGCGTCACCTAGCACATGTCTCACCCCTAACATATCTCAAGTATCATAGCCAATGGGGATATTACCCTCAAACTAAGTTTAGACATGTTACTTACCTCAAAGCGCGTGGATTAACATTCGAAAAGTCCCTTCCCACGCAAATCTACCTCCGAACGATATGAATCTAGTAAAAAAAAAACTCAATATCATCAAACACGACTATAGAAATTGATTCTAAGTAATAAAGCTCCAATCTTTATCAAAGTACCAAAAAGATAAAACAGGGGGGCCATGATAAATGACATTGTTTGCTACATGCGGGAGTGATGTATATAAAAGATGACGAGCGTATGCATATGTCAGGGTTATCCATGATCGTCTAGGTTAATTTATGCCTTGTTGGATTATGCGTTCTTCTTCGCTTATGATGCACTTAAATCCTAAGATGACTTGAGCACAATTATCCAGGAGAGAAACCATATTTTAATTCCTAATATCTTAATTGAAAATGATGGACTATTCTTAAGGCTTCCAAATTGAGAATCATTCTTCCCAATCAATTCCGAATCTCTCAAACCATAAAACTAACCATACTCACAAGTCATATTGCAGCATATGAACCTACTTAAAGTCTCAAACTATCAAGGGGCATTTGCATCTATACCCGCTTTTTGGGTCACGTTTTAACTTGTACCCGCTTTGCAAAAACAATGGTAAGCGTACCCACTTTTTCGTGTAACTTCAGTATAAGGGGCTGAAATAGCAAAGGCAATCACGCAAAACTTCAGCATTCTAGTAGACGGGCCTGAAGTAGCAAGTGTGCTGAACCAATTGTGCTGAACCAAGTGTGCTGAAGTTTTTGTTTGTAATTGTTGAACTTAAGCATAGTAGCTGAAGTCGTTCTCTTGAAGTTTTTTTTGTCCTGGATTCATTAGTTTTGTCATTAAGCTTTTTCAAAAACTTCAGCCGTAGATGTTGAAGTTATTTAGTTCATTTATAAAAATTTCAGCACTAAATAAGCTAAAGTTTTTTTGTCCTGGATAAGCTTTTTCAAAAACTTCAGCAGAAGATGATGAAGTTATTTAGTTCATTTGTAAAAATTTCAGCACTAAAAGCTGAAGGTTTTTTGTCCTGAATTCATTAGTTTTGTCATAAAGTTTTTTCAAAAACTTCAGTAGAAGATGTTGAAGTTATTTAGTTCATTTGTAAAAACTTCAGCACTATATAAGCTGAAGTTTTTGAAAAAGCTTTCTAACATACTAGATAAATAATCAGATTTCCAACAGTATCTAAATCATAAATTTTGAAAACAATAAACGTGAAAAGAACAGAATTATCATTGTCTACTAACTTACGTACGTGGAAGTATTTACAAATTATTGTCTACTAACTTACGTAATTATTTATAATTTATTTTTAAATAATCTGATAAACATATTTATGAAAATCATCCCATGAACTGAAGTTTCATAGCAACACCAACAGTAGCAGAAGAAAGAAGAAGAAGAAGAAGAAGAAGAAGAAGAAGAAGAAGAAGAAGAAGAAGAAGAAGAAGAAGAAGAAGAAGAAGAAGAAAACGGAGAAGGAGAAGGAGGAGGAGAAAGGGGGATGAAGTTGTTTAAAAAGTGGGTACAAGTTAAAACTTTAAAAAAAATACGTATAGGTTAAATGGAGGCGACCAAATAGGGTGCCCCGTGCAATTTTTACAACTATCAAACAGAATGCCAAAGCCCAAAACAGTTGGTCGGGTCGTTACATTGGTGTTTGAATTTTTTTTAAAGAGCATTTCTCACGTTTCTTTTATTCTTAAATTATTTTTAACAAATAAAATAGACCAACATGTTTTCCAAATCTGTTTTCTAATTCTAAATACTTAATTTGATAAATTATATATTCGAGTTTGAACTATAAAGCGTGGTTCAATGGTTTTAAATTTACCTATATATTACATAAATATATTTTTTCTTACACCACTACATACAGCAGGTCTATCCTTCATGAGCACTTTAGAGTTTTTAAGTCCAGAAGTAAAACTAATATAACCCCAACAAAAAATGTTGAGAGAAAAATATAAACATTATAAAAAATATTTATAAAAATCTAGTATACATATAAAATTATTTATAAATAGGTTAATATCTTTAGTTGGTTTAATTGGGTATTTTTAATTATTTTATATAAAATCAACCGACTAAATACAATTAGTTTTCTAAAATTTAATTTTGAACAAACCAAATCTAATAGATAATTGATTTGTCAGTTTGCTTTAATTTGAATTTTTACTTAGTGCATTTTAATATATTTTAATACCGCTTTAATCAAGGGTCATTACATAGTTTTTTTTTGAGCAAACAGGAAATATATATATATTAAAAGTTACGGAACATGCATTACATGCGATTTGTAGTTAGTGTCACATAGGACACTTTGATTACCTAGGCTTGCTAAAGTATTGCAAGCATCATATGATAAGAGTTTTTTAAAAACACATTGTTCTAGTACATCATGTTCTACTATGATTTTAACATCTTTAGGGGGGGGCAACAAAAACTTTCTTCTTCTTCCTTGCATTGGCAATTCTCATGTGTGCTAGCTGGTGAGCTATCCTATTCCCTTGCCGGAATTCGTGCTGGAGGATTACTTGCTTCTGTTGGTGCATTAACGACCTGCATTTTAGAATAGTGTTAGCATATAGATTATTACCTTGTTGTATTGACAGAATTACCTCCGTGAAATCCGTTTCAATTTGAAGTGGAAACAGACTCCACTCGTGGGCTGTTTTTAATCTATGTAGTAGAGCTTTAATTTCAGCTTGTAGACAACCGTTTGCATGAGCAGATTTGTTGTAGCCAACAATCTAGTCGCCTTTAGTATTTCTGATTACCCCACCTAGGCCACAAATTTGCATGTCTTTGTGGAAGCTAGCATCAATGTTCAATTTAAACCATCCTATTGGAAGTTTATGCCATCTAACCTTAATATGGAGCTTTGGAGATGGTAGCACATTAGTTTCAGTTAAAAGGCGGAATTCAAAAGCTCTATTTCTGATGAGGTCAATGTTTATTGACAAATTGATATTATTTTGGTTGTTGTTATTTCTATTAATCCAAATATACCAAATTGAAAAAGGGAATAAAAGATTCCAACTTAACAAATTGTTGTTGAAGGGGTAATTAAATTTTTTTAATTGGATTAGTCAATGTTCCCCATCCTCCCTATAAAAAATTTTCCATCCAATGGTTTCCCAAATATTATTGCTTGCATGACATTTAAAGAAGATATGAGTGATAGATTCATCTATATGATTTCTAGATATAGGGCAATGAGGATCTATATTAAGGCCAATTTTTGCGAGATATTGTCTACAAAGAATTCTATTGTGAAGGCATTGCTAGAGAAAAAATTTGATCTTATTTGGGCATGGCAAGATCCAAATCCACTTAAAATCCATATCATTGTTCTCATTAATGTTGATTACGGAGTAGCAAGTTTTGGTTGTGAAAATACCTTTTGTATTAAGGGACCAGATAGGGATATCATTGTTAGGACATTTTACAAGGATTTTTGTTTTTGATATGGAATCCTAGATATCATCAGGAAGATTGAGGGATATATTAGCAAGGTGCCACTTCTTGCCATCAAAAATATTTCTTAGTTTTAGGTGATAGTCATTTTTTGATAAAGGGCCTGCTATAGTATTTCTAAGGCTCCCTAGGTTAGGGATCCAATTGGCCTCCCAAATATTCATGTTAGAATGGTGATGAAGTTGCCAATTGATAACCTTGGAATATATTTCCCACCCCTTTTGAATACTTTTCCATATGAAAGAAGTATTCCTAGTGTTTTTAGTATTTGCATAGGCATTAATGATGAGTTGAGCCCATGGAGTGGTAGGGTTGTAATGGTCCTCCAAGCAAGGTTTGCAAGATTACAAAATTTTTGTCTTTAGCCTTATGGAGACCCAGGCCTCCCATGTTTTTTGGTTGACAAATGGTTGACCAATTAATGAGGTGAATTTTTCGTTTCTCATTAGTAGTACCCCATATGAAATCCCTTTGTACCTTATCAATTTTTTTGAGGATGTTAATAGGGAGGAGGGTAAATTGCATGTAGTGGTTTGGAATTGAGTTTAGTCAGGAATGAGAGAGAGTTGTCCGGCCTGCTATATTTAGGAGCTTTATTTTCCAAGCTGTTAGATTGGCTCTCATTCTGTCAATGATAAATTGATAGTCTTTTGGTCTAGGGTGTTAATTAAGGATAGGGAAGCCCAGATAAATACCAAAGGCATCACTCTTTTTAATATTAAGAATATTGGTAATTTCATTAGTAAGATTTGGAGGACAATTTGTGGAGAAGATAATTTTTGACTTGGCGGTGTTAATATTTTGGCTTGAGAGATTACAAAAACGGTCTAGAGCTTTATTTTATTTTATGGCTTGATTTTATATTGGCTCTGGCCATTAAAGTAAGGTCATCGGCAAAGAAAAGATGAGAGAAATTGGGACCTTTTTTTTCCTAATGTAATAGGATCCCAGTTTCTAACGTCAACTTGATGGTTTATGTAACGTGACAAAAGCTAGTAATAGAGTCATTTACTAGAACAACTATAGAGCTTGTTGAGATGCAATTTAAGAGAATTTTCTTAAATTTTGCAGGGAATTTGAAATAAGTTAGGGTGTGGTGCACAAATGACCATTCTAAACTGTCAAAGGCTTTTCCAAGGTCGCTTTTTAGAAGCATATGACCTTGTTTCCCCTTTAACTTATGAATTTTTGAAATAAGCTCCTGTATGATAATAGCATTATCCGAAGCCCTTCTATTTTTTATAAAGCTAGCTTGGTAAGGGCAAATAAGTTGGTCAAGGAAAGGTTTAAGTCTATTAGCAAGGATCTTTGTGATGACTTTATAAATAGTGTTGCATAGACCAATGGGTCTGAAATTTTTTATGTTATTTGCATTGGGAATCTTTGGGATAAGACACAAGTAAGTTTTGTTGAGATCATGGGGGATCTCTTGGGTTTCAAAGATGTCATGGCACAATTTTGTGACAGAAGGGCCTATTATATCCCAGTACTTTTTTTAGACATGTGATTTTTGACCCTCCCCAGGATTTTTTATATATTAGCGTAAAATATTTAATTTAGGCATAATATAGATATTTTAAGTAATTTTGACTCTTTTACTTTATTTTATTACAAGAAAACAAAAAATAATCACAAAAATAGGTTCATTAATATTTTGTAGTCATTTTTAATCTAGGAATATTTAACAAATGGGCCCGTATTTTTAATCTCGTTCGCAGCGAAAGAGTAGAGCTTGGGCTCGAGCAATCCATCTTTAGGCCTAATTTTGGACCTAGCCCACAATTGCCAAACCCATAATTCTTAGGCCCATACCCCTTAACCTAAAACCCTACCAAAAACCTAGACTATAAAAATAAAAGAAACGGACAAAAGTAAAGGGCTGAAAAAAAGTTGAAAAAGGCTGGGCAGCTTTTGGAAAAAGACCCCATCCCCCCTGCGTCGTCTTCTTATCCTCACCCTGCGCGTCGTTTGTTTCAACAGAGACCCCCCTGCCTGCCCATCGTCTTCTCCAAACGACCCAGCTCTCTACATCGACCAAACCAACGACCCCCACCCCTTGAAACCTCATCTCCTTCACACCACCCCAGCAACAAGAACACAAACGACCCCCGCCCTGTTGAGTCGTCTGCTTCAACAGCAACAGCCGCCTGAGCAAAAAACAAAATTAGAAATGACTCACACAGCCACACACACGCACAAAAATGAGAAACAGTTGGACGCACATATAGACGGAACCAAATCTGAAAATGTTTGATTCCGACGACTTGCCATAGAATCCGGCGGACCGGGTTCGAACCCAGCGGTAAACCTAGCTCCAAAACTCCCTGAAACTAACCCAAATCAGTGCGAAAGTCAACTCGGAAACGCTACCCAAAACCAGCTCGAGTGAATCTATTCAATTCCGTCGAGGTGTTCGTTGATACGCTGTCCGAGATTCCGTCTGTTTTGAATTTCCGGCGAGGTTCCGGTGCTGCTACATTTTGTTCGAGTCCGTGTCTATTATTCGAGCATCGAAACGGTGCTCGTGTGTGAAGCTGTGTTTCATCGAAAGTTCAGGTTCATATTTCTCAATTCGTTTCTTCTGTCAACCTGATTAATCTTAATTTAGTGTTCAGATGATATGGATTTGGTGTTTGAATGAAACGCGAGCTATGCCTAGATTCTTATTTATGGTTTTGAACAACATTTAGTTGTGGCCTGGCTGTCATAACTTGATTGCTATCGTTTTGAAGTTGTATTGTATTTGCAACCATGATGTTAGTAATTATCACATATTATTATTTGGACGTTTGGATTATTTTGAAACTCTACTCTTTTGAGTCTAGTTACATGTTTGTTTGAAAATTTTCTATTACATGGCATCACAAATAGTTGTTTGCAACCTAATGGAAACGACCCTGGCCATGTGGTGAAATCCTTTATTCATTGCAGATTCGTTTAGCAAGCGTGAAGGTTTGTTCTGCTTCTCGGTTTACTTTGTAGCAAGCAACACAGATTGCTCTTTGCCTCTAGCTGGATAGTCATAGTTTCGTTGTAATTTCGAATTTGCCTGCTTAGTTATTTGCTCATATGTTTACTCGAATTGGTTATAGCTGAACACGATGTTGTCACAATATAGATATTGGGTTGTTATTCATCAACTGAACTACGTCAAATTAGATTAAAGGGGCTTGGGTGTGCATTTTATGTGACCCTACCATAATTTTGAATATTAAAAAGTAAACATGCTAAAATCCGGGGGTGCATTTCATATGACCCAGTCCTAATTTCCAACAAGGTTAAATAGAGCGCGCTGTGAACCATGGGTGCATTTTATGTGACATGGCTTGCAATATGTTTTAAATAACCTTGAATTAATTCTTTAAATAAGTAAAAGCGGTTTTCCAAAAGTTAAAAAATGCACATAGGTTTCCAAGATGTTTTAAAATCAGATAATAAGCCATTTATAATAGTTGAGCGATCGTGCTAGAACTACGAAACTCGGGAATGCCTAACACCTTCTCCCGGGTTAACAGAATTCCTTACTCGGATTTCTGGTTCGCGGACTGTTAAACAGAGTCATATTTTCCTCGATTCGGGATTCAACCGGTGACTTGGGACATCATAAATTTCCCAAGTGGCGACTCTGAATCTTTTAATAAATATAATCCCGTTTCGATTGTCCTTTAATTGAAAAAACTCCTTTAGACCCTTTTCGGGGGTGTAAGGCAAAAAGGGGAGGTGTGATAGCTCTAGTGACTCTGCTGGGGATAGAACCCAGAATCTCTGGTTCAGGGTTCAAGAATTCGAGCTTAGAATAATTGATATAGTTGGCTTTATCCATTATCTAATTTTGTTACATGATTCGGGTCTAATGTGCTAATTGATTGCTTTTACCGCTTTGATATTCTGTGAACTGTATATAAACTGTTGTGAAATCCCTCTTCTATCTGAGTCTTCTAAATCATGAAGAAGTGTGCACTTCGTGTGACTTCTTTTCTGTTAGAGTTATATTCCAAATTTAGAACGAGGTTCGGACAAGTTGCAAAGCCGGTGAAGCTTCTGTATTCCCGGTATGCTGCCCCCCCTCGGCTCGAGTTGTCCGCTCGGGTAAGCCAGATCTAGAACAATAAACCCAGGTTTTGAACCTAGAATAACTCAGCCTCATGCCGGATCCCTAGTAGGCACGTTTGTTTGCATCATGTGCATTTGACTTTGGGGACTCAACACAGGGGTTGGGTCCGTCTAGGACAAGTATACCCCAAAAAATAAAAGACCATCCTGATGCATCTTATGTGCTACATGTTGCATTTATTCAAGGGTAAAAGGGTCATTTGGCGGACCAATGATAGCTGAGGGTAAATGAAGAATTGAAAAAAACAATGGAAAAAAAAGAGGGAGGTTGAAGTGTGAGGATGAAGCGAGTAAGGCACAATTATATTTTCTGTTACATTTTTGTTAAAAAAAAGAGCTTGAAAATTGAAAAAGATTTTGCAATTTTTATCATTTTTCAAAAATAAAAAAAAATATCGAAAAAAAAAGAATAGAAAATCCAAAAGATTTTATATGTTTCATCATTTTTCTGAAAAAAAAGAAGAAGAAAAAATGTATTTTCTATATGTCATTTGTTGTTTTATTATTATTCTCGCTCGTATCCAATCTGCCCGAACTACGCATACCTGATTCTCATCTTTCGGGGTATGATACGTAGGCAACCCACATAGGGTCCGGTCTTCCTAGTAAATCTTAGGTTCTTGGCTTTGTGGGGTCTTAGCCAAATTTTGCACTTCTAGCCACCTTTTGGCCAAATAAGCCATTTTGTAAAAATAGCCTCAATCGTATCTTGCATGCGTTTTAGGGAATGTTATTGTCTCACATAGTGTTGGTTTAAAGTTTTCTCATACAGGTGTGGATTTATTTACCGAAGTTTGAGCATGGCAGACACCCCGTGACCATCCAGTCAAGATCGCTCAGGCAGGAGTTGCTTAAGGAGATTTGTTTTATTTTTATGTTTTGAGTCTGTTCCTCATTTTATGTTGTCTTTTACTTTCTACTTTGGTACAGTAATGTCAAGTCTTTTTATTATTGTTATTTTCTGTTTTATATTTGAAAAAATGTGTTGTAACTCAAAATCCAAAAAAAAGAGATGTTGCATTTTTATATTTCGTTATAAATTTTCTTTAGAATACTAATTGTATAAATGAAAAAAAAAATTCTTTTAGTACTTCTTTAAAAACTTTCTTTAAGGTGTTAATTCCAAAATCCAAAAAGACTTTCTTTTGAGGTGTTTCTTTGGGGAAATTAATGAAGGATGAAAAAAATTCTTTTTATCTTCATTAGAACTTTAGGATATTGTACATAGAAAAAAACATACTTTATCATTTGTTTATCATTAGAATTTTTCTTTTAGGCAATCAAAATTGAAATCCAAAAACATTCTGTTTTACCTTTTTCATTGCTTGCTTCGAAATCTTGCGTTAGGATATCAAATGAAAATTAAAAATATTTTTTCGTGGTTTATTATTTCGATCTTCTTCCTAAAAAAAGAGAATAAAAAAAATATTTTTGTTTTCTCTTCTAGGGTTTTCCTTAATAATTTTCCATGGAGTGTTTGTTTAAAAAAAAAAGCAAAATATATGCTCGTTAAGCTTGAGTTCAGAATAGGTTATAGAACATTAAGTCTAGAAAATTCAAAAACAAAAAAAGAGATTTGTTTCTTTTATTTCCCTTTTCTCGTCAGAGTCATTAAGGTAGAAACAGAGAACGTCAGTTTGTTTCCTTTATTCTTGATCTTCCAGAACTACGCAAAGATCTGATTCATGCAGCGTCATGATACGTAGGCAACCTACATAGGGTTCGATCGAATCATTTTTTTTACTGATAAAAGAAAAGAAAAGAGGTGAAATTGTGGGATGTGAGATATGAGAGAAAGAAAAGAGTGTTGAAATTGTGGGATGTGAGATATGAGAGAAAGAAAAGAGTGTTGAGAAAAAGAAATGAAGGAAAATGGGCAAGCCAACAAGTACAAGAAAAACAAAGAGAAGAGAGGTTGAAATGAACAAATTGGGATGATGCCAAGTGACCTTGTGACCCTCGAAGTCATTCTTGGACCGTAAATTATTGCTAGGTGCATGGCACGAATTGTGATATTTTTAGCTGTTAAATGCTCTAACGCTAACATGATGACTTCATTTTGTTCCTTTTGTTCTCCTCATTGTAGAAGAAGGGTGGTTGGTTTGTGGTTCTTAAGATAACTCATCCATTCAACACAAGGCCAAAGGGCAAGGTAGCCATGTCTAGCAAAAACTTGGGCACAAGAGTTGTTGACCCGTCAAGGGAGTTTGTGGAGTCAGAGTCTGAATTGAAAGAGGAGTTCCAAAGGGTGAAACAACAAATGGCAGAAATGTATCAGTCTTGGATCAGGGGGCATCCTCCGCCTTCATTCCCCACTAACTATACTGAAAACCCTGCAACTATCCCACCACTATCCCAAATCCAGATTCCCACTGCTGTTGATATCACCCCACAACCTTTTCACACTCTACCCGCCAAAACCACCTCGTATCCCGCTCCTTTGGCCACTCATTCTCTTGTATCTCCTCCCTCAGCTACTTTTCCTCGATCCTCTAACGAGGTTGTGTTCAAAGTCCCCGATGCCCAACACTATGCACCAGAACCAACTTTCAAAGTCTCAGATTCATACTCTCCCGCTCCTCATTTTGAGCCTCCCGGCGAAACTGAAAAGCTTGCTAAGACAGTGGAGCAAGATGAGATATCCAGGAAGGTGAAAATCTTAGAGCAGTCTTTAAGAAACATGCAAGGGGGGAGCCAGATGAGCGTATCTTACAAAGACTTGTATTTGTTTCCTGACGTCCAACTGCCTGCTGGGTTTAAGATGCCAAAGTTTGATTTGTATGACGGGCATGGAGATCCCGTGGTCCACTTGAGAGGTTACTGCAGTAAGATGAGAGGCGTCAGTGGGAAAGACAAATTATTGATGGCATATTTTAGTCAGAGTCTGAGTGGGGCAGCTCTGGAGTGGTACACCCACCAAGATGCTAGCAGGTGGTACACGTGGGATAATATGGCTCAGGCCTTTGCCAGGCACTTTTAGTACAATATAGAAATTGTCCCAGATCGCATGTCCCTCGCCAAGATAGAAAAGAGGCCTAATGAAAGCTTTAGGGAATACGATCTCAGATGGAGAGAGCAAGCTGCCAGAGTCCATCCTCCCATGGAAGAAAAAGAGATGGTCAAGTACTTTCTTCAAGCTCAAGCACCAACTTACTTTGGGCATTTGATCACGGCTGTGGGTCGGTCTTTTAATGATGTGGTAAAAATGGGAGAAATGGTAGAATATGGGTTGAAGTCTAGCAAGATCATGAGTTATTCTGCTTTAAAAGCCATAACACAAGTAATTCAGAACGACACAGGAAGCTTGCTGGGTCAGAATGAACATGATGATTTTGCCATGGTTGTTTCAGAGTCACGACATGGACCAAAGGGTCCGCCTCACCAATATACCCAACCTCAACTCCAACCCCAAACCTGTCCCCGAGTTCCATGTAATCCACCTCAGTATTATCCTCCGAACAATGTTTGGTCATATATCCAACCACTAGGTCACTCCCTATGGCGAGCGCCAGCACCACATAATGCATTCTTTCCTTCACAACATTTTCGAGCACCCAACAACCCTAGAAAACAGGGGCAGGGAAGGGAACAAAGGCAAAGAAATAGTTTCACGCCAATTGGGGAGTCCTACACAAGCTTGTTTGAAAAGTTAAAGCATTCTGGCCTGATTGAGCCGCTCCTCGGCTATACTCCAGACCCATATGCAAAAGGCTTTGATCCTACTGTACGATGCATGTACCACTCTAATGTCCAAGGGCATAGCATTGAATATTGTCGTTCTTTGAAAAGGGAAATAGAAAGAATGATTCAAAAAGGGGTAATTGTGATCAATGACAGTGACAGGGAGCATGCGAATCCTCTTGGGAACTTGCAGACTGAAGTTAATGATATTGAAGTTGTTAATGGTTTTGGCAATATTGATGGGGAACCCATTGGCTTAGATGGCGTGCTTGGTAATTGGAAAGACGCTTCATCTCTTGGCTAACTGGAGAGGAGTCTTGGTGGTTTATTTTGTTGTCATTTCTGTTGTCCGGGTTATTTTCAGGGTTGTAATCCGGATATTGTCTTGTGATTTAAACCCTTCTATCCTTTTATTTTGCCTAGTTTATTTTTTGTAGTAACTCGTTTAGTGTTGTCTAGGTTTGTTCCAAGGTTGTAACTCAGTTTAGTTTGCTTGTTTTGTTGTTCAAACCCTTTCACCATCTGTCTAATGCAATTTTCTATTATTTTTAGTCATTTTTGTTTAGTTCTCTTTTCCTTTTATAGTCTTTTTCCTGTTGACTCTAGTGGCATGACATGCACTAGTAATTCTCAGCTTGGTTTTAAAAGTCAGTTTAGTCACGAAGCAATGAAACAACGTTGAAGATGTAGGGACATTGGAGGGAAATAAGTGAAGGCATTTTGAGATCACTTCAAGCCCGAATTGTGTGAAATTGGGGCAGGTGGAACATAAAAATACACTATTAAAATGCATCACGCTGCATCGGGTGAAGATAATGGGAAGTTTGCCCCAAATTTGTAGGGGGCCGTTCGTGGTAATGAGAGTTGGGGTGTTGTCCAATAGGGCTTGGTAATTAACAGATGTAAAAGGCGAATGTGTGAATATGGTTATCAAGTCTAGTATAGTCAAAAGATGTTATAAATGTTTTTCTTGGTCTGTTTAATTGTGTAGTTTGCACTTGGCATGTTTTGGAGATTGGAATGACGAAGGCATTTTGTTCTGCTATCTAAACACTTTATCCTTCGTTATCCCTTTTGAACCTTATTTATTTTCTTTCATACCCTTTTTTCGGAATCAGTAGCAAAGATCAGAAATGCAAGCGCGAAAGATGAGTAAAGAAAAAAAAGAAAAGAAAAAGAATGAAAAGAGAGAGAAGAAAAAGAAGAAGAAAGAGAAAAGAAAAAAAAAAGAAAAAAAACAACAAGAAAAGAGAAAAAGAAAAAGAAGAGAAAGAAAAGAAAAGAGAAGAAAAACAACAACAAAAAGAAAAAGAAGGAAAGAAGAGAAAAGAAAAAGAAAAGAAAAATCACAACAAACAAGGTAATTCCTATCACATGAACTACGTTCGACCTGATTCCTTTTAAGGATACGTAGGCAGCCTCACGGTTCGGTCTCATCAAAACAAAAATCCAAAAGTCCCCAAGAAAGAAACTGTGGCAGAAGTTGTGTTTGTTGCAAGAAATTTGATTCCGAAAGTTGTAATTTTGAACCCATGAGAATTGGTTTGAGCCTTTGATACCCTTTCTTTCTAACCCTATCCAAAAAGCCCACATTACAGTCCAAAGAAAGACCTTCCGATCAGTCTTCGAGAGATGCCAAGTCAACCACGGAGAGGTAATTCATATCAGGGGCAACACTATGGTCCAAGCAGAAAAATAATGAAAATAAGGGAGTCTTATTGGTGAAAACTCTCACGGGCACCGTAAGGCGACGAGAGCTGAGAGAAGTCAAAAATGAGAGAGTCTTATTGGTGAAAACCCTCATGGGCACCGTAAGGTGACGGGAGCTGAGAGAAGTCAAAAATGAGAGAGTCTTATTGGTGAAAACCCTCGCGAGCACCGTAAGGCGACGGTAAGTTGAGAGAAAGAACAAATGAGAGAGGCTTGATGGTGAAAACTCTCCGGGCACTACAAGTCGAATAAGGATTGTGAGTCAGATTGGATAATTAGAGCATTGAAGCCCAGTTTCACGGTTTAGGGGGTATAACAGGAGTTGGACATCAGACTTGCTCAACGGAATAGGCCATAGGTGCATGTTATGGTCATTATAGTTGGTATCCACATCTGATAGGTTTCTACTTTGTAGTTTTCTTATTAGGAATCATATCTTTCCTGTGTCTTTTATTCTATTCCTTTTGTCTTGTTTATTTCCTCTTCCTGAGTCTGTTCGGTCAAAATAAGTGAGAAATGGATTCAAAATTTGCCACCAACTTTCCAATTGCACAAAACGAGATCTGGCTAGCACGTCACAGTGTCATAAGTCAGGAAAGAACAACAAGCGCACGGAGTTGGTAATGATCAACATGCTTTGGGGTCCATGAGAAATACAAAGGTTTGGTATATTTCAATTCGTGAATAGTGCAACAGATAGAGGATGTTGTGTGAACGGGTCAAAGGTATTCTCTGTGATGAGATCAACAAAGAAAGTGGTTAACCACTGACAAGCGAGGTCTTCCAAGCAGAAATCAAAGTTATCGTGACAGATAACTTTGATTTGGGATTCATGTGAAACACAAAGGTTTGGTAAATGTCAGTTCATGAGCAATGCAACAGATAGAGGGTATTGGGTCTGAACGGAGAAGAGGTATTTTCTGTGATAAGGGTGACAGAGAAATTGGTTAGTCAATAAGCGAGCAATGTCTTTCAAGGTGAAATCAAAGTTATCATGGCAAGTGAAGGAGCAACCGCTGCAAAGTTAAGGCCACAAACCAACCACTATGTTTAAACTCACAAGTTTTCTTTGTCTGAAACAGGGACGAAAGCTATGTTCATATCAAATCTTGGAAGGTTGAAATTTTCAGGTGTAATGCCACAATTCTGCTTACGCAAAGGCTATTGAGAAGATCACACATCACCACTAGGAAAAGCATTTCCTAGTCTGGATTTTCAAGTTATGTTTTGCTTTAGGAGACGCACTTCCTAAATTGAGATTTTACCACTAGGAGACGCACTTCCTATTTGGTTCATTTAAATTCATTCCTAGGAGACGCACTTCCTAGTTTTAGTCAATGATGTTTCACCCCTAGGAGACACACTTCCCAGTTTGGGTCTTTCGGGTTATATTTTTGCTTTAGGAGACGCACTTCCTAAATTGAGATTTTACCACTAGGAGATGCACTTCCTATTTGGTTCATTTAAGTTCATTCCTAGGAGATGCACTTCCTAGTTTGAGTCATTAGTGTTTCACCCCTAGGAAACGCACTTCCTAGTCTGGGTCTTTCAGGTTATATTTTTACTTTAGGAGACGCACTTCCTAAATTGAGATTTTACCACTAGGAGATGCACTTCCTATTTGGTTCATTTAAGTTCATTCCTAGGAGACGCACTTCCTAGTTTGATTAATTGGGATTTCACCCCTAGGAGACGCACTTCCTAGTCTGGGTAGTTCAGGTTATATTTTTGTTTTAGGAGACGCACTTCCTAAATTGAGATTTCACCTCTAGGAGACGCACTTCCTAGTCTGGGTAGTTCAGGTTATATTTTTGTTTTAGGAGACGCACTTCCTAAATTAAGAGTTCACCCTTAGGAGACGCACTTCCTAGTCTGGGTAGTTCAGGTTATAGTTTTGTTTTAGGAGACGCACTTCCTAAATTGAGATTTCACCCCCTAGGAGACGCACTTCCTAGTCTGGATAGTTCAGGTTGTATTGTTGTTTTAGGAGACACACTTCCTAAATTGAGATTTTCTCCTAGGAGACGCACTTCCTAGTTTGGATCGTATGAGTTTTAGTCACTGAAGTTCTCACCCCTAGGAGACGCACTTCCTAGTCTCGGTCATTTAAATTCATTCCTAGGAGACGCACTTCCTAGTTTAAGTCATTAATGTTTCACCCCTAGGAGACGCACTTCCTAGTCTTGGTATTCTAAATTATATTTTGGTTTATAATATTGCTAACAACTCACAAATCTTCCTAGTGCAAACTGGGGCAGAAATTTTTCTTTGTTTTGTCTATTTTGTTGAAATCAGGAGCCCGCCTGGAGAGCAGGAATACATTTCAAGTTAGCAGTCAGGAGCCCGCCTAGAGAGCATGGAATACTTTCAAGCGTAGTAGTCAGGAGCCCGCCTGGAGAACAAGGGAGTACAATTTAAATTTTAGCTTTCAAATTCTTTGTTTTGTCTATGTTGAAGTCAGGAGCCCGCCTGGAGAGCAGGGAATACATCTCAAGTTGAAGTCAGGAGCTCGCCTGGAGAGCAGGGAATACTTTCAAATGCAGCAGTCAGGAGCTCGCCTGGAGAACAAGGGAGTACCATTTAAGTTTTAGCTTTCAAATTCTTTGCTTTGTTTATGTTGAAGTCAGGAGCCTACCTGGAGAGAAAGGAATACATTTCAAGTCAGCAATCAAGAGCCCGCCTGGAGAGCAGGGAATACATTTCAAGTCAGCAATCAAGAGCCCGCCTGGAGAGCAGGGAACACATTCAAATTTAGTAGTCAGAAGCTCGCCTGGAGAGTAGGGAATACATTTCCAGTCGGCAATCAGGAGCCCACCTGGAGAACAAGGGAGTACAATTCAAGTTTTATCTTTCAAGTTCTTATTGATATTTGGTAATGCGATTCATTTTACACTTACATATGGGCCAGATACCCAAACGAGGGCAGAAAATTTTCTTTGTTTCGTGTATTTTGTTGAAGTCAGGAGCCCGCTTGGAGAGCAGAGAATACATTTCAAGTTAGCAGTCAGGAGCCCGCCTGGAGAGCAGGGAATACATTCAAGTTTAGCAGTTAGGAGCCCGCCTAGAGAGCAGGGAATACATTTCAAGTTCAGCGGTCAGGAGGCCACCTGGAGAGCAGGGAATACATTTCAAGTTAGCAGTCAGGGAGCCCCGCCTGGAGAATAGGGTCAGTTTTTACTTTAGTCAAGCTTAGTTTATAGATTTCCTAGTCTATTCTTTAGTTTAATTTCATCATTGCATCAATAGCACAAGTGGTTTACAGTTTTGCTAACAACTCACAAATTTTCCTAGTGCAAACTGTGGCAGAAAATTTCTTTGTTTTGTCTATTTTGTTGTAATCAGGCACCCCACCTGGAGAACAAGGGGAAACAACTCAAGTTTCTAGGGAAAGCAGTGTCGAATGAAGACAACTCAAGTTTCAAGGGAAAGCAGTTTCGAAGCAAGACAGTTCAAGTTTCAGGGGAAAATGGTTCAAGGTGCAAAGGAAAACAGTGTCAAGTAACGAGAGAAGACGGTTCGAGTTCAACAGTCAGGCGTCCACCTAAAGAAAAGGAAAAACATCTCAGATTGCAATTCAAGTCAGCAACCAAAGAATCTCGCGGCAAGAATGCGAGCCAACAGTCCGAGGTGATCAACAGAAGTTAGTCAGAATAAAGAAAAGAGAGGAAGGCAAGAAGTGAATCCAAATGCAGAGGTTGATGAAAGATGTGAAATACTTAAGACGTGGTGGAAGTCACAAGCACTACATGTCCGGTCCCGACCCAAAAGCTGTAGAAGAACGAGCTAGCACCTGCAGCTAACAAGCGCCAAGGTTTAAATCTAAAGTCTGCATGAAGAACCATTCAAGACTTAAGATCAAGCTTTAGAAGACTTATAGATAGGAATCTTGTAACTCATAGTTGATAGGCGTATCTAGTCTTTTTCATGTTTTGATTTTGATGTAATAGCAGGACTGCGGACCGAAACCTCGACGGAACGGCACCTCGACCGGCTCTCCACCTCGGTATACTCCATCACCTCACTCATCTCTGAACTACACATGGCCTGATTCCTTTATAGCCAAGGATATTTAGGCAGCCCAGATACCAGGGCTCGGTCACACTCCCTTCTCTCTTAGATTTAGTCTCTCCAAATAAGGGTCGGGTCAAAAACCTGTCTAGTCAGTCTTTGTTTGAAAACTCTGTACGTTTCCAGTCAAAGAGGGGCAGCTGTAGACATGTGATTTTTGACCCTCCCCGAGATTTTTTATATATTAGCGTAAAATATTTAATTTAGGCATAATATAGATATTTTAAGTAATTGTGACTCTTTTACTTTATTTTATTACAAGAAAACAAAACAAAATCACAAAAATAGGTTCATTAATGTTTTGTAGTCATTTTTAATCTAAAAAAAATCTCTTAAAAAATATATACAACAATAGTATCGTATTTTTATTTTAATATGATATTTGAAAATACCAAAAATAGATTTTTTTTAATGGTTAGTTTTACTTTAACAATTATTTGAATAGTAGGAATAATTAACAAATGGGCCCGTATTTTTAATCTCGTTCGCAGCGAAAGAAGAGAGCTTGGGCTCGAGCAACCCATCTTTAGGCCTAATTTTGGACCTAGCCCATAATTCTTAGGCCCATACCCCTTAACCTAAAATCCTACCAAAAACCTAGACTATAAAAATAAAAGAAACGGACAAAAGGAAAGGGCTAAAAAAAAGTTGAAAAAGGCTGGGCAGCTTTTGGAAAAAGACCCCATCCCCCCTGCGTCGTCTTCTTAACCTCACCCTGCGCGTCGTTTGTTTCAACAGAGACCCCCCCTGCTTGCCCATCGTCTTCTCCAAACGACCCAGCTCTCTACATCGACCAAACCAACGACCCCCACCCCTTGAAACCTCATCTCCTTCACACCACCCCAGCAACCAGAACACAAACGACCCCTGCCCTGTTGAGTCGTCTGGTTCAACAGCAACAGCTGCCGGAACAAAAAACAAAAGCTTGAATGACGCACACAGCCACACACATGCACAAAAACGAGAAACATTTGGACGCACATACAGACGGAACCAAATCTAACCGAAACTGTTTGATTCCGACGACTTGCCATAGAATCCGGCGGACCGGGTTCAAACCCAGCGGTAAACCTAGCTCCAAAACTTCCTGAAACTAACCCAAATCATTGCGAAAGTCAGCTTGGAAATGCTACCCAAATCCAGGTCGAGTGAATCTGTTCAATTTCGTCGAGGTATTTGTTGATACGCTGTCCGAGATTCCGTCTGTTTTGAATTTCTGGCGAGGTTCCGTTGCTGCTACATTTTTTTCGAGTCCGTGTCTCTTATTCGAGCATCGAAACAGTGCTCGTGTGTGAAGCTGTGTTTCATCGAAATTTCAGGTTCATATTTCTCAATTCGTTTCTTCTGTCAACCTGATTATTCTTAATTTAGTGTTAAGATGATATGGATTTGGTGTTTGAATGAAATGCGAGCTATGCCCAAATTCTTATTTATGGTTTTGAACAGCATTCAGTTGTGGCCTGGCTGTCATAACTTGATTGCTATCGTTTTGAAGTTGCATTGTATTTGCAACTATGATGTTAGTAATTATCACATATTATCATTTGGACGTTTGGATTATTTTGAAACTCTACTCTTTTGAGTCTAGTTACATGTTTGTTTGAAAATTTTCTATTACATGGCATCACAAATAGTTGTTTGCAACCTGTTGGAAACGGCCTTGGCCATGTGGTGGAATCCTTTATTCATTGCAGATTCGTTTAGAAAGCGTGAAGGTTTGTTCTGCTTCTCGGTTTTCTTTGTAGCAAGCAACACAGATTGCTCTTTGCCTCTAGCTGGATAGTCACAGTTTCGTTGTAATTTCGAATTTGCCCACTTAGTTATTTGCTCGTATGTTTACTCGAATTGGTTATAGCTGAACACGATGTTGTCACAATATAGATATTGAGTTGTTATTCATCAACTGAACTACGTCAAATTAGATTAAAGGGGCTTGGGTGTGCATTTCATGTGACCCTACCATAATTTTGAATATTAAAAAGTAAACATGCTAAAATCCGGGGGTGCATTTCATGTGACCCGGTCCTAATTTCCAACAAGGTTAAATAGAGCGCGCTGTGAACCATGGGTGCATTTCATGTGACGTGGCTTGCAATATGTTTTAAATAACCTTGAATTAATTCTTTAAATAAGTAAAATCGGTTTTCCAAAAGTTAAAAAATGCAAATAGGTTTCCAAGATGTTTTAAAATCAGATAATAAGCCATTTATAACAGTTGAGCGACCGTGCTAGAACCACGGAACTCGGGAATGCCTAACACCTTCTCCCGGGTTAACAGAATTTCTTACTCGGATTTCTGGTTCGTGGACTGTTAAACAGAGTTATATTTTCCTCGATTCGGGATTCAACCGGTGACTTGGGATACCATAAATCTCCCAAATGGCGACTCTGAATCTTTTAATAGATATAATCCCGTTTCGATTGTCCTTTAATTGGAAAAACTCCTTTAGACCCTTTCCGGGGGTGTAAGGCAAAAAGGAGAGGTGTGGCACTTTTGAAAAAAGAACGGGTGTAGACCGTCCGGTCCGGGCGCTTTAAAGGGTTTAAAGGAGAAGATGGCCTTTTTAATCTCAATATTAAGAAGGGGGTTATCTAGGCTATTGAGGTTTAAGGCATTTTGGGAGATGTTTTTTAAAGGACTAATTCTACTAGAATTTTTGTGGGAGGTGGTAAAGATAGAATTAAAGTAGTTGCAAACATGGGAGATGACTAGATTAGGATCGTTAATCTAATTCCCTGCATCATCTTTGAAGAAATTGATCCTATTTCTTCTTTTTCAATTAGTAGCCGAGATGTGGAAGAATTTGGTGTTTACATGTCCCTCGTTAAGCCATAAAACTCTTGACCTTAGCTTCCAGTAATCTTCCTCTATTAGTATAAGGTCATTGTAGTCTTTTTTAAGGCTAGTTTGTAAGTTTTGAAGGAAAATACTATAAGAGTAATGTTTGGATTTTTCAACGCCTTGAAGCCGGGCTAGTATTTTCCTTTTTTTCCATAATATCACCAAAAGCTTGGTGTTTCCAAACCTTGACTTTTTCTATAAACAAATTGCTAGCCCTATTATAATCATTATTAGACCAATTTTCTTGGACTAGAGTTTTGAAAGAAGGGTGTTTACACCAATAGGTTTTAAGTCGAAAGAGAGGCTTATAAAGAACATTATTTTTTGATATTAATTCTACTAAAATGGGATTGTGATCCGAGTGGGTTTTAGGCAAATGAATAATAGAACTTTTTGGAAAAAGCTTAATCCAATCCTCATTGCCTAATACTTTATCTAATCTTTCCATAATCAAACCCCTATTTTTGTGCCTAAGGTTTGACCAAGTGTACTTACACCCTTTATATCCTAAATTAATTAAATTACAATTATTTATCTTACACCAACGATATTTAGCCCTACTATCTTTTATACTATTACCACCAAATTTCTTGTTTGAGCAGAATACATCATTGAAACCTCCTCCTAATAACCAAGGTCCATTGTAGCTATTACTAATGCATTCAATGTTATCCCACATCTTATTCCTAAGAAGTATATTTGTACTAGCATAGATAGCACTAAAAAGCCATTTTTGACGAATAGGGATTACCTCAATTGTAGCATAAATCTCCTGATCCCTTCGAAAAAATTCTGAATGGTGACAATTTCATGATTGGATAGGACCACAATCCCACCTTCCTGGTCTTCAGCTGGTACTTCTATGAACTCCATAAAACCATAATCGTCTAGAAGCTCCATGTGATTTCCCATCCTGGTTTCTAATAAGGCTACCATGCAGGGTCTATGTGTGTCCACCATTTTCCTGAAGTTCCTTCTAAAGTTTTCATTGTTCCCTCCTTTAATATTCTAAATGATAATGTTAGTAGGTTGATTCATGGAAATATTAAAGTTTTGGTTCGTTGGATTCCCATTCTCCTTCACGTCCCCTAGAACTGGGTTCCCCCTTAATGATGGAACTAGGATCATGGCTCGATTGCCTACAGTTGGATCCTGTGGAGGTCTTATGTCCATCGATCATTTGTATAATGCTAGAGGGCAGCTGAGAACATGCCTCTTCTCTTGCCTCTCTGAAAAGAGAAACACTTTTACTCCGTCGAGACTTGAGATTTCTAGGACTCTTTCTAAGAGTAGGTTTAGGGGTTCCTCTTCCTCTTCCATTTCTGCCTCTACTGGTTCTGGCATAGGCACTTGATTGTGGGGTGGGGAGGGAGGTTGTTGTGGTATCTGAGGCTCCTGGATTGGTTGAGGTTGTTCCCATGGAAGAAAAATAGGGTTTAGTTGAGACAGATTCTCTGGCATGAAGAATGGCATGTCCATTAAAACATTTTGAGGATAGATTGGATTGAAATGTCGAGGAAGGTTCCACTGGTTCCTCATTGCATGAACCAGCTGGGGGTTCACTGATGGTGCTAAGGGTTGAAGGATGTTGTTGAGCCATGCTTGATTGAGGTAGTTGTTCATGGCCAACCTTATGCCTTCTGTCACTAACTGGGCTAGATACTGAGTGTTGTGGAGGATGATAATCGAGTCCTGGCCATTTATCTGGACATTGAATGAGCATGTATGGCCCATCAGATCCATCTCCATCCATGATACAGGTTGATAGTCTTGAGCTTGAGGTGGTTGAACATAAATTATTCGAGGGTTTACTAGTTGAGGTTGGAGAGGTGAGAGGTTTTCCATGGTGATTCTGGTTTGTCGAAGAATTTGGAGAAGTCTTTGTCTCCTCCTTAGGGATGATGGTAATGTTGGCATTATGATCAGTGTTTAGGTTACTTAATAATTCTAAATCAGGCATGGGGGAGGAGCTATTAGGTATAAGGGATGGATTGGTTGATAGGGTAATGATTGGGGATATCTTTTGTATATCGTTTGAGTCCCCAAGGGTGGAGTTTATAGGCTGAGTTCCCAAATCCTTTGCGTGTGCTGGATTTTTAGCCATTTGGCTTGGATGTTCTTCTGTCATTGCCATTTGGCTAGCATGCTTAGGCCTTTGTGGATAAGCAGATCTTGATGAAAGATCTTTCTTGAGATTGTGGTTAATGGACGGATTGTTACTAATTTGCCCACTAGGAAGGGTAGTATTATTAGTAGTGCTGTGATTTTTAATAGGGGTAGTAGGGTCATTATGGATGTTATTTTGCATGGCCACCTTAACTAATTGATTTGTAGGATTTGTAATAGAAGACACATTTGTGTCCGGCATATCAATATCATTGGTAGTTTGTGACATTTGTTCACTTGCATGTGATTTATTAATTATAATTTTTTGATTATTAATTTCTTTAGTGGTTTTGTTCAAAACTAGGGGCTCTTCATATAGGATAGAAAAGTTATTTTTTGTTATCAATTTATTTTGATCACCAATCAAAGAAGTCGAAGATTGAAGATTGTTAGTGTATGGTGATGGGGTAGTATTTCTGTGATCTTTTGATTTATATTGTAAGAGTTGAGTGTCTAAATACTTACCGGTGTTGGCATTGAATAACTTGACAGGGATACCTGGGCCATTAGCTTGTTTAATCGGATTTGCAATAGGTTGTTTTTGAGGACCTTTTGCACCTTGATGTCTTCCTTTGGAAAGAAAATGTTGTCCATTGTTCTTTTTCCCTATTATTTGTAATTGTTGATAATTCCTTGCTTTGTATCTTCATTTTTTCCATCTCTATTTTTCTGAATAATAAAGGAACATTTTTGAGCTATGTGCCCCAATCGTCCACAGTTTTTACAAAGAAAATTTTCACCTTCGTAGTGTATTGCTTGTTTGTGGTGGACAACATAGATGAATGGTTGAACTGGAACTTCCAATGGTAATTCCACACATAATCTTGCATAACGACCTCTCAGAGTTGTTGATGTGCAAATATCAATTTTTAGGAGCCGGCCAATTGCATTACCAATTTTTTCCAGAAAATTGCCATCGTAAAATTTTGTAGGTAATTGAGGAAGTCTAATCCATACTGCTGAGTTTGCGACTTTCTCTTGAGTGGCAACAAAGTTTGGTTTCCATCTAGTAATAGAGAGAAAATGTTCATTAATGAACCAAGGGCCTTGATACATTACCTTGTCCATATTTTCCTTTTTCTTGAATTTGATTATGTAGTAGTGTACTCCAAGGTCAATCAACTGGAAATCTTCAGTTGGTTTCCATAGTTCTTGAATTTTTCTCTTTAGATAGTAGTGTAACATACGCTTTCCCACTAGCTTTACTATGATAGAATTTTTCCATGGCTCATAGATTCTTACCTTCTCCTCATCAGAGAGTGTTATGAATTTGATGCCCTTTGAGGTCGTTAAGGTTGGTTGATCAACTACTTGATCTTCCGAGTCCATCATTGGGGGGTCTATATCTTGATGATTTTCAATAGTGATGAAGAATAAAGGGTTCGAAGTGGTAAGCATAGCTTTGAAGCTAGGTTTGATCATGCTTTGATCAATATCTGGGGGTTTAGGAGGTATTTTGTGTTGTTGTTGTTAGGGTTGGGGATCCATTTCCCAGGGTCATTACATAGTCAAATGTCAAGCTTGACCTATCTCACCCTCCGATTCAAATCTATTCATAGATTGATTAATTTTATTTTGATACAAAATCTTACCTTGGCACCAACAACAACTATAAATGATACTCCCTCCGGTTTACAATAAGTGACCAATTCGCTTTTTGATTTTGGTCCAAAATAAGTGTCCATTTATATAATCAAGAAAGAATTCAATTTGTTTTTACAAAATTACCCTTATGTACATATTCCTAAAACTCCTCACATTAAATATTTAATTAAGGGTAATTTAATCATAATATGTATTTTTGTATAGAATTTAGTATTTTCTTAATGGGTGTGCCAAAAGCAAATTGGTCACTTTTTGTGGACAGGAGAAAGTAAGTATTAAAGTAGAATTACTTTTTTTTTTACTATTTAGATCATCTTAGTTTTTTTGGTCAAATATTTTACTACTTTATATTATCATAATGTAAGAGGATTTTATCAATATCTATCATTTAAGGTGTTGCATTAAATAACTTGGGAGGTTTTAAGAATATAATTAAATTTCTTCACTATTTTGGTTTATCTCAATCTAAGTGAAATAATTTCAGTATCTACCATTTGATAATTTCTATAAGATTTAAATTTAATTCTTTTATTAGCTTTACAATACTCTTTAAGAGTTCCAAGAATAATATTAATTTCTTTACTGTTTTGGTTTATCTAAATCTACAATCCGATACTATTCTATAAGTTGTAACATTACTCTTCTACCCCCTTTACATTATTCATGATATATTTCCTATAAATTGGAGTTACACATTTCTCTCCTTTCATACAAAGATGGCTTCGAAAGTTTTGATTTTCCTCTTCACTTTGTGGGCAATAGGGATATGTAAGTTTACTTTCATTTTTGTTTTCTCTTTGTCGCTCTGTATTTATGTGCTTCATTAGGAAAATTGTGTAAATTTATCTCTATATTGGGAACACGAAATACATGTCACATTTGAATGATAATATAGTGATAATTAGAATTATCACGACATATGTTTCTTATATATCTCTTTATTATGGTTTACACTTCAATCCAATTTGCTGAAAAACATAAAGCAGTGATTGGAGGAAAGATTATTTGTTGTTTGTCATACTTTTCTTTAAATATATATACACTCACATAACACACACATGTGTGTGTATATATATATAATATTGGTGAATTAGCTCATGAATACAGAGAAGGAAAAAAAAGTATAGATGGTCTTGTTGGATTTGAATATCTCTAGTGACCTTGCAGTTAGTGGAATGGAAACTTATGTTTATTTTTCATTCTAAGCTATACTTAGAAAAGAATGCCTTATTTTACCAGTTGATATCATTCCTTTTCTCGAGATCATCACAAAATATCACTAACATGTCATTTAATTGAAATATAAAAAAAGGAATTCGATCAACATTGTCATTAAAGATCTTTTCCTATAAACTCATCAAACATAAAATGTTAGTTGAAATGTTTGGTAGTGAAGAAAATAATTAATATCTATTAGTAGGAAGATGGTTTCAACTTAAAAAAAAATAAACAATTGATCTATTCTCCTTTATAGTGGTAGTTATGATTATTTTGTTTCTTCATCTCCTTTGTCGATATTTTTCTCAAGAAATTATGTGTATTTAAAGCATGAAAATCATCGCATTATGTGACGACCCGAAGGGTCATCACCGTAGTTCTTCCTTGTTCCGTGCTTTCGAGGCCTTGAAAACCTCGCTTTTAGTTGCCTCGATTGGCGTGCGCAGTTCGGGCGCGTAGCCGGAAAGTTTTTATGTTAGAATATGTGAATTATGTGAAACATTTGATGAATTTTGGTATTAATATGCATAATGTTGACTTCGGTCAACATTTTGGGTAAACGGACCCGGACCTGTGATTCGACGGTCCGGAGGGTCCGTAGAAAAATATGGGACTTGGGCGTGTGCCCGGAATCAAATTCTGAGGTCCCAAGCCCGAGAAATGAATTTTTGAAAGAAATTATTTTTCTGAAATTTGATATGAAAATTTGAAATGAAAAAGGGGTTAGAAAATATTGGTATCGGGCTCGTATTTTGGTTCCGACGCCCGGTACAAGTCTTAAATATGTGTTAAGCACTATCTGTAAAGTTTGGCTAAAAACGAACGTTATATGACGTGTTTCGGACTAAAAATGGAGAATTTGAGTTATGAAAGTTGAAGAAAGAAAATCATGTATTTGAGGCTTGATCCTATGTATATGATGTTATTTTGGAGATTTGATAGCACGAGTAAGTCCGTAAGATGTTTTTAAGGTTGTGTGCATGTTTGGTTTGGAGCCCCGAGGGCTCGAGTGAGTTTTGAATGGGGCCCGGGAGGTCTTGGACTTAAAAAATATACAGGTTCAGATGTTGCAGGCCCAGCGCGGCCGCGGCCATTTCTGTGCGGTCCGCGCTGGCAGCCACGCGGCCGCGGTGTTTTTCTATGCGGTCCGCGTGGTAGGGTTCAGAGGGTCGACCAGCGCGGCCGCGCACCAAATCAGTGCGGTCCGCGCTGGGTGGGTTCAGAGAGAGCCCACTTCTCCCCTCCCTCAGCGCGGCCGCGGTGCATTTCTGTGCGGTCCGCGCCAGCCCCCAGAAAAATGTATAAATTCGGGATTTTTAGTCATTTTTCCACTTTTCAAAAACCCAAAACCTAAGATGCGATTTTCCAAACAACTTTTCTTCTTTAAAACGATCGGTAAGTGATTTCTAACTTAATTTCTTTATTCCTTAACATCTTTTAACATAATTTCAACTTCAAATCAAAGATTTTCATGGGGAAAATTGGGTGTTTTGGGTAGAACCTAGGTTTTCTACAAATTGAGAAGTTGGACCTCAATTTGGGGCCCGATTTAAAAACTAATCATATATTGGGATTCATGGGGGAATGGGTAACCGGGTTTTGGTCCGAACTTCGAGTTTGAACCACGTGGGTCCGGGGGTATTTTTGACCTTTTGGGGGAAAACGTTGAAAAATCTATTTTCATGCGGTGGGGATGATTCATTTAGTAATTATTAATGTGATTAAGTAACTTATGACTAGATTCGAGCGGATTGGTGGTGGAATCAAGAGGTAAAGCTATACTAGAAGCGTGAGTTGAGTTTGGATCATTCGAGGTAAGTGTTTGTTCTAACTTTGGCTTGAGGGAATAGGATTAGGATGATATTTGCTACTCGCTAATGTGGAGTACAATGTATAGGCATGGTGACGGTTATCTATGCACCAGAGTCTAGCATGACCGTGAGTCTTAATTGCTTTTAATTCGAATAATGTGACACAAGCTTCTTGTTTATTTGATGAGTTTCACATAATATGAACGGTTGAGGTAAAAATTGCGATTGGTGTACTTTTGGAGCGTTAGCTCGAACATAAATGTGTTAGTTGAGGAAGAATGGATTTAAAAAGGAGAATGCGTTGTGAATACTCCCTTGCCGTGATGTGTAGACTAATATATAGATTCTCCCTTGTCGAGATATTTTGGGCTGTTAGCTGTACCCTTGCCAGGCTAAAGGTATTGAGTAGTTATTCTCCCCTGAAGGGGTCTACTATATGAAGTCAGATATATATGATATTATGGGATCGTGTGGCACGTCGTCCACTTATATATGATATTATGGGATCGTGTGGCACGTCGTCCACTTATATATGATATTATGGGATCATGTGGCACGCCGTCCACTTATATATGATATTATGGGATCGTGTGGCACGCCGTCCATTTATATATGATATTATGGGATCGTGTGGCACGCCGTCCACTTATATATGATATTATGGGATCGTGTGGCACGCCGTCCACTTATATATGATATTATGGGATCGTGTGGCATGTCGTCCACTTATATATGATATTATGGGATCGTGTGGCACGCCGTCCACTTATATATGATATTATGGGATCGTGTGGCACGCCGTCCACTATATATATATATATATATATATATATATACATCATGGGAACCAGAGTTTCTTCTATTTATTTCTGATATTTCATTTTTATCTGTTACTCCCCGATAGCATGTCCCCTCCCAGTTTTACTTTGTTTTATCTTGTTATTGTTTTCTTGCACTTGTTGTATATATATCTGTACAGGTTAATTGTGGTAGGTACTGTCTAGCCTTGTCACTACTTCGCCGGGGTTAGGCCAGGCACTTGCCAGCACATGGGGTCGGTTGTGCTGATGCTACACTCTATGCATTTTTGGTGCACAGATTAGGGAGCAGCTTACGAACCGCAGCAGTAGGACTTCTGGGAGCTATCTTCAGTCCAGGGACTCTCGAGGTAGCCTAGCTGGCGTTCGCAGGCCGAAGTCCCTTTCCATGTTTTTTGTTTGTTTATCTTGTATCAGACAAACATGATGTATTTTCCCTTCAGACATTGATTGTAGTATTCTGTAGTAGTCCGTGAGCTAGTGACACCAGACCTTGGGTAGTGATGTGTATTAAACTTCCACACTTTTGGTTTTCAGTTGCTTTAGATTTAAAGTCTTCCGCTTAGATTTTGTCTCGTTTATTATATTGTTTGAAAGAAAGCAGGAAAGGTGTTTTAAATATTTGGCTTGCCTAGCTCCGATAGTAGGCGCCATCACGACACCCGATGGTGGGAAATCCGGGCCGTGACAAGTTGGTATCAGAGCACTAGATTACTTAGGTCTCACAACTTACGGACAAGCTCAGTAGAGTCTGAGGGATCGGTACGGAGGCGTCTGTATTTATCCCGTAGAGGCTACTGAGTTAGGAAAACTTCACCTTGTTCATTCTTGTCGTGCGATTCTGTTTCTCAAGTACTGATTGTCTTTCCACTCTGTTCTTTCGCAGATGGCGAGGACACGTGCTTCCTCTTCTACTGCGCAACAGCCTGAGCCCCCAGTAGCAGCCCCTATTAGGGGCAGAGGGTGAGGCCGAGGCCATGCCAGAGGCCAAGGCCGGGGCAGAGCTCAGCCCCGAGCAGCATTTCCAGCGACGGAGCCTCATGTCGATTTTGAGGAGGAGGTTCCGGCCCCAGCTGTTCCAGTGGGCCCAGCTCAGGTCCCAGAGGGTTTCATAGCCACTCTAGTGCTTCAGGACGCTTTGGTCTGACTGGTAGGCTTTATGGAGGGCATTTCTAGAACAGATTTGCTTCCCGTAGCTCCAGCCACATCTCAGGCTGGGGGAGGAGTTCAGACTCCCGATACTCGTACTCTAGAGCCGGTAGCTCCTCAGGCTCAAGTTCCAGCAGTTCAGCCAGCCGTGGCAGTTCAGCCAGCTGTGGCAGCCCAGCCAGGTATTGCGGCTCAGTCCAGCGATGGTGCGGCTATGTCCACGGATACTTTGTGGAGGCTTGATCGTTTCACCAAGCTCTTCACAACCACATATAGTGGCACCCCCTCAGAGGACGCTCATGATTTCATATTCAGCTATCATGAGGTTCTACGGACTATAGGCATTGTAGAGACCAACGGGGTTAACTTCGCCACTTTTTGCCTGGCAGGATCCGCCAAGACTTGGTGGAGGGATTTCTGTTTAGCCAGGCCAGCAGGGTCGCCATCATTGACCTGGGATCAGTTTTCAGAGTTATTTCTGGGGAAGTTTCATCCAGTTACTCAGCGAGATGCTCTTCGCAGGCAGTTTGAGCGTCTCTAGCAGGGTCCTATGACGATCACCCAGTATGAGACCTGGTTCATTGATCTTGCTCGTCATTCCATTGTGATACTCCCCACCGATAGAGAGAGGGTGCGGAGGTTTATTGATGGGTTGGCCCAGCCGATCCGTGTTCAGATGGCCATGAGTACCGGTAGTGAGATTTCATTTTAGGAGGCGGCAGATGGTGCCCGCCGGATAGAGATGGCACTTGCTCAGGGAGGTGGTCATGGGTCTGATAAGAGGCCCCGTCATTCTGGTAGATTCAGTGGTACCTCATCTGGAGGTAGGGATTCTTATGGTAGAGGCCATCCTTCGAGGCCCTTTCAGTCAGCTCTCCAGGCTTCTCATGGTAAACCAGGTGGTCGTGGTTCTCAGCCGCAGTATTCTGACCAGCAGCTCTTCAGTTCACCATCAGCACCTATCAGTGCACCACCACTTCATTTTTCTCAGCAGCCGAGATCTTGTTATACTTGCGGCGATGTGAGTCACATTGCCAGATATTGCCCTCGAGCTTCCAGCAGCTCGCAGCAGCAGGGTTCTCGCCCGATAATCCAGGCACCAGTTGCCCCACAGCCTGCCCAGTCAGCTAGAGGCGGGGGTAGAGAACATAGAGGTGGAGGTAGAGGTCTTAGAGGTGGAGCTCAGACCGCTAGAGGTAGGGGTCAACCAGCAGCAGATCGTCCCAGGGATATAATTCAGGGAGGTGGGGCCCAACCCCGTTGTTATGCTTTGCCAGCCAGGCCAGAGGCTGAGTCATCAGATGCTGTGATTACAGGTACTATTCTGATCTGTGATAGGGATGCTTCTGTGCTATTTGATCCCGGATCTACGTATTCATATGTGTCGTCCTATTTTGCACCCTATTTGGTTATGCCTAGTGACTCGTTGAGTATTCCTATTTATGTGTCAACACCGGTGGGTGATTCTATTGTGGTCGACCAAGTTCATCGTTCTTGTATCGTAGTGTTTGGGGGTCTTGAGACCCGTGTTGATTTGTTGCTTTTGGACATGGTCGACTTTGATGTTATATTGGGGATGGATTGGTTATCCCCGTACCATGCTATCTTGGATTGCCATGCCAAGACCGTGACCTTAGCCTTACCGGATTTACCCCGTTTAGAGTGGAGGGGGACTTCTGGTCATTGTACCCGTAGTGCTATCTCGTATGTGAAAGCTCGGCGTATGGTCGAGAAGGGATGTTTGGCCTACTTGGCATATGTTCGCGATTCTAGCGCGGAGGCCCCTTCTATTGATTCTGTGCCCGTTGTTCGGGAGTTTCCTGAGGTTTTCCCTTCAGACTTGCCGGGTATGCCGCCCGACAGGGATATCGACTTTTGTATTGATTTGGCCCTGGGCACTCAGCAATTGAACAAGGTTACAATTAATAATAAGTATCAACTGCCGAGGATTGATAATTTATTCGACCAGCTTCAGGGTGCGAGGGTGTTCTCGAAGATAGATTTGAGATCTGGTTATCATCAACTGAGGATTAGGGCGTCTGATGTCCCCAAGACAACATTTCGCACTCGGTATGGGCACTATGAGTTTTTGGTCATGTCATTTGGATTGACTAATGCCCCAGCAACATTCATGGAGTTGATGAACCGAGTGTTCAGACCTTATTTGGACTTGTTCGTGATAGTCTTCATTGACGATATTCTTATATACTCCCGCAGTCAGGAGGAGCATGAGCAGCACCTCAGAGTGGTCCTTCAGACCCTAAAGGATAGTCAGTTGTATGCTAAGTTCTCAAAGTGCGAGTTTTGGTTGAGTTCGGTCGCATTCCTGGGTCATGTCGTATCAGCAGCAGGTATTCAGGTAGACCCGAAGAAGATAGAGGCAGTCAAGAACTGGCCTCGACCAGTTTTAGCTACGGATATTCGGAGTTTCCTGGGGTTAGCAGGTTAGTACCATCGGTTCGTGGAGGGGTTTTCAACCATTGCAGCCCCTATGACCAGATTGACCCAGAAGGGTGTCCAGTTCAGGTGGTCAGACGAGTGTGAGGCGAGCTTTCAGAAGCTCAAGACGGCTCTGACTATGGCACCAGTATTGGTTTTGCCCACATGTTCAGGGCCATATACGATCTATTGTGATGCGTCTCGTATTGGGCTTGGTGCAGTGTTGATGCAGGAAGGCAAAGTCATTGCTTATGCTTCGAGGCTGTTGAAGATCCACGAGAAGAATTATCTGGTTCATGATCTCGAGTTGGCAGCCATTGTTCATGCCTTGAAGATCTGGAGGCATTACTTATGTGGCGTGACGTGTGAGGTTTACACTGATCACAAGAGTCTTCAGTATCTGTTCAAGCAGAAAGAGTTGAATTTGAGGCAAAGGAGGTGGTTAGAGTTGCTAAAGGATTATGATGTTACTATCTTATACCACCCGGGGAAGGCTAATGTGGTGGCCGATGCATTGAGCAGGAAGTTCGCCAGCATGGGTAGTCTTGCTTATATTCCAGTCAGCCAGAGATCGCTTGCTTTGGATGTTCAGGCCTTGGCCAATTGTCTTGTGAGGTTGGATATTTTTGAGCCTAGCAGAGTGTTAGCTTGCACGATTGCTCGTTCCTCACTATTAGAGCGTATTCGCTAGCGGTAGTTTGAGGATCCCCATTTGTGTGTCTTGAGAGACACGGTGTAGCGTGGAGGTGCCAAGAAAGTAACCTTAGATGATGATGGTGTATTGAAATTGTAGGGGCGAGTTTGTGTGCCCAATGTTGATGGGATTCGAGAGTTGATCTTAGCGGAGGCCCATAGTTCTCGGTATTCTATTCACCCGGGCGCCGCGAAGATGTATCAGGATCTGAGGCAGCACTATTGGTGGCGTATGATGAAGAAAGACATCGTTGTGCACGTGGCTCGGTGTTTGAATTGTCAGCAGGTTAAGTACGAGCATCAAAGACTCGGTGGTCTATTTCAGAGGATTGCACTTCCCGACTGGAAGTGGGAGAGGATTACGATGGATTTTGTTACTGGACTTCCGATGACTCAGAAAAAGTTTGATGCAGTTTGGGTCATTGTTGATAGGCTGACCAAGTCAGCGCATTTTGTTCCTGTTGCAGCCACCTATTCGTCCGAAAGGTTAGCCGAGATTTATATCAGGGAGATTGTTCGCCTTCATGGGGTGCCGCTATCTATCATTTCGGATCGGGGTACGCAGTTTACCTCGCATTTCTGGAGAGCGGTTCAGCGAGAGTTGGGCACCCAGGTTGAGTTGAGTACAACATTTCATCCCCAGACGGACGGTCAGTCCGAGAGGACTATTCAGATTCTTGAGGACATGCTCCGAGCCTGTGTCATTGATTTTGGAGGCTCGTGGGACCAGTTTTTGCCTTTAGCAGAGTTCGCCTATAACAACATCTACCAGTCCAGCATTCAGATGGCTCTGTATGAGGCGTTGTATGGTAGGCGATGTCGGTCTCCAGTTGGATGGTTTGAGCCGGGAGAGGCTCGATTATTAGGTACGGATCTGGTTCAGGAGGCCTTGGACAAGGTCAGGACTATTCAGGATAGACTTCGTACAGCTCAGTCCAGACAGAAGAGTTATGCAGACCACAAGGTCAGAGATGTTGCTTTCATGGTCGGTGAGCAGGTATTGCTCCGTGTATCGCCTATGAAGGGCGTGATGAGATTTGGGAAGAAGGGCAAGCTCAGCCCTAGGTTCATCGGTCCATTTGAGATTCTTGATCGTGTGGGAGAGGTGGCTTATAGACTTGCCTTGCCACCTAGCTTGCCAGCTGTACATCCCGTGTTTCATGTATCTATGCTCCGGAAGTATCGCGGAGATCCATTGCACGTGTTGGATTTCAGCACTGTCCAATTGGACGAGGATCCGTCATATGAGGAGGAGCCGGTGGCTATTCTAGACCGGCAGGTTCGACAGTTGAGGTCGAAGAGTTTTCCTTCGGTGCGTGTTCAGTGGAGAGGTCAGCCTCCTGAGGCATCGACCTGGGAGTCCGAGTCCGATATGCGGAGCCGTTATCCTCATTTATTTCCCCACTCAGGTACTTTTTTCTTTTGTCCGTTCGAGAACGAACGGTTGTTTTAAAGGTGGAGAATGTGACGACCCGAAGGGTCATCACCGTAGTTCTTCCTTGTTCCGCGCTTTCGAGGCCTTGAAAACCTTGCTTTTAGTTGCCTCGATTGGCGTGCGCAGTTCGGGCGCGTAGCCGGAAAGTTTTTATGTTAGAATATGTGAATTATGTGAACATTTGATGAATTTTGGTATTAATATGCATAATATTGACTTCGGTCAACATTTTGGGTAAACGGACCCGGACCTGTGATTCGACGGTCCTGGAGGGTCCGTAGAAAAATATGGGACTTGGGCGTGTGCCCGGAATCAAATTCTGAGGTCCCAACCCCGAGAAATAAATTTTTGAAAGAAATTATTTTTCTGAAATTTGATATGAAAATTTGAAATGAAGAAGGGGTTAGAAAATATAGGTATCGGGCTCGTATTTTGGTTCCGACACTCGGTACAAGTCTTAAATATGTGTTAAGCACTATCTGTAAAGTTTGGCTAAAAACGGACGTCATATGACGTGTTTCGGACTAAAAATGGAGAATTTGAGTTATGAAAGTTGAAGAAAGAAAATCATGTGTTTGAGGCTTGATCCTATGTATATGATGTTATTTTGGCGATTTGATCGCACGAGTAAGTCCGTAAGATATTTTTAAGGTTGTGTGCATGTTTGGTTTGGAGCCCCGAGGGCTCGGGTGAGTTTTGAATGGGGCCCGGGAGGTCTTGGACTTAAAAAATATACAGGTTCAGATGTTGCAGGCCCAGCGCGGCCGCGGCCATTTCCGCGCGATCCGCGCTGGCAGCCACGCGGCCGCGGTGTTTTTCTGTGCGGTCCGCGTGGTGGGGTTCAGAGGGTCGACCAGCACGGCCGCGCACCAAATCAGTGCGGTCCGCGCTGGGTGGGTTCAGAGAGAGCCCACTTCTCCCCTCCCTCGGTGTGGCCGCGGTGCATTTCTGTGCGGTCCGTGCCAGCCCCCAGAAAAATGTATAAATTCGGGATTTTTAGTCATTTTTTCACTTTTCAAAAACCCAAAACCTAAGAGGCGATTTTCCAAACAACTTTTCTTCTTCAAAATGATCGGTAAGTGATTTCTAACTTAATTTCTTTATTCCTTAACATCTTTTAACATAATTCCAACTTCAAATCAAAGATTTTCATGGGGAAAATTGGGTGTTTTGGTTAGAACCTAGGTTTTCTACAAATTGAGAAGTTGGACCTCAATTTGGGGTCCGATTTAAAAACAAATCATATATTGGGATTCATAGGGGATCGGGTAACCGGGTTTTGGTCAGGGTCCGGGGGTATTTTTGACATTTTTGGGAAAAACCTTGAAAAATATATTTTCATGCAGTGGGGATGATTCATTTAGTAATTATTAATGTGATTAAGTAACTTATGACTAGATTTGAGCGGATTGGTGGTGGAATCAAGAGGTAAAGCTATACTAGAAGCGTGAGTTGAGTTTGGAGCATTCGAGGTAAGTGTTTGTTCTAACTTTGGCTTGAGGGAATAGGATTAGGATAATATTTGCTACTCGCTAATGTGGAGTACGGTGTATAGGCATGGTGACGGTTATCTATGCACCGGAGTCTAGCATGACCGTGAGTCTTAATTGCTTTTAATTCGAATAATGTGACACAAGCTCCTTGTTTATATGATGAGTTTCACATAATATGAACGGTTGAGGTAAAAATTGCGATTGGTGTACTTCTGGAGCATTAGCTCGAACATGAATGTGTTAGTTGAGGAAGAATGGATTTATAAAGGATAATGTGTTGTGAATACTCCCTTGTCGGGATGTGTAGACTGATATATAGATTCTCCCTTGTCGGGATATTTTGGGCTGTTAGCTGTACCCTTGCCGAGTTAAAGGTATTGAGTTGTTATTCTCCCTTGAAGGGGTCTACTATACGCCGTCCACATATATATGATATTATGGGATCGTGTGGCACGCCGTCCACTTATATATGATATTATGGGATCGTGTGGCACGCCGTCCACTTATATATGATATTATGGGATCGTGTGGCACGCCGTCCACTTAAATATAATATTATGGGATCGTGTGGCACGCCGTCCACTTATATATATATCATGGGAACCGGAGTCTCTTCTGCTTATTTCCGATATTTCATTTTTATCTGTTACTCCCCGATAGCATGTCCCCTCCCAGTTTTACTTTGTATTATCTTGTTATTGTTTTCTTGCACTTGTTGTATATATATCTGTACAGGTTAATTGTGGTAGGTACTGTCTAGCCTCGTCACTACTTCGCCGGGGTTAGGCCAGGCACTTACCAGCACATGGGGTCGGTTGTGCTGATGCTACACTCTGTGCATTTTTGGTGCACAGATCAGGGAGCAGCTTACGGACCGCAGCAGTAGGACTTCTGGGAGCTATCTTCAGTCCAGGGACTCTCGAGGTAGCCTAGCTGGCGTTCGCAGGCCGAAGTCCCTTTCCATGTTTTTTGTTTGTTTATCTTGTATCAGACAAACATGATGTATTTTCCCTTCAGACATTGATTGTAGTATTCTGTAGTAGTCCGTGAGCTAGTGACACCAGACCTTGGGTAGTGAATATTTGGCTTGCCTAGCTCCGATAGTAGGCGCCATCACGATACCCGATGGTGGGAAATCCGGGTCGTGACACATTATCTAGGATATCTTCACAATAAAAAGGGATTAAATTTCCTATATTTTTTTGTCAAATCTAAATGATCTTGATTACCCACACAACTTGTCTCATTAAAATTTCTGTCCTTTCTCACGCACATTCATATATTAGTATTTGCATACACGCACACAAATATAACGTATACACACATCTACACACACATAATATATACACACACATGACGACTATATATATGTATGTATTCACTCATATTTTATTTTATTCACTCATATTTTGTATGTATTTCATATGATGTATACTCATTTTAATATAATTGAAATATCATTTTGAATAGGTTTGTCATTTGGGATTGAAGCAAGGAATGTAGTTACAACACATTGCGACAATGATAACGATTGTTTGACTATTTGCAAGGTGAAATTTCTACCAAAGTGTATAAGCAACGTGTGCATTTGTGACTTTCTGTTGGTCTGTAACAATGATCAAGATTGCGTAGAAAGAATACCAATGTGTAATTTGGAGCGTAGATGCTTTTTTCATCAATGTGTTTGTGGAGGATAATGTAACGCTTCAATAATATATGTGTTAAACATATTTTTAGTTTAATCTTGTTTTCAAAAGAAATATTATTTTAATACTATCGATTGCTTGTGATTAATCAATCGCTTGAACAATCTCAATCTTATGTGATGATAGCTTTTGCTGGAACTGGAATATACTGTTATACAATAATCAGAGAAATCACTTTCTATATGTGTATCTTATCCTATGACTAAATATTTTAAAATCATTCAGCTTATGAAAGTCTACCACAAAATGTGTCATAATTATTATCCTTTAATGTGAAGACATTCAAAATCAAAGTCAGGAGCCGTATGGTCAAAGATTTATATGTGGTCAGGCTAGAAAAAATTCAATAATAGTTCCTATCCATATTGACATGGAGCGATATAACTATTGGCCCCCAACTAGAGTACTGGCCTAATATGAAGCTCAATGCTTGTCCAATTCTAGTCAAACGTTAGGTATAGGAAAAAGTTCTATAATTTTTTATGGATTATATTACACTTGACATATTTAATTTTTGAATTTAGAAATAGATATCCCTTTAAACTTTGAATGAGACAATGACTCCCTTGACCTAAAGTCAACATCCAAAATGAGTAACTAATTGCATAAGTTCTTAAAAGGTAAAAGATGGCCGCCAATTTATGTATTATACCATTCAAAAAGAATAAAATTACCTAATAGTATGCACAAATAACTAATGTAGTTCGCTTTCTAGGTAAGAAAATACTACCCTTTTATTTTTTAGATGAACAAAAGGACCCCTTGAGTTAATACCTATCACGCCTAAATTCTCGCAATTAAGTAGTGAATGCATCTGGTGCCTTAACCTACATCGATCAAACTCGTCAAATTCTGTCACAACCCAAAATCTACCTAGACGTGGTAGCATTTTGCCCAACCCGCTACGTAAGTCAAACAATAGTTTCACAATTCTAATGAAGATCATAAGTAATAAATTAATGAAAATACTGAGTTTCCATACAACAATCTAAGGAATGGTAATACAAGTCATGAGCCACTAAGAATTTAGATTTACAAAGCTGGTACAAAAATAAATATAACTTCTGTTTGGAATATACATAAATAGAGTAAGAATCTAAAACTACCAAGGATAAATGGTAGATGTAACCATACCACGACCCAAAATCTACTTAGTCTTAGATGGCACCTAACCTTAATGCTAGGTAAGCCAAACATAAAACAAGGTAACTCAAATGATAAATGATCAATAGTAAGAAATTAAATGTTTGAATTCTCTACAACCTCCCAAGACTGGTAGTACAAGTCATGGGCCACTGTGATTTAGATTTACAAACTGAAATGAAGAATAAGTCCAAAATATGTTTGAAATTTATATAAACAGAGTTTAAGTCCTAAACTAACATGAATAAGAGGTAGCTTGAATCTGAAATGGTGGAACGTCTTCAGTGCAAGCTTATTCTTCCACATCTATGCGATTCCAAGATCTACACAAAAGGTACAGAAGTGTAGTATGAGTACAACCGACCACATGTACTCAATAAGTATCTTAACTAACCTCGGCGAAGTATTGACAAGATTTTAAGTTAAAAGATACCTACTTATTATTTGTACTTGAGAAAATAATAAGTAGAATGAGCAATACGAGAAAGAGATATGGATAATCTCGTAATGAATGAAACAAGAATACAAATGACAGTGGGCCCCAGAATATCATCGCATCTCAGTTTTACAACACGATATCATGACAAAAACCAAAAGATATGGATAACCATAATACATCTTCTTCTCCGTTGTGGTGCACAATCTGATTATATATATATATATATATATATATATATATATACACACACACACATAATTGTCTAGTTTTTTGAGATGCAAAATTATGAATAACTATTTTAAAATCAATTTCTTCGTGCCCCCGATCTCATATTTTCATATAATATCATTGCGGCATGCAACCCGATCTCCCATTACGGCATGCAATCCGATCCACAATATCAATTTATTTTAATATCGTTGTATCGTGCAACCCGATCCACAATATCAACAATATCATATGAAACCACAACAACAACCAAACGCAGGAATAGTTCATAGTGTAACACTAAGAAGACAAACATACAACATCCAACTAGGTAATACAACTTGGTAGAGTAGGGTGAGCAGTCCAATATCAAAAACTAGTCTACCATATATAATGACAAGATTTCCACAAAGTATATCACACAACCAATCTACAAGTCACTCAATCTGGTTAAACAAAAGAGAGTACTACACGAAACGAGCAAAGATGTTTATCAAGTAGGAATATAGATCAAATGAAGGTATTCAATATATAGAATCATGTGGCAAGTAGAAACATGTAGCAATTAAAGGAATTTAATCAATGAAGGCATATGGTAAGTAGAGCATATAGTAAGTGAAAACATATGGTAAGTTAAAACATGTAGTGAGTGAAAACATGTAGCAAGTTGTAATGATCCGATTGGTCATTTTATGTATCTGTACCTGGTTTTCCCTTTTGATGCTTCACACATGTGCATTTATGGTTTTATGACCTGAGGGGTTGGTTGGGTTTGTTTCGGAATGATTTCAGGTTGATTTAGACCTTTTAAGTCTTGGCTTAGAACCCTAAATTGATTATGTTGACCAATGTTTGACTTTTGTTAAAACAACCCTGGAATAGTATTTTAATGGCTCTAATAGCTTCGTATCAAGATTTTGGACTTGAGCATGTGCTAGAAATCAAATTCGGAGGTCCGTAAGCTGATTTGTATTGTTTTTGCCAAAAATTGTCAATTTGAGGTTTAGAAGTTTGACCGTAGGTTGACTTTTGGCTATCGGGTTCAGAATTTGATTTTGGGACTTGAAATAGGTTATGTTATTTAGAACTTGTCTGCAAAATTGTCATTGAAAGTTGATTTAATAGGATTCGGATAATTTGTTGCAATTCTGGAGGTTCTTGAACTTTACTTTAAAATTCATGCGCTTTGACGTTCGAGACATATTTATAGATATTATTATTGTGTTTTGATCCCGTGAGCGAGTTCGTATGATATTTTTAGACTTGTGTGGAATATTTGATTTGGAGCCCCGAGGGCTCGAATATTCGGAATAGTTTGAACTAAAATAGGAATTTCTGGTGTGATGGTGCTCTGATGTCGCAATTGCGAGCACCAATCTCGCATTTGTGAACGTAGCAGGGGGGCTCAGGAGTAGAAATTATGATACCTTTTATGCATTTGCGAAGATTAGGCTTAAGCTTGGTAGTTCTCAATTTCAATGATTTGGTCGCATTTGTGAGGAGGCAGACTTCGTAATTGTGAGGTCTATGTCAAATTTGTGATACCTCCTAGGCTGGAAGTTGCCACATTTGCGATAAAGTCTTCGCAGTTGTGAGGATTCGCAATTGTAAATTCGGTATCGCAACTACGACATCTGCAACAAAATAAAAGTTGAAAAAGTCGGGATTTTAGCCTCATTTTCATATTTTAGAACCCTAGACTTGGTAGGAGGCGATTTAGAGAGGAGATTTTTATCTACAAATATTGGGTAAGTGATTCTAATCAATTCCAACTATATTTCATGATTATATCTTAGATTTAATATCAAATTTATGAGAATTAAAGAGAAAAAATTGGGAAATTTCGTCAAGTTTTTGAAAAATGAAGAATTGAGTTTTGAAAGTTGATTTGGACTCGGATTTGAAAACAAAACACATATATGGACTCGTGAGTTTATTGATAGTCGGAATCTACCCTTGGCCCGAGTTTTGGCCGGCAGGGCTCGGGGTTGACCTTTTTGAAAAGGAGTAAAGATCATAACTTTATTTATTGTAATTGGTTTCTCTTGCATTGCCTGTTGATAATAAGTTATTTTTATTAGATTTGAGCAGTGTGGATGCAAATTTTAGTGGAAAAGCTATATTCGAGGGTTGATTTGGCCTAGTTGAGGTAAGTGTCTTGCCTAACTTTAGGGGAGGTGGGGACTACTCCTTAGGATTTGGGTTGATTGTGCTATTTGTGTTACGTGGAAGATATGTACACGAGGTGATGAGTGCGTACACGGGCTATATGTGGTATTTGACCGATTTAGATTATTTAGACTTTTTCCATGCTTTTTAATTAAATGTTCATTACATGTTACTTCTTTCATTGTTAGTCTACTCTTACATGTGTTAGTCCACTCTTACATGCCTTATTAGACATTGCTAGCACTTGTTGTACCTCTTACTTGTTATATTTTCTCTCACATATTTTAATTGAAGTTGTTACTTTTCTTATTGTCTTGTGACCTCTTTATTGTTGAGTTACTCTTACTTGAAGGTGTAATTGTGGAGTATCTTCTTTTTGAGTTAATTGTATTGAAGTTGTAAAAGTCGTTATCATTTTGAGGTGAAGCTGTTAATTGTTGAGTATCTTTCCTTGTTGAGTATTCCTCATTAATATCGTTATTATTGAGATTATTGAAAATATTGTGATTAATCCATGGGCTATTTGTTGTGAAAGTATTGGTATTGTTGACTTTTCCTGGGAAGGACAATGTGGTAGTCGATGCCTTGAATAGATAGGCGGAGAGTTTGGGTAGTTTGGCATATCTACCAGCAACAGAGAACCACTAACATGGATGTTTAGGCCCTGGCTAATCTGTTTGTTAGATTGGATATTTCTGAGCCCAAACGGGTTCTTACTTGCGTGATTTCTTGGTCTTCCTTATATGAGTGCATCAGAGAGCATCAGTATGTCGACCCCCATTTTCTTGTTAAGGACACAGTACAGCACAGCGATGCCAAAGAAATTTCTATTGGAGATGATGGGGTGTTGCGAATGCAGGGCTGGTCATGTGTGCCCAATGTGGATGGGTTGCGTGAGTTGATTCTAGAGGAGGCCTACAGTTCGTGGTATTCCATTCATTTGGGAGCATCTAAGATGTATAAGGATTTGAGGCAATACTATTGGTGGAGGATAATGAAGAAAGATATAGTGGAGTATGTGGCTCGGTGCCTAAACTATCAGTAGGTGAAGTATGAGCATCAGAGGCCCGACGGTTTGCTTTAGAGACTTAAGATTCCTGAGTGGAAGTGGGAGCGTGTTACCATGGACATCGTTGTTGGGCTACCACAGATTTGGAAATTTTTTTATGCAGTATGGGTTATTGTAGACAGGTTGACCAAATCAGCTCATTCCATCCTGGTTATGACTACCTATTCTTTAGAGCAGCTAGCTCAAGTCTATATCCGTGAAATTGTTTGTCTCCACGGCGTGCTGGTGTCCATTATCTCCAACCGAGGCACACAGTTCACACCGTATTTTGTGAGGTCTATGCAGTGTGAGTTAGGCAGATGGGTTGAGTCGAATACAACATTTCACCTCCAAATAGATGGATAGTCCGAGTACACCATTCAGCCCCTAAAGGATATGCTTTCTGCTTACGTTATGGATTTCAAAGGTTCTTGGGATCAATTTTTGCCGCTTGCAGAGTTTGTCTTCAACAACAGCTACCAATCGAGTATTTAGATGGCTCTTTATGAGGCCTTATATAGAAGATGGTGTCGTTCTCCAATTGGTTAGTTCGAGCCGAAAGAGGCTAGGTTATTTGGCACAGATTTGGTTCGAGATTCCTTGGAGAAATTCCAGTTGATTTAGGATCGGCTTCACACAACCCATTTTATATCGAAGAGTTTTGCTGATCGGAGGGCTCGTGATGTAGCATTTATAGTTGGAGAGAGGTCTTTGCTCCGGGTTTCACACATTAAGGGTGAGATGAGGTTCGGGAAGAAGGGCACGTGGAGCCCTTGGTATATTGGTCCTTTTGCGATCCTTGGGAGAGTTGGTGAGGCAGCCTATAAGCTTGCATCGGTGCCCAGACTATTGCCAGTTCACCAGTGTTCCATGTTTCTATGCTCTGAAAGTACTATGGTGATCCGTCCTATGTATTAGATATTAATTCAATCCAATTGGACAAGGATTTGACTTACGTTGAGGAGCCGATGGCCATCTTGGATAGGCAGGTCCGAAAGTTGAGGTCAAAAAGTATTGCATCAGTGAAGGTCCAATGGAGGGGTTATCCGATCGAGAAGGCGATATGAGAGACAGAGCAAGATATGCGTAGTCGTTATTCCTTACCTTTTTATCACTTCAGATATGTCTCTATGCACGTTTTACGATGAACGTTTGTTTTAAGAGGGAGAGAATATAACGGCCCGATCGATCATTTTGTGTATTTGCGCCCCGTTTCCCCTTTTGATGCTTCACACATGTGCATTTATGGTATATGACTTGCGGGGTTGGTTAGTTTTGTTCCAAGAATATTTTGGGTTGATTCCTTTGGTTCTTAGCTTAGAAGCTTAAGTTGATTATGTTGACCAATATTTGACTTTTGTGAAAACCAGCCCAAAACGGTATTTTGATGGCTCCGATAGCTTCGTATCATGATTTTTGACTTGTTCATGTTCCCAGAATCAAATACGAAGGTCCATAGGTTGATTTGTGTTATTTTGCCAAAAATTAGTAATTTGAGGTTTAGAAGTTTGGTCGTAGGTGGACTTTTGGATATCGGATTTGGAATTTGTTTTTGGGGCTTGCAATAGGCCTGCTATGCTATTCAGAACATGTCTACACAATTTGGGGTCATTTGGAGTTTATTTGATAGAATTCAGACGCTTGGTTGCAATTCTAGAGGTTCTTGAACTTTACTTTGAAATTCATGTGTATTGATGTCTAATTCGTAGATCTAGATGTTATTATTGCATTTTGATCGCATGAGAGGGTTTGTATGATATTTTTAGACTTTTTTGGACATTTGGTTTGGATCCCCAAGGGCTCGGATGAGTTTCGAACGTAATTCAGAATGGTTTGAACTGAAACAAGAATTTCTGGTGTTTTGGTGCTCTGATGTTGCAATTGCGAGCACCAGCCTCGCATTTGCGAACATCTCAACTGTCGTAATTATGATACTCGCATTTGCAAATATTAGGCTTAAGTTGGGTAGTTCGCAATTGTGATGAATTGGTCATATTTACGAGGAGGCGGACTTTGCAATTGTGAGGTCTGTATTGCATTTGCGATACCTCCTAGGCTGGACAATTGCCGAATTTGCGATAAAGCCTTTGCAATTGAGAGGGTTCGCAATTATGAACCCGATGTCGCAATTGCGATATCTGGAACTGAACATAAGTTGGAAAAATCGGGGATTTTAGCCTCATTTTCATATTTTAGAATCCTAGACTCGGTAGGAAGAGATTTGGAGAGGGGATTTTCATCTAAAAACATTGGGTAAGTGATTATAATTAATTTCCAACTATATTTCATGATTATATCTTAGATTCAACATCAAATCTTTTAGAATCAAAGAGGAAAAATTGGGATATTTTGTCAAGTTTTTGAAAAATGAAGAATTGAGTTTTGAGAGTCGATTTGGACTCGAATTTGAAAACAAAGCACATATATGGATTCAGGTGGTTATGGGTAATCAGAATCTACCCTTGGATCAGGTTTTGACTGGGCAGGCTCGGGGTGACTTTTGTTGACTTTTTAGGAAAGGAGTAAAGATCATAGCTTTATTTATTGTAATTTATTCCTCTTTCATTGTTTGATTATAATAAGTCATTTTTGTTAGATTTGAGCCATGTGAAGGCAAATTTTAGGGGAAAAACTATATTCAAGGGTTGAATTAACCTAGTTTAGGTAAGTATCTTGTCTAACTTTGTGTAGGGGAATACCCCTTAGGATTGGGGTTGATTGTGCTATTTGTGTTATGTGGAATACGTGTACACGAGGTGACAAGTGTGTACACGGGCTATATATGGTATTTGACTGATTTAGGTTATTTAGACTCTTTCCATGCCTTTAATTGAATTGTCATAACATGTTACATCTTTCATTGTTAATCTATTCTTACCTGTGTTAGTCCACTCTTACATGCCTTATAGACGTTATTAGCACTTGTTCTACCTCTTACTTGTTATATTTTCTGTCATATGTTTTAGTTGAAGTTGTTACTTTCCTTATTGTCGTGTTACCTCTTTATTGTTGAATTATCCTTACTTGAAGTTGTCAATCGTGGAGTATCTTCTTATTGAGTTATTGGTATTGAAGTTTTTAAAGTCGTTATCATTTTGAGGTAAAGTTCTTAATTGTTGAGGATCTTTCCTTGTTGAGTATTCCTCATTCATCTTGTTGTTATTGAGATTTTAGAAAACATTGTGATTGATCCATGGTCTATTTGTTGTGGAAATATTGGTATTGTTGACTATAACGACACGACCAGTCGTTTTGTGCAATTTCACTCTATTTCCCTTTTGATGCTTCACACATCTGTGTTTATGGTTTTATGACTTGCGGGGTTTGTTAGTTTCGATCTGGGAAGCTTTCGGGTTGTTTGGACCCTTTGATTCTTAACTTCGGAGCTTAAATTAGAAATATTTACCAAACTTTGACTTTTGTAAAAACAACCCCGGAATGGCATTTTGATGGCTCTGATAGCTCCGTATTGTGATTTCAGGCTTGGACATATGCCCAGAATTGATTTCGGAAGTCAGTGGGTTGATTTATTTTTTTTGCTGAAATTTGGTAATTTAAATTTGAAAAGTTTGACTGTAGGTTGACTTTTAGCTATCAATTTCATAATTTAATTTTGGGACTTGGAATAGGTCCATTATGCTATTTTGAACTTTTCTGCAAATTTTAGTATCATTTGGAGTTGAATTGATAGGATTCAGACGTCCTGTTGCAATTTTAGAAGTTCTTGAAATTTACTTTGAAACTTATGCATTTTAGTGTTTGATTCATAGTTTTAGATGTTATTTTTGTATTTTGATCGTGCGAGTGAATTTGTACTATGTTTTTAGACTTGTGCGTATATTTGGTTTGGAGCCCCGAGGGCTCGGATGAGTTTCGAACATGTTTCAGAATGGATTGAACTGAAAAGGTATTGCTAGTGTTGCTGGTGCTTAGTTATCGCAATTGCGAGCACCAGCCTCGCAATTGTGAAGGTGGCAATTATGACTTCCCCTTCGCATTTGTGAAATCAGTAGGATTTTGGCTTGGTTCACTTTTGCGATATGTCCAGCAATTGCCATGATCATTAAGGTTGTCAGGGTTCGCAAATGCGATCCCTGGTCCGCAATTGCGAGAGTTCACGAATGCGAACTCTGTTACGCAAATGCAACAACTGTAACTAGTGCAAAGGGTTGCGAGACGAGATTTTTCAACACAGTCTCTCATTTTAGAACGCTAGACTTGGTAAGAAAAGATTTGGAGAGGGGATTTTCATCTACAAACTCTAGGTAAGTGATTTTAATCTGTTTCCAATTATATTCCATCAATATATCTTAGATCTTAACATCAAAATCATGGGAATCCAAGTGAAAATTTGTGAAACATTGTCAAGTTTTTGAAAAATAAGAATTTGAGTTTTGAGAATCTATTGGACTCGAATTTTAAAACTAATCACATATATGAACTCGTGGGGTCATGGGTAGTCGGAATGTACCATTGCACCGGGTTTTGACCGGGCAAGCCCCAGGTTGACTTTTGTTGGCATTTCGGAAAAATTCTATTGATCATAGCTTTATCTATTGAAATTGATTTTCTTTGCATTGTTTGATGATAATAAGTCTATTTTGGTTAGATTTGAGCCATGTGGAGGCGAATTTTGCTATTTTCGAGGGTTGAATTAGCCTAGTTGAGGTACGTATCTTGCCTAACTTTGTGCGGGGAAACTTCACCTTAGGATTTAGGATTGCTTGTATCATTTATGCTATGTGAAAGTCGTGTATGCAAGGTGGCGAGTCAGTAAATGAGTTGTATGCGGTATTTGAACGGTTTAGGCTACTTAGACTCTTACCATGCTTTAATTGAATTATCATATCATATTCTAATTTCTCATAGTCAATTTATTCTTACATGTGTTAGTCTATCCGTACATGCGTTAAATGATTTTGTTAACACTTGTTCTACATCCTACTTGATAATTTGCTCTTATGCTTTAGTTGAACTTGTTGCCTCGTTTATTGTCCATGTTATCTCTTTCATTGTTGACTAAATTATTTGAAGTTATTGTTACATGTTATCTCTTTAATTGTTTATTATCCTTATTTGAAGTCATCGGTATATGTCATCTCTTCCATTGTGAGTTATTCTTGTTTAGTATCATGGTTATACATTATCTTTCTCATTGCTGAGTTATTGGTGTAGAAGTTGTATAAGCCGTTATCACATTGAGGTGAAGTGTTAATCATTGAGATATCTTCCTTGTTGAGAAATTTACATTCATCGTTATTTTTTATATTCTTGTACACATTATGGTTGAGCCATGGGCTATTGTTGTGGAAACATTGATATTGTTGATTATTGGCAAGTTGTGACTCATGGGCACTTGGGGTGCGAATTGTTATTGTGATATGATATGCACATGCGGTGGTATAAGGATAGGGGTTAATGTTCATGTGGCGGTATAAGGTGGGACTTATATGCGTATTGCTTGTAAGGAAATTACGTAAAGCCGCACGGCGTCATAAGGTGGGCTAATGTGCATGTAACTATTTCGGAAAAATATTTTCAAAACTATTTAAATGTAAGGCTCATGTGGCGGTATAAACAAAGATTGTGATTGAAATTGAGAAGTGTGAATATGAGGCGATACCTAGGTTGTGATTCTTGTTATATATGAGGTGGTACCTCGATTGTGAATCTTATTATGCACGAGGCGGTACCTCACTATGATTCTTGTTGTTTATCTCATGTTGCAAAGAGTTTTGGTGGGAACACTTCTTATTGTTTTGTTCTTCCTTGTTCTATCAGTTATTTTCCTTATATGATCATTGTGATTCTATTTAACTAATTCCTTTGTGTTATCTCCATGCTTACAATTCCGGTGTTAGTTTATGTTATTAAATTGTTTCGTATCAGTGACTTCTTCGTCTTCCATTTTTTATCGTTATTATGCTTTCGTATTGTTTATTATGTCCTAGTAGGCGTCTTGACCTGGCCTCGTCACCACTCTACCGCGGTTAGGCTTGATACTTACTGGGTACTATTGTGGTGTACTCATACTACACTTTTGCACATCTTTTTGTGTAGATCCATGTATGTCTGTCTGTATCAGACGCTAGAGGTTGATTGAGTAGCTGCTTTTGGAGACTTCAAGGTATACCTGCTAGACATCCGCATGCCTACGAGTTCCCTTCTATTATAGAAATTCTACAATTTACTTCTTGTCTCGAACAGTATTTTATATCAGCACTATTAGTACTTTCTTATAGAGCTTATTACTCCGTTCCACCAGGTTTTGAGGAGAGTGTTGGCTATTGTACTATTAATTTTATTATAGTGTGAAGGTTTTTATTTGAAGTTTTAGTAGTATTTCCATTATTTCTCTATGCATGTTAGGCAATCTTAGAGACTAGGTGTCATCACGACATCCTACGGAGGGAAATTGGGATTTTGACAAGTTGGTATCAGAGCTCTAGATTCACAGATTTTACGAGTCATAAGCAGCTTTAGTAGAGTCTTGCGGATCGGTACAGAGACGTCTGTACTTGTCATCGAGAGGCTACGGAACTGTTAGGAAAATTTCACTTCTTTGATTCCTTATCGTGCAAATTGGTTGACTTCAAAAATTGAATCTTTAAATTTCTATACTATCTTAGATGGTGAGGACACGCACTGATGGATCTGACGATCAGACACCCGCACCCCCTACTAGAGCCGTGAAAGGTTGGGACAAAGGCTGAGAAGGGTCACATGGTGCTGCCAAAGCACCTACCCAAGTTGTGATTGAAGAGCCACCCCTGCACTTTAAGAGACCCTCGCATAGTCATGCCTTGGTTTCGGATCGGTACGGAGACATTTATACTTATCATCGAGAGACTACGGAACTATTAGGAAAATTTCACTTCTTTGATTCCTTATCATGCAAATTGGTTGACTTCAAAAATTGAATCTTTAAATTTCTATACTATCACAGATGGTGAGGACACGTACTGTTGGATCTGACGATCAGACACTCGCACCCCCTACAAGAGCCACAAAAGGTCGAGGTAGAGGCTGAGAAGGTGTACGTGGTGCTACCAGAGCACCTGCCCGAGCTACGACTGAGGAGCCACCCCTGCACTTCAAGAGACCCTCGCACTATGCTTGAGCATGTTTGGTAATCTAGCTTAGGTAGGGTTGATTCCACTTGTACCAGCCACATCTCAGGATGGGGGAGGCGCTCAGACTCCTGCGGCCCGTACTCTAGAGCAGCGGGTCCATGTTGGTCAAGTTCCTGAGGTTATTCCAATATAGCATGTTGTTCCGATTCAGCCCGCGGTTAGGTCAGCAACATCTGAGGAGGAGCAACTTAGACTTGAGAGGTTCAAGAAGTATCACCCTCCTACTTTCAGTGGTTTGTCTTCAGAGGAGGCATATAGTTTTCTAGAGGAGTGCCATTGTATTCTCTGCACCATGGGTATTGGGGAGATGAGTGGGGTTGCTTTTACTACATTCTAGCTATCGGGACCAGCGTATCACTGGTGGCGAGTTTACTTGGAGGGTAGCCCAGCCGATGCAGCTTCACTTACATGGACTCAATTTTCAGAGTTGTTGTTAAGAGAGTTCATTCCTCAGACCCTTAGGGAAGCATGATAGGGGTGGGCATTCGGTACTTTGGTACGATATTTAATAACTACAGTTCGGTACTTCGGTATATTAATTGTGCATACCAAATACCGTATCAAAGTAGTTCGGTACTGTTCGATATTTACTTATTTGGTTCGGTATGATTTTGGTATCATAAAAAGTCTTTCAAATCTCCCAAGATTATGCTATTCCTATTGCCTAACATCTCTTCTGACTTCTACTGAGAATTCAACCACCCAAAGGCAAACTTAGAAAATAGAATCTTGATAATTACATAGAGTAATTACATAGAACAAACTGATCATTTATTGGTGCCCATAAGTCTGTTGTCTCTAAGCCTAAAAAGGACGTTAGGAGCGCTAAGGGATTAGGAAATTAGGGGGCTTGGGGTGTTGGGCTTAGGCTTATTAGCTTGGAAAATAGAAATAGAGTTGGGCTTAGACTTAAATATTTCGGTATTTCGGTACACTGAAATACCAAAATATCAAAAACTCAATATCAAATACCGAACAAAATATCAAAATATTGCAATTTATGTACCGACATATACCGAAATACCAAAAAACCGATATCGAAATACCAAATTAATTCGGTTCGATTCTGTTTATCGTGAAAATGGTAATAACAATTCAATTTGTTAATGAGACTCTAAAAATATGATCTATTTTTATGCTAGTTGTTAAGGCATTTGATGCTCGATATATGAAGCTTAACGACGAAATACAAACTAAAACGGGGCTGTAATCAAACCGAGAACCTAGATGTCCGGGCCTCGAGCTAACCGATGAAAGGCCTCGAGGTCGATGCCTGGGCTCGAGCTCGAACTATCGGGGGTAACCGGGAAGGGAATAACAGTTAGGATAAATTAAAAGGAGGCTCTTAATGGCCAATATCAAGCAATAAATGAAGAACAAATGTGAAAGCAATAAATGAAGAAGGTAACCTCGAGCGAGTAAGTTAGAGAGAAAATAGAGTGAGATATTATTGTTCTTATGAAGAATAGTTGGAGCAACAACAGCCCTTTACAAAGTGGTGAGGATCCCCTTTATATAGGAGGGGGTATTCAAACATAGTACAAGAGTGCATTAATTGTAAAGGCATGGAGATGGGATGGCCAGATGCGATACCAAGTTCTGCCAATGCTACCTGTTCATCTTGGGACCTCCCCCTTTCCCGTACTGTAGCCGTTGGTATGCAATGCCCCTCGGGGCCAGTACCCGACGACCCCCGTGGGTGGGTCTCGACCTTGGCTTCGAGGTTTGAGGAGCATTACCGCGAGGCGACCTAATGACGGGGAAATAGGGCCCCCGGTTTTACCGCATACAGATAGTCTCCGCGTTTCTTAGAGTGAAAGCGGTAAGAAACAATAAGAAACGACCCTGAATTTCTTCTTCCTTCGATGTTCTTGCAATCGGCAACAACTACGAGGTGCCAAGATGCAACACGCATGCTGCTCCTGCAGGTTTCCATATTGACTGCGGTAGTTGGCTTCCTCTTGGATTCCTTTCATGTGCACACGATGCTTTTATAAATACTCCCCTTCTTTCTTTCTATACCCCATTGCATGCCCAAACCCCTAATAAGGTTCGTTCTTCCTTTTCTCTTGTTCTCTTTCAGGAACGCACTCTTTTACTTTCTTCAGAATCTTTCAAGGATGGTGAAAACTTCCACCTATGCTTCCCAGGAAGTTACGGGCTCATCCTCTTTGCTTCTTTCTCAAGGCGAGGTGGCTATGCCTCCCCGTGCTAAGGAATGCGTCCCAGGATCTTTTGCAATGACCTCTGATTTCAAGGTCGAGAGACCTTCCACTAAGCCAAAGCGTCGCGAACCCGTGACCTGGTATATCAGCTCGATAATGGACGTCGAGAGAATGAGGGTTGACTGCCGATATGGGGATATTGTGCTTGTGGAGATTCCTACTCGGGAGGACGATATTACGGCCCACAAAGCTTGCTTTCTGAGTGTATATACATATCCATTCACCTTGGGGCCGGTGGGGCCATTCTCGCCCCTGATTGACCCCATGATTCTCGACTTCTACCAACGGTATCAGGTGACGCTTGGCCAAATTTATCCTTCATTCTGGCGCATTGTTTATATGATCAGGAATTATTTTAACATGATAAAGGAGATGCCCTTCACCCTCAACCACCTGATCCGGATGTATAGTCCCCATCTCCTCCGAGAGGGTTTAATCAAGCTTCACCGACGAGCCCCGAGGTCCCTTTTTGCCTGCACTGAGGAGCCCGGGAATGAAGGATGGATAAGCCAGTTTGTTCGAGTGAGGACTTTCAACCTAATTCTGACGGAACATATGTCGTTCCCTGAGAAGTAAAACGCTGGGCGTAAGTAAATGCGTTGTCGGGTCTTCCTTCGCTTTTCTTTGGCAATGTTTCTTCAAGTATCTAACTCCACTTTTCTTGTCTTTTTAGCTGTAGCAACCTACCCTGGTTCGGTTTCGGACCTCCAAGGCTGGGTCGGCCGTTTATACTCAATTTTCCCATACACTGAACGAGTGTGGCGAGATTTATCCTGAGCTCAGTGGGAAGCCAAAGACCATGGTAAGCTTCGAACCTTGTTGCATCCGTATACTTTGACGCAAATTGCTATTAGTAGCGTTCTCCGTTCTTTGTGTTTAAATTTTGCATTTGTGTAGGTTTGGGGGAAGTCCCTTTGATGAAGGGGACACCACCCGTTGAAGAGGACGCCCTAGTTTTTTAACCAAAAAAATAAAATTTCAGTCAAAGCTAGAATTTAGAAGAACACGGATTACTGATAATCAAAAGAATACGCAAAGGAAAGTAATTTGGTGTAATTAGAGTATAATCAGGAGAAAAAAACAAGTAAATCAAAGTATATTCCGATAATATCTCTTGTCCCTACAATTGATCAGATACCTCCCTTTTATAGGTATCTTGAAGATATGCGTTTTCCCCAAATCATAATGAGGCTATTATGAATAATTAAGGACATTGAATGCTATGTTACATAATCATTATAATCAATACAAACTCTAACGTATCCAGTATTTAATGTTTGTCAAATTATGTATCTGCGCTCTTTACTATGGTCAGATCCATTCCTTTTAATTCTTGGATATAAATGACTTAAACAGGTATGGACACTCGTGCCTCTTCCTCTGTCCTTGCTCGTTTCTATTGCTACTCGTTCCTCTTGACTAATTGTAGTTCTCTGACTATTTGACCAGTCCACGTTTCTCGACACGTCATCTTTATATAAATGTAATTTTTTCCCAATACAGATAGTCCCCCCTCTTTTTATTTATTCATCAGTTGAATATTGGGGAAGTGGATTTCATTAAAACGAGAATTTTTGTCACCATTGATGCTATGACAAAATTGACGCTTCAATTATCACTTCCATTTAATACTCCGTACACGTATCAATTTTTCATTGGTTCTGCAGTTTTTGTAGCCTCTTTCAAGGTTTTTATGGTTCCACTATTTACGAAGTGCCAGTTATCATAATTGTGATCCTTCCTTCACTGCACTTTTACCTTTGGCAGTCGATTATCAATATAAATATAAATTATTCCCTTGTCTTTTACCTCATAAAGTTTTATTGAACACTTAATTTCTCAATTTTCTATTTACTTCTTCTTTACATCATTCCTCTTCGCTATGTCTTCTCCAAACCCTCACTCTCGAGAAGTCTCCATTGTTGATTCTTTCCCCAATGCTCCTGTTAGGCATAGAAGGGGAGGTAGGCTTCGTAGCTTAGGATCTACTCGAAGTGGTTCGTCTATGCCTTCTTCTAGTTCTGGTCCTTCTTCCAGAACCAGAGGTTCCCTTTCTCACAAATATTCTTCTAGGAGTAAAGAACCTTCTGAACTATTACGCGAGCCTTTAGTAGAATAGATAGTCCCTACAGAATTATCTTTTTACCACGATAGGGAATCTTTTAGAAACCAGATTGCCGCTTTAGATCGTGTCGATACTTACCCCACTCAAATTACAGAAGTTTTGACTCCTGTGGTTCGTAAGGACTGTCATTGGAGTAACAATTTTCCCATTATTATCCCTAATCCAAATCAGAGAATAACTTCTTATTTAACTTGGTTTTCTTTTGTTTACACATACTCTTTTACTTTAGGGTTCAGACCAGCGATTGACCCAGTCATTCTCGAATTTTGCTATTTCTTCAACGTCTGTTTGGGCCAAATTGGTCTGATCATATGGACGGTTGTTACCTGTTTAAGGCATTTAGCCACTAAAGCCAAAGTTCCTTTTACTTTCCCCCACTTGATTCATCTTTACTCACCTAGGCTTTTTCGTAATGGTGTTTTTACACTAGTAGCCAGGAGTAAGAGGGTTTTGGTGAGTCCCAAAGATGACAAAGACCGCGGCTGGTATACCCGATTTGTTGCTGCCCCCATTGTTGGTTTAGTGGGTGAGGATAATGTTCCCTTCCCTGAGAAGTGGAATTTTGCACGTAAGTCTTTTAACCTTCTCGTACCTTTTTCCTTCAAGTTTGCCAACTTCTCTAATTTTGCTTTTGTTGTTTTTTAGCTACCATGGGAGTTGTGAGGGATGTTCCCAACTTCCGTGGTTGGGTAGATAAATTGCTGAATATCGCACCGATGGACGTTAGGTCTTGGAAAACACTTTCTAACCGTTTTGGTTGGAAGGTAAAGACTCATGGTAAGAATTTATATTTTGTGCCTTTCGTGTTTATATTCTCTTTTATTGCTCTAATTTATATCCTTCTTTTCGTCAGGATTTGCTATTCGAGGAGTTACTGCTGAAGCAGTTGCGGCTTCTCGTGTTTACTCGAGAACTCGTACTCCTTCAGGAACCCGTATCTCTCTAGAAAGAGCCGGGGAAATGGTTTTGGGTTCTTCTTCTGCAAAAAGGAAAGTTGCAAAAGAGGAAGACTATAAAGAAGAGGGAGATGAGGGCTCCCTGGTGACAAGGCCTTGAGTTAGGAGACGCATCGTCTCTGATGACGAAGTTGAAGTGTCAGTTTCTCTTACCGAACCTATTGAAACTCCAATAAAAATTCCTGACGATGACGTCACTCCCCACGATACTCGTGAGTCTATTGACCAACTTTTCATCAGCGTATTTGGCCGTGAAGATGTAGGACCTGTTTTAGACGAAGTACTCTTATCTTCTTTTCCAACTCCCGTGTTTGTGGTTCCTTCCTTACCGGCCCCACCTATTTCCGTTCCTTCTTCTACTGCTTTTACCTCTTCTCCGGCTCCTCCTTTGACTATTCCCCCTCCTATCGTTCATCATACAGAAGCAGGCTCTTCAAGTAGAAGTGCTGCTATGAGGCAGGTAACTATTGAAGTTCCTGTCGAGAGCAGCCATTTGAGAAAGTCAGGTCAGGCAGATGCATGGTTGGAGCCTTTAATCGGCCCAACTGAAAAAGCCAAGTTGGGGAGTCATAGTTCCCTGACTTTAATGAATGATATCGTACATGCTACTTTAAAGGTACTTTCCTTCTCTTCCTTTTTTGCTTTATAATTCGACTATCTTTGAGGATTCTTACTTCCTTTTCCCCTTTTCAGGCCAACTTTATTGTCACAGAAATGATGAAAAGAATCGCCCCCTTGGAGAAGATAGCACGTGACTCTCAGTCGGAAGCAATCAATTGGAAGGAGCAATTTGAGAGTGCACAGATTGATATAGAAGACTTACAAAAGAGCAAGAGTACCTTAGAGCAGCGAGTGCGGGCTTTAACTTCAGAATTGGCGGTTATAAAAGCTTCTTCAAGCCAAGCAAAAAAAGACAAAGAATGTCTTGAGTCCTCCTTCTCAGAGCAACTATCTAAAGATAGTGAAGAGATCAGAGAGTTAAAAGCTCTTTTGGACCAAAAGGAAGTTTATGCTGGGGCGCTCGTGCAAAACTTGACTCAAGCACAAGAGGACCTCAGAATCTCTGCTGATAAAGTGCATGTTTTAGAATGCTCCCATGCCTCTCTTCAAGCTTCCCACAACTCCGCCTTGGCTGAAAATGAAGAGCTAAAGAATGAGATCGCTGCTTGGGAAAAGGATTATGAAATCCTTGAAGAAAAATCTGTTGTCGAGACAAGTTGGGCATTTTTGAATTCTCGTCGTGATACCCTACTTGAAGCTGGTCAAGAAAACTTCAACCTGGAGTTGGAGTTAGCTAAGATCAATGAAACCATTGAAAAGGCTCAACAAACTCAGGACTTTCCTTCTCCCGTGGCTGAAGCTCCCATGAATGTTGAAGCTGATATGGGTATCCTAATTCTTTCAAGCCCAATCGAATCTGTTGCTACAAGCCGAACTGAAACCGCATCTGTTGATGTAGCTGCCCAAATTGAACCCACTGCTATCGATGCTCCTGCTTCAGTTCCTCAAACTTCTCACTGACCGGTTTTGAACATTCTAGTGATTTTGCTTTTGTTTTGGAAAACTATAATCAGACCCTTAATTTTATTTGAGGGTTGATTTTGAAGTCGTAAGTCCCCAAGTCTTTTATGGGGCAATCTATATAAACAATCTCATAGTTTTATGACTAAGTTTGTCCTTAGTCTTAGATTTTTACATATTAAGAAGTTCTTCGTGTTATTATTTAAAACTTCTATTTTCTTTATTCTTGCCTTAATTTTTAAGGACTTACAGAATAATTTGCATTTTTACTCTTCGAAAATGCTTCTGTTATCCTCATGACTAATTAATTTGAACATGAGTTTTATAAAAGAGAGCCCTTTTATATTTCGACACTTAATGAAGTAGATGTCTCAACTTCATAATGGTGTTAACATACGATAAAAGAAATAGGAACACACATGTTTCTTTGAAATAACTTTGACAAGTTATTATTGGAACTTATAATACTTTACATGTATTTGAAGTACATCTATAACTTTCTCGTAACTGTTTTTCTTGTAACAGATTTTTACAAAAGAGGAGTAATAGGTATGGGGTTTTTCCTTATAACCCGTTTTAGTATATGGCCTTTACCCTAATATCCTAACTATAATGAGGTTTTGTTTTTTTTCTCTTTAGCCTCAGCTCGTGGCTCCATCTCGTAACTTTTACTCTGCACTTGACTCTTTTAGGCTTGATTTTCCCTCAATCTTCTTTGCCTTCTTTATACAGATGTCTATGTATATTATGTAGTCCCCCAAGTGTTTGAGTGTTGAAGTATGAAGCCTCGAGCACTTGATAGTTCCTCTCATTTGGAGGGGCGATTATAGATGAAGACTGCATACCCCGTATTTATTTCTATCAGAATAATTATAACCCTAGGCCAGGAATTTTAGGTTACTCCGTGTGCCTTACAGGTCGTGACTCATTATTTAGTATGGGATAGCTTTTTGCCTATCATCTAAAATCGTTAGTAAAATTTTAACAATTCAAAAATGAAATATAAAATGGTTATACCTGACCGTGGGTTTCCCTTAGAAATAGTATCTCTTCAAATGAACATCATTCCAATGTGAAGGTAGTATCCTGCCATCCATTATTTCCAGTTCATATGCTCCTTTTCCTGCAACATCACGAACTCTGTAGGGTCCTTCCCATGTTGGACTTAATTTTCCTGCGTTAGCTACTTTTGTAGATTGAAAAACCTTTTTAAGCACGAAGTCCCCAATTTTGAAGAACCTGAGGCATGCTTTTCTATTGTAGTATCGTTCTATGACCTGCTTTTGTGCTGCCATTCTTATTAGTGCAGCTTCTCTCCTTGCTTCGAGTAAATCTAGATTGACCCACATTTCCTCGTCATTAGATTCTTGTGTCGCCTGCGTGAATCGGGTACTCAGTTCTCCTATCTTGATTGGAATTAAAGCTTCAGTTCCGTAAACCAATGAAAATGGTGTTTCTCCCGTACTAGTTTTCGTCGTTGTACGATATGCCCATAAAATACCAGGTAGCACTTCTGGCCAATTCCCTTTTGACTCTTCTAATCGTTTATTTAAATTGTTGATAATGATTTTATTTGTTGATTCTGCTTGCCTATTACCCACTGGATGATAAGGCGTAGACGTTATCCTTTTAATTTGCCAACTTTGAAGGAATTCCGTGATCTAAGCTCCTATAAATTGAGGGCCATTATCACATACGATCTCCTTTGGTACGCACATATGATATTCAGCCAAATAAAATCTCCGACTTCCTTTTCTCGCCCCTGTTTGAATGCACCTGCCTCCACCCATTTAGTAAAATAATCAGTGAGAACAAGCAAAAACTTTACCTGTCATTTTGCTTGTGGTAATGGACCCACGATATCGATTCCACATTTCATAAATGGCCATGGCTCAATGACCGGATGTAATAATTCCGCATGTCTATGCATATTGTTACCATACCTTTGGCATTTATAACATTTGGCCACGAAACTTTCTGCCTCTTCTTCCATTTTAGGCCAGTAATAACCTGCCCTAATTAAGGTTCTTACCAGTGATCTTCCACCTGCGTGATTCCCACAATGTCCCTCGTGTATTTCTCTCATTACATACTCTGTTTGCGAAGGTCCAAGGCATCTTGCTAAGGGACCACCGAACATTTTACGATATAGATTGCCTTGTTTTAAGCAGTACCGAGCAGCCTTTCTTCGAAGCGCATAAGCCTTTTTCTTGTTATCAGGGACGGTTTCATACTGCAAAAAAGCAATAATTTCATTCCTCCAATCCCAGGTTAAGTTGTTAAAATTTACCTCATTCACATCAAGATCAAGAACTGACTGAAATAAATGTATCACTGAGGCATTTGCATCATTTTCCACGTCGGCTGCAGATGCGAGATTAGCTAGGGCGTCTGCTTCAAGATTTTCGTCCCTGGGTATTTGTCTAACTTTCCAATTTTGAAATTGTTTTATCAATTCCCGTACCTTTTCTAAGTATTGCTGCATCCTTGCTTCCTTGGCTGTATAAGTCCCCAGCATCTGATTGACTACGAGTTGTGAATCACTCTTGATTATAATCTGATTTATGCCAAGTTCCCGTGCCAGTTCTAAACCTGCAATCATAACCTCATATTCTGCCTCATTGTTAGTTATAGAATGACATTTGATAGCTTGCCAAATGGTTTCACCCATAGGTAGTACTAATACGATCCCTAAACCTGCTCCTTTTACGTTAGATGAGCCATTAGTGAATAAAGTCCAAGTTCCTGGGTTAGCTCCATTGAACACCTGCAATTCTTTTTCTGCTTCTAACTGCATTCCCTGGCTAAAATTAGCAATGAAATCAGCTAATACTTGTGATTTTATAGCAGTTCTAGGTTGGTATGCAATTTCGTATTCACTTAACTCTATTGCCCACTTAGCTAACCTACCTGATAACTCATGCTTATGTAATATGTTACGTAAAGGGAAGGCGGTTACTACAATGATAGGATGACACTGAAAGTAAGGTCTTAGCTTTCTAGATGACATGATTAATGCAAGTACAAGTTTTTCTAACTGAGGATACCTCGTCTCTGCATCTAACAAAGATTTACTTACGTAATAGATAGGGGATTGTTTACCTTGTTCTTCTCGGACCAAAACAGAGCTTACCGCCACTTCCGAAACAGCAAGGTAAATGAGTAGTTTTTCTCTAGCCTTTGGTTTTGCCAGCAAAGGTGGATTTGATAAGTACGTTTTCAAATTCCTAAGTGCCTGCTGACATTCCTCATTCCATTCAAAATGATCCTGCTTCTTAAGGGCTGAGAAGAATTTAAAACACTTCTGTGATGATCTAGAAATGAATCTTCCCAAGGCTGCAATTCTTCCTGTTAATCTTTGAACTTCTTTCTTGTTTGAAAGTATGTCAGGAATTTCCTTAATGGCTTTAATCTGTGTAAGATTCACTTCAATACCACAGTTAGAAACAAGAAAACCCCAAAACTTACCTAAAGCAATGCTAAATGCACATTTTTCGGGATTTAGTTTCATATTAAATTTGCGCAAAATCAAAAATGTGTCAGATAAATATGATATGTGATCTTTTGAGTACTGAGTTTTAACAAGCATATCATCTATATATACCTCCATGGTCTTTCCTAAATTCTCTTGAAACATTTTGGTAACTAACCTCTGATACGTTGCACCTGCATTCTTTAGACCAAAGGGCATTACTTTATAATAGCAAGTCCCCCTGTCTGTTATGAATGAAGTTTTTTCTTCATCTCCTGGATCCATTTTAATCTTATTATAACCTGAATATGCATCTAAAAAACTTAACAGCTTGTGACCTGCAGTTGCATCAATCAATTGATCTATATGTGGTAGAGGAAAAGAATCTTTAGGGCAGGCTTTGTTAAGATCTGTGTAATCTACACAAACCCGCCAGTTACCGTTCTTCTTTGGAACCACAACAGTGTTAGCTAACCGGTTAGAATACTTTACCTCTCGAATGGAACAAATTTTTAACAATTTTTGGACTTCTTCTTGAATCACCTGATTCTTGAAAGCTCCTTGCTTTCTTTTCTTTTGCTTCACAAGGGGGTATGATGGATCTTCATTTAGTTTATGAGTCATCACCTCTGGTGGTATTCCTGTCATGTCAGAGTGGGACCAAGCAAAGCAGTCCATGTTAGTTTACAAAAAATTCAACTAACTTACCTTTCATTCCTTGGTCAAGATTGGCTCCTACATAGATTTTTTTATTAGGCCATTGAGCAAATAACACGATAGGCTCTAATTCCTCTATCGTTGTTTTAATATTTTCATTCTCTTCTGGTTCTTGAATGGTATCAGGACTTGAGTCTACATCTGTTTGCCCTTGTTCAGTCAAGGTTTGTGTTGTGAAGTCCTCAACTGCCTTCTGTGATTGTTATTTACCTTCACTTCTCATGCTTGTATTTGCAACGGAGTTGATAGCCCTGGATATATGTTGGTCTCCACGAATTTGACAGATTCCCCATGGTGATGGAAATTTAATGACTTGATGCAAGGTTGAAGGAACAACATCCATTTCGTGGATCCAAGGTCTCCCAAGAATCATGTTGTAAGCCATCTCCATGTCTACTACCTAGAACTTTGTAACTTTGACGACCCTTTCAGCAAATGTGGTAAGTATTACCTCTCATTTCGTGACAACACTGGAATTATTACATCCAGATAGAGTATGCGCCTTTGGTATTACTCTATCTTCAGCTTGCATCTAACGTAATACTCTTAGCAAAATAATGTTGACGGAACTACCTGGATCAATCAAAACTCGTTTCGCATTAGTATCATGTACAATTAAAGATATTACCAGTGCATCGTTATGAGGGGTTAATACGCCATCTGCATCTGCATCATTGAATGTAATATTGTCTTCCTCTAAAATATGTCGCACCCATTTTCCTTGGGTAATTGTTACTCTGGAAATTTTGTTAGTTGCAGTATATGATATACCATTGACGTCTTCACCCCCACTTATAACATTAACAGTTCTTTGGGAGAAGGTGGCTTTGGAGGCTCCTGCCTGTTCTTCATGTAAGCCTGCTTGCCTTTCTCACTGAACAACTTAGTAAGATATCCTTGTTTTATTAAATGATCAACTTCACTTTGTAAGAATCTGCAATCTGTTGTTTTATGCCCGTGGTCATTATGAAACTCGCACCAATGGTCAGGGTTGCGCCTGTTTGGATTCGATCTCATTTCCTTTGGCCACCGAACCTTATCTCCCGTGCTTCTCAAAACATCCACGAGCTCAGAGGTGCTGACATTGAAGTTATAACCACCGAATCTTGCTTTTAAATTTCTATCATCATCTCGTGACTCTTTGTTACTTCGCTCGTTCCTGAATTTTGATGAAGAACCTAATTCTCTATTTCTTGATCTATGATCGTACCTTTGATTGTCCTGCTTTGATCGTGAGTCTTTTACCAAAGGTCCCATATAAGGCTCGTACCTATTTTTACCGGACCTTTTTTCGGTCTCCGCCCGTCTCGAACTTATCTTTTCTTCTTTTTGGAATTGCGGAACAGTATCTTCCTCAATCCTCAACTTCGTGCTATACCTATTATAAACATCATTCCACGTTGTAGCTGGGAATTCCCGAAGGCTTTCCTTAAGTCTCCTCGTAGCTTCCGAACTCTTTTCATTCAAATTACTTGTGAAAGCTATCGCTGCCCAGTTGTCAGGTACATGTGGCAATGTCATTCTTTCACGTTGAAATCTGTCCACGAATTCTCTAAGCAGTTCAGAGTCCCCTTGCTTGATTTTAAAAATATCCTCCATTATTTTCTCTACTTTTTGAGCTCCCGAGTGTGCTTTGATGAAAGAATCTACAAGCTAAGCAAAATAATTTATAGAATTTTCGGGTAAAAAAGAATACCATGTTAACGCTCCTTTACCAAATGTTTTGACTAAAATTGATTCAATCTCCTGCTTAGTCAAATCGTTGCCTTTTACACCCGTTGTGAACGCAGTCACGTGATCTCGTGGGTCTGTTGTTCCATTATACTTTGAAATATCAGGCATTTTGAACTCTTTTGGTATTGGGAGTGGAGCAGCACTTGGCTTCTAGGGTTGTTGCGAATATCTGTCCATATCTACCCTTTTGATTATGGGCAGCACCCCGGGTATCTGCTCTATGCGCTCACTTTGCTCCTTGAGTTGTTTCTGCAAGGTTAGTACTAAATTTTGTAAATTAGAATTAATTACATTACCTGGTTCTCTCTTCTGTGATTTACTGGGAGTTCCACCGCTACCTGAATTAACAAGCCTAGAATGAGGGTTTTCTACAGTGTTATTATTTGGAGTAGGTGTGGGTGTTGCAACAGGTAACTGGTTAACGAATGCCTCAACAACTTTGTTGACCTGAGCAGCAATTAATTTCCGCAAAGCTTCATCAACAGCTTCAACATTTTCAAATTGAGCATACTCGTTTATTTGAGACCCATCAGGAGTACCCTCACGAGATTGTCGTGGAGAGTCTTGCGGAGTAGGAACTTGAATGTTAATATTCTGTGGACCTCCCTGACTTTGTTGGTTCTCTTGGTTTCCTGGGGTGTTGTCATTGTTATTCGATATAATTGATGCAACAAGGAAGGTTAAGTGAAAAGAAAATAGATTATCAGATTCCCGGTAACGGAACCAATTTGTTTAACCAAAAAATAGAATTTCAATCAAGGCTATAATTTAGAAGAACACGGGTTACTGATAATCAAAAGAATATGCAAAGGAAAGTAATTTGGGGTAATTAGAGTATAATCAGGAGAAAAAACAAGTAAATCAAAGTATATTCCGATAATATCTCTTGTCCCTACAATTGATCAGATACCTCCCTTTTATAGGTATCTTGAAGATATGCGTTTTCCCCAAGTCATAATGAGGCTATTATGAATAATTAAAGACATTGAATGCTACGTTACATAATCATTATAATCAATACAAATTCTCTAACGTATCCAGTATTTAATGCCTGTCAAATTATGTATCTGCGCTCTTTACTATGGTCAGATCCATTCCTTTTAATTCTTGGATATAAATGACTTAAACAGGTATGGCCACCCGTGCCTCTTACTTTGTCTTTGCTCGTTTCTATTGCTGCTCGTGCCTCTTGACTAATTGTAATTCTTTGACTATTTTACCAGTCTACGTGTCTCGACATGTCATCTTTATATAAATGTATTTTTTTCCCAATACACTAGTGCCTGGCGAGAAGAAGAGAAGGCAGGGGACTTTACCGGTCGAGCCTCTGGAGTTCAAGAGGGTTAAGATAGAGGAATCCAAGGCTGACCTGACAGCTCCGACCTCGAGACAACGAGAAATACTCGAGCTAAAGGCTGGAGGAGAGCAGTTTCCCAATGGCCCCCGAGGAGCGTATAGACTTGTCCGATCTTCGAGCCGTGGGGATGGAGGCTTCCGAACCAGAGACTGATGTCGATGTGGCCTATCTTTGCGGTGGGGAGGCAACGGATAGAGTATTGAGTACTACCCCCGAGTCAGCTAGTGGCCAGAATTCTTCCCGAGTTGAGAAGCCTTTAGTGGGCAGTTCGGAGGGGCCCGGCCCCGAGGTCCAGGGTGAACAAGGAACGAAGGCTTTGACTGGGCCCGTTAGCCCTATGATCGTTGATGATTCACCTTAGAGAGGGATCCTACCTCCACATGGAGTGCAAGATACCCCATATGAAGAGCCTTCCGGAGCAGGTGCATTAGTCGAAGGCGAAGATGCATCCGAGAGGTTGCCAACCGTACTCGAGGGAGGTCCAGAGGTTGATGCTTCATTCGTTTTTGGCGAGATGGGAAGACTTTGCGAGCGGGTAAATTTTTGCTAACCTTGCCCACTGGTCTAGGCTGCTCCGATCCTTGCTTTTCTAATTTGTCCTTTTTTGCGGCTTCAGGCTAAAGTGCTTTACAACCAAGCTCTCACCCAGTAACAGGATGAGGTGAACCGTTGTGAGCGTGAGAAAGCCTATCTTTCCGAGCAGGTTACTCATCCTCTGTTTACTATTTTTTGAATCTTTGTGAGATTCTATTACTTTTAATGTCTCGGACCTGATTTGTGTAGTTTGAGAAGAAAAATGTCGTGCTAAGAGGGGAGCTTCGGGCCAGAGATGCTGAAATTTCTGAGCTAAGTCGGCACATAAACGAAATGACTTCCGATAGGGATACCCTCCATGGGAAGGTGACCTTAATCGAGCGTCAGCTCCGGGATGCGAAGGAGGATAGTGACAAGTACAAGGGTCTCCATTCCGGACTGGTGGCTGCATTGTCTCGGATCAAAGCTGAAGCCGAGGTGCTTGTATCCTTGCATGGGGAGGGAGCTGTTGTCACAAATTCTTTTATTGAGAGGGCTTCTGAGGGGGACAACCCGAATTTACCTCGAGCTACTGATCGTGCCTGGCTGGATTCCTGCAAGCGGACCGTTGAGGGTGTGTCAGATGGCAGTTCGAATGGTGCTAAAAATGAGGGTGGATCCCCTGGGATAGAAGATGCTGTTGAGAAGGGGCCGTCGAGGGACTCGTAGTTATCAGGGTGTGATCCTTAGGGAGCCATTGAGGATGGGGGCTCTGCAATAAATTAGGATCCTGCTGATTTTCCTGTCGATTTTCCTATTTGTATATAGCATTTTCATACTGGCATATGTATAAAGTGAACCCTGCGGCTTTGTTTCTTCCACTCCACTTTTTTGTTCGGAATTCGGTCGGGTGTTCCTGTTTTTAGATTCGTGATATGGCCCTAGGGCTCGTTAGGAAAGCTCGGGGGCTTTTACGTGCCAGGTCGATGCGACCTTTAACGTAAACTGACGTTAGAGCTCTTATACTTTTGCTCAACTATTTTGGGTTTAGTCTCCGAGTCGGGCTTCGACTCGAGCCCATTCAACCCGTAAGCTTTTGTGTTTTCATAGGCTGGCGACAACGGCTACTATGCTTTGGTCAAAGCGACCTTTTATGTATGTGGCCCTAAGGCTCATGAAGCTGGCAACAATGGCTCTTATGCTATGCCCTTAGGCATGTATAGTTAACAATTTTGGATCCGGTCTCTGAATCGGGTTACGACTCGAGCTCACGTTGACCCTCAAGTTTTCAAATTTTAAGCTGGCGACAGTGGCTCTTACACTTTTGGTCATTGCGAACTTTTAGTGTGTGGCCCTGACGCTCATTTGACTTGCGACAATGGTTCTTATGCTATTCCCTTAGGCATGTATAGTTAACTATTTTAGATCCGATCTCCGAATCGGGTTACGACTCGAGCTCACTTTGACCCTCAAGTTTTCAAATTTTAAGATAGCGACAGTGGCTCTTACACTTTTGGTCATTGCGACCCTTTAGTATGTAGCCCTGAGGCTCGTTTGGCTGGCGATAATGGATCTTACACTTTTTCCCTTAGGCATATATAGGCTTTGTTTTCCTCTCGTTAAGGACTTTTTGAAATAATTTTTCCTGACCCGTCGTCGGTTCGGGAAAAACCCTGATTTCAAGTCGTTTGCGGCGATATTCAAGCACCTTTGAAGGTTTAGCTCGTAGGGTGAGTAGCTTGAAGCCTTGTGATTTGGAGCTGACATGGTCGAAGCTCGTTTTCCTGTCGAGGGTAGCCTGTTTAACCGGTTCTTTTCGAAGTATATTCGAAGTAATGGCCTGTGACTTTATAGCGACGGTCGGGCATCCCGAGTCGCGTAAATTTCGCTGCAGACGCATTGACCATAGTCATTTGCATTTGGACGGAGCCATTTATGATCCCGAGTGTGATAGTTTAGGCATCTACATCGAGGGTATGCCCTTTCGGGAGTCTTACAAGTGCGACATATAGCCTAAACTTCGGGATCGAGTTTTATGCCTGTAGTAAGGTCATACAAAATTTTCATGCCTGTTGAGGTCTTACAGGGTTTTCATGCATGTTGAGGTTTTACCGCTTTTTCATGCCTGTTGAGGTCTTATAGTATTTTCATGCCTGTTGAGTTCTTACACTATTTTTATGCCTGTTGAGGTCTTACAAATGTAGTTGTTGATACTCAATGTGATTTTTCATTTGACATCGAATCTGCCCGCTTGGCGTCTTACGTGTCATGACCCAAACTGGAGGGCCATGACTAGCACCCGACCATACTTGCCGAGCACCAACGTACATTTCATTTAACCTTCATTATTATCTTTTAGGGCTGACGAGATCAATATAAATGGTAGAGCTGGATCATGGACAACCAGCAATAAAATATGACGGCATGAACATACATAGCAGGGGATGACCAGACAATCAAGAAACTACATATAAGGTATGAGCTACCATGCTACCATGAAAGACTATACAACATAAACCAGCTGACAAGGCATACCAAACTATACATGAGTCGACACTTGTCTATGAGCCTCTAAATGAACATAAGTGCTGCAACATAGCCGGAATAGGGCCCCGATATACCCATAATGTCTATAACAGAAATGCATACCAAGACCACGGCAAGTCCGGATAAGGGATCTCGCCAATAACCGTTGAACTGGACAACCTACTGTGGTGGGGGAGCTGCACCTGCCTGTCTATCAGGACCTGCAGCACGACATGCAGCGTCCACAAATAAAAGGACGTCAGTACGAATAAAGTACTGAGTATGTAAGGCAGGGAACCATAAATACGATCAGTAATGTAAGCAAGGATAGAGAATATACAACATGTAACATCTTAGTACCTCTGAGGGCTACTGACATGAAATGCATGATACATATGTATAAATACATAAACCTTTAAAACATTCGCCTCTGTGGGCATCATCATCATCATATCGTACCCGGCCATAATAGGCTCGGTAAAAAATGTACCCGGCCATCATAAGGCTCGGTAGAATCGTACCCGGCCATGTGGAGCTCGGTAAAACCCAACTGATCAGTGGTTGCACAATAGGTGTCGTACCCGGCCAACTATAGCGTGGCTCGGTAGAGTAAAATAGATACATATATATAATGCATGCTCGACTCATGGAATCACATTCTAAACCTTTCGGAGTTACGTAAGGTCGGTATCCTCTGTACACGTTATTAGGACTAACTCTTCACTATGAACCATATAAGAATCAGGAAGTACTAACAAAATTGATAACATAAGAATAAGAGAAGCAACATTAACATCAATTGTTCCATAAGAGGGAAAACAATGTAAGTACTGCTAGCTTCTAAGAGTAGAGTATCTGGGACTCCGTGCAAAAGAAGGAAAGGGATAGCCTCACATACATTGTATATTGCCCAAATCTCAAGCTATGCAATTGTCACAACTCCTTAGTCTATAATAAGAGAAACGATACTATCGTTATCATTTAAGCGTCATAACTATTATGTATCGACCACAACCTATTTTACGATGAAACGGACAGCACCTCCCCTATATATATGACTTCACACCATTCAAAACAATCACCAAACAGCCCAAACAACATCAATAATAAACATATTGAGCTTCCCAAAATAGTCCACGCACAGCCTAATCACTTCATACATACGACGACCACCGTAGTCGTGTCAAACGACCCGGAAATGTTACGAATAACTATCAGCCCATAACCCTACATATATATGGTGTTTCTCCACACCCTTCCTCCTCCAAAACTCCACAAAACAGTAGTAAAATATGCAGCCCAACAGCAACGCAAAATAATCCACCAAACAATAACATTACTACCAAGCCTTTCGATATATATTTCACAAGTTCTAGCTTCAATGGCTTAGCCGCAACTTGGATAATCTTAAATACATATAGAGTAATAGGTTCCTTACCTTTATACAGAAATAACAACTCCAATTTGACCTTAAATTTCCATGAAATATCCCTCCAATGCTGCCACAACAACAAAAAAGCGAAACTAGCGATCAATTAGTGTTTTTCGGCACTAGAATCACTTTAGGAGGCTTGAAATCACCTAGGATTGATATTAAGAACATGAGGGAGTATTTATAGAACATAAACCCTTTAAAAAAACCTCCCACATGAGCTGTAACGACACAAAAATGAGCAACAACAAGAAGAACAAGAGACTTACTAGCGCCACAGAATTCCCGACACTTGATTTGTGTTGTTTGCCCTTTTGTTGGGTCTTGAATCTTGAGAGAACCTTGGGAGGATGTTCCTAGGGTTCTAAGGTCTGAAAATAGTGAGAATAAATGACTTAAAACGGGTTGTAGGCATCCTATATAGGTCCAAATATCTTAAACCGCCTTAGTGGGCCCCATAGAGAGGTGTTTGGCGCAGTCTCGCGAAAATGCAAATATCTCTCTACTCCGAGATCGTATCGATGAACGGTTTAATGTATTGGAGACTAGACTCATATATCTTTAATTTGGTTGGTATATCACCCCATAATTCCTTGTAAATTAGGAGAAAAGATTAGAAACATTTGACCTAATGTTTAAGTAAAATTATGAACCTAAGTTGCGACAACTTTTGTCGACTTTTGTTTCATAACTCGTTTGACTTCAAGACTTATGATACGGATATTATATGATTAAAATACCTTAATACATGACCTCTTGAGTGTATTAAGAACCGCTAGATTTACCTGAAAATACGAGTTACAACATCCTTGATTCATTTAACTTCTAATACTTGTTAATCACCCTTATACACTCTTGTATCACTTAAGACCAATAGGATTGATTTCTTATCATCTCAAAGATAATTCCTTCTTGGATTTATGTTAAACTAATATATGGCATGAACTAACACATGTGGATATGGGTTGTAACACCCTCCCCCCTTAGGAACATTCGTCCTCAAATGTAAGGGTTCATGGGGAGTTTAAATCATCGTGGATTCCAATGGAAATTTCCGATCAATTTTCCCCTATTAAATGGTCACTAGCAAAACTTGCAAGTAATTAAGCCCAACATATGGCTTTACTAGGCTACACAAAGCATTATGCGTATTTACATTATCTACATATCACCATTTTGTATTAAGAAGGAGTATTCTCAAATTATTGCTTACCTCATAGAGCCGTTTCACCTTCCAATATATCCTGTCTTCCACCAGCATCCTTGTTATCTTCATTCTGGAATAGGTAAGGGTATTTAGACTTCATCTCCTCTTCTGCTTCCCATGTCATTTCTTCCATATTTTTGTTCCTCCACAATACTTTGACGGAAGCTACATATTTTGTTCTCAGCTTGCGGACTTGTCGATCTAATATCGCCACTGGCACTTCTTCATATGATAGGTCCTCTGTAACTTGTACATCTTTGATAGGGACGACTCGAGAAGGGTCTCCAATACATTTCCTCAACATAGATACATGGAATACCGGGTGGACAAATTCCAATTCGGATGGCAATTCTAACTCATAAGCAACCTGTCCAATCCGTCGAAGAATTTTATATGGCCTAATATACCTTGGACTCAGCTTACCTTTCTTCCCAAAATGCATAATACCTTTCATTGGTGAGATCCTCAGGAAAATCCAATCACCAACCTCAAACTCTAGATCACGACGTCAGACATCAGAATAAGATTTTTGCCTGCTTTGTGCTGTCCTCAATCGCTCATGTATCACTTTCACCTTCTCAATGGCTTGGTGAATCAAATCTGGCTCATATAGTTCTGTTTCACCGACTTCGAACCATCCAACTGGTGATCTACATTTCCTCCTGTATAGTGCCTCGTATGGGGCCATTTTAATACTGGAATGGTAGCTATTATTGTACGCGAATTCTATGAGTGGAAGATGGTCATCCCAATTCCCCTTAAAATCTAGAACACATGCTCGTAGCATATCTTCCAATGTTTGAATGGTACGTTCAGCCTGTCCGTCAGTCTGCGGATGAAATGCAGTGCTGAGATTCACTTGTGTGCCTAAACCCTTCTGAAAAGACCTCCAAAAGTTAGCTGTAAATTGAGCTCCTCGGTCTGATATAATAGATACTGGCACACCATGAAGCCTAACAATCTCCTTGATATACAACTTCGCATAATCTTTAGCTGTGTAAGTTGTCTTAACTGGCAGAAAATGGGCACATTTTGTAAGTCGATCAACTATCACCCAGATGGAGTCAAACTTATGATAAGAGCGAGGTAATCCAATAATGAAGTCCATATTAATCACCTCCCATTTCCAGGTCGGAATCTCTATATTCTGAAGCAATCTACCGAGTTTCTGATGTTCTATCTTTACTTGTTGACAATTGGGACACTGGGCTACAAATTCTGCAATAGACTTCTTCATGTTATCCCACCAATAATGCTCCTTGACATCATGATACATCTTTGTCGAGCCGGGATGGATGGAATATCGGGATTGATGCATCTCATTCATAATCTTCTCTCGCAACCCTACCACATTAGGCACACATAATCGGCTCTGGTATCTTAGTGCCCCATTTTTTCTGATCTCAAAAGCCGTACTTTTACATTGTTGAATGTTTTCTCTTAATCGTACTAAAATAGGATCTTCATATTGTCGTGCTTTTACCTCGGCTACCAAAGATGATTCTGATGTATTCTGTACAATAACACCTCCATCATCAGAGCCTAACAATCTGATTCTCATATTGGCTAGCTGATGAAGCTCTTTAGTCAACCCCCATCTACCTGCCTCAATATGTACTAAGTTTCCCATTGATTTACGGCTGAGAGCATCTGCGACAACATTGGCTTTACCGGGATGATACAATATCTCGACGTCGTAGTCTTTTAGTAATTCAAGCCACCTACACTTCCTCAAATTCAACTCTTTCTGTTTGAAGATATATTGTAAAATCTTGTGATCTGTGTAGATGTCAACGTGGACGTCGTATAAGTAGTGCTGCCATATCTTCAAAGCATATATTACTGCAGCCAATTCCAAATCATGGGTTGGATAATTCTTTTCATGCTTCTTCAATTATCTTGATGCATAAGCAATCACCTTCCCACGCTGCATCAATACGCACCCCAAACCTATACCTGAGGCATCACAATATACCACATAACCTTCTATTCCTTCAGGAAGAGTGAGCACTGGTGCGGATGTCAATCGATTCTTCAGCTCCTGAAAACTACATTCATAAGTGTCAGACCACTGGAACTTGGTAGCTTTCTGTGTTAACTTAGTCAATGGTGATGATATAGAGGGAAACCCTTCTACAAACCGCATATAATATCCTGCTAGCCCCAGGAAGCTGCGGACTTCTGATTGTGTTGTAGGTCTCGGCCAATTCTTTACTGCATCGATCTTCTGAGTGTCGACACTAATACCCTCATCAGATATCACATGGCCAAGGAATGCTACTGAGTTCAGCCAAAATTAACATTTGGAGAGCTTAGCACATAACTTACGATCCTGAAGCGTCTGTAATACTATCCGCAAGTGGCCCGCATGTTCTGCCTCCGAACGAGAATACACTAGAATGTCATCAATGAATACAATCACAAACACATCAAGATAGGGCCTAAATATAGTATTCATGAGATCCATAAAATCTGCTGGGGCATTTGTTAGCCCGAACGACATCACCAAAAACTCAAAGTGCCCATATCTTGTCCGGAAGGCCGTCTTTGGAATATCCTTCTCCTTAACCCTCACCTGATGATACCCTGAATGTAAATCAATCTTGGAGAAATACTTGGCACCCTGGAGTTGGTCAAACAGGTCATCAATTCTTGGAAGTGGATACTTGTTCTTTACAGCAAACTTATTCAACTGTCGATAGTCGATACACATCCGTAACGACCCATCTTCCTTCCGCACGAATAGGACTGGCGCACCCCAAGGTGAATATTAGAGACAAACACTTACGACTCTACTCTACGCACGATCTAGATTCAGGAAGAAAATAACAACCCTAGATGTCATGTAGCCTCCTGATTATAAATGTGGTGCGCTAAACATCCATAATCAAGACTCTACTAGACACGGCTCATAGACAACCCCTAGGACAGACTTTCTCTGATACCAAGTTTGTCATGACCCAAACTGGAGGGTCATGACTAGCACCCGGGCCATACTTTCTGAGTACCAACGTACATTTTATCTAACCTTCTTTATTATCTTTTAGGGCTGACGAGATAAACATAAATGGTAGACCTGGATCATGGATAACCAGCAATAAAATATGACGGCATGAACATACATAGCAGGGGATGACCAGACAATCAAGAAACTACATATAAGGTATGAGCTACCACGCTACCATGAAATACTATACAACATAAACCAGCCGACAAGGCATACCAAACTATACATGAGTCGACACTTGTCTATAAGCCTCTAAATGAACATAAGTGCTACAACATAGCTGGAACAGGGCCCCAACATACCCATAATATCTATAACAGAAATGCATACCAAGACCACGGCAAGTCCGGATAAGGGATCTCGCCAATCACCGCTGAACTGGACAGCCTACTGTGGTGGGGGAGCTGCACCTGCCTGTCTATCAGGACCTGCAGCATGACATGCAGCATCCACAAACAAAAGGATGTCAGTACGAATAAAGTACTGAGTATGTAAGGCAGGGAACCATAAATACGAACAGTAATGTAAGCAGGGATAGAGAATATACAACCTGTAATATCTTAGTACCTCTGAGGGCTACTGACATGAAATGCATGATACATATGTATAAATACATAAACCTTTAAAACATTCGCCTCTGTGGGCATCATCATCATCATATCGTACCCGGCCATAATAGGCTCGGTAAAAAATGTACCCGACCATCATAAGGCTCGGTAGAATCGTACCCGGCCACGTGGAGCTCGGTAAAACCCAACTGATCAGTGGTTGCACAATAAGTGTCGTACCTGGCCAACTATAGCGTGGCTCGGTAGAGTAAAATAGATACATATATATAATGCATGCTCGACTCATGGAATCACATTCTAAACCTTTCAGAGTGACGTAAGGTCGGCATCCTCTATACACATTATTAGGACTAACTCTTCACTATGAACCTTATAAGAATTAGGAAGTACCAACAACATTGATAACATAAGAATAAGAGAAGCAACATTAACATCAATCGTTCCATAAGAGGGAAAACAATGTAAGTACTGCTAGCTTCTTAGAGTAGAGTATCTTGGAAGCTCGTTCATTACATTATGTACAATCGGAGTCATGCAAAAGAAGGAAAGGGATAGCCTCACATACCTTGTATATATTTTCCAAATCTCAAGCTATGCAATTGTCATAACTCCTTAGTCTACAATAAGAGAAACGACACTATCGTTATCATTTAAGCGTCATAACTATTATGTATCGACCACAACCTATTTTACGATGAAACGGACAGCACCTCCCCTATATATATGACTTCACACCATTCAAAACAATCACCAAACAGCCCAAACAACATCAATAATAAACATATTGAGCTTCCCAAAATAGTCCACGCACAGCCTAATCACTTCATACATACGACGACCACCATAGTCGTGTCAAACGACCCGGAAATGTTACGAATAACTATCATCCCACAACCCTACATATATATGGTGTTTCTCCACACCCTTCCTCCTCCAAAAATCCACAAAACAGTAGTAAAATACGCAGCCCAACAACAACACAAAACAGTCCACAAAACAATAACATTACTACCAAGCCTTTCGATATATATCTCACAAGTTCTAGCTTCAATGGCTTAGCCGCAACTTGGATAATCTTAAATACACATAGAGTAAGAGGTTCCTTACCTTTATAAAGAAAGAACAACTCCAATTTGACCTTAAATTTCCATGAAATATCCCTCCAATGCTGCCACAACAACAAAAAAGCAAAACTAGCGATCGATTAGTGTTTTTCGGCACTAGAATCACTTTAGAAGGCTTGAAATCACCTAGGATTGATATTAAGAACATTAGGGAGTATTTACAGAACATAAACCATTTAAAAAAACCTCCCACACGAGCTGGAACGACACAAAAATGAGCAACAACAAGAAGAACAAGAGACTTACTAGCGCCACGGAATTCCCGACACTTGATTTGTGTTGTTTGCCCTTTTTTGGGTCTTGAATCTTGAGAGAACCTTGAGAGGATGTTACTAGGGTTCTAAGGTCTGAAAATAGTGAGAAGAAATGACTTAAAACGGGTTGGAGGCATCCTATATAGGTCCAAATATCTTAAACCGCCTTAGTGGTCCCCATAGAGAGGTGCTTGGCGCTGTCTCGCGAAAATGCGAATATCTCTCTACTCCGAGATCGTATCGATGAACGGTTTAATGAGTTGGAAACTAGACTCATAGATATTTAATTTGGTTGGTAGATCCCCATAATTCCTTGTAAATTAGGAGAAAAGATTAGAAACATTTGACCTAATGTTTAAGTAAAATTATGAACCTAAGTTGCGACAACTTTTGTGGACTTTTGTTTCATAACTCGTTTGACTTCAAGACTTATGATACGGATATTATATGATTAAAATACCTTAATACATGAACTCTTGAGTGTATTAAGAACCGCTAGATTACTTGAAAATATGAGTTACAACATCCTTGATTCATTTAACTTCTAATACTTGTTAATCACCCTTATACACTCTTGTATCACTTAAGACCAATAGGATTGACTTCTTATCATATCAAAGATAATTCCTTCTTGGATTTATGTTAACTAATATATGGCATGAACTAACACATGTGGATATGGGTTGTAACATTACGGCCCCGAGTTTTTTAATGAATGGCGATGGGTGACAGTCTCCGAGTCATCGAGTTTGCTTAGGCTCGGGGGCCATTACTTGTGAGCTTAGAGTTGCCTCATTGAGGGCTCACATTTTTGGAGATTCAAACCTTGGGGTCATGTGGGTGCCGAGTTATTGATGCTAGTCTCTGAGTATTTCGGAGCATTCTCGACGGGGGAATCCTTGCTGTGAAAATGCTGAACTTTCTTTGGAGTACGAGACACTTTTGTGATGGGTATTCTTTGATCGTTTGGCATAAGTACATGTTGTTTTTTTTCGTGAGCCCAGCTTGTGAGGACACGGTTCTTTTGACCGTTTGGTCGAGTACATTGTTTCCTATTAGAACTTAGTCTGTCGTTCCCCGGCTCTTCCAAGCGGATGACCTCTCAAAGGGGGTGCCCTCTAGTGTTCGGGGTTGACTGCAAAAGAAGCCATGCAGGCTTATCGGGTCCTCCTTAGGTAGCGCGTGGACGTTGCCTTGTTAAAAACCTTGCCGGCAAAAACCCATTTCGGAATAAAAACTCGGTCGAAGGAAAAGAGTGCAATGCTTGCTCGAGGATTTTTGCAGAATATTTCGATCGGTTGTTCTAGCAGTAATACCGTTTAAGCATCGATATATTCCAGTTGCTCGAATGTTGTTCGCCCTCCATGGTGCCAAGCTTATAGGATCCCTTGCCGACTATCCCGAGGACACAGTACGGTCCTTCCCAGTTCTGCCCCAACTTCCCTTCATTAGGGTTTTGGGTGTTAAGAGTAACCTTTCTTAGGACTAAGTCCCCAATCCCGAAATGCCAGAGATTTGTTCTCCTGTTATAGTATCTTTCGATTCTTTGCTTCTGGGTGGCCTTCCAGATCAGCAAGGCTTCTCCCTTTTCATCGAGTAGTTTGAGGGCCGTTGTCATGGCCTCATTGTTCGAGCCCTCAATAGCGTGATGAAATCTGGCACACGGCTCCCCGACATCCACTGGTATCAAAGCCTCGGCGTCGTACACTAGAGAGAAAGGTGTTTCCTCGGTGCTTGACTTCGAAGTTGTTCGATATGCCCACAGCACCTCGGGTTGCGTTTCTCTCCATTTTCCCTTGGCGTTCTCTAGTTTCTTCTTTAGGTTTTGAATGATGGTTTTATTCGAGGATTCGGCCTGGCTGTTTGCACATGGATGGTAAGGCGTCGACAGGATTCTCTTGATTTTGTTGTCTTCAAGTAACTGTGTTACCTTGCCCCCGATGAACTACCTTCCGTTGTCGCACGTTATTTCGGATGGGATTCCGAATTGACATATGATGTGATCCCATATGAAATTGATGACTTCCTTTTCTCTTATTTTTCGAAGGCCTACGCTTCCACCCATTTTAAAAGTAGTCAGTCATAAATAAAATGAATCTAGCCTTACCTTGCGCCATTGGCAAAGGGCCGACGATGTCCATCCTCCATTTCATAAATGGACATGGTGATAAAACAGAATGTAGTTGCTCGCCGGGTTGGTGGATCATAGGAGTGAATCTCTGGCATTTTTTCGCATTTTTGGACAAATTCTCTGATGTCTTTTTCCATGTTGTCCCAATAGTAGCCTGCTCTAATCATCTTGCGAACCAAGGAGTCGGTGCGGGAATGATTCCTATAGATACCCTCATAGATCTCTCGGAGTACATAATCTATGTCACCTAGCCCTAAGCATACTGCCAGGGGGGCATCGAAAGTTCTCCTGAATAGAGTCCCATTTTCGTCGAGCGAGAACCGGGCTGCTTTGGTTGGCAGGGCCCTCGATTCTTTTGGATCTGCGGGTAGCTTCCCATATTTTAAATAATCAATATACTTATTTCTCCAATCCCATATTAGACTGGTGGAGTTAATCTCTGCGTGACCTTCCTCAACCACTGATTTAAACAATTAGACAACAACTCTAGGGAGTAGGTCCTCTTCTTCAGCAGAAGATCCCAGATTTGCGAGGGCATCGGCCTCGCTGTTCTGTTCTCGAGGTACATGGACTAAGGTCCATTCTTTGAAGCGATGTAATGCGATTTGGATTTCATCTAAGTATCTCTGCATCCTATCCTCTCGAGCTTCGTAGCTCCCATTCACCTGGCTTACTACGAGGAGCGAATCGCATTTCGCCTCGACGGTCTCGGCTCCCAAGATTTTGGCCAATTCTAAACCTACAATCATAGCCTCGTACTCAGCTTCATTGTTAGTCAATTTTGTGATTTTTATGGATTGTCTGATTACGCCGCCAACGGGTGGCTTTAGGACTATACCGAGCCCGAACCCTCTTATGTTTGTGGCGCCGTCTTTGAACAGGGTCCATACCCCTAAGGACGTGCCTGATTTTAATAAATGTTCCTTCTCTACCTAGGGTACGAGGGATGGAGATAAATCGGCCTCGAAGTTCGCCAGAATTTGGGACTTGGTGGCAGTTCGAGGTTGATATTCGATATCATACCCTCTGAGTTCGATGGCCTATTTGGCCAATCGGCCCGATAACTCGAGTTTATGCATTATGCTCCAGAAGGGGCACTTCGACAGAACGCAGATACGATGACATTGAAAATAGGGCTTCAGCCTACGCGAGGCGCTCATCAACACGAGAGCCAGTTTTTCTAGATGGGGATACCGGTTTCGGCGTCCCCCAGGGTTTGGCTTACATAATAAATAGGAAATTGTGTACCTTTCTCCTCTCGAACCAGTACGCCGCTTACCGCTATTTCAGATACGACCAGGTACAGGTATAGCGTTTCATCCTCCTTGGGTGAGTGCAGCAAAGGTGGGCTAGTCAGGTATCGTTTCAGTTCTTCTAGGGCGTGTTGGCATTCTGGAGTCCATTCGAAATTGCTCTTTCTTTTGAGTAGAGAGAAGAAATGATGGCTTTTGTCTGATGACCTTGATATGAATCTGCCCAGGGCCGTTATCCGCCCTATTAGCCATTGGACGGCCTTTACATTGTTCACCACCATGATTACTTTGATGGTCTTTATTTTGTCGGGATTAATCTCGATCCCCTTGTTTGAAACCATGAAGCCTAGGAATTTGCCCGAACCCACTCCGAAGGCACACTTCGCGGGATTAAGCTTCATGTTTTAGCTTCTGAGGATGTCGAAAGTTTCTTGCAAATAGGTCAAATGGTCCTCTGCGCGCAGGGACTTGACTAGCATATCATCAATATATACCTCCATTGATTTACCTACTTGATGCTCGAACATTTTATTAACTAGGCGTTGGTACATTTCCCCTGCATTTTTTAGCCCGAAGGGCATTACATTGTAGCAGTATGCACCATACTTTGTGATGAACGAGGTTTTTTCCCTGTCCTCGGGGTTCATCTAGATTTGATTATACCCCGAGTAGGCATCGAGAAAGGTGAGGGTCTCGTGGCCGGCCTTAGCATCGATCAGATGGTCGATATTAGGCAATGGGAAGGAATTTTTAGGGCACTCACTATTCAAGTCTACGCACATTCTTAGCTTGTTTCCTCTTTTGGGCACTACTACTACATTGGCTAGCCATTCGTTTACTTTACCTCTCTAATGGATCCGATTTTAAGAAGTTTCATTACCTCTTCTTTGATGAAGGTATGTTTTACTTCGGACAGTGGTCTTCTCTTCTACTTCACGGGTATAAATTTGGGATCGATGCTCAGCCTGTGGGAGGTTATTTCCGGTGGGATTCCTATCATATCTAGGTGGGACCAAGCGAAATAGTCGATATTATTACTAAGAAATTGAATGAACCCTATCCTGAGTTCGGGGGTCAACCCCGTTCCCAGGTATACCTTACGATCCGGGAGGTTCTCGATTAAAATGGTCTACTCCAGCTCTTCGACTGTCTATTTAGTCGCGTTTTAATTCTTTGGGAGTGACGAAGGTTCGGGGAGTGAAGAAATCTTCCTCGTCATCCTTAGGGGTCTGTGTGTTTCTATCCTCATCCGAGATCGGGCATGTGGGGATCGGTACCTCATGGTGGACTGCGAACATTTCTTTCACTGCCCAATGTTCTCCATGTATGGTCGTGATGCGTCCCTCGTGTGAAACTTTATCACCTGATGTAAGGTTGACGGTACTGCCCTCATGCTGTGTATCCAAGTCCTGCCGAGTAACGTGTCGATCGGGAGGGTGATCTCTCCTTTCGTGTCGATTGAGCAGCCCTAGCTGTTCTACTACCTCAGATCTAATTATGTTGGTCGAGCTGCCTGGGTCCATGAGCACGCGCTTCATCCGGGTATTGTTTAAAAGAAACGAGATCACCAACACATCGTTGTGTGGCTCTATCATGGCCTCGAGGTCCTCTTCACTAAATACGAGGTGTCTTCGGGCACGCGGTTTCAGGTCGGTCCCTCTTCTGTGGTGGACTTTCTCGTCCGTTTGAACATGGGTCCTTGGGGAACGTCGATTCCTCCAATAATCATGTGGATTCCATGTCGGAGAGCCTCCCCTTCCGCTCAGGTTGAGTTTGGTTGTGTACCGACATCTAGAGTAGTCGTGTCCTTCTCTCTGCTATTTTCAAGGTTCTGGTTCCCCATTATGTTCACCAAGCCAAAAGCTTTGTCTTGAAATCGAAGATCTTGGACAAGAAAAAGTGTGAAAGATGACTTGTGTTGTGCAACGAAACCAGCAAGAAAATAATCACTATTATTTTTAGCCCCACGGTTGGTGCCAAACTATTTACCGTGAAAATGGTAATAACAATCTAATTTGTTAATGGGACTCTAAGAATACGTGATCTATTTTTATGCTAGTTGTTAAGGCGGTTGATGCTAGATATATGAAGCTTAACGATGAAATACTAACTAAAACGGGGTTGTAATCAAACTGAGGAGCTAGCCATCTGGGCCTCGAGCTAACCGATGAAAGGCCTTGAGGTCGATGCCTAGGCTCGAGCTCGAACTGTCGATGGTAACCGGGAAGGGAATAACAGTTATGATATAATTAAAAGGAGGCTCTTTATGGCCAAATGTGAAAGCAATAAATGAAGAAGGTAGCCTCGAGCGAGTAAGTTAGAGAGAAAAGAGAGAGAGATATTATTGATCTTATGAAGAATAGTTGGAGCAATAGCATCCCTTTACAAAGTGGTGAGAATCTCATTTATATAGGAGGGGGCATTCAAACATAGTACAAGAGTTCATTAATTATAAAGGCATGGAGATGGGACGGCCAGACGTGATACCAAGTTCTGCCAGTGCTACCCGTTCATCTTGGGAACTCCCCCTTTCCCGTACTGTAGCCGTTGGTATGAAATACACCCTAGGGGACAGCACTCGACGACCCCCAAGGGTGGGTCTCGACCTTGGCTTCGAGGCTCGAGGAGCATGACCGCGAGGTAACCTAAGGATGGGGAAATCGGGCCCTCGGTTTTACCGCATACAGATTCAAAATTTAATTTTTCGGATTTTATGCCCACCCTTAATATGTGCGGAGTTTGAGCAGCTGCACCAGGGTACTATGATAGTGTTAGAGTATGTTGTCTGATTCAATGACTTGTCCATACATGCACCTGCCTTGGTTTCTACAGTCAAAGATCAAGTCTGTCGATACATCGAGGGGCTCAACTATGGTATTAGATTCAGCATAGCTCGAGAGTTGGAGACAAATACCCTATATCAGAAGGTGGTAGAGATATCACGGAGGTTGGAGGGTATACTGGGCCGTGAGAGAGAGGACAGGGTGGCCAAGAAGCCTCAAGGTATAAGAGGATTTAGTGGTGAGCACGTTGCAGCTAGAGCCTGTCATGGTAAAGGCTATGTGAGCCACCCAGTTTACTCAGCACTTCCAGCTTCTAGCGGTGCTCCGATTATTCCGAGATCTTAAGTTGCACACTTTGCTCAGCCACTTCCTAGTGCACCGCCTGCACGGTATGCCTTCAATGGTCAGTCCAGCAGACCGATTCTGAGTTAGTCCCAGAAGGTATACCTACCGAGAGCTTGCTTTGAGTATGGTGATACCCGTTACATGGTTAGAGACTACCCCAGACCCATGAGGGGTGCACCTCTACGTACTACTCAGGCTCTACTGATTCATTAAGGCCCACAGACTTCTCAGGCCATGGTTGTTGCCTTAGTTACCACTCTACTCGTACAGCCAGCCAGAGGTGGGGGACCGTCAGGTAAAGATCGCCCTAGAGGGGGAGGCCAAACCAGAATCTATGCTTTTCCGGGTAGGACGAAGGCAGTTGCTTCAGGCGCAGTAATATAGGTATGGTTCTGATTTGCCATAGAGATGCATCAGTCTTATTTGATTGGGGATACACTTATTCCTTGTGTCATCTTATTTCTGTATTTGGATATACCTCGTGATTCTTTGAGTTCTCTTGTTTATGTGTCCACGCCTGTAGGAGATTCTATTGTTGTAGATCATGTGTATCGGTCGTGTTTAGTTGTTATTGGTGGTTTTGAGAATAGAGTTAATCTATTGTTACTTAGTATGGTAGACTCCGATTCTATCTTGGGTATGAACTGGTTGTTTCCCTATCATGCTATTCTAGATTGTCACGCCAAGACTATGACATTGGTTGTGCCAGGTTTGCTATGGTTAGAGTCGAAAGGTGCATTGGATTATGTTCCTAGCAGGGTTGTGTCATTTCTAAAGGCTCACCAGATGGTTTAGAAGAGGTGTGGTGCTTATCTATCCTTTGTGAGAGATGTCAGTGCTGATACTCCTACCACTGAGTCAGTTCCTGTAGTGAGAGACTTCCAAGATGTATTCCCAGTAGATCTTCCGAGTATGCCACCCAATAGGGGTATTGATTTTGGTATTGACAGGTTGCCAGGCACTTAGCCCATTTCTATTCCACCATATCATATGGACCCAACAGAGTTGAAGGAGGTAAAGAAACAGTTGCAAGAGTTGCTTGATAAGGGTTTCATTCGGCCTAGTGTGTCACCTTGGGGTGCTCTAGTCTTGTTTGTGAAGAAGAATGATGGTTCTATGCGCATGTGTATTGATTATCGGCAGTTTAACAAGGTTACAGTGAAGAACTGGTATCCATTGCCGCACATTGATGACTTATTTCATTTGCTACAGGGTGCTACAGTGTTCTCAAAGATTGATTTGCGGTCAGGCTATCATTAGCTGAAGATTCGGGATTCAAATATTCCGAAGACTGCCTTTAAGACTCGGTGTGGTCACTACGAGAAAAATATATAATTTCTACTCAATTCTATAACCATCTTCGTGGTCTAATACCATTTTTTATCAAAACTTAGATTTTTCAACAAAATACTAAATTTCTATAATTTTCATGTTAAAATCTACCCATAATCTATGTATTAAACTCATATTGTGTAGTATACACATACCTCAAGATGCTCGGTAAAAATCCCTCTCTAAAAAGCTCCAAAAGCGGCCATAAGATGAGAGAAATGAACAAAATAGGCCAAAGTCATGTTTTTAATAAAGTCCACTGCCAGCAGTCCTTCGTCGCGATCGTGGAAAAAGCCTCACAATCGTGAAGGCAAAGCTTCCCCAGGCCAAGGAAACCTTCATCGCGAACGCGAGGGCAGTCTCGTGATCACAAAAGCTTACCCCGCCTGAGCATTGCGAACGCAACTACACCTTTGCGAACGCAAAGGGTAATGGGTGTTGACCCCTCCCAGACCCCTTTCCTCTACGCGAATGCGAGCCTACTCATGCAAACGCGGAGGCCATAGATCCCAGACCTTTGGAAATGTGGCACATTGATTCCCAGTCCCCCAATTCCTTCTCCGCGAACGTGACTCCTTCTCCGCGTTCGCGAAGAAGAAGACCAGAACATAAATTTTGCAGTTTTTGACTTGGCTCCAAGTAGTCTAAAATATACCCGAGCCACCCGGGACCCCATCCAAATGCACAACCAAGCCCATAAACATAATATGGAAATTTCGACAAGGTTTCGACACTAATTGGCGAATGTTGAAAATTTGAAGGTTTAGAATGTTCATAAGTTTGACCGAGAGTTGACTTTAAGGATAGGGTTTGAATTATAATTCTGGGAGTTGGAATAGGTTTGTTATGTTATTTGGAACATGTGTGCAAATTTTGAGGTCATTCCGAGTCGATTTGATATGGTTTAGCATGAGTTTTGGAAATTGAAAGTTAAAAAATTCTTCAAGTTTTATTCGCGAGTAATGGATTGCGTTCGTGGAAGCTGTGGGACGGGAGCTTCACGTTCGCATTGATGGATCGCGTTTGCGCTGGTTTGCTAGGATCTGGGGTCTCTTCTTCGCGTTCGCGTGTTTTGTTTCACATTCGCGTACTATTCACAGTTGTGTGTATCGCGTTAGTATGTTTTATGTCGCGAATGCGTAAGGCAATTTCATGTCAGAGGCATTTGTTTTTCGCGATCGCAAAGAAATCCCTCGATCTCGACGAGTAATGCTATTCAGTGATTATAAAGTACTATATTTCGAAGGTCTTGGTCATTTTATCATATTTTGAGCTATGAAGCTCGAATTTGGGCAATTTTGGAGGTGGTTTATACACCATAGACTAGGATAAGTATTTTTTTACTCGGTTTAGATTATATTTCATAATTCCATCTTTGATTTTTGGTAATTAACTGGTATTTTGGAAGAGAAATTAGGGGATTTTGTCTAAACATTTCTAAAGTGAATTTTTGACTTTTGAACATTTATTTTGAATCGGATTTGAGTGAAATTAGTATGTTGGACTCGTAATTGAATGGGTTGTTAGAATTTGTAAGTTTTGTCGGGTTCTGAGGTGCGATCTCGGGTTTGACGTTTTGGTTGACTTTGAGTATTTGATTAAAGATTTGACCTTTATCAATTGAGATTGTTTCATTTGGCATTATTTGATATTTTGAGTTGCTTTTGGCTAGTTCTGTGCCGTTCGAAGGTCGATTTGCGGGATGGAGCTTATAGAGTATTGTTTGACTTGCTCGGTAGTTGATTTGGATTGCTTGAGGTAAACATCCTATCTAAACTTGGTTGAGGCACTAGTTGCTGGAGTTATTTGTGATAACTACGTGTTATGGGTAAGCATATGTGTGGGGTTTGAACCCATGTGCGAACATCGGGATATTTATCCATGCTCGGTGTAGCGTTTAGGCTATGATATGCCTAGAACTGGCTATTAAGCTTTAAGCTATAATATTTTCTCATATTTGTAAAATTGTTGTAACCTATTTGAGCTGTGTTTGAGGTTACTAAGAGGCTAATCTTCTGAATAAACTTGGCAATTGCTATTTCTGTGATGAAATTGTCGTTGAGTTATGATATCACAGTTTGCATATGCCTACACTTTATAATGTTATTATACCAGTCCAGGAGCATGAAATCTTATATTCATTGATCATATACATATGTTCTTATATATTTTTTCTATGTGATATGATTTAGACTGGATGTCTGTGACCACGAAGGGTGGATTGTATTGGTATGCCTTTGACCACGCCGGGCGGATTATGTTGTTATGCCTGTGATCATGTTGGGTAGACTGTGTCGTTATGCCTATAACCACGCCGGGCAGGTTACGTTATTATGCATGTGACCAAGATGGGCGGATTGTGTTTTTATGCGTGTGATCGTGCTGAACGGATTGCGTTGTTATGCGTTTAACCACGCCGGACGGATTGTGATATAGCCTGTGATGACACTGGGCAAATCCGTTGTATTGAGCCTGTGACCATGCTGGGCGGATTATGTTATTGAGCCAGTGACCACACCGGGTTGGGAGCACGTTGAATTGGATGTGCTTGCATATGGATAAGGATCCATCACCCTAGGGTCACCCTCCCATGTTTCTCTCTAGATGTTGTACATACGGATTGTGAGAAACTGACGGGTTTCTAGTTGATGTGAAGTTTGGGAGAGCTGGTTACTATATTTGAATCGGGTATCACGCCACAACAAACCTTATTGGCTTATTGTCTTCAAGTTTTATTTGAGGTGTAATTCATCCTTTTGATATTATTATGTGGGTTTCGAATCCTCAAGAAGGTTTGTGTTATGTTTTGGAAATTATTGGTATGTTCGTACGGGGTCCCAAGGGGCTCGGACGTGTTTTGGATCACGTTCGCTCTGGTTTTCTAGGAGTTGGAGTCTCTTCGTCCCGCTCACATGTTATGTTTTGCGTTCGTGTACCGTTGGCAACTACGTGCATCGCGTTCTCATGTTTAGTGTCACGAACACATAAGGCAATTTCGTGTAAGAGGCGTTTGTTCTTCACGATCGCGAAGGAAATCCCTCGATCACGATGAGTACTGTTGTTCAGTGATTATAAAGTACTCTATTTCAAAGGTCTTGGTCATTTTATCATATTTTGAGCAATGAAACTCAGATTTGGAGGTGATTTTCACCACATGGACTGGGATATGTATTTTTTACTCGGTTTTGATTATATTTCGTATTTTCATCTTCAATTTTTAATAATTAATTGGTGATTTTGGAGGAGAAATTAGGGGGTTTTGTCTAAAAAAAATTTAAGTGAATTTTTGAGTTTTGTACATCGATTCAGAGTCAGAATTAAGTGAAATTAGAATGTTGGATGCATAATTGAATGGTTCGTCATAATTTATAAGTTTTTCGGGTTACGAGGCATGGGCTCGGGTTCAAATTTTTGGTTGACTTTGAGTATTTGATTAAAGATTCAACCTTTATCGATTGGGTCTATTTCATTTGGCATTATTTGATATTATTGAGTTGCTTTTGGTTGGTTCCTAGCCGCTCGAAGGTCGATTTGTGTGGCATTGAGCTTATAGAGTATTATTTGGCTTGCTCGGTAGTTAATTTGGCTTGCTTGAGATAAATATCCTATCTAAACTTGGTTGAGGCACTACTTGTTGCCTGAGTTATTAGTGATAACTACGTGCTATGGATGAGCTGGGGTTTGAGCCCATGTGGGAGCACCGGGATATTTTTCCATGCTCGGGGTAGTATTTAGGCTATGATATGCCTAGAATTGATTGTTAAGATTTACTCTATAATGAATCATTATTACATTGTTGTGAACTATTTGAGCCGTGTTTGAGGTTACAAAGAGTCTAATACCCCGAATAAACTTGGTAATTTCTATTTCTATGATGACATTGCTCTTGATTATGATATCAGACTTTGCATATTCCTACACTTTAGCATGTTATTATACCAGTCCAGGAGCATGAAATCTGATATTCGTTAATCATATACATGTGTTCTTATATATTTCCTCCTACAAATATGATTTAGATTGGATGTGTGGGATCATGACGGGTGGATTTTATTGTTATGCATCTCACCGCTCCGGGCGGATTGTGTTGTTATGCATGTGACCACGTCGGGCGGATTGTGTAATTATGCCTGTGACCACTCCAGGCGGATTGTGTTATTATGCCTATGAACAAGCCGGGCAAATTGTGTTTTTAAGCATGTAACCACGCCAGGCGGATTGTGTTGTTATGTGTGTGACCATGCTGGGTAGATTATGTTATTGAGCCTGTAAGCATGTTGGATTGTTGCCTTCGGAGCTGATTGCCTTTTGCCTCGCATTCCATCTGCCTTCGTCTCCACGTGTCGCAGTATTATGCGAGCATTTAATATGAACATATTTTACCCTATACAGATAGTCCCCCTATTTTCTGGTGGCAAATATTTGTGTCACAAGAAGTTGGTGAAGATACCTTTCTTGGCGAGAAATACTCTGACTCCCTCTAAAAAAAAATTTACGGTTGATTATACGCACGTCTCTCCGCATTTAATGACCCGAACATGATTCATCCCATGATTCACCAACACTTTTGTCGGTTCTCGAGGTAATTATGCCATAATTTTAGTCACCTATTATATGTATCAATCTTCTCCTTTTACACTTCAAAATTTTCTAAACTCTTTTTACTCAACTCATACTTGTTTTTAACTTCCTTTAATCTTCTTCTTCGGAGAAAAAACCCTTACTTCCTTCTGATAACAATGGCCTCCTCTTACAAAAATTCCAACTCTTCAAAGAACAAGGATAACCCAAATGATGTTGCTCCTCCTACGGTGAGCACCATCATCCCCAGAAGACTTACTACAACTAAGGACTTCGAAGAGAAGTACCCTTCCGCTAACCTCCTCACATGGGTTGTTGGGTATAGCCTTCTTCCATTCGTCCTTCTAGCATCCATGTTGTATAAGAAGATTGTGGTTATCCAGATTTGAACATCATCGCTTCTGACCTAGAGGAGCGGGTAACGTATTCCTAGAAGGGTTTTATGTACATTTATATGTGCCCCATCACTTTGGGCTTGTTCTCATTGATTAGGGGGCTTGACTCTGTTATCTTGGAGTTCTGCTTCCATTACCAAATCTGCTTGGCGCAGATGAGCCTTTCTGTGTGGCGGGCTATTGAATGTCTTCGTCGTTTATACCAGGAGACGGGGAAAGAGTTGTACCTGGCTCAGCTGATGAATCTTTATTCCCCCAAGATTTTCCGTGGGGGAATGATAAACTTCAGCAAACGTGGACACCATGCTTTGCTCACCAGCATGTATAATGACAAACAACCACGGATGGATGGAACGGTTTGTTGCCGTTTCCACTAGGGACATCATCCCGGCTACAACTGCATCCTTTCCTGAATCATGGAACTGTACTCGTAAGTTCATCGCCTGTCTTCTTTTCTAATTAATGATCGTCTCATGTTATTACTAATCCTTCTTCTTTTACTATTTTAGCAACTCGGTGGATACCACCAAGGGCTGAAGGCTTGGACCAGTGGGTCTAGAAGATTTTGGATGTCACTACGCCTAAAACCCGCAAGTAGATAAAATTGGCCCTTAAATACGAGTGGAAGGCCAAAAACCATGGTAGGTTGAACTTATTTTGTTTTTACTTCATGTAGGAAAATTGGTTAACTTTTTCTGTTGAATTCAGGTCTTCAGCAGGGGTCTATTACAGTCCTTGAGGAGGATGTTTTAGCTTATCCTGCTGAAGTAGCAAGGTTGTTGCAGGAGGCTTTCACCCGAACAGGTGTCACTGGGTCTGCTTTCGGTGCAAATGCTTATTCTTGGAGTCCCCGAACGGAGAACAAGAAGCAAAAACAGTAGCGTTCCTCCACGACCGAGGGCAAAAATGAAAAGGTGGAGAGTGCCACGCTCAAGCCATCTGTGAACGTTGTGAGCGTAGCGCCCGAGCCAGTCATAGACACTGTAATAATTGATGATCATGGAGGAGCCAGTGATGAGGGGCTTTTCTACATAGAAGACGACAACCTTCATCAACTCAACAAAATGCTAAATCGGTTGAGCTAGTTACACCAATCGAGGATAACATCCTGAGGCTCTGGGGCAATATGATGCAGTGGAATATGCTAACTCTCGCTTTCGAGTCCCAGTCGTTGCTCCCAATTTCGTGAGGCTGGGTACCAGGTCTCTCCCATCTTCGGCTGATGAGAAACCCACAACTAGCATTGTTTTTGTCGTAGCTCCTTCTCAACCTACAATGCTATCAGCTTCATCTCCTTCTTTGCCAGCTTTTCCTTCACCACCAGCAATCGCTACATCACCTGCACCAGCCGCAGTCATCCGAGAGGAGGATTTACCTCTTCCCCAATCCCCAGTTCATGGAAATTTGGGGCACAATTATTCAGCCCCCTCCGAAAATCCTCAAAGGAGGAGGAGTGTTTCCCTCTCGGTTTCTACCAGATGCCATTTGTTGTCTCGATCATTGGAACTTGCTAATTATCTGAAGCCTCTGGCTTCAGAAAAGGATAAGAATAAAATGCAATCTCTCTCGGGAGAGTGTTTGTTGAACAATATCATGCACAACGCAGCGGCGGTAAAATCTTGTTTCCTCTATTGTTTCTTCTATCTTTTTTATGGCAGGGTTTTTAGTTTGTACTTCTATTTTATAGGCTAACTTCCTTGCTTCCAAGGGCCTTCAGGGGTGAATCCTTGACAATGAGAAACTCACTCCGAGCGGGATCAATTATTGGCCGAGCGGGATCAAATTGTTACTTGCCTTCCGAAACTGGAAGCAAAGTTGCTGAGGCTGCTGAGTTGGAGGCTCGATTATAGCAAAGCGAGCAAGAGATAGTGACCCTCGGCAAAGAGGTCGCCCTGTTAAGGGTACAATTTGAAGAAGCTAAGGCAAAGTTGTTCGAGGTTTAGAATGTCGTTCTTGCTGCATCCGATCGCGAAGCTGCCTCTACTAAAAGATTAAATAATTTGGAGGCAGCCTTGAACTCCAAAGCTGAAGAAGTTTTTGATGCCAAGGAAAAGTATGCCCTATTGGAAGAGAGGCATAAGAGAGTCATGGAGCACAATAAATTCTTAACTCCACTATCCGTGACCTTGATATCAGCCTCCAGGCCGCTGGATCTGAGCGGGTTAACCTGTCGACCGAGGTTGACCATCTTAAAGAAGAACTTCAGCACCGTGCAGCTTCCCTCGTAGTTGAAAATTATATTCTTTGTATAGCATGAGGAGAAAAACCTTGGAAGAGGCCAAAGTGGGTGTCATTGACTTTGATGCCGAAATTGCCAAGGCCCGTGAGCTAGAGTCAACTGCCCGAAGGGGTCTCCCGGTCCAACCCGATGCTACTGACTCTTCTGGTTCCAGTTCCGAGTTCTTGGGAACTGAAGAAGAACCGAAAGAGGATGACTTTGAAGGCCAAGATATTGAGCCAGCGCGGACCCACCTATATCTCCTAGGGGTGCAGATGCTTCTCTTCCTCCAAATTCCGGAGATGCAGTAGCTTAGCTTTTCGCTTTCTTTTCTTTTCCATACTTTTGTACTCGTGTTGCTTGGTATGTTTGCTGTAAATAGAAGTATCTTTTAGTTTAAGTATTGCACAAGGTTTTCTTGTTGCGTGCTTTTTGTTTAAGTATTGCACAAGTTTTACTTTTTTGCGTCGAGTTATGCGAGGATTCAGGTGTGTTTTTCCCCGATAGCATTTGAATTCTGGGAATAAGTTCTTTCGGAAGCAGCCCTTTGCACGTGAGGGTTTTATAAGTGTGGTCCCTCTTATGTTTATAGTGCTCTTGAAGAGGACGTCTCATGTTCATTACGACACTAGCATTTGAAGTATTTGTTTAACTTTCAAATTATAAAATTAATTCATCAATAGGACAAGAAACAAGATAAAAATAAAAGGACTTTACTTTATTCCTTCCATTTTTAAAAGTACATAACCATTTGTTGTGCTAAAAAGAAATTGCCATTACTTGTGGCTAACTTGTACAACTTGTTTCTATGGGGCTAGCCATGCAGTCCCCGGTCCTGATGATACAACTTTGTTTATAGATTTCATAGTTCCGTTCGATGTGGCAGTCATTCACCATATTCTCATATCAACCCCCCCCCCCCCAGCGTTCGAATGCAATGAATGCGAATTTGAACACTGGAGGTTTTACTCCTTTTGAATATTCCACTAGTGAATGGTTGGATAATCTTTAAATCGATAACAAGCTTCACTTTCCCTTAGGAACTTTGCTATTGAGCAAACGTTTATCTAATAATCCCCTAGTGGCTTGCACTTATGAATGGTAGGTAACCTTTGTCCCGATAGAAAACTTTACTTACCGGTAGGAACTTTGCTATCGAGCAAAAGACTATCCAACCGCTCTGTAATGGCTCGTTGCTTACGTGCCTTATCATTTAAAGGTCTTATTTCTGCTGACGAAGCTTTCCTCATAGTATCCTTTCCGATGCTGCCTCGTTAAAAACCTTACTAGAAAAATATAATTGGGCCAAAAATTGGACGAAGGAAAAATTGAGTGCAGCACATACTTTCAGTATAGGTTATGCTTGTCAACAATAGTACCTTTTAAGGTGTACAACATTCCAGTTGCTCGGCAACTTTACTCCGTCTTGATTTTCCAATTCGCATGACCCTTTCACGATGACAACTGATACCTAGTAGGGGCCTTCCCACGTCGAACCTAGCTTTCCTGCATTTGGCTCCTTGGTGTTCTGAGTTACATTACTTAAAACCAAGTCTACTACTTTGAAATAATGGAGGTTGGCTCTTCGATTGTAATATCTCTCCATTCTTTGTTTTTGGTCTGCCATCCTTATATGCGCTAAGTCCCTGCGTTTGTTGAGTAGCTCCAATTTTGACCAACAATGCTTCATTATTTGTTTCTTCGTCCGCCCGAAAATATCTCAAGGTAGGTTCCCCTGCTTCCACTGGGATCAAGGCTTCTTCTTCATATACAAGATAGAAAAGAGTTTCTCCCGTTCTTGATTTGGCCATTGTTCGATACGCCGATAATACTCCTGGTAGCTCTTCGAGCCATTTGCTCTCTGGCTGCTTCCAATCTCTTTTTGAGATTTTGGATAATCACCTTGTTTTTTTTATTTTTCTTGACCATTTTCACTTGAGTGATAAGGTGACGATATAAACCTTTTGATTTTTAAATCTTCAAGGAATTTTGTCACCTTTGCGCCTGTAAATTATGGCCCGTTGTCGCATGCTATCTCTTTTGGTATTCCAAACCTGCAAATTACATTTTTCCACAAGAAATCTACCACTTCGCGCTTGCGATTTTCTGGTAAGGACCTGCTTCAACCCACTTAGAAAAATAGTCAGTTAAAACCAAAAGAAATCGTACCTTATGGGGGCCGGCGGCAGCGGACCGACTATATCCATTCCCCACTTCATAAATGGACAGGGCAACAAAACCGAGTATAGTAGATCTACTGATCGATGTGGATTGGGGTAAGTGTTCTCTACTCATTTTTTATTTTTATATCATGAATCTATCTTCATTTTTGGCATTTGATTGAGGGTTCAAAAAGAGAAATTTGGGGGTTTTTAACTAAAGTTTCATAGAGCGAATTCATAAGTTTTGAACATCGATTCGAAGTAGGATTTGAGGGAAACTAGTATGGTTGGACTCGTAATTGAATGGGTTGTCATATTTTGTAAGTTTAGTTGGGTTCTGAGGTGTAGGCCCGGGTTTGACTTTTGGGTTGATTTTGCGCTTTTGATTGGAGATTCGATCTTTATTGATCGGGTTTTTTTTCTTTGGCATTGTTTGGTGTATTTGAGTTGTTTTTGGCTAGTTTCGAGTCGTTCAGAGGTCGGTACGCGCAAGATGGCATTTATGGAGTATCGTTTGGCTTGCTCGGTATTGGATTCGGCTTGTTGTAAGTAACACTTCTAAACTTGGTACTGAGGGTATGAAACCCCGAATTACGTGTTATGTGTTTGGTATTAAGGTGAAGCACATGTTAGGTGACGGGCGTGTTGGCATGCACCGTGTGAATTGTGACTCCATTATTTTTGTGGTACTGTGTAGTTTACCTGATCTTATCCGTAACCATGAATTCTCTACGTACTAGGGCTATTGTGTTGTGATCCATGTTAGAAACCATGTCTAATCTACATGATTATTTTGTTCGGACCAACTGAGGTCATTCTACTGTTGAGATATTTGCTTACATTGCAATTACATAATCAGTCGTACGCATTGATATGCATATCATATCCCAGTCTCTATTACCATTTATTGATACATCACATCATTATTTTGGGCTAATTTTCATGACATTGTGAGCTTGAGAGAATGGAGAGATTGATGACTGAGTGTGGCCGATGGCCTGGTTGTGAGGATATGGATGGGATTGGGTTGCACGCCGCAGGAAGTATTACTGATTTATGATACGAGCAGGCTACACGCCGTAGTAGATGTTTTAAATTACGCCATGATTGGCTTATTATAGAGCTTGGGCTAAAGGATCCCATCTGAAGTCTGTACACACCCCTAGTGAGAGCAGGTACCTACTGAGTGCGAGTGCGAGTGCCGAGAGCGAGTGTTGAGAGCGAGTGCCGAGTGACTGTGAGGACTGAGTGGATGTGAGGACTGAATGATTGGGAGGACTAAGTAACTGGGAGGACTGGGTGAATTGATACTCTGAGAGTATGCATATGTTTTATCACTGAGTTGCATTGCATTTGACATGCACACTTGACATAAAGGAATAAAGATGCATTTTCCTCAAACTGTATGGTATCACGTTATTCAAGACTTCTCATACATATTGACATGTAGGCGTAGAGATGTATTTTTCTCATGCCATTTGATAGTGAAAAATCTTATATGTTGTTGAAAAGCTTTAGGAAAAATCACAGTTTTACAAACCTACTCATATTTTGGTGATTTCGATAAAAGAATTGGGTTATCACTAATATACTTGAAAAGCATGCCTATTTTTTGGAAATGTGAACAAGTTGAGCATCTTATATCTGAGTATGTTTCTTGTAACATTATTATTATTTTGTTATGAACTGTTGTTGGCTATTGGTGTTGGAGTCCAACCTCAGTTCCAACTCGTCACTACTTTCAACCTAAGGTTACATTTGTTACTTATTGTTTACATGGGGTCGGTGTAATCATACTACACTTCTGCACCTTGCGTGCAAATTTGGATGCTGACATTGATGTGCATGACAGGAGCTAGCATTGAAGACGTATCTATGTTCCAGTCATAGTTGCCTCTTGTTCATAGTAGCTCTAGACTTATGAAAAATATGTTTATGTATTATTCGGACAGATGATGTATTTATTTTACACTAGCTTTGTAAACTCTAAATTTTAGATGCTCATGATTTGTACTACCAGTCCTTGGGAAATTCTTGTATAAAAGAAATTGTATTATCATTTTTTTTCTTGATAAATCTCATTAATTTGGATAGTTGTTAATTGGCTTACCTAGCGGGTTGGGTTAGGTGCCATCACAACTAGTTGATTTGGGTTGTGACAAGTTGGTATCAGAGCTCTAGGTTCATAAGTTCTATGAGTCATGAGCAAGTGTCTAGTAGAGTCTTGCGGATCAGTATGATGACGTTCATACCTATCTTCGAGAGGCTATAAGGAATTTAGGATAAACTTCCCATCTTTCTTCCCTTATCGGCGACATTGATTCAGCTTGAAAGGTAACTCTTTGAATTCCTTCCATGCATTCGTATGCGCATGTGAGAACTCGGTATTAGTTGTACATCGACGGCTTGTGATTCCATGGATGAGGTGAAAGATGTGATTTTTGTGTGCTGATGATGGGCCCGTCTTGAAGACTTGAGGTCGGGTTTTGACTGTAGCCTGAGCACGAGGATTTTGGTTGTATGAGCACGTGCTTTTGGACTTATATGTTTGTTAGCATCCTTATGAGTGGAATTTGTGACTCGATGAGTGGTTGGATGGCTATATGATGAGTATGATGTGACCGCAAGATGTGTTCATATGGTTTGATTGTGACGAGAAGAGTGTGCTTGAGATGCAAAAAGGTTTATGGGGTGCTAGATTTCTATCTTGATGTAATGTATAGTCTCGAGTTATGAGGGTCTTGGAGGATCTTTCATGTTGTTTAACTGTAGAACCAATTAGCTTCTCGTGCCTTGTTGGTGAGTTCAGATCCAGGAAGACTAAATGACTTCATAGTAGTTATGGCGGTGAAATGGTATAAAGAGATGTCAGTTTGGGCTAAGTAGGTGGGTTATAACCTGCGGGGTAGTCTACGAATATGTGATCTTTATGGAGTTGTAAGGAAGACCTTCTTTTCTACTTGTGGGTTATATTTGTGCGATTTGAGTTCGGATCGGTTGTAATAGTTGATCTGGCCGTCACAAGGATGAATGCGAGCTTAGCATATGATTTAAGGTATTAAGTGATTTGTATTACATGAGCTTATGAAGGGTTGAGTTGAAATTCGGTGCGGGGTCATGTCAATAATAGAGTAGGGGCATTATGAGTTATCGCGTGTTTTATTCTATGGCTTTGAGCCAAGTGGGGAAGTCTGCTAAGGACGATTTGATTGCTTGGTTATGTGGTACTGGTTTCGGTTTGAGGCATACTTGTGAATCAGATATGACTTGTAGAGGTTGGTTTTGAGGATGACTCAAGCAAGGGAATGTCTGAATATGGGTTATATTGCACTTTATGGGTATATGGAAATCATGGGATGATTGAGTTGTTATTCGTGAAGGATGTAGTGCGCATGGAGTAGGAAATTGCACGGTTGCTTAAAGGTGATGAGTACTTCTTTGGGTGTCGTCATGCTAATGGGGCACATATCATTCGGCCCGTTTGGGCGGTGCAATTGAGATTTGGGCAGAGTGGATGACTCTCAAGAAGGTTCAATGGATTCAAGATTTATATGTAGCAATTGAGATTATTTTTTTGGATTTGTATATGGCTAGAATTTGAGATTTACATTGGATGGTGTCGAGACTCATGTTATTTCTATATCATTATGGATTCTCGTTTCAGTATCAGGAAGTTAAAGGAAATAGCTTTATATTGACAGAAGGTCTCTTTAGAGAGGGTGTCTCGATTGTGCTATTTTTGGGTGCTCAAGAGGGAATACAACGGCTTATGGGCCTTAGGGCGGTGTGGTTTTATGTTAGGACCTCTTATGGTGAGTTTTGGTTAAGGATCGTGGTGTTCTGGCAAGGAGAAGTGTCAACTTGAGGGTAATTCAGAAGGAACTTAGAGAAATATGACAGCTTGGTAATAGGTTGGATCAGCATGGTAATGGATATGATCGGTTTTTTGGGTACTTATGATGTGGTAAGTCTCTACAGGTGTTTTGTGGAAATACTCTTGGGTTGGGCGACCTGCATAGCTTGGTTGAGTTAGAGAGATTTAGTTTATATGGCTTGGTTATGTGCAATGGACTTCGAAGTGTTCTCGATAATTTCTACCACGGTTTGAGACAGATATTTCCTATCGGCATGAGGAGCATGTTGCGTATTGTAATTTTCTCTTGGATGGAATCAAATGGAAGGTTTTTGACTGATCGGGTATGTATTCTGTTGGTGACTCAAAGTTGATTATGAGATTCTCGTTCTTTTCATATGATGGCATGATAGATGCGGTGTGTTATGTGTGATGGTAATTTGCATGTGCAAGGTCACAGTTCAGTTTTGAAGGGGAGGTCATGAATTCTTGGACGACATGGACGGTTTCTGATGTTTAGATGAATAATATAACTAGTTGGTATTGCCTAAGAAGGGTGCATATCTCAGAAAAGGCACTGAGTTTTGACTTACGGATGCTTCATTGGTATTGCAATGCTCGCTTGGTTGATCGACTGTTGGTATTCAGATTTTACTATACGACACGAAAGAACTATAGAAGTATTCCTCGTGGGATGACCATGTATGAGAGTTGTGCTAGACAATCAGGCGGTGGAGTTGGGATCAGATATGGGGATGCATGTGCCTTCTGGATTTGGAGACTGGGAGTTCTCAGAAGCAGATTTGTTCCTTAGTTGTGGACTATGAAAATGTGGCCAAAGCTAGCAAGAGGATGGTATGTGTTATGATTCAGTCATTGTGGACCTTCGGAGGGTTGTGTATCTATTTGTGGATGACCACGATTGATCTGGGAGGCCATTAGTAGGCCTAATGAGGATGTGTAGAACACCGGGTTGGATTTGTTGACTCCATACTACTATTGTTGAGGAATGTGTCATTCGGTTAGATTTGAGCTTATTCGTGTTCTAATAAGATCTATGTATTACTCCTCTATGCTATGAGGGGTTGTGATTCATTGGTTATTTGCACACATGGTGCGGTTCTATTTAGGCCTTATGGTGGAATTTGAGCAAGATGGGTATTAAGGTATCGAATGATTCATTGCGCATCAGTTATGTTCTTTCCGGAATGTGGTATTGTGTTATTTGCTTCTCCATGATTATGGTCATGCACCTTGGGTACTTGATAATGAATTGCGCGTGGTTATTGATTTTTGAGCATGGTGGCTAAGGCATGTCATACGGACTAGTGTTTGGATAGGGGTCATGCATTGCAGCAGAGTTATGTTGAGATACGATCCTTCGTGTTAGATTCGTGTGTCTTGGTACTATTATATAGGATGGGTTCGTAGCATTGCAGTTGTGGTGGCGGGGCCTGTTGAGCTTGCGGGACAGTTTCCTCAGTTGTGTCATTTTCCATTTTTGGGTGCATTGAGTTATTACGTATTTGTGCACAGATAGCACAGTTTGTGGCTCTAGGTAGTATTGGTGTTGCGTGTTAATAGAATGGTTGTGTTTGACGAGATGAAGTCTTTGGGACTGAAGTGATCGCTATCGGATTTGATTACAGTAAGTATAAAAGAATAATATCATAAGTCGGCTTAGGACTTTGCTTTGGTTCCTATCGAGCGAGAGAGAGATTCATGACTTGTCGACTTAATAAGTGGTTAAAAGTTTCTGTATGTTTCTTTCATCATCGGCAGTGTACAAAGGTTCTAAACAAGATTTTAGTTGTTACGAGGTTTGTAACCAATGTCGAGTTGGTTATCGAGCAGCTATTGCGGTCGGAAGTTATTGCTATGAGTATTTCAATTATATTTTATATCATGTGATTGTGTCTCTAGTTATGGTTATGGATTTATGCAACTTGTTCAAACGGAGACAGTGTGTAGATGTGAGGTTCGAGTCTTGTAGAAAATTTTGGATGTTGGAAATTGGATTCTATGGTTTACGGGCTAAGGTTGAATTAAGTATTTTTAGTTATGTTGTGTCGTCAGGCTTATATGGATTAGAGTGACGTGGGATCACCCCCGGGTATGTTCGTGGTAAGGTTACACGGCGGATTGATGGCTTTGAAATAGCTCTTGGCACGTTCGAGGACAAACGTATTTATAAGTGGGGGAGGATGTAACGACCCGATCGGTCGTTTTGAGCATTTGCATTCTGTCTAGCTATTTAAAGTCTTGAGTAGCATCGTATGATGTATTATGACTTGTATGAATCGTCAGTTTTTGTTTTCAGGTTATTCGGAATTGATTTGGAAGAATGAATTTCATTGTTGAACCATTAAGTTGGAAGAGTTGACCGAGTTTGACTTCTATGAATTTGACCCCGGAACAGAGTTTTGATGGTTCTGTTAAGTTTGGATGATAATTTTGGATTCATACGTTTGCCCCGATTTGCATTTGGATGGTTTTGGCACAAATTGGTGAAAATTGGAATTGGAAGGTTTGGAAAAGTTTATAAGTTTGACTGAGAGTTGACTTTGAGGATATTTCATTCGGATTGAGGTTCCGGTAATTAGAATAGATTCATTATGTCATTTGGGACTTGTGTGCAAAATATGGGTTCAATCCGAGTTGATTTGATATGTTTCGGCGCGGGTTTTGGAAATTGACAGTTCAAAGTTCCTTAAGTTCGATTTCAGGTGTAATTCGTCATTTTGATATTGTTATGTGTGATTTGAGGCCTCGAGTAGGTCCGTTTTGTGTTTCGTGACTTGTTGGTATATTCTGATGGGGTCCCGATGTCACGACCCAAACTGATAGACCGCGACGAGTGTCTGAGTCGTACCTATCAAACACCCCTAAGCATGCGTCTAAGATATGAACTTGAATAATATCTGGTGAATTATGAAAATAACATACAAGAAGGAAACCTGTCTTCAAGGCATATGTACATATACGGGTAGAATACAGTGGGCGAGCCGGCAAGGCTGCTATAGACAACTATACATCCAAAACTGAAAGCCGTCAAGGCCACATACAACCCAACTAGACATACTGTCTACAGACCTTTAATAGAAACATAGCTATACAAAGACAAGACTGAGCCACGTCATACCCATATACATATATATATATAGACAAATGTATCGTACCAAAATCAAAGCAGCTCCAGATCAAGTGGAGCACGCCAACTCTCGTTGATCAGGGATCCTAAGGAGGGGGACCGTCAGCTTGCCTACCTGCACCTGCAGGCATGAAACGCAAGCCCCGTGAAATAGGGCGTTAGTACGAAAAATATACTGAGTATGTAAGGCATGAAAATTAGTACGTAACAGACATAGGTGAAACATGGAATATAGAAACACGTCTTTAAATCTGAATAACTTTGTAAATTCTAAAATGTTTATAATGTCATGCACATGCGTATAAATATTGTGTCATGCATAGGTATGGGTGTACATAATATCATCAAGCCACTGAGGGCATCCCATCATATCGTCTCGGCCACTGTGGGCACATCATCAACATATACCAGCTGATCAGGTGGTGGTGCATATATAACACCGTAACCTTTTCTCATATCCCATATACATATATTTATATATATATGCATATATAACGACATCTGGTCATGGGTCAATGCATATATATAAATGAGTGAAATGCATGAAAAATACGTATTAATCTCAATATTCCTTCCGGATAAACTTTTTCAACTGTGTATTATTTTGAGACCCATGAACAGAAGATAATAATAATTTACATGTGGAATCAAGAATATAGACACCCCTAGTATTTCTATGAATAGAGTAATTTATGAAAACTACTCGTTTCTTCAGTATAATTTGGACCATGCCAAAAGAAAGAAGGAAGGGCCTTAACATACTTGTTCCTTGAATTATTTGCATGAAATGAAACTTTTGCTTCTTTAAATCTTATGAATGAAATTTGTTACCTTGGATTCTTTGACACTTGAACGAAATTATTTGCTTCTGCCTCAACGTCTTTGATCTTAAACCAAAGACAAGTTGTTGTTTTGAATATTTTACAAGGGTGTGAAACCAAATCTCATGGATTAAAGACAGAAAGGGGGCCAACATTTGGAATTTGAAATTCAAAAAGAAAAAGCAACGTTCTGTTCTTAAGACTTTAAATGCAAAGTCTTCAAAATAAAAATGAATTGGAAAACTTGGATATCCAAAGTCTTGAAAAGAATGAAAGGGATTTTTATCCATTTGACACCTAATCAAGGAATGACTCTTAGTCATTTCTTGATAATGTGGCTAGTTTCCACGTGGGGTGGGGTGGTATATTTAATTTTTATCCACTTATTAGGTAATTATGTAATGTCTTGTTGCCCGGTAATTAACCAATTATCCGCATAATTAAAAAAATATCTCAAATTACTTAAAAATACTACTTATTTTTAATATACTTTATACATTATACTACTATGGTCATATGATACCTTCCATGGTGCTAGTTCATAATTATCGGGTATTATCGCTCCACCCGTATTTTATCCTAAATTGGCCAATTTCAACGAAACTCGTTTTCTTTAATTCGTGTACCCTTTATCTTTCTTGACACTTACTTATTGCTTATTATAAATAGCGTAAATACTTTAACCTCAAGATAATCTCATCCCCGGGTCTACGTCGATCAACTGTAAGACGAAACTTCTAATGTACGAAAATGCGAGATGTAACACCCGATAGGCTCGGGTGTGTTTCGAAATGATTGCGGACCATTTTCCTTCATCTTTAGCACTGCTGTGTTCTGCTCATTTCTGGTGTCACATTTCTTCATCACGATCGCGGACTTAGAGGTACGATCACCTAAAGGAAATTAGAGCAAAGTAATTCTTCTTCTACGCGTTCGCGAGTGATGGTGTGATGACCCAAATGGTCATCTTATGTTTTAAAACTCGATTAGGTGTTCCGAGGCCTTTAAGACCTCATTTTATCCCTTCTCGATTGCGTGCACAGTTCGGGCATGTTACCGGAAAGCTTTTATGTTGAAAGTTGATGAAAATAATAAATTTTGCCTTTAAAAGTTGATTTAGTTGACTTCGGTCAATATTTTGAGCAAACAGATCTGGAATCATGTTTTGATAGTCCTGATGGGTCCATATCGAAATATGGGACCTGGGCATATACCCGGAATCAAATTCCGAGATCCCTAGCTCGATAAATGAATTTTTGATGAAAATTGAAGGTCTGGAAATCTAATGGTTTTAAGAATATGGCTAATGTTTGATCTTGTTGGTATCAGGTCCGTATTTTGATTCCAGAGCCCGATACAAGTTCATTATGATATTTAAGACTTGTCTATGAAATTTGATGATAAACAGAGTTGGTTCAACGTGATTCGGACGTCCGGTGAGAAAATAGAAACTTTAAAGTGTTCTTGGGAATTTTATTTGTGGTGCTAAATTCATAGTTCTAGGTATTATTTTGGCGATTTGATTGCGCAAGCAAGTTCATATGATGTTTTAAGACTTGTGTGCGTGTTTGGTTTGGAGCCCTGAGGGCTCGGGTAAGTTTTGGATAGGTTACGGAGTGTTTGAACTTAGAAAAAACCAGCAGTTGATGCACCAGATCTGCAGACTTCTCATTTTCGAGGTCTAGCTTGCAAATGCGAGCCTCGCAATTGCGAAGAGACTATCATATTTGCGAGCAGTGAGATGGGAGGGACACCATTGTATTTGCAAAGTTTTTGATCGCATTTGCGATCCTGACAGTTCGCATTTGCGAACACCGGGTCGCATTTGCAAGGTCACCAGGTTTAGCCAAATCTTCGCATTTGCGAAACCTTTTTGCATTTGCAGGGTTCGCATTGCAAACCACAGGTCGCAAATGTGACACCAGCAACTGTTCAAAACTTAAGTTTTGACAGGATTTTCTCCCGTTCTTCACATTCTTCCAAATTTTAGAACCCTAGAGGCGATTCTTCCAAGACCAATTCTTCCACAAAACTTGATCCTAACCCACTTTCTTTCAATTTCCCATCACATTTCATGAATTTCCAAACTAAAATATAGGATTTCCATGGTAGAAATTGGGGGTTTGGGTAGAATTAGGGATTTTTGAGAAATTGGGATTTAGACCTTAAATTGGGGTCGGATTTCAAAACTAATTACATATTCGGGCTCGGGAGTGAATAGGTGAATGGATTTGGGTCAAAACCTCGAGTTTTGACCAAGCGTGCCCAGGGTCAGTTTTTGACTTTTTGGGGGAAAGATTGAGAAAACTAAATTCATGCACTGTAGTTGGTTCATTTAGCAATAATTAATGTTATTGAGTTAATTGTGGCTAGATACCAGTGGTTTGGAGGTGGATACTACAGGAAAACCGGTAATTGAGCATTGAGTGGCCCGCAGAGCGAGGTAAGTGTTGTGTCTAACTTTGACTCGAGGGAATAGGAATCCATGACTTATTTGCTATATGAAATCCATGTGAGTGGTGTATAGGTGAGGTGATGAGTACCTATGCACCGCTAATTTATCTATTTTGCCTGTTTTCTTCCGGTTCTTCTTATATTGTCATTCCTGCCTTAACCGTTACATGCTTTACTTGTAATTCCATGCCTAATTGCTACTTGTTAGACATTTTATCTTTTGTTGGGAGTGTTAGTTTTTTCGTAGTTTTGTTGTCTCCTATTATTGTTTGATCTGGTTATGGGTACTTTTAAGGCATATTATGGATTGGTCTCGCTGAGTAGTATTACTTGTGTAAAGTCTCATAGTGTATAATCTTTCTAAATGTTTTGGTTTGAACTTGAGCCTTGTGAAGAGTTATGTGATTTGGATTGTGTAATTTCTGTACTTGTTGAGTAAATGATATTGATAGGGTGGAATCGGGTTGCGCGCCGCAACAGGTGTAATAAGGGCAGATTGTAGTAAGATAAGAGTGAACTATGATTGTGATTATTGTGATACGGTGGGATCGGGTTGCACACCGCAACAGGTATAATAAGGGTAGATTATGGTGAGATAAGGGTGACTGTGATTGTGATTATTGTGATATGGTGGAATCGGGTTGCATGCCGCAACAGGTGTACTAAGGGTGGATTGTGGTGAAATAAGGGTGAATTGTGATTGTGATCATTGTGATATGGTGGGATCGGGTTACACGCTGCAACAATCTTTACGCTTATATTTTCCTTTTGATTGTGTTAGCTGAATGGTAGTCTTAACTGTACTTAAGGATTGGTTATAGCTGAGCACTGATGATATGTTTCGAAAACTATATTCATTCCTTGCAAGTTACTGCTTTATTTTATTCTGTCCTTCTTTCTACTTTTATTATACAACTATATGCTGGTTATATTGTAAATGCCCCACCGTAGCCTCTTCACTACCTCATTGAGGTTAGGCTTGGCACTTACCAGTACATGGGGTCGGTTATACTAATACTGCACTCTGCACTTTCTGTGTAGATTTTGGAGCAGGTAGTGGCTGATCGAGAGGTTGGTTGCAGATTTTTACAACTAGGAGACCCAAAGTAGTCCTGCTAGCGTCCGCAGGCCCTGGCGTCCCCTTCTATTCTCCTAAATTTAATGTTTTTACTTCCCTTCATAAACAATTGTATCTTCTTTAGAACAAATGTTTGTAGCAAATCTTATTGTGTTCGTGGATTATGACACCGGATTCTGGGTAGTAATAGTAATAGTATATAAACAAAGAGGCTATTTACCTACTTCTGCATTTATTTTTATTGGTTTAGCTTGTTTATTGTTAATCACTAAAACATAAAGGATTTGGCTAATTGAAACTCTAACGTTGGCTTTCCTAGAAAGTGTGATGTTAGGCGCCATCACCGTCCCGATGGTGGGTATTCCGGGTCGTGACCAGTTGGTATCAGAGCACTAGGTTGCCTAGGTCTCACAATTCACAAACAAGCTTAGTACAGTCTGAGGGTCGGTACGGAGACGTCTCTGCTTATCCCCTAGAGGCGACAGAGTTTAGGAACAATTTCACTTCTGCTATTTTCTATCGTGCGATTTTGTTCTCTCAATGCTAATTGAACTCTCTACTCTTGTTATTTCTCAAATGGCGAGAACACGTACCGCTTCTTCAGCTGAGCAGCAGCCAGAGCCCTCAGTGGCAGCTCCTATGAGGGGCAGAGGATGAGGCCGAGGCCGAGGTAGGGGCAGGGCTCATCCCAAAGCTCGAGCAGCAGCACCAACGGTGGAGCCTCAGGTAGAGTTTGATGAGGAGGATATAGCCCAGACCGTTCCAGCAGGGCCAGCTCAGTTTCCAAAGGGGTTCATCACTACCCCAGTACTTCAAGTTGCTTTGGTCCTTCTAGTGGGCCTTATGGAGAGTGTGGCACATGCTGGCACATTTTCGGTAGCACCAGCCGTCTCTTAGGATGGGGGAGGAGCACAAACTCCCGCTACCCACACTCCAGAGCAGATGGCTCCTCAGTTTCAAACTCCAGCAGCTCAGCCCGTTGGGGTAGTTCCACAGGGAGTTGTAGCACAGACCGGTGATGGATCGACTATGTCTTCTGAGGCTTTGTGGAGATTGGATAGGTTTACCAAGATTTTCTTGGTTCACTATAGCAGTGCATCTTCAGAGGATCCCAAGTACTATCTGGAAAACTATCATGAGGTGTTGTGGAATATGGGGATAGTGGAGACCAATGGGGTTGACTTTGCTGCATTCATCTGTCGGGATCTGCCAAGAAATGGTGGAGGAATTATATGTTGGCCAGACCAGCTGGGTCGCCTGCTCTTACTTGGGACCAGTTCTCTCAGTTATTTCTTAAGAAGTTCCTTCCTATCACTTAGAGAGAGGACTATCAGAGGCAGTTCGAGTGTCTGTAGTAGGGTTCTATGAATGTCACTCAGTACGAGACTTGATTTGTAGATCTAGCCCATCATGTTATTCTCTTGCTTCCTACCGAGATATAGAGGGTGAGGAGGTTTATTGAGGGACTTGCTCAGCATATTAGATTACAGATGGCTAAGGAGACTAGGAGTGATATTTCTTTCCAAGATACAGCCAATATTGCTAGGCTAGTTGAGATGGTTTTAGCTCAAGGGAGTGGTCAGGGGTCTGACAAGAGGTCGCGTCACTCCGGTGGATTTAGTGGGGCCTCATTTGGAGGTCGAGGTACTTTTTGTAAAGGCCATCTTCCCAGGACATTTCATTCAACACTCTAGGTATCTCATGGTGCTTTAGGTGGTCGTGGTCCTCACATGCATTATTAGGATCAGCTAGCCTACAGTGCACCACCAGCTCCTATCAGTGCCCCTCTTATTCAGAGTTATTACCGTGGTCAGCCGGTTTATCCGGGTCAGTCTCAGTTTCCACGACCATATTATTAGGATGGATATTTCGAGTGTGGTGGCTATGAGCATATTAGGAGGACCTGTCCGAGATTATTGGGCATTTTGCCACAGCAGCAGAGTTCTCATGCCATAATTCCAGCACTGGGTGTGCCACCGCGCACTCAGCTAGCTAGAGGTAGGGGTCAGGGAGCCAGAGGTAGAGGTCAGGCTGTTAGAAGTGGAGGCCAGGCCACTAGAGGTGGAGGCCAGCTAGTAGGAGGTTGTCCTAGAGATATGGTTTAGAGTGGCGGGGCCAGCCCCAATGTTATGCTTTTCCAGCTAGGCCTAAGGCTGAGTCATCCGATGTTATCACAGGTACTGTTTCAGTTTGCAGTAGAGATGCTTCATTATATTTGATACAGGGTCTACCTACTCATATGTGTCATCTTACTTTGCTTCATATTTGGTTGTGCCCCATGATTCCTTAAGTGCTCCTGTATATGTGTCCACAATTGTGGGGCATTCTACTGTTGTAGATCGTGTCTATTATTTGTGTGTGGTTATTATTGGGGGTCTTGAGACTAGTTTAGATCTTCTACTTCTTGATATGGTCAATTTTGATGTCATTTTGGGGATGGATTGGTTGTCACCTTATCATGCTATATTGGACTATCAAGCCAAGATAGTAACCTTAGCCTTTCCGGGCTTGCCTCGATTAGAGTGGAGGGGGACTCCTAGTCATTCTATCAGTAGGTTTATCTCATATATGAAGGCTCGGCGTATGGTCGAGAAGGGATTTCTAGCTTATTTGGCTTATGTCCGTGACTCTAGTGCGGAGGTTCATTCCATGGATTCGGTACCAGTTTTTCGAGAGTTTCTAGAGGTATTTCCTACAGACCTGTTGGGGATGCCACCCGATAGGGATATTGACTTTGTATTGATTTAGTTCCGGTCACTCAGCACATTTCTATTCCGCCATATCGTACGGCCCCGTCAGAGTTGAAAGAGTTGAAGGAGTAGTTGCAAGATTTGCTTGATAAGGGTTTTATTAGACCGAGTGTCTCGTCTTGGGATGCGCCGTGTTGTTTGTAAAGAAGAAGGATGGATCAATGAGGATGTGCATAGATTACCAGTAGTTAAACAAAGTCATCATCAAGAACAAGTATCCATTGTCGAGGATTGACGACTTATTTGATCAGCTTCAGGGTGCCAAGGTTTTTTCGAAAATCGATTTGAGGTTTGGCTACCATCAGTTGAAGATTAGGGCATTTGATGTCCCTAAGACGGCTTTTCAGACTCGGTATGGGCATTATGAGTTTCTAGTAATGTCATTCGGGCTGACAAATGCCCCAGCGGCATTCATGAATTTGATGAACCGGGTGTTCAAACCCTATCTATATTCCTTTGTGATTGTTTTTATTGATGACATCTTGATCTACTCTCGCAGTTGAGAGGAGCATAAGCAGCATCTTTGGATCGTTCTTCAGACCCTGAGAGACAGGCAGTTATATGCTAAGTTTTCAAAATGCGACTTTTGGTTGAGTTCAGTTGCTTTTTTGGGTCACGTTGTATTAGTAGAGGGTATTCAGGTGGATCCTAAGAATATTGAGGCAGTCAAAAACTAGCCTAGACCCACTTTAGCCACAGAGATCCGTAGTTTCTTGGGATTGGCGGGTTATTACCGTCGATTTGTGGAGGGGTTCTCATCTATAGCAGCCCCGTTGACCAGGTTGATCCAGAAGGGTGCCCTATTTTGATGGTCAGATGAGTGTGAGGTGAGCTTTCAGAAGCTCAAGACAGCTTTGACTACGGCGCCGATGTTAGTGTTGCCCATAGGTTCAGGGCCTTATACGGTATATTGTGACGCATCTCATATTTTACTTGGTGCATTATTGATGCAGTGTGACAAGGTTATTGCATATGCTTCACGGTAGCTAAAGGTTCACGAGAAGAATTATCCTATTCATGACTTGGAGTTGGCAGCCATTGTTCACGCGCTGAATATTTGGAGGCACTATCTATACGGCATGTAGTGTGAAGTGTTCACGGATCATAAGAGTTTGCAGTATTTGTTCAAGCAAAAAGAGCTCAATTTGAGGCAGAGGAGGTGGTTGGAGCTATTGAAATACTATGATATCACCATCTTGTATCATCCCAGGAAGGCCAATGTGGTGGTTGATGCTTTGAGTAGGAAGTCAGCTAGTATGGGCAGCCTTGTGTACATTCCATTCAGTGAGAGACCACTTGCATTAGATGTTCAGGCCTTAGCCAATCAGTTCTTGAGGTTGAATGTTTCTGAGCCTAGTCGTGTTTTAGCTTGCACGGTCGCTCGGTCTTCTTTGTTTGAGCGCATCAGGGAGCGGTAGTATGATGATCCTCATTTGCTTGTCCTTAGGGACACGGTGCGGTGCGGTGATGCCAAGCAGGTTACGGTTGGAGATGATGTAGTTTTGTGGATGCAGGGTCGTGTTTGTGTGCCTAATATGGATGGACTTCATGAGTTGATTTTAGAGGAGGCCCACAGTTCCCGATATTCTATTCACCCGGGCACCGCCAAGATCTATCAGGACTTGCGGCAGCATAATTGGTGGAGGAGGATGAAGAAGTATATTGTTGCATATGTAGCTTGGTGTCTAAATAGTCAGCAAGTAAAGTACGAGCATCAGATACCTGGTGGTTTGCTTCAGAGGATAGAGATTCCTGAGTGGAAGTGGGAGCGTATCACTATGGATTTTGTTGTTGGATTTCCATGAACTCAGAAGAAGTTCGATGCAGTTTGGGTTATTGTGGATAGACTGACCAAGTCAGCGCATTTCATTCCTGTGGCAGTTACCTATGTGTGTTCACTGAGCTAGACATTTTGACCTGAAATCAATGATTTTTGGGCAAGAAAAGTGTGAAAAATAACTTGTGTTATGTAGTAAACCAACAAGAAAACAACCAATATTATTTTTAGCCCTACGGTGGGTGCCAAACTGTTTACCTTGAAAATGGTAATTACAATTAGATTTGATTTTGTGGTTCTAAAAATACGTGATTTATTTTTATGCTAGTTGTTAGGCAGTAGATGCTAAGTATGAGACTAGAAAATATGATAAGAGCTTGAAGGCAGTGTGTCGAGCAAACCAAGTGACTGGGATTGGGGGCCTCGAGCTGGACTATACGGGGCCTCAAGGTTGAGCTAAGCGTTAGGCAGTGACCGGCCGATGAAGGTCTAACAATTCTAAGAGCTTTGATAAGATCTCTTTATGATCAATAATGAGTAATAAATGAAGAACAATTAATAAAACATAATAAATGTAAGTAATAGAATCAAAGGAGAATGTGTTTAAGTTAGAGAGCAGAGAATGTTCTTGTATTGGATGTTGTGTGTCTTTACAAAATGACAAAGGGCCCCCTTTATGTAGGTGGGGGAATCCCAACATAGTACATATGCATTTATTACAAAGATAAACGGCTGGTACAGCCATTTAATGCCACGGTACGGACTTGTACTTATTCTTATGGACTTGGTCAGCTCTAACCACTTGCTTTGGGAATCTCCCACTCGTTCATCATAGCCACTGATCTATGCCGCCCCGAGGTCGAGCTATGACCCTCAGGGTCGAGCCTCGAGTTGTGCCTCGGGCCTCCTAAAGGCGGGCCATGGGATGTCGTGGTGATCCCAAAATCGGACTCCCCGATTTTAGCCATACACATATAGTCCCCGCATTTCTTAGAATAGAATGATATGAAACGATTTTGACATTGACTTCCTCGAGCCTCTCATGATGATGTCATACTTATGACGTAAGATTTTGCGATAACTGAAACGTCCCATCAGTTCATCTTTCCAGAAGTGTTCAATGCATCGCTGGTTTATTTTCTCAAAGCGATAATATCGCTGCTTATCCACTTCCCAAGAGCATTGATTGTGCTTGTCGATACGTTTCCTAAAGGCATTGATTACACTGTCGCTTACGGTACAGCCTTTCTATAAATGGAAGGTTACTTGAACCAAAATTCAGCCATTCTTCAACAACCTTTAACCCTTTTCTTCTCTTCTTCCTCATCTAAACTCTCACTTCCATGGTTTAAACCTGTGACCGTAAGGTCACACGGTAGCGATTCTGTCAGTTATGCCATGGCCCTTTTGCAGAGCTTTTCCCCACTGAGTGGGATCGTACTGGTTTGTTGTTGTTGTTGGCCCGAAATAATGAGAGGGGGGATTCAAATTATCCCCATATTAGAAGATATGTGGATCATAAACTATTGATCATCTCCCTTAACTTCAACCTGATGTGGCGCTTCACTCATTTTTCTTTTCATGGAGTGAGGTGGTTCCATCTACTAACTTTTGCATCCCACACCAGTGCAATGTCTCAAGAAGTGTCTTCCTAATAGTAGTGCTGGCGAGACCCATACTCGCCAAATTTTTCACTAAGCCACAATTTTCCATACCTGTTAAAAGCTTTTGCTCTTTGATAGGCTACAGCCTCTTCCTCGTCTTTTTCTGCTTCGGAAGAGGTTCTCGAAGACGTCGTTTGGAAGATCGAAATGGGGTCCTCGAGGAAATGGTTCTCGCAGATATTGCTTTTGAGGATATACCTTCGAGAGTAGATTAGACTTTTAGCTGTTATTTTTTGCTTCTTTGTTTCTATGTAAGGACCTCTCGTGGGCTTTTGTAATCATCGTTTATTAATACAAAAATGTTTCTTCAATTTGCCTTTAATTTGTGTTGGATTTCCCTTTGGCTGCGTTTGTAAAGAATCTCAGCATGTGACTTTACCGACTGGTTTGAATACCGGACCCGAGCATAGGTATTCCCTTGGTTCTTGATTGGTTAATATGATATTCCCTAAAACCCTTTGCCGTTCCTCAGACTAAGTCCAGATTGACTTGATACAAATTTAGGCCGCCAGAACCTCCGACTTCGAATTGAGTGAGAGTGGAGCCTCGAATTTTAGAACAAAACTTATCCCTTTAGGCCCCGTTGATAGTCCTCGAGAGACAGAGCTGCTTGGTCACCTGAAAATAAAGACAGTCCTCAGGACTTTTCAAATAGTCCCCGAGTGAGAGTTTACCTAAATTCGGGCAGCCTCGAAAACTTGGTTTGAAAAATGAAGACAGCCCTAAGGCATCATAGATAGACCCCGAATGAGGATACGCTTGAACTTGGATGGCCCCTGAGCTAAAGTAGTCGAGAGAGCATTTAAATTGATTTGAAGGCGAAAATAGCACTGAGACTTTATTAATAACCCTTGAGCGGGAGCTGACTCAGATCTAGAAAGATCCTCGAGATCGGGCGCCATCTCAAGGCTAGGTTTATGCGGGTAGCTTCTTAGAGCCCATTGTTATAGTAACAGAGATCCTCGAGATCAGGTACCATCTTGAGGCTAGGTTGATGCGAGGGTCTTTGATCTCTCGAATATTGTATGACAGCGTCAATCGTGTGACACGGTCATGAAATGATTGAGGTGATCCCTCCAGTACACCTCCCCGAAAGTGATAATGGCCTAGTCAGAATTAATTGGCCTTTAGAGTAGGCGGACAGTTGTCGCTTTCTCTCTATATATATGAGTTTGTTTCCTTCCCTTTTGAAGATTCCGCTATTTTGAGCCACTATCCCTTTTCACAGGTTCTTCTTCCTCGCTTCAGCTCTTTCACCTCTTTAATTCGAAGATTTTGCCTAAGTCCTCATCTCCCTTCTCTTATTCCACCATAGTTATGACTGCCACGCCCAAACCTATTCACCCAAAATAGGAGAGTTCCGTCTCCGCTTCGCAGTCGGTCGGTAGTACACCGCCGGTGTCTGGTGAGCTAACTTTGAGGTGCTTTGTCTCGAGGAGGGACTTTATGTTAGAGAGACCTCCCAATGTTCAGGGCCATTAGAAGCATGCATCGAGGTTTATCTCCTCGATGGGGGAGGAACACCTCGAGGCAGTACGAAAAGACTACGGATAGGGAGAAAAGGTGGTATTGCAGGTACCTTCCCTAGGAGAGAACATCATGGCTCATGTAGAGGGGTTTCTGAATGTATACACGTACCCCTTCATGTTGGGCCCTCTTGATAGGGTTGTGCTCGACTTCTGCCAAAGATATCGGGCTACCATGGCACAGGTTCACCCAGTGTTTTGAAGGGTAGTATTGATGATGAGGTTATTGCGGAGGAAGCCGGGATTGAGTTCACCCTTAGCCATCTCATTAGGCTGTATCGGTCCTTTCATCACTGAGGCCTGATAACTTTGCGACGTCGATCCACCAGGCCCTTTGTTGTCGATGATGAAGAAGATGGGGACTGAGGGTGGATGAATCTATTCGTCCAAGTAAGGACTGTCGATATTATCCCCGTGGAGTTCCTGCCGTTTCCTGAGAAATGGAATGTCACACATAAGTGGTACACATGTGTTTTTATAGTTTCTACTCACGGTGGAAATGGATTCCATAAAGACGCTTTCTTTTTCTTTTTTGCAGCAGTCCCATAGATGCCATACGAGGTCCCCAACCTGGCAGATTGGGCTTGGAAGTTGGCAGCCCGCTCGACCTATGATGAGCGTAAGTGGTGAGATTTGTCCAAGGGCAGATGGGAGGTGAAACACCAAGGTATGTGCTGTGTGGTTTGCTTTCTTTGGAAGGTACTTTCTTTTATGCGTACTAATTCCGTCATCACAGGCATTGGGGAATTTTCTGAGATGAGACCATGCCCCCTCGGAGAGGAGGAAGGATCATCGGCTTCGGGACCGAGGAATAATAATAAATGGAAGGAACCCTTGCAGGGAGAAGGCGTCCATAGCGAGACAAGTCTTGCCTAGAGTCCCAAAGAAGATACCTCGGTTAAGCCTGTAGTACCCCGAGGCTTCTGGACTTAGAAAAATGGTTCCTCCCTTGCCGCCGTCTTCTTTTCTCGTCGAAGGTACTTCGAGGGACAAGGATTTTCTGCCGCCATCTTCTTTTCTTGTCGAAGGTACTTCAAGGGACAAGGATTTTCTACCGCCGTCTTTTTTTCCCGTCGAAGGTACTTCGAGGTGTGTTCAAGGCCATGGGCTGCCAAACTCAAGTGACGTCTCAAATGATCACATTCCTATTGGGAGCGGTTGTGCTGGGGCCGATGAGACCAGGCCGGTAGGTGTGCGTTCGACTTTTGAGGAGGCTCAGCGGCTCTGTTCGGTGGTGAGTTTTGGCCGATTGTATTGGTTTTTCAGTTTTGCACTTTCATTTCCTTATTGAACTCATTTTTCGTAGGCCTTTGACAAGCTTAAGTCCGAGTTGCTTCACAGTGAATTCAGGTTGCGAAAAGCCTTGGACAGGGAGAAATCCCTCAGGCTTCTTTGAGACAAAAGGGGATAGGAGTTGGTATACCAATGGTACGAGGCGAATAGAAGCCTGAACTACGAAAGACACCTTGAGAAACAGGTAACCTTTGCTCCGAGGGAATGCATGCTTCTTCTTCTATCCTTAGAGATTAATATTTTGATACTTCAGTTGTAGAGCAAGACAGAGGATCTGTAACACCTTCGGGGCGAGGTTGGCTAGGCCAAGCATGAGTGTAACGGGCTAAGGGCACAGGTAGATGCCCATATTGCGGCCAAGATGAATGCTTTGGCCAAGGTTTCTGCCCTCGAGGTACAGATCTGGAACGCCCGTGAAAACAGCTCGGTTTAGACGAGTAGGATTGCAAGGCTTGAGTCCGAGCTTTTGAAAATAAAAGTCGAGGTCGTGAAAGCCCGGGCTGAGGCTGAATATATTTGGGCTAAGGCCAACAAGAAAGTGGTCGTCTATTTAAAAGAGGCTGCTGATGCTCGAGCTAAGTTGAGAGGTGCTTCCGATCGAGAGAGCAGAAGCAACGCATATGCCCGGTGCAAATCTCGGAGCGAAACCCTCGAGGAAATCCATGTTGGGGGCTTCGATCTCTCGAAAGAGATAAAGCAGGCAAAGGTAGACGAATATGATGCCAAGTTCCTTTTCTCTAATGCCGAATATAATAAGGAAGAGGCCGATAGGCTACAGTCCCCGAGGGGAAAGTAGACTAGGCTTTTTCTTTTTGATTCTTTATACAAGGCTCTCAGAGAGCATTTGCAAATGTAGCCTTGCATTGATTCATATACGCATATATAAAAAAACCTTTTGGTTTTCTCCTTTCATAAGTTTCCATTTGCTTGTGTATGTCTTTCTTTGTCTTGAGTTTTGGCGTTTGTCAATGATTATCCAGACAAATTAGCCTTCGAGTAAAAACCCTTAGGTTTATAATTCGGCCCTGAGGCTTGTTAGGCTGGCCCGTAGGCTCTTACGCGTAGGGTCGATACCGCCTTTAACATAGGCTGGAGACAATGGATCTTATGCGTTTGGTCGGTATGACCTTTAATTTTAAGCTAGCGATAGTGGCTCTTATGCGTTTGGTCGGTACAACCTTTAGTTTTAAGCTGGCGATAGTGGCTCTTACGCATTGGGTCGGTACGACCTCTAATGTGGGTTTTAATTTTCCTCGTTAAAGACTTTTTGAATTTTTTGTGTTCGCCCGACTCTTCTATGGCTTGATAAGAGCCTCGATTGTGAGCCGTTATGTAGCGATAAATGAGCACCTCGGGAGGTTTTACTTGATGGTTGAATTGTTTCGAAGCCTATTGTTTGGAGCTGATATGATCGAAGCTCTTTTGCTTATGCCGAGGGTATCCTGATTAATCGGTTATTTTCGAAGTTTTTTCAAAGTAATTGAAGGTTATGATTTTATAGCGATGGTCGGGCATCCCCGAGTCGTGTGAGTTTGGCCAGTGCCTTGTGACCGTAGTCATTATGTTTTGGTTGTAGCCTTTTCAGCCCCCGAGTGAAGTAGTTTCGGCGTTTACATCGAGGGTATGCCTTTTTAGGGGTAAGTTCGAATGTATAGCCTTAACTTTAAGATCAGGATTATGCCTTTTGTAAAGTCTTATAATTTTTAACATGCCTTACTTGAGGTCTTACAGTTTTGGTTACTTGGTACAAGCGTTACTCATGCCTTGCTTGAGGTCTTACAGTTTTGATGTTGCCTTATAGAGGTCTTATACTGTTGATAATGCCTCATGGAGGTCTTACATCTTCTAGTATTGCCACATGGAGGGATTTCGGGCTCGAGGTTGCCCGCTTGGGTTTTACAGCCTTGAGTTTCTGATTGCTCAATGGGATGACAGTCCCCAAGACGTCGAAAACTTTTTGACTCTGGAGCCATTCTTTGTAAACTTGGTGTTTCCTCATCGAGGGCTTACGAGTTCGACGTTTTTGACTCGAAAGTCATATGGCTTCGAGTTTTAATGTCAGTCATCGAGTGTTCGGGAGATTTTTTGGCTCTGGAGCCATTTCTCGTAAAAGTAGCATACTTCTTTGAAGCGTGAAGCGTTTTTGGTGGTAAAAGATACTCCTTTGATTAATCAAGTATACATGTTTTCGCCGGTAAGGGATCAATTATTCTATGCGGACACGGTTCATTCGACTATTTGGCCCGATACATCATTTTCCTATCGAGACCCTTTTTGGCTCATCTTGGCTTCTTCGAGAAGGTGATCTTCCGGGGGATGCCCCCCAGTGTTCGACGTTGATTGAAGAGAAGCCTTGAATACTTGTTAAGTTCTCCTTAGGTAGCATATAGATGTTGTCTCATTAAAAACCTTTCCGGTAAAACCCTTTTTGGGATAAAACCCGATCGAAGGAAAAGAGTGCAACGTATGCTTTGAAACCTAAGGTCTTCAAGCTGGTTAGCGCTTCGACTGTTCTGATCGGACACCTGCACAAAGGTTCGTGTAAGATGTAAATAAAAATTGAGATGGTTATACCTTAGTGGTGATGGCGCTTTGAGCATCGATATGCTTCAAACGTTGCTCCAGGGATGTGGCACAGTCCTTTGCATGTTTTATTCTGGTGTAGCCGAGAATGTGTCTCGTGATTGTTACTTCACTGTTTGCTTATCCATTGGCTCCTTCGATGTTGAAGACATCGATGTCGGTGCCACATCGTGCACCGCGAACATATCCCTCACTGCATGTTGTTCCCCATACACAGTTTTTATTCCGTCCTCCATCGGAAATTTCATCATTTAATGAAGGGTTTATGGTACTACTCTCATGTAGTGTATCTATGGCCTTTTGAGCAAGGCGTTGTACCTCATGTCTCCTTCGATGACATGGAATTTGACATTTTGGGTCGTGCCAGCCATGTTGACTAGGAGGGTGATTTCCCCTTTCGTTGTTTCTCTTGCCATGTTGAATCCGTTGAGGACAAGAGAGGCGGGCACAATTTTGTCGAGAAGTCCGAGCTGCTCTACCACCCTCGACCTGATAATGTTGGCCGAGCTACCTGGATCCACAAGCACACACTTAATTTGAAATGTATTCACAAGAAAGGAAATTACCAAGGCATCGTTATGAGGTTGAGACAGGGCCTCGATGTCTTGGTCGCTGAATGTAAGAGCATCTTCAAGTATATAACCCCGAGTTCGTTTCTCCCTGGTGATGGATATTCTTGTTCTTTTGATAATGGGTTCATGTGGGATGTTGATTCCTCCAATGATCATGTGGATGACATGTTGCGGCTCATCTATTTTATTTTTCCTATTCGCCTCTCTTTCCCTGAACTGATTTTTGGCTCAGTCGCTAAGGAATTCTCGGAGGTGCCCTTTGCTGAGTAGCTGGGCTACTTCTTCTCGGAGCTTTCTGCAATCTTCGGTCCTATGATCGTGTGTGCCGTGAAATTCGCATACTATGTTAGGGTTCCTCTGCGATAGATATGATAGTACAGGTCTTGGCCACCTGGTGTCTCTGATTTTACCAATGGCAGATACGATGTTCGAAATGTCAACGATGAAGTTGTATTCAGACAAGCGGGGTGCCTCCATCGGTCCTGTGTGTTTGTCGAATCCGGCTTTACTTATGAGGATTCTGACCTCGATCTGTCCTTCGATCATTTCGGGGTATGTTACGCCTTAGGGCGTTTCTCCTATCTTCGGTGTATGGTTGGTACCTTTCTTTGTTTAGCCTTGGTTCCTTTGCCGGAAGCCTTTTAGGATATACTGAGCCCGAGGGGGCTCCTAGTTGGTCTTCCTCGACCCTGATCTTTGATTGGTTTTGGTTGTGGACATCTGACCAAGTCACGGCGAGATATTCAACCAAACTCTGCTTCAGCTGGTTCGAAGCCACCGAGCTTCATTCGTTCAAACCTTGGGTGAAGGCCTACACCAGCCAATCATCGGAGACTGGTGGTAATTCCATTCGCTCAATTTGAAAGCGATATAAAAACTCCTAATGCATCTCGTTTTCTCTTTGTTTGATTTGAAGACGTTGGATTTCCTTGTAGCCACCTTGATGGCACCGGCATGTGCCTTTATAAAATAATCTGCCAACATGGCAAATGAGTCTATTGAATTCGGAGCTAGGTTGTGATACCACATCATGGCCCCTTTCGAAAGTGTTTCTCCAAACTTTTTTAGCAGGACGGATTCGATCTCGTCGTCCCTCAGGTCATTACCCTTCACCACACAAGTGTAAGTAGTGACGTGCTCGTTGGGGTCCGAGGTTCCGTTGTACTTCAGAAGATCGAGCATTCTAAATTTCTTCGAGATGGGCTTTGGAGCGGCATTTTGTGGGAATGACTTTTGCACGAACTTCTTTGAATCTACATCTTTCAGGATCGGGGGTGCGCCCGAAATCTAATCGACCCTTGAATTGTAGGTCTCCACCTTTTTGTCACTGGCTTCTATCTTCTTGGTTGCTGACCCGTTGTTGCTTGACTTTTCTAGTACCTGCTCGGCTTGAGGAGTTGCTTCCGGTGCTGCTGTGCTTGGGGTTTTCTTGTGGCTTTGCAGTTGAGCAATTGCCAGTTGTTGTGCCTGTAACATCTCGAAGATGACGTGAAATCTAACCTCTTGTTCCTCCCGAGCTAGGGTTTTTTGGGCTTCTTGTTGGTTTTCTTGGCGTATGCTCATGTTGGCATGGAAGCGGATGTCGACGTGTTGGGAGTTACGTGAGACCACATCCATGGGAATTAGTTCTGGTGCATTCTTAGGGTTTTGTGGTGGTACACCAATACCTGGAACAGCTACATCATTCTCTCCATGGTCCTCAAGACCATTGTTTTCATGTGCGTTTACTAAGTTAGACATTTTGACCTGAAATCAAAGATTCTTAGACAAGAAAAAGTGTGAAAGATAACTTGTATTATGTAGTAAACCAGTGTCTAGGATTTGGGGCCTCGAGCTAGCCTATACGGGGCCTCGAGGTCAAGCTAAGCGTTAGGAAGTGACTGGTCGATAAAGGTCTAACAATTCTAAGAGCTTTGAAAGAGCTCTTTATGATCAATAATGAGTAATAAATGAAGAACAATTAATAAAACACAATAAATGTAAGCAATAAATGTAAGTAATAGAATCAAAGGAGAATATGTTTAAGTTAGAGAGTAGAGAATGTTCTTGTATTGAATGTTTTGTGTCTTTACAGAATGACAAAGGTCCCCTTTATATAGAAGGGGGAATCCCAGCATAGTACATGTGCATTTATTACAAAGATAAACGGCCGGTATAGCCATTTAATGCCACGGTACGGACTTGTACTTATTCTTATGGACTTGGTCAGCTCTAACCACTTGCTTTGGGAATCTCCCACTCATTCATCATAGCCACCGATCTGTACTGCCTCGTGGTCGGGCATAAGGGATCCTCGGGGTCGAGCCTCGAGCTGTGCCTCAGGCCTCCTGAAGGCGGGCCATGAGATGTTGTGGTGATCCCAAAATTGAACTCCCCGATTTTAGCCATACACAAGTTGAGCACAGCATTTCATCCTCAGACGGACGGACAGTTCGAGCATGCTATTCAGATCTTGGAGGATATGATCCGCGCATGTGTTATAGACTTTGGAGGATCATGGGATCAGTTCTTGCCACTAGCGGAGTTTGCCTACAACAACAGCTATCAGTCGAGCATTCAGATGGCTCCCTACGAGGCATTATATGGTAGACGGTATCGGTCGCCGGTGGGATGGTTTAAGCCAGGGGAGGTTCGGTTATTGGGTATAGAATTGGTGAAGCATGACTTTGATAAGGTTAAGATCATTAAGGATAGACTTCGCACTGCTAAATCCAGCCAGAAGAGTTATGCCGACTGTAGGGTTCGTGATGTAGCATTAATGGTCGGAGAGAGAGTGTTTCTCCGAGTATCACCCATGAAAGGTGTAATGAGGTTTGGGAAGAAGGAGAAGTTGATCTCTATCTACATCGGGCCTTTTGAGATCCTCGAGCGAGTGGGAGAGGTGGCCTACAGACTTGCGTTGCCACCAAGCTTATCAGCGGTCCATCCAGTGTTTCATGTTTCCATGCTTTGAAAGTATCATGGAGATCCATCCCATATGTTAGATTTCAGCACTGTCCAGTTGGACAAGGATTTGCCCTACGAGAAGAAGTCGGTAGCTATTCTATACCGGCATGTTCGTCAGTTAAGATCGAAGAGTTATCCTTCAATTCGGGTGCAGTGGAGAGGTCAGCCTATTGAGGCAGCTACCTAGGAGTCTGAGTCCAATATGCGGAGCAAATATCGCCACCTTTTCACCAACTCAGGTACTTTTCTATGTCCGTTCGAGGACGAACGATTGTTTTAGAGGTGCAGAATGTGATGATCCAAAAGCTCATGTTATATTTTAGAACTCGATTCGGTGTTCCGAGGCCTTTAAGATCTCATTTTATCCCTCCTCAATTTGTGTGCACAGTCCGAGCGTGTTACCTGAAAGCTTTTATGTTGAAAGTTGATTAAAATAATAATTTTTGCCTTTAAAAGTTGATTTAGTTAACTTCGGTCAACGTTTTGAGCAAACGGACCTGGACACATGTTTTGAAAGTCCCAGTGGGTCCATATCAAAATATGAGACCTGGGCGTATGCCCGGAATCGAATTTCGAGATCTCTAGCTCGAGAAATGATTTTTTGATGAAAATTGAAAGTCTGAAAATCCAATGGTTTGAGAAATTTGACTAATGTTTGATCTTGTTGGTATCGGGTCCGCATTTTGGTTCTAGAGCCCGGTACAGGTTCATTATGATATTTAAGACTTGTCTGTGAAATTTGATGAGAAACGGAGTTAGTTCGACTTGTTTCGGATGTCCGGTTGAGAAAATAGAAATTTTAAAGTGTTCTTGAGAATTTCATTTGATTTGATGCTAAATTCGTAGTTCTAGGTATTATTTTGGTAATTTGATCTCGCGAGCAAGTTCGTATGGTGTTTTAAGACTTGTGTGCATGTTTGGTTTGGGGCCTCGAAAGCTCAGTTGAGTTTCGGATAGGCTACGGAGTGTTTGAACTTAGAAAAAACCAGCAGTTGATGCACCAGATCTGAAGACTTCGCATTTGCGAGGTCTGGCTCACAAATGCGAGCCTTGCAATTGCGAAGAGACCATTGCATTTGCGAGCAGTGGGCTGGGAGGGACACCTTCGTATTTGCGAAGTTTTTGATTGCATTTGCGGTCCTGGCAGTTCGCATGGGCGAACACTGGGTCGCATTTGTGAGGTCAGCAGGTTCAGCCAATTTTTTGCATTTGCGAAGCCTTTTTAGCATTTGCGGGGTTCGCATTTGCGAACCTCAGGTCGCAAATGCGACACCTGCAACTGTTCAAAACTTAAGTTTGATGGGATTTTCTCCCATTATTCACATTTTTCAAATCTTAGAACCTTAGAGGGGATACTTCCAAAACCAATTCTTCCCCAAAACTTTGGTAAGTGGTCCTAGCCCACTTTCTTTCAGTTTCCCATCACATTTCATGAATTTCCAACCTAAAATCTAGTATGAATTTCCATGGTAGAAATTAGGGGTTTGGGTAGAATTAGGGATTTTTGGGAAATTGGGTTTCAGACCTCAAATTGGGGTCAGATTTCAAAACTAATTATATATTCGGGTTCGGGGTGAATGGGTGAATGGATTTTGGTCCGAACCTCTAGTTTTGACCAAGCGGGCCAGGGATTGATTTTTATTTTTGGGGGAAAGTTTGAGAAAACTAAATTCATGCACTGTAGTTGGTTGCTTTAGCAATAATTGATGTTATTGAGTTAATTGTGGCTAAATACGAGTGGTTTGGAGGTGGATACTAGAGGAAAAGTGGTAATTGAGTATTGAGTGGCCCGCGGAGCAAGGTAAGTATTGTGTCTAACTTTGACTCGAGGGATTAGGAATCCTTGACTCATTTGCTTTATGAAATCTATGTGAGCGGTGTATGGGTGAGGTGATGAGTACCTATGCACAGCCAATTAATCTGTTTTGCCTGTTTTCTTCATGTTCTTCTTATAATGTCTTTTCCTGCCTTAACTGCTATGTGCTTTACTTGTAATTCCATGCCCAATTTCTACTTATTAGACATTATATCTTTTGTTAGGAGTGTTATTTCTTTCACAGTTTCGTTGTCTCATATTATTGTTTGAGCTGGTTATTGGTACTTTCAAGGCATATTATGGATTGGTCTCGCTGAGTAGTATTACTTATATAAAGTCTCGTAGTGTATAATCTTTCGAAATGCTTTGGATTGAAGTTGAGCCTTGTGAAGAGTTATGTGATTTGAATTGTGTAACCTTTGTACTATTTGAGTAAATGATATTGATATGGTGGGATCGGGTTGCGTGCCGCAACAGGTGTAATAAGGGTAGATTGTGGTAAGATAAGGGTGAACTATGATTGTGATTATTGTGATACGGTGCGACCGGGATGCACGCCGCAACAAGCATAATAAGGAAGAATTGTGGTGAGATAAAGGTGAATTGTGATTGTGATTATTGTGATACGGTAGGATCAGGTTGCACACCGCAATAGGTGTAATAAGGGTGAACTGTGATTGTGATTATTGTGATATGGTGGGATCGAGTTGCAGCCGCAACAATCTTTATGCTTATATTTTCCTTTGACTGTGTTAGCTGAACGGTAGTCTTAAACTGTACTTAAGGATTGGTTATAGCTGAGCACTGATGATATGTTTCGAGAACTATATTCATTCCTTGCAAGTTACTGCTTTATTTTATCTTGTCCTTCTTTCTGCTTTTATTATACATTGTATGCAGGTTATATTGTAAATTCCCCACTGTAGCCTCATCATTACCTCGTCGAGGTTAGGCTCGGCACTTACCAGTACATGGGGTTGGTTGTACTAATATTGCACTCTGCACTTTCTGTGAAGCTTTTGGAGCAGGTAGTGGTTGATCGAGAGGTTGGTTGCAGATTTTTACAACTAGGAGACCTAAGGTAGTCCTGCTGGCGTCCGCAGGCCCTGGCGTCCCCTTCTATGCTCCTACATTTACTATTTTTACTTCCCTTCATAAAGAGTTGTATCTTCTTTCGAACAAATATTTGTAGCAAATCTTAGTGTGTTCGTGGATTGTGACAGCGGCTTCTCGGTAGTAATAGTAATAGTATTGGTAATAGTATATAAATAAAGAGGCTATTTACCTACTTCCGCATTTATTTTTACTGGTTTAGATTGTTTATTGTTAATCACTAAAACGTAAAGGATTTGGCTAATTAAAACTCTAATGTTGTCTTGCCTAGCAAGTGTGATGTTAGGCGCCATCACGGTCCCGATAGTGGGGATTCCGGATCATGACAGATGGTCCTCGTTCGTATAACTTGTGGCAGTTTGAGCATCGCGCTCATGCTGGTGACCACGCATTCGCATAGTGTTTGGGACTGAGCTAGGCAAGGTTGGTTATCTCTTTGTGTTCGCGAAGTTTCTTTCGCGAACGCGTAGTTCTGTCAGCTGTGTGTACCGCGATCGCAAGCCTACTGATGCGATCGCCTAGGGAATTTTTGTCACGACCCAAACCAATGGGCCGCGACGGGCACCCGGTGCCTTACCCAACTGAGTACAAATGTTATCATAACATTTGTACTCAGTTGGGTAAGGCCTCATGGGAAAATGGGCCAAAAGGGTCGTCATGATATAACCAAAATAAAACATAAGGGAATACTAGACATAGGACGACCCAGCATGATTATACATGTGACATACGAGCCTCTAAGGACGACATGATCATTTGTACACTCAAAACATAGGCCGACAAGGCCATACAAGTAACCATATACATGACATATATCTACAAGCCTCTAAGAGTACCTAAACATCATAAAGGTCAGGACAGGAGCCCGCCATACCAATCAATACATTTCCAAATTATACTGACCAAATTGGTAAGTCCGGAGCAAGTGGAGTGCGCCAACACCTTTCGATGAGTGATAACCTACTAGGAGGACTGTTTATATGTCTATCGGGATCTGCGGGCATGAACGCATAATCCCCAAGCAATAGGGACGTAGTACAAATAAAGTACCGAGTATGTAAGGAATGAAAAGTAGTATATAAATGGCATGAAAAAAACGTGGAGTAAAGTAATCAACATGTAAGTCTGAATAGCTCTGTGAATCATGAAACATTTATAATATCATGCATGTGTATATAATTGTCATATCATGCATAGGTATATGCGTACATAACATCATCAAGCCTCTGAGGGCATCCCATCATATCATCTCGGCCTTTGTGGGAGAAATCATCAATGTATACTAGCTGATCAGGTGGTGGTGTGTATATAACGTCATAACCTTTCCCCATAACCTATATAAATATACTATACGCGTATAAAATGCCATATAGTCATGGGTCAATATACATGTATAAATAAATGCAATTCATAATGAAGTAAGTCAGTAATATCTCTAGGAATGTCATGAGACCCATGAACAGGCGATATGATAGTAGGACACATGGGGAATCAAGAACATAGTCAACCTTAGTACATCTAAGAATAGCATCATTTATGAAAGTTGCATGCTTGCTCGTTTCGTTATATCATATGGATCATGACAAAAGGAAAGAAGGGATAGCCTTAACATAAATTAACTCTGTTAAGTCTGTGATATCATCCAAGCAATTCTTCAAACAACTCAACTTAATCTACCATGGCATAAGGCTCAAAATCAGTAATGAGTAAAGGCTAAGTCCGCAACTTCAACTAGTAGCTCGTTTATGTAAATTTGGGCAGTATCTCCCCTATAACAAGGTCCTCCTCCAATACCAAATACCAAAAACAACAACAACAACAACAACCAGAGTAATACAATAAGAACAACATCAACAACAAGCTCATGACAACTAGCGCGTCAACCCTATAACAAAGAAATACATGTACAACTTAGATGGAGCTAGTATATCACGTATCTCAAATGATAACTCGATTCTAAAATAAAACGGGCAGCATTTCCCCAGATTTTACTGCTCCCTCAAGCCTACTATAGGCGAGATACAAACATAATATAATCAGCAACTCAAAAACAACCCAACTACAATTCGGGATGTTCAATACAAATAAAACCCCAATTATACATAACACACCTAATCAACAAGTTATCAATTGGCCTGAAATTGCAATGACGAGTGACCAGCCTACTACCCTACCACATGTGGAATTTATCCATGCCATTCATCCCTCCAAACTCCATAAATCAGAATCACAATAGGACAACACGAGTGGACTACAAAACAGTCCACTAAAAGTGAAATAAATTGAACTCACGGTTTTTGATCACCGTCCCGTGAGTTCTAACTATTAGGAAACGAATTTATCAACCTTACTTAATATGTAATGCTTAAATACAGAAAGTAGACATATTTTAACTGTGAAGTAACTTCCAAAACTCAAACTACAAAGAGAAAGAGAGGCGATATAGCGATACTTACGTCATAGGGATCGTTCTAATGTTATCGCTTCTTGGTTTCGTACCCGGGATGTTAATTATCATTGAAACCCTAGAAGAAAGCTTATGGATATGTTTAGGGATGTTCTCTGGTCGGGTTATATGGAAAAATGAAGATAAAGAAGGCCTAAGAGAAATATATATCAACTTTGGAAAAGTCAAAGAGGTGCTAGCTTGGCACCCTAGCATTGGCCCATCTTCCGACGCTTATATCTCTTTATCCGGATAATGTATGAACGAAAAGTTTAATGAGTTTTAAAATAGACTCGTAGATATTTAATTTGGTATATAATATGTCCCAAAAAGACCTTATATATCACACGAAAGTGTATTTCTCAAAAAGCATCAGTGACACACCTACTTGTCACCCATGTAGTCTGCGCAATCTTGGAAAACTGCAAATATCTATCTACTCCAATGCCATATAGATGAATGGGTTAATGTGTTAGAAACTAGACTTTTATATATTCATTTTGACATTTAGATCATCCCGTAATGTATTGGGATAAAAGCTCCGCTACATTTGACTTAATTTTCAGCATATTTATGAATGTAACTTGTGATGACCTTTGCCAACTTTTGTTCCACAACTCGCTTGACTTCAAAACGTAACACACGACCATATTAAGCCTAAACTAACTCATAATAAAACCTCCTTATCATGTTAAGAATGCTAGTATTACCCTAAAAATACATGTTATAACATTCCAACGTGTCGACATTCGAAAAAACTTATTTTCTTCAATTTGTTTAGCTTCTAAGCCTTTCAACACTCTTGGTACTTGTTATCCATGATCTTAAAGATTTGTAACCTCCAAGGTAACATGATTTTCAAACTTTATATTCTTCAAAATATAATCTCATTTTTGCGCTTATATCATTTGACTTACCACGTACTCTCATATACGAAAACGGGTGTAACGTCATTCACCCCTTTGGGGCTGATGCGCTTATCAGTGTCATGACCTATAGCTCTTATGAATACTTTAATATTGTCCTTGTCATCTAGGCAGTTGTTCTATGAATAAATCCAAGTGATAGGGCATTCCCCCTTAGGCCTCTTTATCACACCTCAACTTGTGATCGGAATTCTCCCAATCTCGTAGCTGTTGCTACCTTCTGTCATGCAATATGTACAACTTTGACCTTATATGTGCACCTATGCGACTATTATCTCCTCCTTCTTTTAGCTTTTAGCCAATTCCTAGGCCTCACTTTGTGAACATATACAATTCTATGACAAGTGGTCCCTCTGGGCATCTATAGGTGTACTAAAGTTCTTCATTCGATACTTTGTCGAACTTATGACTATTGATATATTTTGTTTCATAGAATCGTTTTTCCATCCTTATGGCTTTACTGCATCTAGGTAGGTCATACTATACCATAACTCTTACTTTGGTTTTATTATTATCGAGGTCTGCTACCCAACTCTAGGTTACTCTCTCGCTGCTTATCATACATGTATAAATCTAAGTCCTTTAGTGCTTCCTCGGTACTGTTCATCTTAATAATGATGACCTAATCTCATCTCATACTTTGTAACTTTTATCCATCTATTGTTGATTCACCTTAATGTTGATCTCTAATCCACCATTGATAACTTGCAACCTCTTACGTAATACATTGTCACTAGAGCTCGCGACGTATCGGGGAACATTTGAAGTGATTTGCCTGATCCACCTAGGGATGATACTATACTTCAATAACTATATTTCATAGCATCCCAATGTGATTCATCCTATGGGGGTATTCTAATCCCGTGAAATTCATGAAATGCCGTTCTCGTTAAATCATTACTCAATCAAAGGTCTAAATGTCATCCTCTTATCTATCATAATTACACCCTTATTCTACTAACAGGGCAACATCATCTCTTCTAATTTCTCCTAGTCTTAGACTCCTTTGGGTTCATCTAGGATGTATCGAGCTTTCTATAACTTACGGAAACCATCAACTCTCTTGTTTTGATGGGCTTAATTTCGAGTCCTTACCTATTCTTATCACCTTCTCACTCACCTTTTCTTATCCTTACTCCTATCTACCTAAAACCTTGTCGCTCTACCATACTTTACTTTGTGACCTACACATATCTATTTATACTACTTGCAATCTTCCCTTAACTTGACAGCACCATTGATTTCCTTTCGTGCCTTCTCAGTTGACTTTAAACATAAGCAATTACTTTTCTTGATCGTTCTGCCACTTGTTGTATCAATGCTTGGCTTATCTTAGTGCCCACGAATACTGGAATTTCCTGTAATTCATTTGATCTTAAATATAACTTTTGATTTTTACTTCCCATTCATTATCCACGATAGGTGTCACTTTTTATGTAGTGCATACAATATTGTATAGAGATTGTTGTTACAAGATCATTTCCTTTTTAGGTCACTATGCTTAGGTTAAAGCCTTATTCCTTATTTCCTCAGCTAGTCTTTCGTTGTAGTACTTAGGAGAGACCATCTGACTCTTTGAGAGCTTATTATATCACATGCCCGACGGAATTTTTGATGTTCTTTCTCGCCTATGATTATCCTTAGTTACTTACCTCGTGCCCTTATGCTCGTAGGGTTTCTTCTGAACTGAATTTTTTTTAATGTCTTCCTAGTGGAACTCTCTTTCATTTTTGTAACACTTATATGGTAACTTTAACTACCTCAACTCCTATCTGAATATTTCTCAAGGATTACAATGTCATCATGTACGCGAGACTGAATTCCCTATGATGGGGCTCACTACGTTTATCTGTCACGATCTGCTGATTTATCTGTATCTTCTTGTCTAGCCATAACTAGACTCTTCCCGAATCAACTACAGACTACTAGTTGGTCCATTCTCATAACTATATTCTGCATATTCTCTCTTGGTATATGTCCTTTGTCCTAACATACCTCTTGTACTGGCTCCTGATGTATCAAGTTTCCACTCGCACTTATTTATCAATAACATCCTGATCGGGAACTCTTACTACCTTTCCCCGACGTCATGCTTGCATAATGTTCTGGAATCGTAGCATATTTGAATAAACGCAATCTCGTTCCTTTTGCCTTTTTATCACACTTATCCTTTACTATTCTATAGTTACCTCATCATCTTTGGCATCTTTTCACATCTTCACTGACATCTTACTTGTCTTGCGGTAACCCTTCTGTACTAGGGATAACTGAATTTCTCATGCACGAAGGTGACACCTAGTGTAACTGCCACACTTTGTCCCTTAAGCTTAACTCTGCTCACAGTGCTTACTTTAGGGAAGCGTCTTCCTGAATGAACCTTAAAGGTTATTCTTTTGTTATTCATTCTATTATTATTGGAACACGATCCCTAAAATTGTCACGACGTCGACTATTATCAAATCTTCTAGTCCCTAATTCATGTTTGGTTTTATCTTATTTACTAGACCATACTAATTTCTGTTACTACAGGGGGTCTATCTTAGCCTTTTGGTAATCACATTGGAGTCACCAGCTCGTTTCTCGAAATGAGGATATGACTTTATGGCTTATACAGTTTTACAAGGCATGTCACCTCTTGTATTTTCCTTCACTGACTATAGACTTTGTCATCCTGTCATATTTTGGTTTATCGTTATCACTCATTTATCACATCTTACTCATAATGCTTCATTTACTCTTTTCTTATTTTCCTGCTAATCTATCACTTTATTATGAAAACTTTAACAAAACTTTCCTTCATTTTTAGCTCCCCTTGATCCATCCACTGGCTTCTCGATTGCCTAACATTCTCTCTTAGCTAAGGACGGGAGGCATACTCGGGTACATATTTATCCCTTCTGAGATTACAATGCCTATCTTCTGAATTTTATGAACATGCTAGTATTCATATCTAATTGTACTATTCTAAAGTGCACCATCTAGGTGTCTCACAAGAAGAACTATTACCACATTTGCAATATCCTTCAAAAATGTCAACTAATGCTAAATGCCCTGTAACCTCCTGCTTATAAGTGTGATACACAACACACCCATAAATAAGACTTTACTAGACACGTCTTGTAGACTCCCTAAGACAGAACTGCTGTGATACCACTTTTGTCATGACCCAAACCAATGGACCGCGACGGGCACCCGGTTCCTTAACCAACTGAGTACCAACGTAACATATCTTTCTTATCATAGCATCATGGGTAAATGGGCCAAACGGTCCGTCATGAGATAACCAGATTAAAACATAAGGGAATACTAGACATAGGACGACCTAGCATGATATGAAACTTATACATGTGGCATACGGGCCTCTAAGGCCGACATGATCATTTGTACATTCAAATCATAGGCCGACAAGGCCATACAAGTATACATATACATGATATCTATCTACAAGCCTTTAAGAGTATCTAAACAACATAAAGGTCGGGACAGGGGACCGCCATACCAATCTATACATTTCCAAATTATACTGACCAAAAAGGCAACTCCGGAGCAAGTGGAGTGCACCAACACCTTCCGCTTAGCTAATAGCCTACTAGGAGGACTGTGAATCTATCAATAGGGACTTGCGGGCATGAAATGCAATTTCCCCAAGCAATAGGGATATCAGTACAAATAAAGTACCGAGTATGCAAGGAACGAAAAGTAGTATATAAAGGACGTGAAATAAACATGGAGTAAAGGACTACACCTGTAAGTCTGAATAGCTCTGTGAATCATGAAACATTTATAATGTTATGCATATGTGTATAAATGTCATATCATGCATAGTATATCCATACATAACATCATCAAGCCTCTAAGGGCATCCTATCATATCATCTTGGCCTCTGTGGGAGAAATCATCAACGTATACCAGCTAATCAGGTGGTGGTGTGTATATAACGCCATAACCTTTCCCCATACCCCATATATATATATATATACATATATAAATTCATCTGGCCATGGGTCAATATACATATTTAAATGAATGCAATGCATAATGAAGTAAGTCAATAAGATCTCTCGAAATGTCATAAGACCAATGAACAGACGATATGATAGTAGGACACATGGGGAATCAAGAACATAGGCAACCCTAGTACATTTAAGAATAGCATCATTTGTGAAAGTTTCATGCTTGCTCATTTCATTGTATCATATGGATCATGTCAAAAGGAAAGAAGTGATAGCCTTAACATACCTTAACTCCATTGAGTGCTTAATACCTTCCAAGCAATTCTTCAAACAATTCAACTCAATCTACCATGGTATAAGGAGATTCAAAATCAGTGCTGAGTAAAGGCTAAGTCTGCAACCTAAACTAGTAGCTCGTTTATGTAAATTTGGGTTGCATCTCCCCTATAACAAGGTCCTCTTCAAATACCAAATACCAACAACAACAACAACAACTAGAGTAACACAATAATAACAACATCAATAACAAGATCATGAAAACTAGCGCGCAAACCTTATAACAAAGAAATACATTTACAACTTATATGGCGCTAGTATATCACGTATCTCAAACAATAACTCGATTCTAAAAAAACGGGTAGCTTATCCCCTGATTTTACTGCTCCCTCAAGCCTACTATAAGCTATATACAAACATAATATAATTAGCAACTCAAAAACAACCCAACTACAATTCGGGACCATCAATATAACAAAAACCCCAAATATACCTTAACACACCCAATCAACAAGTTGTCAATTAGCCTAAAATTGTAACGACGAGCAACCAGCCTACTACCCTACAACATGTGGAGTTTCTCCAAGCCCTTAATTCTTCCAAACTCCATAAATCCACAGCACAATAGGACAACACGAGTGTACTAAAAACAATCCATTAAAAGTGAAATAAATTGAACTCACGATTTGCGATCACCGTTCCGTGAGTTCTAACTATTAGAAAACGAATTTATTAACCTTCCTTGATATGTAAAGCTTAAATACAGAAAGTAGACATTTTTCTAACGATGAATTACCTTCCAAAACTCAAACTACAAAGAGAAAGAGAGGCGATATAGTGATTCGTCACGTCGTAGGGATTATTCTAATGTTATCGCTTCTTGGTTTCGTACCCGGGATGTTAATCTTCTTTGAAACCTAGAAGAAAACTTATGGATATGTTTAGGTATGTTCTCTGGTCGGGTTATATGGAAAAATGAAGATAAAGAAGGCCTAAGAGAAATATATATCAACTTTAAAAAAGTCAAAGAGGTGCTAGCTTGGCACCCTAGCATTGGCCCATCTTCCGACGCTTATATCTTTTTATCCGGATATTGTATGAATGAACAGTTAAGAGAGTTGGAAACTAAATTCCAAGACCTCTAATTTGATATATAATATTTTCCCAAAAAGACCTCATATAAAACAATATATGTATTTCTCAAAAAGCATCAGTGACACACCTACTTGTCACCCATGTAGTCTGCGCAATCTTGGAAAACTGCAAATATCTATCTACTCCAATGCCATATAGATGAATGGGTTAATGTGTTAGAAACTAGACTTTTATATATTCATTTTGACATTTAGATCATCCCGTAATTCTGAGTGTATTGGGATAAAAGCTCCACTATATTTGACCTAATATTCAGCATATTTATGAATGTAACTTATGATGACCTTTGCCAACTTTTGTTCCACAACTCGCTTGACTTCAAAATATAACACACGACTATCTTAAGCCTAAAGTAACTCATAATATAACCTCCTTATCATGTTAGTAAAGCTAATATCACCCCAAAATTATATGTTACAACATTCCCAACTTGTCGACATTCGACGAAACTTATTTTCATCAAAGCCTTTCAACCCTCTTGGTACTTGTTATACATGATCTTAAAGATTTGTAACCTCCAACGTAACATGATTTACTTACTTTATATTCTTCTAAATATAATCTCATTTCTGAGCTTATATCATTTGACTTACCACGTACTCTCACATACAAAAACATATAGTGTAACATCATTCCCCCTTTGGAACATTCGTCCTCGAATGTTGGTTGATGCGCTTATCAATGTCATGACCTATAGCTCCTACGAATACTTTAATATTGTCCTTTCCATCTAAGCAGTTGTTCTGTGAATAAATCCAAATGACAGGGCATTCCCCCTTAGGCCTCTTTATCACACCACAACTTGTGGTCGGAATTCTCCCAATCTCGTAGCTGTTACTACCTTCTGTCATGCAACATGTACGACTCTGACCTTATTTGTGCACCTATACGACTATTATCTCCTCTTTCTTTTAGATTTTAGTCAATCTCTAGGCCTCACTTTGTGAACATATATAGTACTATGACAAGTGGTCCCTCTGGGCATCTATAGGTGTACAAAAGTACTTTGCTCGGTACTTTGTCGAACTTACGACTATTGATATATTTTGTATTATAGACTCGTTTATCTATCTTTATGACTTTACTACATATAGGTAGGCCATACTATACCATAACTCTTACTTTGATTTTATTATTACTGAGGTCTGCTACCCAACTCTAGGTTACTCTCTCGCTGCTTATCATACATGTATAAATCTAAGTCCTTTAATGCTTCCTCAGTACTGTTCATCTTAATAATGACGGCCTAATCTCATCTCATACTTTGTAACTTTTATCCATCTATTGTTGATTCACCTTAATGTTGATCTCTAATCCACCATTGATAACTTGCAACCTCTTATGTAATACATTGTCACTAGGGCTCACGTCGTATCGGGGAACATTTGAAGTGATTTTCCTAATCCACCTAGGGACGATACTATACCTAATTATTGTATTTTATAGCATCCCAACGTAATTCATCTAATGGGGGTATTCTAATCACGTGCAATTCATGAAATGCCTTTCTCGTTAAATCATTACTCAATCAAAGATCTAAATGTCAACCTCTTATCTATCATACACCCTTATTCTACTAACACGGCAGCATTTCATCTCTTCTAATTTCTCCTAGTATTAGACTCCTCTGAGTTCATTTAGGATGTATTGAACTTTCTATAACTTACAGAAACCATCAACTCTCTTGTTTTGATGGTCTTAATTCCGAGGCCTTACCTATTCTTATCACCTTCTCACTCACCTTTTCTTATCCTTACTCCTATCTACCTAAAACCTTGTTGCTCTACCATACTTTAGCTTGTGACCTACACATATCTATTTATACTACTTTCAATCTTCCCTTAACTTGACAGCGCCATTGATTTTCTTTCGTGCCTTCTCAGTTGCCTTTAAACATAAGCAATTACTTTTCCTGATCGTTCTGCCACTTGCTGCATCAATGCTTGGCTTATCTTAGTGCCCACGAATACTAGAATTTCCTGTAACTCATATGATCTTAAATATCACTTTTGATTTTTACTTCCCATTCATTAGCCACGATAGGTGTCACTTTTTATGTAGTGCATACAATATTGTAGTGAGATTGTTGTTACAAGATCATTTCCTCTTTAGGTCATTATGCTTAGGTTAAAGCCTTATTCCTTATTTCCTCAGCTAGTCTTTCGTTGTAGTACTTAGAGGAGACCATCTGACTCTTTGCGAGCTTATTACGTAAAGGTACTTTTAACTACCCTAACTCCTACCTGAATATTTCTCAAGGATTACAATGTCATCATATTCGCGAAATTGAATTCCCTATGATGGGGTTCACTATATTTATCTTGCATGATCTATTGATTTATCTGTGACCTCTTGTCTATCCATAACCAAGCTCTTCCTGAATCAACTACTAATTACTCGTTGGCCCATTCTCATATCTATATTCTGCATAATCTCTCTTGGGATATATCTTTTGTCTTAACTTACCTCTCGCACTAGCTCCTGATGTATCAAGTGTCCACTCGCACTTATTTATCAATAACATCCTGATCGGGAACTCTTACTACCTTTCCTCGACATCATGCTTGCATAATGTTCTGTAATCGTAGCATATTTGTAGGATCTAAATAAATGCAATCTCGTTCCTTTTGCCTTTTTTATCGCATTTATCCTTTACTATTCTATAGTTACCTTATCATCTTTGGCATCTTTTTATATCTTCACTGACATCTTACTCACCTTGCGGTAACCCTTCTGTACTAGGGATAACAGAATTTCTAACGCACGAAGGTGACACCTAGTGTAACTGGCACACTTAATCCCTTAAGCTTAACTCTGCTCACAGTGCTTCCTTTAGGGAAGCGTCTTCCTGAATGAAATTTAAAGGTTATTCTTTTGTTGTCCATTCTATTATTGCTGGAACGCAATCTCTAAATTGTCACGATGTCGACTATTATCAAATCCTCTAGTCCTAATTCATGTTCGATTTTATCTTATTTACTAGACCATACTAATTTCAGTTACTACATGGGGTCTAATTGTCACGCCCCGAGCCTGGATGAGCAGTGACGGGCACCCGGACCTTACTCAACTGAGTACCAACATAACGTATCTTTTCATGTCATACTATCATAGATAACTAAGGCGGAAGGCTGCCGTGAGGTAAGTAGAATACAACATGTGATACCAACTTATACATAGGCATACGGCCTATAAGGCCAAAATAACCACTCATACATTGTACATAGTCCGACAAAGCCATACAATCTTTTACGTACATGACATCTGTCTACAAGCCTCTAAGAGTACAAAATTTTCAAAAAGGTCGGAACAGAGTCCCGTCATACCAAACAATACACATCTAAATCATACTAACCAAACAAGCAACTCCGAAGCAAATGGAGCGCACCAACATCTTTTACTGAGCTGATAGCCTACTTAAAGGGCTCTCAACCTGTCTATCGGGATATGTGGGCATGAAACGCAGCGTCCCCAGGCAAAAGGGATGTCGGTACAAATAATGTACCGAGTATGTATGGAATGAAAATTAGTAAATACTGGACATGAGAGAAACATGGAGTAAAAGACTCGACATGTAAATCTGAATGACTCTGTAAATCATTAATATGTATAATTCCATGCATATGCATATAAATGTCATGTTGTGCATAAGAAGCTTCTGAGAGCATTCCATCATATCATCTCAGCCACTATGGGCAAATCATTAACGTATACCAATTAATCAGGTGATGGTGCGTATATAACGCCGTAACCTTTTTCCATATCCCATATACATATATACATACATATATGCGTATATAACTCCATATGGTCATGGGTCAATGTACATGAATGCAATGCATGAGAAGTACGTCAATAAAATCTCTTGGAGTGTCATAAGATCATTATGCCTTTGAATAATATCATGAAGTAAACTTTTTCAACTTACGTATTTTTCTGAGACCCAAATAGATGATAGAATAATATGACATATGCAGAATCAAGAACATAAGCATCTCTAGCATTTCTATGAATAGAGTCATTTATGGAAATTGCGCATTTGCTCGTTTCGTTTGTGTCGTATAGATCATGCCAAAAGAAAGAAGGGATAGCCTTAACATACCTGAGTCGATTTTCTTGACAATTCTCTAACACACGTTAATTGCGACAAAATATGGAGCAAGTCATATGAAAACCTCGAAGTAATCACGTTGCTATACAAAAAAAATCTTGGCCGAAACTTTTCCTTAAGAACTTAGCAACAACGTTGCTATAAAATGAATTAACGTGTTATGTTCCTTGGACTAGAAAGTTTTTTTGAACTGTTAACGTTTCTATGCTTGGCATGCTTGGCTGAAACTTCTCTTAAGAAATAAGAAAGTAACGTTTAAGCTTTGTTGGGTCTCTTTCATAAGAGATTGAAATATTCTCCTCCAAAAAGTGAATGAAAGGAAATGGAACAACTCTTATATTTCCATGATTGAATTGCTGCCACCGTGAATATCCTTATCCAAGATTCATTTTGGATTCATGCCACATATTTACTAAATGTAAGAGTCACAACGTGTTTAAGGAAAAGATGCCACGTTAATCTTTATCCCAAAGATTTTAATTAATTAGCTAATCTCCCACCAAAAATCATTAATTACCCCAATTATCCACACAATTAAGAATTATCTCAATTTACTTAAAATACTACTCACTTTATACACCTTACGATCATGGCAATGTGGTACCTTATATGGTATTAGTCCATAAATACCGGGTATTTTAGATCGGCCCGTATTTTATCCCAAAATATCAAACTTCGACAAAATTTATTTTCTTCAATTCGTTTACCCTCTCACCTTTACAAATTTACTCATCACTTGTTTGAAATAGCATAATTCTTATAATCTTAAAATAATCTCATTCTCGAACTTACGTCGATTAACTTACGACGAAACTTTAACGTACGAAAAATACGGGATGTAATATCTCATTTTTCGAGCTTCCATCAATTTACTGATGGCGTTCCTTCACGTACGAAAATATAGGGTGTAACATCATTCCCCCCTTTGGAACATTCATCCTCAAATGTTGACTTATGCACTTATCATTTTCATAACTTATGGCTCTTGAGATTACTTTAGTACTCTCCTTGCCATCTAGGCAACTGTTCTGTGTATAAATCCAAGATCTAGGGTATTCTCCCCTTTAGTCTTATTTCTCATACCATGACTTGTGGTCGAAATCTTTCAAATCTTGTAACTGTTGCTACCTCCTGTCATGCAGCCTTTATGACTCTAACTTTGTAAGCGCGCCTATGCGACTCTTCTCTCCTTTTCCCTCCAGCTTTTAGCCAATCTCTAGGACTTACTTTGTAAACATATACAGAGCTTGACAAGATGTCCCTCTGGGTATCTATAGGTATGCTTGAAGTTCTTTGCTCAGTACCTTTTTTGAACTTACGAATATTGTTATATCTTATTTCATAAATCCGCTTATCCATTCGTATGATTTTACTGCATCTAGGTAGGTCCTACTATACCATAACTCTTACTTTGATTTATCGTTATTGAGGTCTGCTACCAAAATCCAGGTTACTTTCGTTACTTATCACATATGTATAAATCTAAGTCCTTTAATGCTTCCTCATTACTTGTGCATCTTAAAAATGACAGCCTAATCTCATCTCATACGTTGTGACTTGTGCTCATCCATTGTTGATTCACCTCAATATTGATCTACAATATACCACTGATAACTTGGAACCTCTTATGTAATCACTAGGGTTCATATTGTATCACGAAATCCCTTTATTTATCACAATTACACCCTCATTATATTACCAGGGCAGCATTCCATCTCTTCTAAATGCTACTAGTCTTAGACTCCTTTGAGTTCATTCAGGATATATTGAGCTTTGTATAACTTAGAGGAACCATCAGCTCCTTTGTTTTCACGGGCTTCATCCCGAAGACTTATCCATTTTCGTCACCTTCTCCCTTGCCTTTTTCTTATCATTATTCATGTCTTTTTAAAACCTTGTTGTTCTATCATACTTTAGCTTGCGATCGATTCCCTTATGCTTTATTGGAACATCAAGTGAGACATCGCATCGTCTCTAACTCTTCTTTTACTCTCTAATTAGACCTTTCGGTACTTAGAAACTATAAACTGGAAAGTATGCTACTGATGACGCTGCTATCATCCCTAGATATTGAATCCCAGCGCTTCTAGTCTTTTACCTGAAGTATGGACCACTCTCATCCTTCTATACTTGAGTATTTCGTACATTGTTCACCTTTACCTTACTTACTTTAAAATATCACCTTAAATTCTGCTATCTTTCTTTCATAACCTCTCTCCCACATAGGTATAAATCACATCCGCCATTTGAAGCTCTATTATAATACTTGCACCTTTGGTGCCTATACAATCCGGTGGGAGCACCATATTGACTTCTTATGAGGCTAGTACTTCTTCTAACTGGCTTTATCGTAGAGCCGTTATAGAATATAGTTGTTCTGCTATCTCTCTTGCACCTCTAATATTAACAGTGATTCTGTTATGTTCTCAATCATAATTCCTATAACTTCTGGGTCCAATAATCGTATTCCTAATTTACTTCGTTGATGTAATTCTTTAATTTCCTCCTTCTTCTGATCGGACTTTATGTCGACTTAAGTTATCTCCTGATCTGTGGTTCATGGTATTAGTTATTCTATTTAGCCTTTCATGGGCACTAAGGAATATGCATGATACAATCCTTTAACAAATTTAATCTTTCGTCTAAGACCTGGGCTCAATTCTTTCTTTTAATATATACCAAAATCTTCTATGGTTGTATATGATGCATGTATAAAACTCTGAGCCCTTAAGTGCGCTCATAACAAAACCCATTCTGGATCATTGATCGAATAATTTCTTTCGTTCTATATTAGCTTTCTTTCAATATAAGCTATTACTTTTCCTCGTCTTTTTGCCCCTTTGTTGCGTCCATACTTATCTTATCTGAGTGCCCACACATGCCAGAATTTTCATACAACTCATATGATCTCGAATATTACTTTTAATTTTAATTCCTGTTCATTAGCCACCATAGGTGCCACTTTCCTTTGGAGTGCTTACAATGTTGTTGCTAGACTGTGGTTACACGACCATTTCCTCTTTAGGTCATTGTGCTTAGGTTGAAGCCTTCTTTCTTATTTCCTCGGCTAGTCTTTTGTTGTAGTACTTAGGGAGAACCCTTGTCTCTCGTAAAGCTGTGAGCTTATTATGGACCTTTTTGATGTCCTCCCTTGGCTATAATCATTCGTAGTTGCTTACCTCTGTACCCTTGTGTTTATAGGGTTGCTTCTGAACGGATATTTTGACTGCCTTCCCAGTGTAACTTTCTTTTATCCCCGTAATACTCATACGGTACCTTTAACTACCCTGACTCCTATTTGAATATAGCTCAAGTATTATAATGACATTACAGCGAGGCTGAATTTTCCATGTTGGGGTTTACTACATTTATCTTGCATGAGCTGCTGATTTGTTTGTAACTTCTTGTCTAGCCATAGCTAGGCTCTTCCTGAATCAACTACTAACTACTTGTCGGCCCATTCTCGTATCAATATTCCGCATAATCTTTCTTGAGTTATTTCCTTTGTCTTAACTTATGTCTCGCATTAGCTCCTTATTAATCAATAATATCTTGGTCGGGAACCCTTACTTCCTCTCTTTTACGTCATGTATGCATACTGCTCTAGTATCTTAGCATATCTGTAGGCTTTGAGTAAGTTCAATCTCATCCCTTTTTCATTTTATCGCATTCTTCCTTTATTATTTCATATTCCCCCCTTTAGGGGAGTACTAAGACTTGGAGCTATGACGACCTGCCTATAGATATTTTTCCTCTTCATCTTTTGTGTCCTTTCACATTATCGATGACCCTTACTTGCCTTGTGGTAATCCTTCTGTACCAAGGATAACAAAATTCCTTATTTGCGAGAGTGGCACTTAGTGTAACTGTCACACATAGTCCCTTAAGCTTAACTTTGCTCATATTATTTCCTAGGAAGCGTCTTTCTGGATGATCATTCTCTAAATTTATCATGAATCTTCTTCTGTTGTCCATTCTATTATCGCTAGAACAAAATCTGAAACTCTCATGATGCCGAGTATTATCCAATCACTCAGTCCCTAATTCACGTTTAGTTTATCTTGTTCACCAACCCATACTGATTTCTATTATTATAGGGTCTAACTTTTCCTTCCAGTAGTTGCGTCGTAATCACGAACTTATTTCTCGAAGTGAGGATATGACTTTATGGCCTATATTCTTTTGTTGTCTCAAGGTCTGTCACCTCTCGTCTTTTCCTTTACTTGACTATAGACTCTGTAATACTGTTATCTTTTTGACCTACCGTTGTCATCCATATATCACATCTTACTCTTAATACTTCATTAGCTCTCTTCTTATATCCTGCTAATATTTCTGTGTATCACTTTATTCTGAAAACTTCAACAATATATTCTTTTGCTTTTAGCTCCCCGTTTCTCCATCCACTAGCTCCTCGGGTTGCCTAGCATTATTTCTCTACTAGGGACGGGAGTTATACTAAGATAACATTTATCCTTTCTAGGTTTCCAGTGCCTATCTTTGTAGCACTCATATCTAGCTGTACCATTTTAGAGTGCACCATCTAGGTGTCTCAAAAGGAGATCCATTACCATGTTTACACTCTCCTTCGGGAATGTCAACTAACTTTACCAATCCATCTACTATTTTGGGTTATTCTTACCCCCAGCCGAATCCTGATAACTCGTCCTTCTCTTAAACTATATCTGTTAGCTCCCATAGGGCATATGTAAGATAGGTGTGGCTGATTGTACGTACATCTGTTACTATTAAATGTAACTCAAAATGATTATATCTCCCTTCTTGAATGGTAAATAATGATAATTTTTATTAACTGTGTACCTCGTACCCTTCTTCACCTTCCTTGTTTTACTTGCTGAAACTTGTGTCTAACTTCCGATTCTGTTATTCCTTTTTTACCATAAGAGTGGATAAGTATTCTTTCCTTAAAGCTCCTTATCAAGAACCTTACACCTTTTAGTACATGCATGATCTGCTGAAGACCTCACATTTACTCATCATAAGCAAGATGCAAAATCGAGTTCCTCTAACTCAACATTTCACAGCTATATCTCTTACCGACCGTCTTTTTGAATGTAGGCATCATCATATTACGAATAAGGCAGAGTTTAGGAAATTGAGTTCTTACAATTGAGCTCTACCACACGATCCGAAGTAAGAAGAAAGAGTGACAGTCCTAAATGTCATGTAGCCTCCTTCTTATAAGTGTGATGCATGATACACCCATAAACAAGACTCTACTAGACATGGCTTGTAGACTCCCTAGGACAAAACTGCTCTAATACCACTTTTGTCATGCCCCGAGCCTGGATGGGATGCAACGAGCACCTGTACCTTACTCAACCGAGTACCAACCTAACGTATCTTTTCATGTCATACTATCATAGATAACTGAGTCGGAAGGCTGCCGTGAGATAATTAGAATACAACATGTGATACCATCTTATACATAAGGCATACAGCCTATAAGGCCAAAATAACCACTCGTATACTGAACATAGGCCGACAAGGCCATACAATCTTTTACATATATGACATCTGTCTACAAGCCTCTAAGAATACAAAATTTTCAAAAAGGTCGGGGCAGAGTTCCGCCATACCAAATAATACATATCTAATCATGCTAACCAAACAAGCAACTCTGAAGCAAATGGAGCGCACCAACATCTTTTGCTGAGCTGATAGCCTACTTGAAGGGCTCTCGACCTGTCTATCGGGACCTGCGATCATGAAACACAGCGTCCTTAAGCAAAAGGGACATCAGTATAAATAATGTACCGAGTATGTAAGGAATAAAAATTAGTAAATAATGGACATGAGAGAAACATGGAGTAAAAGACTCGACATGTAAATCTGAATGACTCTGTGAATCATTAATATGTATAATGCCATGCATATGCATATAAATATCATGTCGTGCATAGGTACATGTGTTCATAATACCATCAAGCCTCTGAGAGCATCCCATCATATCATCCCGGCCACTGTGGGCAAATCATCAACATATACCAAATGATCAGGTGGTGGTGCATATATAACGGCATAACCTTTTTCAATATCACATATATATACATACATATATATGCGTATATAACGTCATCTGGTCATGGGTCAATGTACATTAATGCAATGCATGAGAAGTACATCAATAAAATCTCTTGGAGTGTCATAAGACCATTATGCCTTTGAATAATATCATGAAGTAAACTTTTTCAACTTACGTATTTTTCTGAGACCCATGAACAGATGATAGAATAATATGACACATGAAGAATCAAGAACATAAGCATCTCTAGCATTTCTATGAATAGATTCATTTATGGAAATTGCACATTTGCTCGTTTCGTTTGTGTCGTGTAGATCATGCCAAAAGAAAGAAGGGATAGCCTTAACATACCTGAGTCGATATTTTTGACAATCCTCTAACACACGTTAATTGCAACAAAACACGGAGCAAGTCATATGAAAACCTCAAAGCAATCACGTTTCTATGCAAAGATATCTTGGCCGAAACTTTTCCTTAAGAGCTTAGCAACAACGTTGCTATTTGGAAAATGAATTAACGTGCTATGTTCCTTGGACTAGAAAGTGATTTGAATTGTTAACGTTTCTATGCTTAGCATGCTTGGCTGAAACTTCTCTTAAAAAATAAGAAAGTAACGTTTAAACTTTGTTGGATCTCTTTCTTAAGAGATTTCTATCCTCCAAAAAGAAAATGAAAGGAAATAGAACAACTCTTATATTTCCTTGATTGAATTGCTGCCATTGTGACTATCCTTATCCAAGATTCATTTTGGATTCATGCCACATATTTACTAAATGTAAGAGTCACAACGTGTTTAAGGAAACGATGCCACGTTAATCTTTATCCCCAAGATTTTAATTAATTAGCTAATCTCCTCCAAAAATCATTAATTACCCCAATTATCCACATAATTAAAAATTATCTCAATTTACTTAAAATACTACTCACTTTTAATACACTTTATACACCTTACTATCATGGCTATGTGGTACCTTGTATGGTATTAGTCCATAAATACCGGGTATTTTAGCTCGGGCCGTATTTCATCCCAAAATGTCAAACTTCGACGAAATTTATTTTCTTCAATTTACTTACCCTCTCACCTTCACAAATTTCCTCATCACTTGTTTGAAATAGCATAGTGCTTATAATCTCAAAATAATCTCATTCCCAAACTTACGACGAAACTTTAACGTACGAAAAATGCGGGATGTAATATCTCATTTTTCGAGCTTCCGTCAATTTACTGAGTGTGTACCTTCACGTACGAAAATATGGGGTGTAACACTAACTTAGTCTTTTGGTAATCACATTGGAGTCACCAGCTCGTTTCTCGAAATGAGGATATGACTTTATGGCTTATATAGTTTTACAAGGCATGTCACCTCTTGTCTTTTCCTTCACTTGACTATAGACTTTGTCATCCTGTCATAATTTGGTTTACCGTTATCACTCATTTATCACATCTTACTCATAATGATTCATTTACTCTCTTCTTATTTTCCTGCTAATATTTCTGTCTATCACTTTATTATGAAACTTCAACAAAACTTTCCTTTATTTTTAGCTCCCCTTGCTCCATCCACTGGCTGTTCGGTTGCCTAACATTCTCTCTTGGATAAGGACGGGAGCCATACTAAGGTACATATTTATCTCTTTTGAGATTCCAATGCCTATCTTTTGAATTTTATGAACATGCTAGTATTCATATCTAATTGTGCTATTCTAAAGTGCACCATCTAGGTGTCTCACAAGGAGAACTATTACCACATTTGCAATATTCTTCGAAAATGTCAGCTAACGCTAAAAATATATCCATCATTTTGGGTTATTCTAACCACAACTGGATCTTGTTATCCTATCTTTCTCTTAAACTATATGTATTAACTCTGGTAGGGCATGACTCAGATGGGTGTGGCCAATTGTACATACCTCTGTTACTGCTGAAGGTAACTCAAAATGCTTATATTTCTTTGCCTTATTTGTAAATACTGATAATCATCATTAATTGGGTACCTCTTACTCTTCTTCACCTTGCTTATTTTACTTGTTGGAATTTGTATCTACTTCCGATTCTCTTATTACTTTTTAATATATGGGTGGATAGGTATTCTTGTCTTAGTGCTCCTTGTCAAAAACCGCACATGTCTTAGTACACACATTATCTGCTGAAGACCCCATATTTACTCATCATAAGCATAATGCAAAATCGAGTTTCTCTGACTCAACTCTTCCGCAGCCATATTCAATCTCTTACCAACTATCTTTCTAGATGTGGATATCATTGTATTACGAATAAATATAATTTAGGAGTTTGAATATTATAACTGAGCTCTGCCATACGATCTAGAGTAAGAAGAAAGAGTGACGTCCTAAATGCCCTGTAGCCTCAATCTTATAAGTGTGGTGCACAACACACCCATAAACAAGACTCTACTAGACACGTCTTGTAGACCCCCTAAGACAGAACTGCTCTGATACCACTTTTGTCATGACCCAAACTAATGGACCCCGACGGGCACCCGGTGCCTTACCCAACTGAGTACCAACGTAACATATCTTTCTTATCATAGCATTATGGGTAAATGGGCCAAAAGGTCCATCATGAGATATCCAGAATAAAACATAAGGGAATACTAGATATAGGACGACCCAGCATGATATAGAAACTTATGCATGTGACATACGGGCCTCTAAGGCCGACATGATCATTTGTACACTCAAAACATAGGCCGACAAGGCCATACAAGTATCCATATACAAGACATCTGTCTACAAGCCTATAAGAGTACCTAAACATCATAAAAGTCGGGACAAGGGCCCGCCATACCAATCAATACATTTCCAAATTATACTGACCAAATAGGCAACTCCGGAGCAAGTGGAGTGCACCAACACCTTCCGCTGAGTTGATAGCTTACTAGGAGGACGGTCAACCTATCTATCGGGACCTGCGAGCATGAAATGCAGTGTCCCTAGTCAATATGGATATCAGTACAAATAAAGTAATGAGTATGTAAGGAATGAAAAGTAGTATATAAATGACATGAAAGAAACGTGGAGTAAAGGACTCAACCTGTAAGTCGGAATAGCTCTATGAATCATGAAACATTTATAATGTTATGCTTGTGCGTATAAATGTCATATCATGCATAGGTATATGCGTACATAACACCATCAAGCCTATGAGGGCATCCCATCATATCATCTCAGCCTTCGTGGGCGAAATCATCAACGTATACCAGCTGATCAGGTGGTGGTGCGTATATAATGTCATAACCTTTCCCCATACCCCATATACATATACTTTACACGTATATAACTCTATCTGGTCATGGGTCAATATACATGTTTAAATGAATGTAATGCGTAATGAAGTAAGTCAATAAGATCTCTCGGAATGTCATAAGACCCATGAACAGATGATATGATAGTAGGACACATGGGGAATCAAGAACATAGGCAACCCTAGTACATCCAATAATAGCATCATTTGTGAAATTTGCATGTTTGCTCGTTTTGTTGTATCATATGGATCATGCCAAAAGGAAAGAAGGGATAGCCTTAACATACCTTAACTCAGTTGATTCCTTAATACCTTCCAAGTAATTCTTCAAACAACTCAACTCAATCTACCATGGCATAAGGAGATTCAAAATCAGTGCTGAGTAAAGGGCAAGTCCGCAACTTAAACTAGTAGCTCGCTTATGTAAATATGGGCAGCATCTCCCCTATAACAAGGTCCTCCTCCAATACCAAATACCAACAATAACAACAACCAGAGTAATACAATAAGATCAACATCAATAACAAGATCATGACAACTAGCGTGCCAACCCTATAACAAAGAAATACGTGTACAACTTAGATGGTGCTAGTATATCACGTATCTCAAACGATAACTCGATTCTAAAATAAAACGGGCAGCATTTCTCTAATTTTACGGCTCACTCAAGCCTACTATAGGCGATATATAAATTTAATACAATTATCAACTCAAAAATAACCCAACTACAATTCGACACCTTCAATACAATAAAAACCCCAAATATACGTTAACAAACCCAATCAACAAGTTATCAATTGGCCCAAAATTGCAACGTTGAGCGGCCACCCTACTACCCTACCACATGTGGAGTTTCTCCACCTCCTTATTCCTTCCAAACTCCATAAATCAGCAGCACAATAGGACAACACGAGTGGACTACAAAACAATCCTCTAAAAGTGAAATAAATTGAACTCACGGTTTTCGATCACCGTCCTGTGAGTTCTAACTATTAGGAAATGTATTTATCAATCTTCCTTGATATTTAAAGCTTAAATACAGAAAGTAGACGTTTTTTTAACTATGAAGTACCTTCCAAAACTCAAACTACAAAGAGAAAGAGAGGTGATATAGCGATACTTACATCGTAGGGATCGTTCTAATGTTATCGCTTCTTGATTTTGTACCCGGTATGTTAATATTCATTGAAACCCAAGAAGAAAGCTTATGGATATGTTTAGGGATGTTCTCTAGTCAGGTTATATGGAAAATAAAGATAAAGACAGCCTAAGACCAATATATATTAACTTTGGAAAAGTCAAAGAGGTACTAGCTTGGTACCCTAGTATTGCCCATCTTCCGACGCTTATATCTTTTTATCCGGATGTTGTATGAGCGAATGGTTAAGAGAGTTTGAAACTAAATTCTAAGACCTTTAATTTGGTATATAATATGTCCCAAAAAGACCTCATATAACACAAGAAATGTAGTTCTCAAAAAGCTTCAGTGACACACCTACTTGTCACCTATACAGTTTGCGCAGTCTTGGAAAACCGTAAATATCTCTCTACTCCAATGTCATATCGATGAACGGGTTAATGTATTAGAAACTAGACTCATATATCTTCATTTTGACATGTGTATCATCCCCTAATTATGAGTGTATTGGGATAAAAGCTCCGCTACATTTGACCTAATTTTCAGCATATTTATGAATGTAACTTGTGATGACCTTTGCCAACTTTTGTTCCACAACTTGCTTGACTTCAAAACGTAACACACAACTATCATAAGCCTAAAATAACTCATAATATAACCTCCTTATCATGTTAAGAATGCTAGTATCACTCAAAAAGTACATGTTATAACATTCCCATCTTATCGACATTCGAAAAAACTTATTTTCTTCAATTTGTTTAGCTTCTAAGCCTTTCAACCCTCTTGGTACTTGTTATCCATAATCTTAAAGATTTGTAACCTCCAAGGTAACATGATTTTCATACTTTATTTTCTTCCAAATATAATATCATTTTTGCGCGTATATCATTTGACTTACGACGTACTCTCACATACAAAAACATGGGGTGTAACAATTTTCCAAGAGCATTGCTTTTTCTTCTTCTCGATCGCGAGGGTATTTCCGCGATCGCGATTCATTAATTTTCCATGTGATTATAAAGTACTCTATTTGGGGGTTTCCGCTATTTTTACATATTTGGGGCTATGGAGCTCGGATTTAGGCGATTCTTGAAGCAATTTTTACCATGTGGATTGGGGTAAGTGTTCTATATTCATTTTTTATTTTATATCAGGAATCTATCTTCGTTTTTGGCATTTGATTGAGGGTTCCAAAAGAGGAAATTTGGGGGTTTTGACTGAAGTTTCATAAGGAAATTAGGGGCACTTGAGTTTTGAACATTGATTCGAAGTCGGATTTGAGTGAAATTAGTATAGATAGACTCGTAATTGAATGGATTATCGGATTTTGTGAGTTTTGTCGGGTACCGAGGTACGGTCCAGAGTTTGACTTTTGGGTTGATTTTTGGCTTTTGATTAGAGATTCGACCTTTATTGATCGGGTTGTTTCCTTTGGCATTATTTAATGTATTTGAGTTGCTTTTGGCTAGTTTCGAGCCGTTCAGAGGTTGGCACGCGCGAGATCACATTTTGGAGTATCGTTTGGCTTGCTCGGTATTAGATTTAGCTTGTTTGAGGTAAGTAACATTTCTAAACTTGGTACTGAGGATATGAAACCCCAAATTATGTGATATGTCTTTGGTGTTAAGATGACGCACATGCTAGGTGATAGGTGTGTGGGCGTGCTGTCACAACCCAAAATCCCAACCCAGTCGTGATGGCGCCTCTCGTGAGGACAAGGCCAGCCAATCAACAATACAGTACATCTCTTTATAATTACTTAGCAGGAATAAGTCTAAATCATGGGCAATATAATCTTAAATGCGAAATAAACGTGATAGAACAAAGAAAACCCTCCCAACTCAGCCCGAAATTGGGGTGTCACAAGTCATGAGCTACTACAGAGTTTACTAATATTTTACAAAGTCTGGAATTATCATAAATAACAAAGATAAGGGAGAAAACGGGGCTGCGGACGTCAACAGCTACCTCGTTACTCCTAGTCACCGCCTGGTCTGGAAAGAATCAGCGCTCAGTAGCGAACTCAGCTCTGCCTGTATCTGCACACATGGTGCAGGGAGTAATGTGAGTACTCCGACCCAGTGAGTAATAAAAAGAAATAACGACTGAAAACATGAAATCTTATAACGGCACAATATAGCGCTATCCCAAGCAGTAAAATCAGTTATACAGTAAAATAGTGAGTATCAGATAATTCTTCTTTTAAAACAGTAAAGATAAATAATTTCCACAGAAAGGATAAATCAAAAGCTTGCCCCTCGGGCTCAATATGTAAATCTCAGTATAGTATCAGCCCCCAGGGCTCACTCCCAACTCACCAACACACAACATCAGCCCCTCGGGCTCACTCCCAACTCACCACACACAACATCAGTCCCTCGGGCTCACTCCCAACTCACCACACACAAGCAACGGCCTCTCGGGCCCACTCCCAACTCACCTGGGTACCCTGCACTCACTGGGGGTGTGTACAGACTCCGGAGGGGCTCCTACAGCCCAAGCGCAATATCATTAGGCCTGAAAGCCTTCACACATCACACACGAGGCCTGAAAGCCTCCTCATATAACACTCGAGGCCTGAAAGCCTCCTCACATCACTCAACATATCCTCACGTATGGCCCTCGGCCTCAATCAGTCCAGAAAATAATCATAAGCCTCTTGGGCATCAGTAAAACAATAGTGCTCAGCTCAACAACATTATAAATATCATTAAATCTCGAGTTGAGTATAAATGTAGCTGAGTTCACAAAATAATATAATTCAATTGGACTGAGTTCAAATAATATTTCAATTCGTGAGGAAAATAGTGATGTAAATTCACAAAAGATTTCAGATAATTGGCACGAAGCCCAAATATGGCAATAAGCCCAATCATAGTGAAAAACAATAAATCTTTATCAATTACGCGGTAAAAATATCAACTAGGATGGACCAAGTCACAATCCCCAATAGTAAATGACCCCGCGCTCGTCATACAACGCGTGTCTCATCTCAACATAGCAGTATGTTGTGCAATCCGGGGTTTCAAACCCTCAGTGCATCATTTAAAATCATTACTCACCTCAAGACGGTCCAATGTCTACTCCGCTATGCCCTTGCCTCTTGAATTTACATCTTCGCGCGTCGAATCTGGTCAAAACCACAACGAATATATTACAATAGGCTAAGGGAATATAACTCAATCGAAAAGACTCGAAAAATATCGAAATTCACGAATTCGCAAAACCCGAGCCCCGGGCCCACTTCTCAAAAAATTACGAAAGTCATATCACCGGATTCCTCGTCTCACCACGAGTACGTACATATAAAATTTACCAAAATCGGAGTTCAAATGAAACCTCAAATCTTCAAATCTTATTTTCAAATCCCTAGGCCTAAATCTTCAATTTACTCCTCAAAAACAAGTAATCTAGTCGGATTATTCGATGATAATTCAATATTATGGAGTAGAAATAATCACAAGTGACTTACCTCAAGATTTTCCAAGATTTCTTGCTAAAAATCGCCCAAAATCCGAGCTTGGAAGTCAAAAAAATGACCAAACTCGGACTGCTGGACATTAAATCTGTCCAGAAATTTTCGGTACTGTTCACGCGGGGGCAATGTTCATGCGCGTGAGGTCACTGTTCACTGTTCACCCACGCGGTTACTGTGCACGCGCGGGGTACTGTTCACTGCTGCAGAAAATACAGCAGCTTTTAAGAAATTTGCAGCACAGCCATTTTTCACTAAAATGGCTCTAACTCTATCATACGAACTCGGAATTAGACGATTCTTATTCCTATGAGTCACAAATAATAATACGAACACAACCCTTCAATCGAAACTCAATTCGGAGCTCGTTTTCCAAGTTCAATACCCATTTCGCTCGTTAAACAATTAACTCACATTTCACGTCAAAAACCCAATCGCGACTTGATGAAATTAAACCAAAATTTCCAGATCAGTCCTATAATTCATGATTTAAATTCTGGAAGTCTCAAAATCAAATTTAGACCTCTAGAACTAAAAATGAACCTTTAGATCATTACATTTATGCTCAAAACGGCAAAAATCTTCCAAAAATGACCCGTTGGGCATGCGAAACACACCCGAGGCCCCCGAGACCCCGACCAATAATACCAACCAGTCCCAAAATACATTACGGACTTGCTCGAGGCCTCAAATCACATCAAACAACACTAAAATCATGAATCAACCTCCAATCCAAGTTTTATGAACTTTAGAATTTCCAACTTCTATTTCCGATGCCGAAACATATCAAATCACGTCCGATTGACTTCAAATTTTGCACACAAGTCCAAAATGACATAACGAAGCTACAGAAATTCTCGGAATTCCATTCCGACCGTCGGATCAAAATTTCACCTATCAAGCGGAAATCGCCAAAATACTAACTTCGCCAAAATGAGCTAATTTCTTCACCGGACCTCCAAAATTAATTTTGATTGCGCTCCTAGGCCTTAAATCATCCCCCGAAACTAACTGAATCATTGGAATTCAATTCCGAGCCTTCTAACTCACAAGCCAACGTCCGGTTGACTTTTCCAAACTAATTCTTCCGTAAAGAGACTAATTGTCCCATTTCATACCAAACTCGATCCGAATTGACTCAAATTCACCAAGTACACATATTGAAACATGAATAAGCATTTAACGGAGAATACGGGATGAAAATACAAGAAACGACGGTTCGGGTCGTTACATTCTCCCCAACTAAAAAAAACGCTCATCCTCGAGCGAGTTAAGAAACATACCTGGAGTTTCAAATAGGTGCGGGTACCTGCTCCGCATCTCCTGCTCGGTCTCCCAAGTAGCCTCCTCCACGGGCCGACCTCTCCACTATACTTTCACTGATGCTATATCTTTTGATCTCAATTTTTGAACCTGTCGACTCAAAATAGCCACTGGCTCCACATTATAAGTCAAATTTTCATCTAGCTGTACTGTACTGAAATCTAAAATATGATACGGGTCCCCAATGTACTTCCGGAGCATGGACACATGGAATACCGGATGAACACCCGACAATCTAGGCGGCAAAGCAAGCTCGTAAGCCACCTCTCCAATCCTCCTAATACCTCAAATGGTCCAATAAACCGCGGACTCAACTTCCCTTTCTTTCCGAACCTCATAACACCCTTCATCGGCGAAACCTTCAGCAAAACCTTCTCGCCCTCCATAAATGACACATCTCGGACCTTCCGGTCAGCATAACTCTTCTGACGCGACTGAGCTGTGCGAAGTCTTTCGTGAATCACCTTCACCTTTTCTAAGGCATCCTGGACCAAATCTGTCCCCAACATCCTAGCCTCACCGGGCTCAAACCAACCCACTGGAGTTCTACACCGCCTCCCATATAAGGCCTCATACGGTGCCATCTGAATACCGGACTGATAGCTGTTGTGTTAGGCAAACTCTGCAAGTGGTAAAAATTCAACCCAAGAACCTCCAAAATCAATCACGCAGGCACGCAACATATCCTCCAATATCTGAATAGTATGCTCAGACTGTCCGTCCGTCTGAGGATGAAATGCTGAACTCAACTCCACCTTAGTGCCCAACTCGTGCTGAAAAGTCCTCCAAAACTGAGAAGTGAACTGAGTACCTCTATCCGAAATAATAGTAATTGGAACACCATGCAACTGCACAATCTCCTGAATAAAGATCCTAGCTAGCCGCTCCGCAGAATATGTGGTACATACCGGAATGAAATGCGCTGACTTGGTCAGCCTATCCACAACAACCCAAATCGAATCAAAATTCTTCAAAGTCTGAGGAAGGCCACTCACGAAATCCATAGTAACTCTCTCCCATTTCCACTCAGGAATAATCATCTGCTGAAGCAAACCGCCCGGTCTCTGATGCTCATATTTCACCTGCTGACAGTTGAGACACCGAGCCACATATCCCACAATGTCTTTCCTCATTCTCCTCCACCAGTAATGTTGTCTCAAGTCCTGATACATCTTCGCAGCACCCAGATGGATGGAATACCGCAAACTGTGGGCCTCCTCAAGAATCAAATCTCTAATCCCATCAACATCGGGCACACAAATACGGCCCTGCATCCTCAATACGCCATCATCACCTATAGTCACATCTTTGGCATTATCATGTTGAACTCTGTCCTTAAGGACAAGCAAATGCAGATCATCATACTGGTGCTCTCTGATGCGATCATATAAGGAAGATCGAGAAACCACACTAGCCAATACCCGGCTAGGCTCAGAAATATCTAACCGCACCAACTGATTAGCCAAGGTCTGAACATCAACTGTAAGAGGCCTCTCCCCAACTGGGATGTAAGCCAAACTCCCCATACTGAATGCCTTTCGGCTCAACGCATCGGCCACTATATTGGCCTTTCCCGGATGATATAGAATGGTAATATCATAGTCTTTAAGTAACTCAAGCCATCTCCGCTGCCTCAAATTAAGATCTTTTTGTTTAAATAAATGCTGAAGACTGCGATGATCAGTGAATACCTCACAAGATACGCCATATAAATAGTGCCTCCAAATTTTTAAGGCATGAACTATAGCAGCCAACTCCAAATCATGAACAGGGTAGTTCTTCTCATGGGGCTTCAACTGACGAGAAGCATAAGCAATAACTCTACCCTCCTGCATTAGCACACAACCAATCCCAACTCTGGAAGCATCACAATATACCGTGTATGAACCTGTAGCTGATGGTAACACCAACACTGGAGCTGTGGTCAGAAGTGCCTTGAGCTTCTGAAAGCTCTCCTCACACTCGTCGGACCATACAAATGGGGCACCTTTCTGAGTCAACTTGGTCAAAGGCGATGCAATAGAAGAAAACCCCTGAACAAATCGGCGATAATAGCCTGTTAGCCTAAGAAACTCCGAATCTCTGTGACTGAGGACGGTCTAGACCAACTCTGCACTGCTTCTATCTTCCTTGGATCAACCTGTATACCCTCGCTGGACACTATGTGTCCCAAAAATGCCACAGAACTTAGCCAAAATTCACATTTGGAGAATTTTGCATAAAGCTTCTCCTCTCTCAATCTCTGCAACACTACACACAAATGTTGGGCATGCTCCTCCTGGCTACACGAGTACACCAGGATATCATCAATGAATACAATAACAAATGCATCCAGATAAGGCTGAAATACATTGTTCATCAAATGCATGAACGCTGTTGGGGCATTGGTCAGCCCGAAAGACATAACCAAAAATTCATAGTGACCATATCTAGTCCTGAAGGCAGTCTTGGGAATATCCGACTCCCTGATTTTCAACTGGTGATAGACCGAACGGAGATCAATCTTAGAAAATACCCTCGCTCCCTAAAGCTGATCAAATAAGTCATCAATGCGAGGCAAAGGATACTTGTTCTTCACTGTTACCTTATTCAACTGCCTATAATCAATGCACATTCTCATTGTGCCATCTTTCTTCTTCACAAATAAAACAGGTGCACCCCACAGGGACACGCTAGGCTGAATGAACCCCTTATCTAGGAGTTCCTGAAGCTGCTCCTTCAATTCTTTCAGCTCTGCTGGTGCCATATGATATGGCGGAATAGAAATGGGCTGAGTGCCCGGCACTAAGTCAATGCCAAAATCAATATACCTGTCCGGCGGCATGCCCGGCAGGTCTGCAGGAAATACATCAGGAAAGTCCCTCACAACTGGGACAGAATCAATACTAGGAGTCTCAGCTCCAACATCCCGCACAAAAGCCAGATATGATAGATAACCCTTCCCAACCATACGCTGGGCTTTCAAGAAAGAAATTACTCTGCTAGAGACATAATCAGTCATGCCACGCCACTCGATCCTCGGAACACCCGGAATAGCCAAAGTAATTGTCTTAGCATGACAGTCTAGAATAGCATGATATGGAGATAACCAATCCATGCCCAGAATAATATCAAAATCTACCATGCTCAATAGCAATAGATCAACTCGGGTCTCCAAACCCTCAATAATCACAACACATGACCGGTACACACGGTCCACAACAACAGTATCGCCCACCGGGGTAGATATATGAATAGGTAAAGAAGGAAACTCTCGGGGCGTACCCAAATAATGAGCAAAATATGAGGACACATAAGAATAGGTGGAACCGGGATCGAATAATACAGAGGCATATCTGTGGCAGACTGGAAAATTCCTGTAATGACATCATTTGAAACAATAACATAAAAAAAACAGGCCCGTCCACCGCCTGATCGACCTTAATCCCCGTAAGCAATAACCGACTCACCAACACGCCTCAAACTGGAACCAATATAGCACAAAATCGTGCAATCAACTTATTTAATAGCAAACTCCCCAACTTGGCTCAAAGACATAGATCAAAACGCACTCAATAAATCATAACGCACATACTCTATTATTGCCGTAATACCATAGTGAGATTGAACTCACTCCTTCATAAGCTTGTGGAAACACAAATCATCTAGAATTTTAACTCTTCTGCAATTCTTGCATTCACTCACATAACAGTTAAGCCCACTCTCTAGGCGACCAAATTTAGATTTCAACGCATATTCTTTACTTGTAAATGAGATCTTCTAATAGACAGTATAAGAACCGCACCACCTTAGAACACTCCGCTAGAGATAACCCACATGTTTCACTTCTAATTAATATTTTTGTATACCTTCCACCGTCATTCACATTACACAATCACTTAGTCTTCCTGAGTCTAAACTCATACCGTAACATGAAATTTACTTCACTCCAAATAGGAGACATGAAAAGATTCTTCACGCGCCCATAACTAGGGGCTACACAGCAGATCACAATGAAAATCAAACACTTAATAGTTCATCTATTATCCTGACGCCCTTCCTCGTCACACTTAATAGTTCATCTATTATCCTGACGCCCTTCCTCGTCACCTCCAAGTCATATAGATATATCTCGCAGTACTAACATACTCCTCACGTGGCTATCCAACCATCATTCCCACTAATAGGGACAATACCGGACATATAATTTCAAAACTCTTGCTCGCACAATCAGCACTTCGGTGCTCAAGCCATAGGCAAGGATCCAGCCTCAAGTCCTCCAGACTGGCCTAACATCAAACTCATAGCGATTACGTCTCGCCCTTCGTCCAGGGAATTACAAGCCATCAAGGCACATCTAATACTGAGCGCTCGTTCGCGCATACGAACACGTGGATGGAATTGTAAGAGTTACTTTTTTTTTCTAGCTGAATCAAGGACGCACGATAAGAATTTAAGAATATGAAGTTTTCCTAAAGGTTCTGCAGCCTCTCGAGGATAAATACAGACGTCTCCGTACCGATCCGCGAGACTCTACTAAACCTGCTCATGACTCGCGAGACCTAGTAACTTAAGCTCTGATACCAACTTGTCACGACCCAAAATCCCAACCCGGTCGTGATGGCGCCTCTCATGAGGACAAGGCCAGCCAATCAACAAAACAGTACATCTCTTTATAATTACTTAGCAGGAATAAGTATAAATCATGGGCAATATAATCTTAAATGCGAAATAAACGTGATAGAACAAGGAAAACCCTCCCAACTCAGCCCGAAATCGGGGTGTCACAAGTCATGAGCTACTACAGAGTTTACTAATATTTTACAAAGTCTGGAATTATCATAAATAACAAAGATAAGGGAGAAAATGGGGCTGCGGACGTCAACAGCTACCTCGTTACTCCTAGTCACCGCCTGGTCTGGAAAGAATCAGCGCTTAGGAGCGAACTCAGCTCTGCATGTATCTGCACACATGGTGCAGGGAGTAATGTGAGTACTCCGACCCAGTGAGTAATAAAAATAAATAATGACTGAAAACATGAAATCTCATAACGGCACAATATAGCGCTATCCCAAGCAGTAAAATCAGTTATACAGTAAAATAGTGAGTATCAAATAATTCTTCTTTTAAAACAGTAAAGACAAATAATTTCCACAAAAAGGATAAATCAAAACCTTGCCCATTAGGCTCAATATGTAAATCTCAGTATAGTATCAGCCCCTCGGGCTCACTCCCAACTCACCAGCACACAACATCAGCCCCTCGGGCTCACTCCCAACTCACCACACATAAGCAACGGCCTCTCGGGCCCACTCCCAACTTACCTGGGTACCCTGCGCTCACTGGGGGGTGTGTACAGACTCCGGAGGGGCTCCTACAGCCCAAGCGCAATATCAATAGGCCTGAAAGCCTTCACACATCACACACGAGGCCTGAAAACCTCCTCATATAACACTCGAGGCCTGAAAATCCCCTCGCATCACTCAACATATCCTCACATATGGCCCGCGGCCTCAATCAGTCCAGAAAATAATCATAAGCCTCTTGGGCATCAGTAAAACAATAGTGCTCAGCTCAACAACATTATAAATATCATTAAATCTCGAGTTGAGTATAAATGTAGCTGAGTTCACAAAATAATAAAATTCAATTGGACTGAGTTCAAATAATATTTCAATTCGTGAGGAAAATAGTGATGTAAATTCACAAAAAATTTCAGATAATTGGCACGAAGTCCAAATATGGCAATAAGCCCAATCATAGTGAAAAACAATAAATCTTTATCAATTACGCGGTAAAAATATCAACTGGGATGGACCAAGTCACAATCCCCAATAGTAAATGACCCCGACCTCGTCATACAACGCGTGTCTCATCTCAACATAGCAGTATGTTGTGCAATCCGGGGTTTCAAACCCTCAGTGCATCATTTAAAATCATTACTCACCTCAAGACGGTCCAATGTCTACTCCGCTATGCCCTTGCCTCTCGAATTTACATCTTCGCGCGTCGAATCTGGTCAAAACCACAACGAATATATTACAATAGGCTAAGGGAATATAACCCAATCGAAAAAACTCGAAAAATATCGAAATTCACGAAATTCGCAAAACCCGAGCCCCGGGCCCACTTCTCGAAAAATTACGAAAGTACATCACCGGATTCCTCGTCTCGCCACGAGTCCGTACATATAAAATTTACCAAAATCAGAGTTCAAATGGCCCCTCAAATCTTCAAATCTTATTTTCAAATCCCTAGGCCTAAATCTTCAATTTACTCCTCAAAAACATGTAATCTTGTCGGATTATTCGATGATAATTCAATATTATGGAATAGAAATAATCACAAGTGACTTACCTCAGGATTTCCCAAGATTTCTTGCTAAAAATCGCCCAAAATCCGAGCTTGGAAGTCAAAACAAATGACCAAACTCGGACTGCTGGACATTAAATCTGTCCAGAAATTTTCGGTTCTGTTCATGCAGGGTCACTGTTCATGCGTGTGAGGTCACTGTTCACCCCCGCGGTTACTGTTCACTGCTGCAGAAAATACAGCAGCTTTTAAGAAATTTGCAGCACAGCCATTTTTCACTAAAATGGCTCTAACTCCATCATACGAACTCGGAATTAGACGATTTTTGTTCCTATGAGTCTCAAATAATAATACAAACACAACCCTTCAATCAAAACTCAATTCAGATCTCGTTTGCCCAGTTCAACACCCATTTCGCTCGTTAAACAATTAACTCACATTTCACGTCAAAAACCCAATCGCGACTTGATGAAATTAAACCAAAATTTCCAGATCAGTCCTATAATTCATGATTTAAATTCTGGAAGTCTCGAAATCTAATTTGGACCTGTAGAACTAAAAATGAACCTTTAGATCATTACATTTATGCTCAAAACGGCAAAAATCTTCCAAAAATGACCCGTTGGGCATCCGAAACACACCCGAGTCCCCCGGGACCCCGACCAATAATACCAACCAGTCCCAAAATACGTTACGGACTTGCTCGAGGCCTCAAATCACATCAAACAACGCTAAAATCATGAATCAACCTCCAATCCAAGTTTTATGAACTTTAGAATTTCCAACTTCTATTTCCTATGCCGAAACCTATAAATCACGTCCGATTGACTTCAAATTTTGCACACAAGTCCAAAATGACATAACGAAGCTATTGAAATTCTCGGAATTCCATTCCGACCGTCGGACCAAAATTTCACCTATCAACCGGAAATTGCCAAAATACTAACTTCGCCAAAATGAGCTAATTTCTTCACCGGACCTCCAAAATTAATTCCGATTGCGCTCCTAGGCCTTAAATCATCCCTCGAAACTAACTGAATCATCTGAATTCAATTCCAAGCTCTCTAACTCACAAGCCAACGTCCGGTTGACTTTTCCAAACTAATTATTCCTTAAAGAGACTAATTGTCCCATTTCATACCAAACTCGATCCGAATTGACTCAAATTCACCAAGTACACATATTGAAATATGAATAAGCATTTAACGGGGAATACGGGACGAAAATACAAGAAACGAGGGTTTGGGTCGTTACACGTGCACCATGTGAATTGTGACTCCATTATTTTTGTGATACTGTGTAGTTACCTGATCTTATCTGTAGCCATGAAATCTCTACGTACTAGGCTATTAAGTTGTGATCCATGTTTGAAACCATGTCTAGGCTACATGCTTATTTTGTTGGGGCCTACTGAGGTTATTTCAGCTGTTGAGGTATTTGCTTACTTACATAACCAGTCGTACGCATTCATATGCATATCATATCTCAGTCTCTGTTACCATTTATCGATACATCACATCATTATTTTAGGCTGATTTTTATGACGTTGTGAGCCCAAGATACTGGAGAGATTGATGACTGAGCGAGGTCGAGGACCTGATTGTGAGGATATTGATGGGATCGGGTTGCACGTCGCAACAAGTATTATTGATTTATGATAGAAGCGGGTCGCACGTCGCAGCAGATGTTATTGATTCACGCCATGATTGTCTTATTATAGTGCTTGGGATGAAGGAGACCCTTCAGAGTCTGTATACACCCCTAGTGAGCGCATGTACCTACTGAGTGTGAATGTGAGTACCGAGAGCGAGTGCCGAGTGACTGTGAGGACCGAGTAACTGGGAGGACTGAGTAACTGAGAGGACTGAGTGACTGGAGGACTGAGTGAATTGATATTCTGAGAGTATGCATATGGTTTTATCACTGAGTTGTATCGCATTCGACATGCACACTTGACATACAGGCATAGAGATGCATTTTCCTCATGCTGTATGGTATCATGTCATTCATGACTTATCATAAACATTGACATGTAGGCATAGAGATGTATTTTCCTCATGTCATTTCATAATGAAATATCTTATCTATTTTTGAAAAGTTTTGAGAAAAATCACAGTTTTACAAACCTACTCATATTTTGGTGATTTCGGTAAAAGAATTGGGTTTTCACTGATATACTTGAAAAGCATGCCTATTTTTTCGGAACTGTGAACAAGTTGAGCATCTTATATATGAGTATGTTTCTTGTACCATTATTATCATTTTGTTATGAATTGTTGTTGGCTATTGGTGTTGGACTCTGACCTTTGTTCTAACTCGCCACTACTTTCAATCTAAGGTTACGTTTGTTACTTATTGAGTACATGGGGTCGGTTGTACTCATATTATACTTTTGCACCATACGTGCAAATTTGGATGTTGACATTGTTGTGCATGACGGGAGCTAGTATTGAAGTTGTACCTGCGTTCCGGTCATAGTTGCCTCTTGTTCATGGTAGTTCTAGACTTATGAAAAATCTATTTATGTATTATTCGGACAGATGATGTATTTATTTTACACTAGCTTTGTAAATTCTAAATCTTAGAAGCTCATGATTTGTACTACCGGTCCTTTAAAAATTCTTGTATAAAAGTAATTGTATTATCATTTATTTTCTTGATAAATCTCATTAATTTGGATAGTTGTTAATTGGCTTACCTAGCGGGTTGAGTTAGGTGCCATCACGACTAGTTGGATTTTGAATCGTGATAGTTAGGTGCCGTCGCGGCTCCGGTGTGAATTGGATCGTGACATTTTGCCTTCAAAAAACACCGTAGCTTACTTGTAGTACAGCTAGTCATGCAACAGAATTTGTTCTCGATTTTATTGTTGGACATAGGGAATTATGGTCTGCTCAGTTATTGTCATCCATAATCAGAATGATAATTCTCGCATTGATCTCTTATGATCTTAAGAAAGCTTTCGTATTTGCTCGTTATGTAAATTAAACTTTTGCTCCATGTCTATAATGTAAAATTTTAAATTCTTATACCGTAGACGAGTGTAGATTGCAAACGAATAGACCCAAAGGAGGTGTTCATTGGGAACCCAACGAGCGCTAATAAATTAGATCTAATAAAAGTATTTTCCTATTGATTTTAGACAGCTTTGTCTGCAAGGAAATAACTTTTAATGGGTTAAAATCACACATGGATATCTGTTAGTTTTGAAGGGCATGATTGAGTCAAAATCTTAACAGGGACTTTTTTGAAATCAAAATCAAATGGAGGGTTTAATTAGTCTACTTTTAATAGTTGAAGGACAGTTTTGATCATTTTTCCAAAATTTAATAGTCTATGAGAGCTTTGTATGTGGGTCGATCGTATCTATATCTATATATAATTATAATTGAGGGCCCTAATACAGGTTACGTGGCACTCCCATCTAGCACAACTCAACTTTTCTTTTTCTGTGATTTTTTACGATTTTCTCTTATTTTCCACCATCAAAAACCAAAAGCCACCGTATACGAAAAATATATAACGCTTCAAAAACAACGGTTTCTTTTCCAACACATTCTTTACTTTCTCTGCTCCCCTTCTTTCTCTGTATTCATCCTTTTTATCTTTCTATTTTCCTATTATCCTCTTTGCTTCACCTTTATTGATTTACTTTAATTCCTTAGTTAATCTCTAAATTCTTTTCTCACCATCGTTTCCAATTGCTTTTTCCAGTTACTTTCGCTTTGATTGTTCATTCTGCTCCGTCTTTCACTTACTCCTTGCCAGCGCAGAACAAGTGGATAACAATTGCTTATTTTGACGCCCATGAAGTGTTCGAAAATATGCCCCATAGTTGACCTTGCCCACGGATTCAAGATATGCTGCAAATTTACTCAACACTTGCCGGTCTGTAATCCTTTCAAAGTTAATCTTTACCAACTATACTTTCTTTGCATATCTTTTTAGCATTTTAAATCAAAGACCATTGAAGTTTGACAATTCAGTTGAGAACATCATTTATTTTTCTTTTTAGGTTGATAGATGGTAGTGCAAACTAACAAAAGGCCGTCAAAAGATTCAATTTTACCTTCTCCATTCGTATTTGAGGTGCGCCCCAAAGATTCTTAACTGTTATGCTTTTTGCACAATTGATAACCATGAGTATAAAGATATAATATACATAACTTTTTAAAATTTGATAATTAAGGGCGTGTCTGATATGGAGTACAAGAATTTTGCTTTACTGATAAAGATTTATCATATGCGTATATGATTTATTGATGGGTGAAGAAAATTAAGGAGGAAGAAAACTAACTACCCTGCAATCCATATCCATGCAAATACCAAATTGGAAAACAAAAACTAAAGGAAAAACAAATGAAGATTAAGACTCACCAACGGTCGTTGCAGCGATGAAGAGTGAGCGAAGGTAGTTAAAATACTAAATCAATATCACAGAAATAGTGCTAGAGATAAGAGAGAAAAAGAAAAACACAAAATCCAGAGAAGAAGATACTCATAAAAATGCACATATGAGGCGACATAGGCAGAGTTAAGTGCAATCAATCATTATTAATGGTTAGGGAAGATTTTTTAATTTAATAGTGATGTCTGATGACCATTGAAGGGTGGTCAGTTGACCATCCTTTGCTCAAGGTGGCTTCGCCCATGGTTTAGACTATATTAGATTTTCATTGTAATCTCAGATATTAGTACTCGATAGATCCTGTTACTTCTTATTTTCATTTTATTTTATAGAATTCTTGCTATATTAATATTATTATACTGTTATCCTCTGCTGGAAAACCCCAAAAGCCTCATTATTTTGACTGTTTCTTGGTGATGTTTAAATGGATCTTCCGCTCATCCATTCTTCTTCTTAAAGTCTGAATGTGTTATGTTGAATCTGTCATTTTGTTGACAGGTTGGATTATCCTCTCGCCTGACTAGGTACCTGGCACGTGATGTTACAGCTCTTTAAGATGCTGCCATTCAGGTAGTCATTGCTTTGGCTTAAGATTTTGTTTCAGTCACAAATATGTTTAATATTTTGTTAGGTAATTTAGCAAATATTAGTTCTTCCTTTTCCCTGGCTGAGTTTCCTTTCACTGTATTTTTGACTTGTAGGAAGCTTATTTAGGTGGTAATAACCTTCAATTTTCAGATTATGTCTATTATTTTATGAAAAACGTGCAAAGGTTGCATTTTTTCTTGTGTCTTATATAGCGGTTCTATATAAATTAAAAGTTACAATACTCTTTCTAATGGAATAATGAAAATATACTTACTTTGTATATTGTGTATAATTTTAAACCAGAAGGACACCGGACATTTACATCACTTTATTGGGGAATGAGGCCGGTAATGTGCTTAGATGTATGGTTCTCCTTTATAATTGAGTACCACCAATATAACACAACACAAATTATTTAATTGCCACGAGGTTAGTGTATTAGTCTTCTCGAGTTATCCTTCTGTTCTAGCATTTTATTCTGTAATGATAATTGCAGTCATTTGAGATTATGAAAGTAGAGCTTTCACAAAATTATCATGAATGCTTATGAGAAACATATGATCTTCCTCCCTTGAGTTTTGGTTATTGAATATGAATTTTTTGTATATACGGAAAGTAAGTAATGTTCACATTATCTTTGCATGTGTATGGAACTTAATTAAAATTTGTCAATAATTTATATATAAATGTAAAGCTAAAAAATTAAAATCTAATGGGGAACCTCCCCATGCTCACGGATGTACTATTTATCTCTCTTCTTTTTTGTTTTGGAATTTCCCCGTCTACATGATTCTTAAATAAACCCACAAGGAAAAACACATCACTTTTGAATTGCTTTACAACTTCTCATTTTTTTAAATATTTATTCAGTCGGGTGATTTATACACAGTTTATTTGCCTTGGTGCAGTTTATTCAGTAGAGCAGAGATGAGCAACTTCGTCAACATTGAATTTCTCTTTGGATCAGTTTGTGTTTCCTCAACTCTCAGTATATTTTTGTTTCCACATTATTACCTCCAGTTTATAGTTATAAAAAAGTAAATTGTCCAATTAAGTTTTCAAATAAACTATAGTAAATATTTATCCCGAAATGCGAATTTGGTTCGTTAGGTTCCTTACTTCTTTGGCGAGAACCAAAATAAATATGTTAAGAATTTTGTTAAGATATGTTTTCCCTATAATTATAAAGATTTTAGCTTTCTGATTTGTCTTTAACTATTACAACTATTTGTGAGGTCATCACTTGTGTTGCAATGAAATTCTACGTTCTGAGGCCTTAAAACCTCCTTTAGCATTACCTCAATTTGCATGCACAGTCCGGGCGCGTAGCCGGAAAGCTTAAATATGAAAATCTGTGAAAAATGATAAGTTTTGACTATAAAACGAATAAATTCGACTTCGGTCAACGTTTTGGGTAAACGGACCCGGACCCCTGATTTGACGGTCCCGGAGGGTAGGAAAATATGCGGCTTGGGCGTATGCCCGGAATCGGATTCCGAGGTCCCAAGCCCGAGAAATGAAATTTTTTAAAGAAAATTATTTTCTGAAATTGTTTAAAGAAGTTTGAAATGAAATTTTCTTAGAACATGATGATATCGGGCCCGTATTTTGGTTTCGGCGCCCGGTACAGGTCTTATATATGATTTAAGACGTTTCTGTGGAATTTGGTGAAAAACGGATGTCATTTGACGTAATTCGGACTTAAATTGCAAAATTGATGTTAAAAGAAGTTTTGAGAAATTTCATTGATCTCGAGGTTTAATTTGATGTTCATGATGTTATTTTGATGATTTGATTATACGAATAAGTTCGTAGGATGGTTTTGAGGTTTTGTGTGCACTTGGTTCCGAGGGCTCGGGTGAGTTTTGGGTAGGTTTCGGGATGTCTTAGACTTAAAACCATAAGTTGCAGGCCTCTGAACCTGCCAGTGCGGTCCGCGGTCGGCCTTGTGCGGTGCGCGGTGTAGGGCTGTGCAGCCGCAGTCGACTTTGTGCGGTCCGCACAGGGGCGCTGTTGTGCGGTCGCAGTCGACTTTATGCGGTCCGCACAGGGGCGCTGTTGTGCGGTCGCAGTCGACTTTGTGCAGTCCGCACAGGGCACTGGACCGCAGTACCCTCAGGAAGGCCTGTGCGGCCGCAGTCGACTTTGTGCGGTCCGCCCAGGGGGTCTGAGAGGGGTATAAATAGACGGGATTTTCAGTCATTGTGCATTTTTCAAAACCCAAAAACATAAGAGGGCGATTTTTCAAACAACTTTTCTTCTCCAAATCAATTGTAAGTCATTTTTTAACTAGTTTTCTTCAATCATTAATATCTTTTAATATGATTTCAACTTCAAATCAATGATTTTCATGGGGGAAATTGAGTGTTTTGGGTAGAACCTAGGTTTTTCAAAAATTAGGGATTTGGGCCTCGAGTTGAGGTCTGATTTCAAAATATATTACATATTTGAGCTAGTGGGGGAATGGGTAATCGGGTTTTGGTTCGAACCTCGGGTTTTGACCACGTGGGCCCGGGGCAATTTTGACTTTTTGGGTAAAACTTTGGAAAACTCATTTTTCATGCATTCAAATTGATTTATTTAGTGTTTATTAATGTAATTAAGTAACTTGTGGCTAGATACGAGCGAATTGGTGGAGGAATCAAGGGGTAAAGCTATAATTGAAACTTGAGTTGTGTTCGAGGCATCGAGGTAAGTGTTTGGTCTAACCTTATCTTGAGGGATTAGGAGTTGTGTCTTATTTGCTACATGTTAATTGTGGAGTACGATGTATAGGCATGGTGACGAGTATCTATACGTTGGTGTCAAGCATGCCCGTGAGTCTTGTATTATAGTTGTTATGATTCCGTTGTGATTTATTGTGCTTCATATGTTATTATCACCATTGTTCCCTTGTCGGGATGTTTGTTTGATATTAATGATCCCTTGCCGGGATATTTGTTTTGATAGTATTGTTCCCTTGCCGGGATGTTGTTGAAATATCATTGTTCCCTTGCCGGAAAGTTGTTATGTTACTTTTGTTCCCTTGTCGGGATTCCTTGTGATTATTATTGGCTTGTAATTGGGAGCGGGTGGTATGCCTACCACAAGATATGATGAAATGGGAGCGGGTGGTACGCCTACCACAAGATATGATGAAATGGGAGCAGGTGGTTCGCCTACCACAAGATATAATGAAATGGGAGCGGGTGGTACGCCTACCACGAGATACAATGAAATGGGAGCGGGTGGCACGCCTGCCACTAGATACAAGAATCAGGATCGGGTTGCACGCCTGCAACAAGATGTGAAAAGAAAGTGAAATATGTCTTTGTTTTTCCTCATTCTTGTTAGTGGTTGATTATGATTCCTTTATAATTCTCTTGATATTCTGTTTTACCTGTTATTCCCGAAGCATATTTCCCCCTCCTATCTTTATTTGTTTATTTTTGTATTCCTTTTCCGATGTATATATATATAATTGCACAGGTTTATCTGGAGTCTGGTCCTAGCCTCGTTACTACCTCGCCGGGATTAGGCCAGACACTTACCATCACATGGGGTCGGTTGTGCTGATGCTACACTCTGCACTTATGTGCAGATACCGGAGCAGCACTGGGTCAGCAGCAGTAGCTTGAGAGCCGGCCTTCAATCCATCGAGATTCCGAGGTAGTCTTGCAGGCGTTCGCAGGCCCGGTGTCTCTTCTATCAGTTATTTTGTTCTGTTATCATTGTATCCGAGATAGACAGTGTTCCTTCTTTCAAACGTTTGTATGTAGTAATCATAGATAGTCTGTGAAAGTTGTGACACCAGTTTCTGGGTAGAGGCATATGTTGATTTCCGAATTATTTTGATTTATTTTGTTTAAGTCTTCCGCTTAATCTCATATTCCGTTATTATTTAAATGTTTATCACCTGTTAAAGCAAGTTGTTAAAAGGATTAAAACAAAGAATAAAGAATTTTCTAAATTTCGTGGCTTGCCTAACTTTTACGAGTAGGCGCCATCACGACTCCCGAGGGTGGGAAATCTGGGTCGTGACACTATTACATATATTACCTTTAAAATTTGACTCGGATAGCTGGATTAATTCATTAGTTTATAAACATATTTAACCTTCATATTTGACCGTAACGATAAGCCATATTGCAACCACTAAAACTATTTCTAATTTGTTTAATCAAATTTCATATTGTCAAATGTTCATATTGATTTCCTCTTTTTAGGTTTTACAAATCACTCTTTACGATCACGTTTTGCTTCTCTCAGTCAGCAGTGGCGAGCAACACTAATCTCCCCATTTTGTGCTTTCTGATTTCAACTTCTTTTTAATTTTTATGATTGTTGCTTATCAGTTTTGGTTGCACTTATTTGTATAAAGTGATTAAGTTGTCGCTTTGAGGAAAGCTCTTCTTAACCTCAAAGGGTGTATCTTAACACTGGATTGGTAGACTTCAAAATCGTAAGATGGCATCACTTAACAATTATGTGAAGTTCATAGCAGGAGGTTTGGAAAATAAGATGTGCGCTAAATAAGATATGAAGGGACTATATATTGGGGAGCTTATACAAACGTGTGTGGGCTTTCTGTTAAGCATGGACATGATTTTCTCAATCTACATGTGACGACCCAAAAGGTCATCACTTGTTTTAAAATGAAATTTTCGTGTTTTGAGGCCTTGAAAACCTCATTTAGAATTACTTCGATTTGCGTGCGCAGTCCGGGCGCATAGCAGAAAGGCTTAAATATGATAATCTGTGAAAAATAATAAGTTTTGATTATAAAATGAGCTAATTTGACTTCCGTCAATGTTTTGGGTAAACGGACCCGAACCCGTGATTTGACTATCCAGGAGGGTCCGTAGGAAAATATGGGACTTGGGCGTATGCCCGGAATCGAATTTCGAGGTCCCAAGCCCGAGAAATAAATTTTTAAAGGAAATTGTTTTCAGGAATTGTTTAAAGAAATTTGAAATGAAATTTGATTAGAACATGATGGTATCGGGCCTGTATTTTGGTTTCGGCACCCGGTACAAGTCTTATATATGATTTAAGACATTTCTGTGGAATTTGGTGAAAAACGGATGTCATGTGACATGATTCGGACTTAAATCGCAAAATTTATGTTTAAAGAAGTTTTGAGAAAATTTCATTGATCTCGAAACTTAATTTGATGCTCGTGATGTTATTTTGATGATTTGATTACACGAGTAGGTCCATATGATGTTTTTGAGTTAGTATGCACACTTGGTTTGGAGTTCCGAGGGCTCGGGTGAGTTTCGGGATGTTTTAGACTTAAAATTAGAAGTTGCAGGTCTCTGAACCTGCCAGTGCGGTCCGCACAAAAACGTGTGCGACTGTGGAAGAGGGCCAGTGTGGTCCGTGGTCGGTTTCGAGCGGTGCGCGGTGGAGGCCTGTGTGGCCGCAGTCCATTTCATGCGGTCCACACAGAGCACTGGACCGCAGTACCTCAATAAGGCCTGTGCAGCCGCAGTCCATTTTGTGCGGTCCGCACAGAGGGTCTGAGACGGGTATAAATAGATGAGATTTTCAGTTATTTTGCATTTTTCAAAAACCCCAAAAATATAAGAAGCGATTTTTCAAACAATCTTTCTTCTCCAAATCAATTGTAAGTCGTTTTTAACTAGTTTTCTTCAATCTCTAACATCTTTTAACATGATTTCAACTTCAAATCAATTATTTTCATGGGGGAATTGGGTGTTTTGGGTAGAACCTAGGTTTTTCAAAAATTGGGGATTTGGACCTCGATTTGAGGTTCGATTTCAAAACAAATTCCATAATTGAGCTTGTGGGGGAATGGGTAATCGGGTTTTGGTTCGAACCTCGGGTTTTGACCACATGGGCCCGGGGGCGATTTTGACTTTTTGGGTAAAACTTTGGAAAACTCATTTTCACGTATTCAAATTGATTCATTTCGCGTTTATTGATGTAATTAAGTAAATTGTGACTAGATACGAGCGAATTTGTGGTGGAATCGAGGGGTAAAGCTATAATTGAAACTTGAGTTGTGTTCGAGGCATCGAGGTAAGTGTTTGGTCTAGCCTTAGCTTGAGGGATTAGGAGTTGAGTCTTATTTGCTACGTGATAATTGTTGAGTACGACGTATAGGCATGGTGACGAGTATCTATACGTTGGTGTCTAGCATGACCGTGAGTCTTTAAATTTTGAAGATCTTGATTTCGTTGTATCTTTCACGCCTTGGTGATGATTTCTAATTGTTGTGGAAATTTTGTGGAAGGAATTGTAACCTTTGAACATCGAGGAGCATTGGCTCAAGTTATATTATGAATTGTGAAAGTATATGAGATAATTGAACCCTTTGGAGCATTGGCTCAAGTGGTAAAGTGAGTTATGAAATAAAAGTGAAAGAAAGAGAAAAAGTTATTAAATTGTCCCCTTGCCGAGATATTTTTGCTTAGTTGATTATCTGCCTTGCCGGGATGTTGAGATTATTGATGTTGTTCCCTTGCCGGGATTTAATTGTTTAACTGTTGTTCCCTTGCCGGAATCTCTATTACTATTTTGTTGATTCCCTTGCCCTTTTGCTTGTGATTGTTGTTTGGGTGAGGAAGAGTGTTAAAGCACGAAGGGTGATGTCGTGCATTGTTTGCTATTGTGAGGAAAAAGTGTAAAGCACGAAGGGTGATGTCGTGCCGTATGATGTACCATTCCGTACCGATTTTCATTGATTATATGGTGAGGAAAGAGAGTAGAAGCACGAAGGGTGGTGTCGTACATATCTTTATTATATGATTGATTTGGTGAGGATGAAAGTAAAAGCACGAAGGGTGATGCCGTGCAAATTGTTGATTTCTGATTCTTTGTTGATATTCGAGTTATGTTGTTTCTTTCCTTACTTGATGCTTTCTATTTGGAACTGTTATCTCCCCCACATCATGTTTCTCCCTCCCACGTTGACTGGTTATTTTCTGTATTTCTTTTCCACTGTATATAAATTTGAACTGCACAGGTTTATTTGGTAGGCTAGTCCTAGCCTCGTCACTACTTCGTCGAGGTTAGGCTAGACACTTACCAGAACATGGGGTCGATTGTGCTGATACTACACTCTGCATTGTGTGCAAACCCAGGGGAAACTTTCGGGCAGTAGTTGGAGTGCTTCCTTCAGTCCACCCGGAGACCCAAGGTAGACTGCAGGCGTCCGCAGGCCCTAGCGTCTCCCTCTATCTCTACTTCCTGTTTCATTCTCTCTTATTCGGAAACAACGTACTGTTATTTCTTCAGACCTTGTATGTAGAAATCTTAGATAGTCTGTGATACTGTGACACCAGGTTTTGGGTATTTGAGGTTTTGAAAGTTGTAATAGATGTAGACTTAAGATATTTAATTGTTGACTTCCGCTAAATTATTTAAAGTTCCGCTGTTATCATGTTATCGCCTTGTGTTTGTTAAAATGAAACAATATGAAAGCGTAGCAAGTAGTTAAGATTTGGCTTGCCTAGCTCCCATTAGTAGGTGCCATCACGACCCTCGAGGTTGGGAAATTCGGGTCGGGACACTACATGTCTATTCATCAAATAAATAGCACTTCTTTTAATTTAATCAATATGTATGGTCATGGATCATCAATAATGATACATCTAATGCCATTCCCATGACTTAAGCTACTCATTTGATACATTTAAACCACTTCTCAATTGGTATTAAAATTCAAAAATGATTGTGATGGAGAAATTGTTTAAGAAGGCAGAATGCTTTTTGGACCTCTATTTATAGTGTTGTGGCGATGTTTCATGAGAGGATGTGCATTTGTGAATTTTCATGCATTTAATAGCTTTAAAGATCTAATGTGAATGGAAACGTTTCATATTAATCTCATCCTTTGGTGAAATGCTCATATTTCCTATTGTCAAGGCTAAACCAATAACTTTTTGTTTCAAAGAAAACGTTTTACTATAAGTTTAAATATTCTTCCTCAAATTTAAAAAATTAATTTATGTTTTTAAACAACCATGCGCAGCGCGGGAATTTCGCTAGTATAAATATAAAGCTACGCATTAAAAATCTGATGTGACGCTCTTACAATCTAGGATTCTAATTTATCTAATTTCTCAATTTTTTGGCTTTTTACTATTTTTTAATTGTTGTAATATATTAAAAAAATCCAAAAGTTACATCATTTAAGGAAAGATGAAACGGTTCATTTTTAATGCATTTACCAAGAGTCCATGACAACAGTTACTGTTGAACGGCCCTTGCAATCCTTAATGTTACTTTTCCATCTCATGCCTGTCTGCATTCCATGTGTGAGGCTTTTTTAAAATACATTTGTTTATACTTTGACAAAGCTAAGTATTTTATTATACGCTTTTCACTAGCAATTGACCGAAAGACATTGTTATGTATGAATTGTGAATTATGAAGCATTTCAAACCATATTCCAAGCAATTCTCAAGGTAAGCAAATATGTTCTTTTTATTTGTATTTTTTTTTTTGGTTTCAAATTTGTGAGATTCTTTTTCTCATAAAATCATAAAACCTTGAATATGTATGTCGATGTTCTTTTTGACGTTCTGATCAAAATTATTTAATGACGTAATGTAAAGGAAAAAAGAGGTTTTTAGAAGAAGCTTTTCAGATGGTGTTATTGAACAAGTGATTCAAAATTTTGATGATATTTTACAAAATATACGAGTATAAAAGTTAATAGACTGAAATTTCAGAAATTGAATAAATTGTTTAATTGATGGGGGTTTCTTGCAGGTTTTTTCCTATTTCGAAACTCGATTTGGGATGAGAAAATTGTTTGTCTTAACAAAAATCTGTATCAGTTATTCATTTTGAAGTATACAAGTTTGATTATGTATATTGGTTGTGGAAAGAGGCTAACTTATTTGATAGTATTTCTCTACTTTCCATCACAATTCTACTGCAAAAGATTAGTAGATAAGAATGTACAGGATTCATTCGCATTACGGATTACCCACTCTTTTTTTTATAGACTAAGCTAAATATATATTTTTTCTCCTTTGCTCTTACTTCATCTTTAGCTAACGAATTGTTAACAAATATTTTTTTTATTTTGCTTATTGGCTTTGTTGTTATGGAAAATGTATGTAATAGTGGAAATCTTGCTTTATTCTACACATAGGTACAAAAAATACTACTCCTTGAAATTTACTTAGAGGTTGTTTGGTACAATGGTGGAATATCGTAGGATATCTTATGTGGTAGGATATTCACGGGATTAGTTATCCTACCTTCTATAGTGTAAAAGTTATCCCGAGATTAGCTAATACCCAAACCAAATATGGTATAAAGTGAATCCAAAATTTTATTCCAGAATTATTATTCTTATCTCATGTATCAAATGACCCCTTAGTTGGTAGTTAACAAAACGTGTATCTTACGATTCCCATTAATAAATTTATTATGTACTTATTTTTCAATTTTTTTGGTTTTCTAACCCTCATTACTCTTTAAATTCCCTTCAAAAGGATGAGGTAAATTGAAAATACGTATCTTTTTTTTTTCTTTTTGAAAAAGTAATAAGTTTGTGAATATTTTCATTGTGTTCAAAAGAAATTTTTTATTACGATACGGATAACTAAATGTGAGTCCTTAACATCTTTTGAAAAGGGCAACTACACAAGCATTTTGTGCTTTTGTTTGCTAGTAATTTAAACAAGTACCACGAAACAACTGGTAGTGTACAAGATAAAGTAATTAAGATTTTTGTTTTTACTACATATGATTGAAAAGTTTCACCGGCTATTTTGGAGGGTTCAATCTACTTTAGTATTTTTGGTGTACACGTCTCATCTTAGTATGCAAAAAAAAATTGTAAGTTAGATGGTACGTTTCTATTGTTAGATTTAATCAAATTAGTTTGGGTTCCTTCTCTTAGAGTAGTATTTTGTTAACTAATGAAATTTTTCTTTTATTTTGAATGTTCTGTTTTGAGAATAGTTTATATACTTTATTTTTAAGTCAATAATAATTGTTTTTGTAAAGTGGTGATTTTTATTCCTTAAATGGTTTTTTTTTTTGTGGTAAACTTAAATGGTGTTATTATCTCAATTTACTAATGTTGCAGTTACTCATGCATTCAATGTATATTTTATGAAAGCAAACTTAGATAGTAGAATAGTGCATTAAAATTAGAAAGAACAATTTTTTAAATTTATGTCGCAAAGAAGAAGAGGTGCTCCTACTAAAGATTTTTGGTTTTTAATAAAAAATTTGTATTTCATTTATATAAATTTTTATTCTCTCAATTTACAACTAATGATAATTTAAATATTTTTATTTGTGTAATTAGTAATTTTAAGCTGAACTTACATAATTCTAATCTAAACTTTAGTTCTCATTTTTAATTAATACTCTTTGAACTTCTTAATTAGATAAAACTTAAATGAGTTATATTGGTAATATATAGTTAACTACATACCACATATAAGTATTTGATATAAATAAATAAAATTTATGAATTAAACCAAATGTAAGTTTTTTATTAGTGAAATGTTTCTCATAGTAATGAGGAAACAATATCTAATCCATTATTAGTTGCTAATCTTTTTGTAAGCTTATTGATGTTTCTTAAGACTTCGTAAATTTATTGATATTGTTAAGACCGCGCAAAGCGCGGATAAATTTATTAGTTGGGATATCAATCAGGGGCAATGGCTTTTTCGTGTATGTGCCCTCCAAAATAAATCTTCTATCTATATAGAATAGTAGAAACAAATTAATGTGATGACACCAAATATCAAAATAAAAATTCAACAAGTATTAAATTTTAAAACAAAATTAGTTAGATTAGTTAATAATTAGTTACTCTTTTTGAATTTAAATTTAAAATAATTAAATATCTATATATTTTTAAGGAAATTATTATAAAAAAAAAAGAAAAAATATATAAATATATAACTTCAATATAGAGATATATAAAATAATAAGACTAATTTATTTTTTTGAGGTGAGAAAGTTTTTGAATAATAATTCATATGGTCGTGCTATATGATATATGGATAAGATAAAACATAACAATAAATAATTTAACTTCTTATGTAGTAATCTTAATAAATAAAATTAAACTTTTATAGTAAGTACAAACGGAAAGAATAATTCAATTTAATATTTTATTAAAAATAATACAAAAATAATTATTATTATAATTTTAGTAGATTTATGACATATATTAAAATAACATTTATGTTTAACATTTGAAATAATTCAAAATCATCTATTTAAAATATTATAATAATTATACTCTTATTATAGATAAATACGAAATAAAGAAGATCAAAATATTGTAGAGCAAAAATTAATGTATAAAGATAAGAATTGATATAATATGATTCTATCCCCACTAATTTATTGATAAAATTAAGTCAATAAAAAATACTCAAAAATATTATTGATAAATTTAAATATCAAAATAATTATGAGAAAGTCATGCAGGATAAAGTCAAGTTAACTTCAAAAGTAATAGAAAACTAAATTCATTGTATTATATTAACCTGATAATTTATTATAATTTCATACAAATTAATAATATTAAGTAATGGATAAAACACTTAGATAAGCAAGGGAAAAAAAAGAAATAAACTATAAATTTGTGAAAAAATAAAAAAAATATAAGGCTTATAATTAGAATTATGATGAGAAAAGTCGTACATATACACATAACTAAAATCATACTAAGCTAATAGTTATAAAAGAAGAATACTAAAAAAAAAATCAAGCGATAGCGTAAAAATATATATACTAATTAAATTTCTCATGTATGAAATTTTAGTTAATAAAATAAAACTCATAATTTAATAATAATAATATAAAAATATAAAGATACTATTACGATATTATACATAAAGCATATACATATTAAGTTCTATACACGTGTGTGTATATATATATATATATATATATATATATATATTATTAAAATAATAAAAGGCTTATCTTTTTATACTTTTGATAAATTTAGAATTATAATTTAATAAAAAATATTACATTATTTAATTTTTCAGTAAAGGATGTACGAAAAGAGGGGGATAAAGATATTTTATGATATATATATATATATATATATATATATATATATATATATATATTAAATTAATTAAAAAATAAAAGAAAAATGAATGACACTTAAATAATTATTGATAAATTTAGACCATTGAAGTATTTTGAACGGTATAACATAAGTTTAAAAAAAAATCAGCGTAATAAAATATATATCTATGTTATACTAAAAGAGAAGTATGATCAAAATATTAATCCAATTGACAAGTTAATAAAAAGTTACATTAGTAAATGTATCGAACTAAGTACTTGCTAATTTAATAAAGAATAAATAAAGAACAAATAATTTATTTGATTATTATATGATGTGTATCCTTTACTTTTGTATAGATTTTGTTATATTTTTGCACACTATATTAAAGAATAGAATAACAACTAAAATTTATTAAAATAATATGCTATATTAGAATATTAATTTTATAAAATTAATATTCTGTCAAATTATCCGGGCACTGTGCGGGTTCTAACACTAATTTGGAAGAATACATCTAATATATAAACAAAGAAGTTGTGTTATGTGCTCCTAATCTATCTTCTATATACTCCATTCGTGTTAAAAGTAAATAAAAATCTGTAGAAGTGAATTTTTTTCGCTCTTTCAAATTATTATTTACAAATACATTAGAAGAATAAGTCTAGATGTCCTCGTTACTACAGGCACAAAGTTTAAACTAAATGAGGAAAAGCTGGCCTCGTTACTATAGACACAAAATTTGCATAACTAAGAACAAGTCTAGCATAAAGCAAGCGCTAGTTCACCAAAATGTTAGAATAAAAGAAATCAAATACAAGGGCTATTTTGTATTTTGCTGCTTTATATAATTATAAGTTGATATTTGAACACGTAGTTTATGGAGATTGAACCAAGATAGTATATCTTGTTTGTTATATTATTTTTATAAGTTGCAACTATAAATTTAGTTCTTTCTATTGGAAGAGTGAATAAATTGTTAGTATTAGGTATGCGTATGAGATAGCAAGTTAGATGAGTTTACTCGTCCATATGACAATGTATATAAGTCGGCACCCAAAATAATTTATTTATATAATTAATTACCTGACAATTAACAAAATTAGGTGACACAATCTGTTTGAGCATAATTAGTATTGATATTTATAATTAAAACCTCTTAATATTTTGTAAAGAAAAATTACTAAAGAGAAAATTTCACTTTATACTTATTAAACTCAAACTATGTATCCTTTAATATCCAGACCCTAATTATTTACTGTTCATGTCCATGCGGCCGGGATTATTTACGCGGCCCACCCATAAGCGGATTCTCATACCCAACTCAAGCTATTTCACCCAGCAGCCCACGCAGTTAGCGGGTTCCCATACCCACTGTCATTCAATACCTAATTTATTTTGTCTTCGTTCTATCTCTTTGTCTAATAGTAATTTCTGGGCGAATTGTAAAGATAACACTAAAAAAATATTTTAGTAAAGATACCACCTAAAAAAAGAATGGATTGAATCTCTGAAGATTGCTCTGTTTTTGGGGTATTTTCGGCTGAGAATCTTTTCTATAACTGGAAATACAAATTTTGCATGTTATACTTGAGTTTGTTGAGTTATATTAGGAGTCTATCCCATTAATTGATTCACTTACCGTTTTTAAATAGCTGAAGACCTTTTTTCGTAGATTTCTGTTACTGTATTCACGAATACAGCTCGCGAATACATATGAATACAGTCTATGTTAGCTGGACTTCGTTATTTTCTGCCGAGTTTTGTTATTGTATTCATGAATATAGTAGCTTGAATACATCGAATATACTCTATAACAAGTGAAAACATAGCAATAGAAAGTAATTAAGTAAATGGTAGCCATAGCAAGTTAATAGCCACTAAATAATAGTCATTTCTGAAAATTGCCCTAGAAAATATAAACATTAACGGGTACTACTACTTGTATTTTGCAAAACTGGTTTTTTTCACCTTTCTTTTGACAAGTACAGCTCTATAACCTTTTAATATGTATATGGATAGTGTAACTTATTTCGTATATGATTAGCAGTATTTAGTTATAGGGAAAAGACATGACTATCTATAAAAGTTCAAATATTTACCCTACTGTACCCATTAAATAATTACAATCCCCTATCTATTTAATAAACAAATAGAGTATCTCAAAATAACTACATGCGCTAATACCCTACCTATAAAAACGGAAAAACTGCTCAAATTTGGAAGAATTTCACAAAAATTGAGAATTCCACCAGCATCACAGAATCGTTGTTGAAGATTTGAAGATGGCAAGCCTGAAAAAATAAAGCGAAGATGCTGATTTCTCTTTAAAATTTGACTTTTTCTCCTTAAATTTTGTAGAAGTATCAACCTGTTCGAATCATAGTAGTTGATTTGACTTTCGAAGATGCTGAAACTTTCGATGCTTAAGTTCGCATCGTATTATTTCGATTTTGATTTCGCAGATTATAGAAGTTTAGCGCTTAAACTTCTGAATTTTTAATTGAAAATTCTGTTCTTAGTTTGGAGATCTGGAGATCTAGAGGTTTGAATCATAATAACTGATTTGAGTTCGAAAAATATTCTGTTGAAATTCAGTATTTGACGTCAACACTATTGAAATCTGCACTATCGAGATTCGATTTTGTACATAAAAGTAGTTATAACTTCAGAATTTGTACACATAATAATAATAATTGTTAATCTAAGGGCATGAGGACTGAAAATTCTCTCGACGCACGTTAGTCTTAACATATGCCATCCATGGAGAGGAGAGCGAAAACCGTCATCCCTGTACAAACTCCGATCCAGAAAGCACCGGGTAAGAATGTTATGCAAGCTACACTTGAAGGAATCCAACAAACAAAGGGGAATGGAAAGGAAATTGATAAAACAGTAACTGAGGAAACTAAGGTTCAACAAATTGCAGAGCCATAAAAAACGCCAGTGAAGGAGAGGTTAATGAATGGAACAGTGCTGTCAAAAGTCAAGGAAGTGGAAGCAGACTATCTTGGGCAGATGAAGTCGAAGCACAAGAGAAGGAAGCAGGTAAGCAGGCACATGCAGAGTCAATTTGGGAGACGTTTGACATTTCTAAAATTTCTAATGCTGGATTTAAACTTGAATATGTGAGTCCTGAAAAGGATGGGGATCGTATGTTAGGGGAGATAAACCCCACCAAAACCAGACACTAAACATATAAAAGTATAATACAATTTTCAAAAAATAATAGCAAAAAAAACCAAATATGTGATTTACATATTATAAGGCGCTTTGGGCGTGTTATCTCCAAGAACTACAGGATCATTCCCAATGTCGCCCCTTTCAAACCGGCCATAGTCATTATGCATCTCACCAAAGTAAGGATCATTATCCTGTTGCTTATGTTGATTATGAGAAAATAACAATTTTATTATTATGTATCTTACAAGAATACTATGTTTACTAAAAGTAAAGAATGGAATAGTATCCTATAAGCATATATTGCATCTTTGAACAATATACTATAGCATTATATTATATAAAAGATCGATACCGCTGAATTTTCCTCTGGTTTCATTGACTGCCTACGAATAACTGCAAACACCTCCTCAAATTTAGTCTCTATAAAAAGCTTCAAACCTTGTAACTCCTTCATTACCTCAGTATTGGTAGGTTCAGAATCACCTCCAATACTTTGATGCATACTTTGTGTCTTTGGCAATTGAGTGTCAAAAGGCTAAAAGTTAGTGCAATCAACTTCAATTTCAAAGTTTAGACCACACACATTAAATAGTTGCTTCTCAGCATCAGTTGGGGTGATGTTCTTTAGTTAAAATTATTAATGACACTAGTTAGAAATAGAAATGATAATAAAACATAGAAATATAAAAAGACTTCTAGTACCATATGATACCAATATGGTATACATATATACCAACAGAGTATATCATTGATCTGGGATATTGCTACAACTACATGTGACTAAACTATTGTGCCAAAATATTAAAAGATGCAATAAAAGTATGAGAAAATTAAAAGTATAAGTAGCAATAAAATTATAAGTAGTGTCACACCTCCTTTTTGCGCGCCCGGCCCCGAAGGGTAAGATGCGCGGGTGGAGTTTTTCCAATTTAAGTGACAATATTCGAAATGGGATTATTTATTTAATTCAGAGTCGCCACTTGGGAAAGGTTTGGCTTTTGGTGTCCCAAGTCACCGGTTCATCTTGAATCCCAAATCGAGGAAATTTTTGACTTTTCCAAATAAAGTCTGCGAACCAGAAATTCTAAGTAAGGAATTCCGTTGACCCGAGGGAAGGTGTTAGGCACCCTCGAATCCCGTGGTTCTAGCACGGTCGCTTAAATTATTATAAAGGCTAAATATCTGATTTAAATACATGTTATGACTTACGTGCTTTTATTAAACTTAAAACCGCTTTTATCATTATCACTTATTTTTATAGAATTGCAACGTCGTGAAAATGCATCTCGAACCACGTCACAATCAATGCGCCCGTGATCGTCAACACATTTTGACTTCGTTGAGATTTGGATTTGGGTCACATCAATGTGCACCCGAACTTAAGAATATGATTTAATCAAGCCGCGCCTAAAGAGTCTAACGCGTCATTATTTTTTGGGAAGGCCATGAGATCCACTAAACGGCCTAACCTGAATTCTAATTATTTATTATGATTATTTATTGAGGGCCCCGCAATTTGCATTCTATTTGGCGAGGCTCGTCTCATTATTTTAGAAGGGTATCCTACAGTGACTACATTTCTACTACGTTTGTCTCTAAAAAAAAAGATGATACCGAACTTACTTATTTGAACAAATACAGACTGAATCTTTATTATGTTTGCCGAACCTAAATTTGTTTGATTACCTGATTGATTGTTTATGAGGTGAAAGTTACCTCATGCTTTGTCTTCATCGAGTGAATACGCTTATTAATTTGCTAAGTGAGATTGCAAGCAAACTAACAACATATACTGAGTTATATTTAACGACCTCCAAGTTTTATTTTTTAAACTCTAACCCATTTGAACTTGATAAACGAAATTGGCTGTTTATTAGGAAAATTATTACTAATTGAACTCAAAACGCCTATTAGTTTTCCTCAACAGTCATCGCATTATTTCGAAACAAGGAATCTATACCGAGATCCGATATCGAACCTATATCGGAACAAATAATCTGATAGGAGAGCTGGCATTCATAGCCAGACTCTTAATGTGACTGCATGAGAGTTGGTTTGGGATACATTTATCCCGGACCCAGTACCATAGATTTGTCAATTCAGTGGTCTAGACAAAATACATACAGGTGCTTGCCATGACTCTATGTTATACTGCCATCACTAAATTAAACAGAATGTTATACTGAACTGAATGTATACTAAATCAAACATACTGTCTATGTCATACTGTCATTACTATTAAACAATGCTATCTAATAGTTCATCTCAAACAGAATGTATGTTAGTTTATACAGAATGTTTGCAGTTTGCAGTTAAACAAATACAGGCTGAACTAGCATTTAACCTATTTTGACCACCAGTATTATAACATAAACAGATGTTCATTTTCTTATTTCTGCTTCAAACTCAAACTCTCAACAATACATGGTTTCAGAGGTTGTGTACCTGGAAATATTTGACAATTGAAGAAGAGGGCAGTCAGCAGAGTAACAATGACAACAAGTGCAGCAGCAGTAACAGCAGGTAACAAAATCCCAATGCAAGATGCAGTTATAGCCAATGGGAAGAGGTAACAAAATGACAGCAACAAAGCAGGGGAGTGGGCTCAGGAATCAAACAGTCTAACTCCAAAAGAAAACAACCAATAAGAACCAGACAACAGAATCCTAGCTGATACTTGAAGAAATCAGCACTTATTTGAAACATGGTAAACAAACTGGGAATCGAACAAACAACAGGAAGAAAACAGCTTCTGATTTTTGTGATATCCCTCTCCCTATCTCCTTTCTTTTCAAAATCCAATGTCAATCTTCAGTTTTGAAAATATGCTTGAGTTATCAGAAAGAAATCTTTTCCAGTTTTTCTGGTTTTTTCAGAATTTTCAGTTCTCAAATATTCAATCTGAGTTCTGTCTCTTTTGTGTGTCGTGTGTGTGCATGTATCCCTCAATGTGTATCACCCTCTCTTTCTTTCAAAAATATTCCTCACAGTGTGCCTCCCTCTATTATGTGTGTGTGTTTTTTTTCTAATCTTAGGATCCGTGTGTATATCCTCCCCTATCAGATGTCCTCCCCCCATTTATAAGCCTTAACACTACCCCTTTTAACAGCCTGTTTAGAATATCACCATACCCCTCCCATGTGCCTTCCATTTTCAGTTCCACTTTAGCTAATTAAGTATTAAACCCCATCAACATTCCCTGGCAGACTTATCTTTCCCATTTTATTAACTAAAAGCAAGCATGGGCAGCAGGATGTAGTCTGACAGCACATGCCGTCAAACTATTTAATTCAAAAGGGCCTTTATGCCCATGTTGTGCACATGCCCTCCAGTTTAGATTACCATTACAGACTAAACATTAGGTTTCTGAAATCACATTAACAACTATAAGTAAATGAACTTAGTTCTTAATTGATTCAGGCAATGTTCAACAGAAGCAAATCGATTTATTTTGTTCAGACAGTTGAAACTAATTGACGACACATGTCGACTCGACTATATTAGCATTAACATACACAATCGTAGCCAAAAATCAGACATTTAAACAGTATCGATACATGGTTCAAATTATACTGACTAAGCAGAAATGCACTCGAGGAGTCAACTAGTCAGTCCAAACTTGAAAATCAGCTACTTGCACAACACTTACATACACATTATCAGGACAAATGGAAGGGCTTAATCAAACAATAGAGGTTCAGGCAAAGTGGTTAAGGCACAGTTGATAGAAGTCAAGGACACAAACAGAACATGAACAGACCCTTACAACAATCAAATGAACCAAAACAACTAAGAAAAGAAAGAAACTCACCTTAAACCGCAAAAGATCAAAGCCTTAACTCGGACTCGGACAAACCTTTCTTAAGGCTGAATGGACTTTAATCGAAGTGTTTCTCAGATGAGAAACACTTCGATTAAGGTCCATTAGACCTTAATCTCTTCGGCTCGGACGGACACGGACCAGTGATGAGGAATCAACCAGTTCCAAAACTCAGATCTGGGATTCATGCTTCCCTGATCAGATTCGGACCAAACCAAGTATGGTTTGGTCACGGGGGGGGGGGGGGGTCTGGGGAGTGTCTGGTGTGAAGCTGGGGTTAAACGGTGTAGATCGAGTTTTGACTCGAATCTTCAAATGAAGATTCGAGGACTTAGAGGATGATTCGAACTAAACGGTCAACAGGTCTATGTTCAGGGTGGTGAGGGGGTTCTATGGTGTTCAGGTGGAGGTCACCGACGTCCGTGCCGCCGGTTTTCATGGTGAAGAGTACAGGGGCGGCTCTAGGGTTTGGGGGTTCTGGTGAAGACGACGAGGCTGGGGTATTGGATAGGGGGTAGGGTACGATTAGAGACTTATATAGTTAGTGGGTGGGCGGATCTCAACCGTTGGATCAACCGAAATCGATGGCTTGGATCTAAGGGTTTAGGGGAAACGATGTCGTTTCAACTAATGGGGCTTTGGGTTGGTCCGGGTGGAAACGGGTCGGGTTCTGTTCGTGGGTATGGGAAATGTGATCTTGGTCGTTGATCAATCTGAGATCAACGGCCCAGATCAACCTGGATCAATACGACGTCGTTTGGACACCCTGGGTATCAGCTGGTGTTGGACCGGGCAGGCCTGGTTTGGACGTTGTTTGTTTTGGGCCAATTTTAATAAATTGGCCCAATCCGGAAGAAGAAAGGGTCTTTTTCTCTTTTTTTTTTTTTATTTCTTTTCTTATTTATTTTAAAAACAAAACTAAGCAAAAATCAAATTAAAATTAAATACACACTCAATACAATTATTTGCACACACACTAAAGATATTTCAAAACAGGTAAAATCAAACAAAACAAAATCACGGACAAAGATGCCTGTTTTTGCCTTTCTATTTAAACCATGTTACGGTTCAGATTATGCATGACACGTACACATTTTTTTTTTGAATTTTGTTTTAATAAAGTAAATAAATAAAAATGGGCCAAAGTCACAAATAAATCAACAAAGTGCCGCACAGAAATCCAAAAATTGTACAGCAGGACCAATTTTTATTCTTTTGGAGCGACTGTCGCGCAAAACAAAAATCACGTGCTCACAGCTGCCCCTCTTTGTTCGGAAACACGAAGAGTTTTCGTGCAAAGATAAAGTGAGCGTGTATGAGCGATTTTTGCCTATGGACCACTCCGTATGAAGCATGTTTTTTGAAAGATCTGACCGAATCTTGCTTCAAAGATTTCCTACATATCCTGGGCTAAACAGGAATCAGGTCAATGTAGTTCGAGAAGCTTTGGTAGCTGGGACTACCATGGGATTGCAATGCTTGCTGCTACTACTGTTGCTGTTGTCACTGCTGCGTCACTGACCGCCTTATTACAACCAAACGAAAATTGGAAACTGAACTAACTACTTATATGCATGTCAACTGCTAGTTACAAGATTCCTATCTATGATTCTTTTACGACTTGATCTTGGGTCTTAGCTGATTCTGCTTGTAGACTCCGATCTGAATCTTGATGCTTGCGAGTTGCGGCGACTTGTTTAATCTCTGGGATACTGAGTGAGACGCGATTGGCAGGGTTCAGGACCATAATCAAATGTTGGAGTCAATCCGCCTTCCATCTACTCCGATATCTCGGGACATCTTCTTTCTTTTTCTTCTTTTTCTTCGTTGATTCCGAACTGGGACTCATCTCGTGGGTCATTTCGATCCATGTGGCTCGAGGTTAGACCTGCGGGAGAAAACAAACGAATGAAATTTTCTGCCCCAGTTTCACTAGGAAAATTTCGTTAATTATTCGCCAGGAAGTTCATAAAATTGATGAAAGAGGATATGCATGCTCAGTTCAGGGTTGGAGCCCTAATACCGACTAGCTGGGGAAAGGTTCAGTTTAGGGTTTAAAACCCCAACGCCGAACAAAGGAAGAATTCAGTTTAGGGTGTAAAACCCTAATGCTGATTAAAAGGAAAATTCAGTTTAGGGTTTAAAACCCTAATACTGATCACATGGGAAAGCTCAGTTTAGGGTTTAAAACCCTAATGCTGGCTGAAAGGAAAAAGTTCAGTTTAGGGTTTAAAACCCTAATGCTGACTAAAAGGAAAAAGTTCAGTTTAGGGTTTAAAACCCTAATGCTGACTAAAAGGAAAATTCAGTTTAGGGTTTAAAACCCTAATGCTGATTGCATGGAAAAGCTCAGTTTAGGGTTTAAAACCCTAATGCTGGCCGAATGGAAAAAGTTCAGTTTAGGGTTTAAAATCCTAATGCTGACTAAAAGGAAAATTCAGTTTAGGGTTTAAAACCCTAATGCTGATTGCATGGAAAAGCTCAGTTTAGGGTTTAAAACCCTAATGCTGGCCGAATGGAAAAAGTTCAGTTTAGGGTTTAAAATCCTAATGCTGACTAAAAGGAAAATTCAGTTTAGGGTTTAAAACCCTAATGCTGATTGCATGGAAAAGCTCAGTTTAGGGTTTAAAACCCTAATGCTGGCCGAATGGAAAAAGTTCAGTTTAGGGTTTAAAACCCTAATGCTGACTAAAAGGAAAATTCAGTTTAGGGTTTAAAACCCTAATGCTGATTGCATGGAAAAGCTCAGTTTAGGGTTTAAAACCCTAATGCTGGCCGAATGGAAAAAGTTCAGTTTAGGGTTTAAAACCCTAATGCTGACTAAAAGGAAAATTCAGTTTAGGGTTTAAAACCCTAATGCTGATTGCATGGAAAAGCTCAGTTTAGGGTTTAAAACCCTAATGCTGGCCGAATGGAAAAAGTTCAGTTTAGGGTTTAAAACCCTAATGCTGACTAAAAGGAAAATTCAGTTTAGGGTTTAAAACCCTAATGCTGATTGCATGGAAAAGCTCAGTTTAGGGTTTAAAACCCTAATGCTGGCCGAATGGAAAAAGTTCAGTTTAGGGTTTAAAACCCTAATGCTGACTAAAAGGAAAATTCAGTTTAGGGTTTAAAACCCTAATGCTTGCCGAATGGAAAAAGTTCAGTTTAGGGTTTAAAACCCTAATGCTGACTAAAAGGAAAATTCAGTTTAGGGTTTAAAACCCTAATGCTGATTGCATGGAAAAGCTCAGTTTAGGGTTTAAAACCCTAATGCTGGCCGAATGGAAAAAGTTCAGTTTAGGGTTTAAAACCCTAATGCTGACTAGAAGGAAAATTCAGTTTAGGGTTTAAAACCCTAATGCTGACTAAAAGGAAAATTCAGTTTAGGGTTTAAAACCCTAATGCTGATTACATGGAAAAGCTCAGTTTAGGGTTTAAAACCCTAATGCTGACTAAAAGGAAAATTCAGTTTAGGGTTTAAAACCCTAATGCTGATTACATGGAAAAGCTCAGTTTAGGGTTTAAAACCCTAATGCTGGCTGAAAGGAAAAGGTTCAGTTTAGGGTTTAAAACCCTAATGCTGACTAGAAGGAAAATTCAGTTTAGGGTTTAAAACCCTAATGCTGACTAAAAGGAAAATTCAGTTTAGGGTTTAAAACCCTAATGCTGATTACATGGAAAAGCTCAGTTTAGGGTTTAAAACCCTAATGCTGGCTGAATGGAAAATTCAGTTTAGGGTTTAAAACCCTATTGCTGATTAAAGGAAAAATTCAGTTTAGGGTTTAAAACCCTAATGCTGACTGGCTGGGGACAAAATTCGAGAACAACAGCTGACCTCTTTTTTTGAATTTTCTTGTTTTAGTAGAAGATAAAAGGGAGTTTCATGGAAACTTACCTTTCGAGTGAATTCCTTATTGCCGAAATGTTTCTTGTACCCATGTACCTTCTTCTTTGGGCGACACCTGCCTCTCGCACGGTTGTCTTGGATTAAGCCTGTTTGAACCTTTTCAGACAAAGAACACTTGTTAGTTCGGGGAATGACGGTCGATTTGGTGACCTTGATCGTTCCCAGTTGCTTTGTTGCGTCTCTAGTTCTATTGCGAAGTCCTGCCATTGATTTGATTCGAATGGCGAAACCCTTTAGACTGCTCAGGCTTGTATTTCCAGATTCTGTGATGACTTGCTTCGTAAGGCTCTTTTTTTTTTCTCTTTTCCCTTTTTTGTCCCGTTTTGATTGGAGGTTCTCAACGGGGATTTTATTGGAGGTATTCTGTGGGAATTTGTACAAAAGGAAGCTCTGTGGGGGAATATTTACAAAGTGGATTCTTTGTGTGGATTTTTGTACAATGGGGCATGCTGGGGATTTATTTCAAATCGGGATTTCTAGGATTTGTTGGGGTAAGCTTGTTGGGTACAAAGGGACTCGCTGGGATGTGCTGGGGAGATTCCATTTTTTTTATATTGGGGAGACTCTGTGGGAGATTGTACAAAAGGAGAGACTCTGTGGGGATTTGTACAGGGGGAGACTCTGTGGGGATTTGTCCGAAGGCGGACTTGTTGGGGAAGATTCCTCTCTTTCCTCTTTAAACACCATCAAACGTCATGATCCATCAGGCTTGGGCAATCGTACCAACGAAATGAGGCGCTTTCCTTCATGAGACGGGATTCCGTGCAAACAAACCTGCCACCTGCCCTTTCCGGTGTATCCTGAACTTGGGGTTAAAACACAAAAGGGATTTGAAGAGAAGCAAAGAAAGGAGAAAACAAATTTCAGGAAGGGAGTGTCCTTTTCGGGACGAGAAAGACTTATCTGAGGAAGATAACGCTGGCTTTAGATGACATGACATGCTCTTTGGACTGGACGCCTGATCTTCCATGAACTTGCGTTTCCCTGAACCAGAACGGATCTGTGATTCCAAACCGGTGGAACTTTGCCGACACTTCCTTGGGGTAGAGTCATTCTTTTTCGGCCAACAGCGCCCTTTGCGGGTTTTTGCTGGCTGACCTCTCTCATTTCTCTTCCTGTCATCGTTTGATAGCACTCTTTGTGAGTTTTTACTAAACAAGCTCTCTCATTTTGGTTCCTCTACTCCCGTCACCTCGTGGTGCCCGAAGGTTTTCACCGATGAGACTCTCTCATTTTATCTCTCTCAATTCAGAGTGTGCTGGTCTCCATTTGCGACGCTTATTGGTTCCCCGCCATATTTGGTAACTAATTTGAAAGCTTGTGCTTGGTAAAAAGAGGTAGACGATACTAACTTCTCAACTGCTCGACGTGCCCCGGTTTCAATTTCGGGGCGAATGGGATTTTATTGTTGGTGTGACTGAACCTCAGGGAGAGGCTGCCTACGTATCCTTTCGGAATCAAGTCAAACGTAGTTCAGGCCTCAATCAATGGGATTTTTTTTTGTTTTGTAAGCGGCTCAAAAGTTGGTAGAGAGAATTGGGTAGTGTTTGGGGAGTAGTGGGGAATAAAACCTTTGCCATTTTCAAACGTGTCAGGACCACTGGAGTATGATTTAGACGTAGTACCTCTTGACTGCATCTGCATTTACTGCTGTGTCGGGGTCATTTCCTTCAATATCACCTAAATACAGTGCTCCTCTCGGCAATATCTTCCTTACGATGTATGGGCCTTTCCAATTTGGGGCAAACTTTCCTTTTGCTTCTTCATGATGCGGCAGAATACGCCTCAGTACCAGCTGACCTACTTTGAAATTCCGGGGTCGGACTTTCTTGTTGTAAGCACGGGCCATCCTTCGTTGGTATAACTGTCCGTGACAAACTGCGGCCATTCGCTTTTCATCAATCAACGTCAATTGCTCTAACCGAGTCTTAACCCACTCGCTGTCCTCGATTTCTGCTTCGACAATGATTCGAAGCGAAGGAATTTCTACCTCTGCCGGTATTACAGCCTCGGTCCCATAGACCAAAAGATAAGGAGTCGCTCCTACTGATGTGCGTACCGTAGTGCGATACCCCAATAATGCAAATGGTAACTGCTCATGCCACTGTCGGGAACTTTGGATGGTCTTCCTCAAAATCTTCTTGATGTTTTTATTTGCAGCTTCCACAGCACCATTGGCTTTCGGCCGATAAGGAGTGGAATTCCTATGCGTTATCTTGAATTGCTCGCATACATCTCCCATCAAGTGACTGTTCAAGTTTGCTGCGTTATCTGTAACGATAGTCGCAGGAATACCGAAACGACAGATAAGATTTGAGTGTACAAAATCCACCACAGCTTTCTTAGTGACCGACTTGAGAGTGACAGCTTCTACCCATTTTGTGAAGTAATCGATGGCTACCAGTATAAACTTGTGTCCATTCGAAGCCTTTGGTTCAATTGGTCCAATGACGTCCATGCCCCAAGCGACAAATGGCCAAGGGGCGGACATGGGATGCAGTTCCGTGGGAGGTGCATGAATCAAATCACCGTGCACCTGACACTGATGACACTTGCGGACAAAGCTAAAGCAATCTTTTTCCATGGTCATCCAGTAATAACCTGCTCGAAGGATTTTCTTCGCTAAGACATACCCGTTCATGTGAGGTCCGCACACACCTGCATGTACTTCGTGCATGATCTTTCTTGATTCCTCGATATCGACACATCTTAGGAGATTGAGGTCCGGGGTCCTCTTATATAACAATTCACCGCTTAGAAAGAAACCACTTGCATGTCGCCTAATGGTCCTCTTCTGATCTCCAGTAGCATGCTCGGGGTATTCTTGCGTCTTCAGGAATTTCCTGATGTCATGGTACCAAGGCTGCGTACTTGATCCTGCCTCGATTACACTGCAGTAACCGTGTCTTTCCTTGATTTAGATTTCCAAAGGATCGACGTGGGCGTTGCCCGGGTAGGGTAGCATTGAAGCCAAAGTAGCAAGTGCATCTGCCAGTTCATTGTGGCACCTCGGAATATACCTGAACTCTATTGATGTAAAGCGCTTGCTGAGGTCCTCCACATGCTGTCGGTAAGGGATAAGTTTGACATCTCGAGTTTCCCATTCGCCTTGAGCTTGCCGGATGATCAGGTCAAAATCTCCCATAATCAGTAAGTCTTCGACATCCTGATCGATTGTCATATGCATGCCCATAATGCAGGCTTCATACTCAGCTGTATTATTTGTGCAAAAGAAACGCAGTCTAGCTGTGGCGGGGTAATGCTGACCGGAAGGCGAGATCAATATTGCCCCAATCCCTACACCCTTGGCGTTCACGGCTCCGTCAAAGAACATCTTCCAAACATGAGCTTCCTCCGAGATCACTTCTATGGTGTTTACTTCTTCATCTGGAAAGTAGGTATCCAATGGCTGGTATTCTTCATCGACCGGATTTTCGGCCAAATGATCTGCTAACGCCTGGGCTTTCATTGTCGTGCGAGTGACATAAACTATGTCGAATTCCGTAAGAAAATTTGCCATTTTGCCAGTCTCCCAGTAGGCATTGGTTTCTGAAATATATACTTCAAAGGATCCAACCTGCTTATGAGGAACGTAGTGTGGGCTTGGAGATAATGTCTCAGCTTTTGTGCAACCCATGTGAGAGCGCAGCATGTCCTTTCCAGCAGAGTGTATTTGGCCTCGTAGCCGGTGAATTTCTTGCTCAAGTAGTAGATTGCTTGCTCCTTCTTTCCGGTTACGTCGTGTTGCCCGAGGACGCAGCCGAAAGAGTTCTCCAAGACTGTCAGATACAAGAAAAGTGGCCTCCCTGGTTCTGGAGGGACCAAGACTGGGGGATTCGAAAGGTATTCTTTGACTTTATCAAAGGCTTCTTGACACTCAGGTGTCCATTTGATCGCCGCATCTTTCCTTAACAGCTTGAATATGGGCTCACACGTGCTTGTCAGCTGGGCAATAAACCGACTGATGTAGTTCAACCTGCCCAAAAGACTCATCACGTCTTTCTTTGTTTTTGGGGGAGGCAGATCTCTGATGGATTTTATCTTAGTTGGATCTAGCTCGATACCTCTCCTGCTTACGATGAAACCCAAAAGTTTGCCCGACGGAACTCCGAAAGCACATTTGGCTGGGTTCAGCTCCAAGTCATACTTCCTTAGCCTCTCGAAGAACTTCCTCAAGTCTTGGATGTGATTATCCTGCGTCCTGGACTTGACTATCACGTCATCCACGTACACCTCTATTTCCTGGTGCATCATGTCATGGAAAATGGCAGTCATGGCCCTCATGTAAGTAGCCCCAGCATTCTTCAGACCAAATGGCATGACCCGGTAACAGTAGGTGCCCCAAGGCGTGGTGAAGGCAGTTTTCTCGGCGTCCTCTTCATCCATCAGTACATGATGATACCCAGCATAACAATCTACAAAAGACTGTATCTCGTGTTTGGCGCAATTATCAACGAGGATGTGGATGTTGGGCAGCGGGAAATTATCTTTAGGATTTGCTCTGTTCAGATCTCTGTAATCTACACATACCCGAGTTTTCCCGTCCTTTTTTGGTACTGGAACCACATTCGCCAACCATGTTGTATATTGGACTACCCGGATCACTCCTGTTTTCAACTGCTTGGTGATCTCCTCTTTAATCTTGTCACTGACCTCAGTTTTGAACTTTCGTTGCTTTTGTTGAACTGGAGGACAATCAGGATGAATCGGCAATTTATGAACCACTAGATCAACACCTAGTCCCGGCATGTCATCATATGACCAAGCAAACATGTCTTTGAATTCAAAAAGAAGTTGAATTATCTCCTCTCGCGTCTTCTTGTCTGTGTGAATGCTTATCTTGGTCTCCCGGACTTCTTCCGGGGTTCCTAAGTTTACCGGTTCAGTGTCATTCAGATTTGGCTTAGGTTTATTCTCGAAATATTCCAACTCTCGGTTTATTTCCCTAAAAGCCTCTTCCGCATCATATTCTGGTTCTGGGTTCATTAATTCGCAGTTAAGTAACTCATTGTGATCTGGGCGTGAAGTCCGCGAGCATGTCATATTTAAAGCCGTGTTATTAGGACTGAAAAGAAAGATAAAAGGAATAATAAAAATCAGAACAAAAGAAAGAATGGGAAAGCAATGATGATTTTTTCATATTTTCTTTGGAAAGTTGGAAGACAACAATGTTTACAACTATGAATTCAAAGCAACAATCGAAAAGAAGAAAACGTTCAAGTCATGTCCTGGAGATAACTTGCGACACAGGAAAGGTGGCAGGACAGGTCTACCCGGACTTCCGTCTAGTCGGGAATGGCGTGGCTTCCCAGTTTTGGAGTTTGGCGTTTGGCCCCATGTACATCATCTCAGCAGCGCTTGTGCCTTCACCTGGTTGAACCATGTGGACCTCGTAGAGCATCTCTCTCATTGCCCCGCATATCTCCTCGATTTCCTCAGCCGTGAAGACCTCATCATCTTCTTCTTCAACGTACCTTGGCCTGATGAAAGTTGCATATAAATCCGGCAGTGGTTGAGGTAACTTCCAACCCTCATTTCTCCTTTTCTTTGCCCATTCTTCGTCTGCTGGAGTAGGTTTGAAGCCTAGTCCAAAAGGTTTCATGATGACTGGCAAAGTAATGGGTTCTGTTATTCCCTGAAGGGTTCGCCCAAGCCCCTTCCCTGGCCTAAATCCATGCTGGATCATCTCTTTGGCCACCATAAACGAGGCGTTAGACAGGAAAGGCTGGGGGCAGGGTATTCCCTCTTCGTGCTGCTCTGCCAGTACAATCTCGAAAGCTTGATAGACCGTATGTTCACTTCCTTCTCTCGGTTCAAGGTACGGGATGGATGGGTCCCGATAAATGGCATGCTCATCTTCCCCATGGACCACGATCTCTCGGTCTTCGTACTCGAACTTCACCATCTGGTGAAGAGTGGAAGGCACGGCTCCTGCCGCATGGATCCAAGGTCTGCCAAGGAGGAAATTGTAGGATGTGTCCATGTCGATCACCTGGAAGGTTACTCGAAATTCGACTGGTCCTATGACCAACAACAGGTCTATTTCTCCCATGGTATCTCTCTTGATGCCGTTGAAAGCTCTTACGCAGACATTGTTGGGTCGGATTCTTCCGGTCCCAATTTCCATCCTTTGTAGCGTGGAGAGCGGGCAAATGTCAACACCTGATCCCCCATCCAACATTACCCGCTTGACATAGTAGTCCTCGCATTTAACTGTTAAATGCAAGGCCTTGTTGTGTGCTGCTCCTTCCGGGGGTAAATCGTTTTTGCTGAAAGAGATTTGGTTGACGACGAAGAATCTTTCTGTCATCCGCTCTAGTTGTTCCACCGAGGTTTCAACTGGTACATATGCTTCATTCAGGGTTTTCAATAGGATCTTTTGATACTCAGTTGACCTCATCAATAATGACAGCATGGATACTTGCTCAGGGCACTTGCGCAGCTGATCTATCACTTCGTGATCCGGCATTTTCATTTGTTGGAAGAACACCTCCGCTTCTTCAACACTCACGAGCTTCTTTGGAGGGAAGCGCCTTTGTGTGGCGTTGTTCAGTTCTTGGGTATTTGAATACCTTCCAATGAAAGTATTTTCTGGAAGTTCTCCCATGACCTCTTTACCTTTGTACATTACCAAAGTCTTTTGATAATTCCACGGCACTGTGGACGGGTTGGTCATTGGCTTTTGTGGCACACGTCCGATAACCACTGGCTCATTCAGCCGAGGTGGTTGAATCGTCCCCCGGACCACATAGGCCCCTTTCGGCACGTATATAGGTTTTGTCTTTTTGATCCCGAAGTTCTGCGTCTTCTCGGCTTGACCTCGTGGTATGTAAAGAACTTCATTTTTTACAGGTACCACTTTCTTCTCTACCTTCTTTTCAGGCTTGACCTCTTCCCCCTTTTCTGGTTTCTGGTCCATTTCGGGCCTCTTCCCCGTGTCGACAATGGCAATTATAGCTTTCAAAGCAGGATCGAACTCTTTGTCTTCACAAATCATTCCGATCAGCGGCCCATTATTATGAGCAGGTAATGGATTGTTAGTTACGTTCGGGATTTCCTCGTCCCTTAGCACTATTTTCCCTTGCTCTATCAAATTTTCGACCACTCTTTTCAACGACCAGCAGTCATTTGTATCATGTCCCTCGGCCCCTGAATGATAGGCGCATCTGACTCCGGCTTTGTAAGAAGGTGATGTTGAGTTTTGCCTCGTTTGAGGGATTGGTTGTAAGAAACCCAACTGGACTAGCTTCGGGAACAAAGTAGAGTATTGTTCACCGATGGGCGTGAAAGTTCGCCTTCGAGGTGGCTCCTGAGGGCGAAAGTTATTCTGCGGGGGTTGTGGGTTATAGTGGTTGCGGTAAGGAGGCTGATTTCTGGGAGGTGGAGCTGGGCCTCGGTTGGCTTGTTGTGGTGGATGGTTATAAGGTTGGGCATTCATGACCATATAAGGCTGATGAGCATATGCCAAATTTGAGTGGGGGTAATAGTGTTGTGGGGCTCTTTCCGGAAAATGGGGCCTGGGGTGACGATACTCCCTTGCTTCAGAGGCTGCCATAGTCGTTTCTTCCTTCTTCTTCCCCCTCGTCGTTCCTCCAGACCCGCTTTGGACGGCCTGGGAAGTTGCCCTTATGGCTGCTTGACTCAGAATCCTACCCGTTTTCAACCCATTTTCCACCATCTCTCCAATCTTGATCGCTTCCGCGAATGGCTTACCCATGGCCGACATCATGTTTTGGAAATAGTCAGACTCTTGAGCCTGGAGAAAGGTAGTGACCATTTCCACCTCATCCATGGGAGGCTTTACTCTCGACGCCTGTTCACGCCATTTAATAGCATATTCTCTAAAGCTTTCCGAAGGCTTCTTCTTCAAATTCGACAGAGAGTTTCGGTCTGGCGCAATGTCGATGTTATACTGGAATTGTTTTACAAAATCTCTGGCGAGATCATCCCATATATGCCATCGGGACATTTCTTGATCCATATACCATTCCGAAGCTATCCCTACTAGACTTTCCCCAAAATATGCCATTAGTAGTTCTTCTTTTCCACCGACTCCCCGCAATTGGTTGCAGTATTTCTTAAGATGTGCAATGGGGTCACCGTGCACATCGTATTTCTCAAACTTGGGGGTCTTGAAACCCGTTGGCAGGTGCACGTGAGGGAACATGCACAGGTCGGCGTAAGAGACGCTCTTTTGTCCGCTCAATCCTTGCATATTCTTCAAACTTTGTTCAAGGCTTCTCATTCTCTTGGCAATCTCATTTTGTTCTGCAATTCTGGGGTTCTGATCCTGCCCGGGTGCAAACTCGCACTGAGGCGGTAGAGGATTAGTGTTGGTAGCGAACCTGGTTGGTTCCATTGAGAACGATGGTGCTTGGAATGTAAAAGAGGATGAGTCAAAGCTTGGCTTGTATGTGGTAGGTTGTGCCGTAACTGGGCAAGGCGATGCAGTAAAGATGTTCATGCTTGCATTAGTGGCCGACATTCGGGGATGAGGCTCAGAAGGCGATCCAGCAGAGAAGGCTGAGGTGGCTGGGTACCCGAATGGGGTAGCAGGATAATTTATGGGGACATTAGAAGTCCCACTTGATCTGGAGAATAATTCAGGGAATCCGGGGACGACACTTGGCGGCTCTTTCCCATTATTCCAGTCGTCCAGCATTTCCAACATGCGGAGCCACAGGATTCTATTTTCCTCCGCAGTTGCGGATTCAGGTGTGAGGACGACTGAGATTGAGCTCTCCTCAGAAACAGGGATCGTTAGCAATGGCATTTCTGAAGACATTTCCACACTCCCTTTTGACCTGGTGAAGTAAGTGTGAGTACTGCTTCTGGCCCTAACAACAGGTAGTTGAGCACTTCTCCTTGACCTCGTGAAATATGAGTGCGAGGCCAGACTTTCACCAAACCAACCGTCCTTTCAAAAGCCCTGGAATATACTCAACGACAAACACACGGTTAATTTGTAGCAAATAACAGATAGTTAATCTCACGTTGGGCATGATGCACCTATACAGTTAAGTGGATTACTATATGTTTGCTGCGAGAGCATGCGTCGTTCCGGTATTTTCCTCTTATTAGTTTCCCCCCCCCTTTTTATCTTTTTCTTTTCTTTCTTTCTCTTTTTTTTTGTTTTTCTTTTATGTTTTTTCTTTTTATTTTTGCAGTAAAAGAAATGCGACCGGATCCAATGAGGATTGCCTACGTATCACGATGCCAACGTGAATCAGATCATTACGTAGTTCGAAAAACAACAAATGAGCGTAAAAGAAACAACCTCTTTATTTTTGAAAATGTTCTATTACAAACTACATTTGCAAAAGAAAAAACGAACTTTGAAAATAAACCTAGATGCAAAAACAGACTAAAAATCACTCGGATGGGGAAAACAAGCAGAAGATGCTAAGATATAGATTTGACCTATGAATGCATTATGGTTTTGAAAATCGGTGTCCGCGGGGCATCGTTCGGCCTTGCCGCGGTCCTAGGCGTGAGATCCCTCTCAAGTTGCTCCAGCTCGTGCATAGTCTGCTTGACATAACCCATTACTGCCGAGAGGACGGTAACGCTGGACATGTTCTCACATCGTAGGCATCGTCTGGTGATGGCATGGGCAATGACCTTGATCCTATCTCTGGTTTGCTTCTTCTCTACGAGCAGGCGTTTTATCTAATCGCTGCATATCTTGAAGACTTGAGCATCTTGTACATGCTGATGCTTCTGTCGCCGTACTTCCAACTTCATCTGGGCTATTGAGTCGTACCAGTATCTGCTCTCAATTTGGAAATCCTTGGCCTGATTAACTGCTTTGATCTCAAGTGCAGTCATCTCTCTCTTTATTTTAGCAACAGTTTTCTCGTGGTCGCCTTCCAATTGATTCAGGTATCGACGATGCTTATCTGCTCTCGTATCCCACTGCGCTTTGAGCTCTGCTATGACGTTTTCAGACTTCTCCAAACCATCTTGCCATTCTCTGATCTCGCTTTTTAGCCTTTTTATCAGGTGCTCGTCTGATCGACGCCTTGGTTGTTTATCTGCATCCAACCTTATCTGTTTGATCTGAGCTCTGAGCATTTCATTTTCTTGAATTAACCTGTTCCGCTCTCCCAGATTGGTGGCAATTTGCACGTTGTGCTCGTATTTCATGCCTTCTACTTGTTGCTTTAACCTGCTGATTTCGGCACAATAGCCTCTTTCCTTTGCTAACCAATCCCAATGCCTTTGCGATGACTCGGTGAAATTCTGGATGTGGGGTCTCTTAGCTGGCCTTTCATGCTCGAGTTCCCTTCTATACCATGCAAGGTAACCTGGCGCCGTTTCTCCTTTGGCTCGATCCCGCACGCAAGTATCTGATTTCAAATATTGACCCTCATTCCAGATTTGGCGAATCTTTGCTTCTGGGAACTGTCCGTTAGGACTTATCTCAACTGCTTGAGCGCTAAGATCTTCCTCATGAGGTACTGTCTGGCATCTTCCGAACTGTCTCAAAACTCGGCCGGGTGCGTAAGGTTGAATGCTCTTAAGCCCCATCAGCAAGAAATGAGTTTTAGCCGCCGACATATATAAGATCTCATCAACAGGCAACCATCCCAACGTCCATTGTATTTGGCTGGCAGTAAGAGCTTGTAAGAACGAGGTCCATGCCAGGACTCCTTTGGGCCAAATGATCTCTTTGGTTCTCGCGTAAGATTCTTCTATGCGGGTTTCTTCCGGGGAACCATGGCTCAAAATCTCGGAATGATGGCAGAGGTGCTCGGTCATCCATATCTGTAGGAGTAAGTTACAACCTTCGAAGAAATTTCCCCCAGCTTTACAAGCTGTGAGAGCTCGAAAGATGTCAGATACCACCATTGGCGCGAGAGTACTGTCACTTTGCCTGAGTAAAGTGCTGAAGACCCCATATATCTTCAAATCAATATTTCCATCTTTCCTCGGAAATACCAGAAGACCCAGGAACATTATCATGAACGCTACCCGTCTGTGCTCGTCCCACTTCTGACGAACTCCTTTGCTGCACAGTTTGTTGATTGGATTATTGAATCCCCCCTCGTGACCGTACCTATCATATATGAAGCATGGAGTACAGAATCCGGCTGCTAGATCCGGGTTGTGGACTGTTCTAGGTATTTTCAATGAATCTAGGAATCGATGTACCGTGACGACTCTTGGGGCGACCAAGTATTTTTCCCTCAAGGGAAGTTCAGTATTCCCGATGTATCCGGCCATTTCTTCCAAAGTCGGGGTGAGTTCAAAATCAGTGAAATGGAAAACATTGTGCGCCGGGTCCCAGTAGGTAACCAAAGCTCTTATGATATCTCCCCGAGGCTGGATTTCCAATAAACCCACAAGACCTTTCAGATATTTCTTAACCTCATTTTGTCCTTCAACACCTAGATCATTCCACCATAGCCGCAACTTGACAGGGATTTTGGTCATTATTGAAAAATGTTCATTTTGCATCGTGCTCATCCTGCACATTTATTAAGGTGATTTCAACAAAACGAACTGACTCAAAATTATTATTATTTTTTTTTTACAGAGGGGATCGAGTTTTAAACACGACCTTTAAACATTTCGGGGGCGAAGATTTTTAAGGCTGTGTGGGTCTACTGGATAAAAATGCTAAACAAGACCCAAAGGTGGCTATTTATGCAAAGTCAGCCTTCCGGCGTCCTTTTCGGGAACATTCGGCTATTTATGACAAAACAGCGTCACCCGATTTATTTACGACTCTTTAAAAATTTGACACATTTTTTATTTATTTATTATTGATTTTTGGCTATTTAGAAAAATGGGGTTGAACCCGACGAGGGTTGCCTACGTATCTCACATCCGGTGAGAATCAAGCCGGCGTAGTTCGGGCATATCATGAATAGAGAAAATCAAATAAACCTAGAAATCAAGAATACGTATTTTTTTTGTTATTTTTTGAAAAGAGATAAAGATTAAAGAAAATATTTATCACTAATTATTTTTGGAAATATTTGGACTATTAGCCTGAATTTATAAAAAAGGGGTACTACAAAAGAAACAACGTTTTTTTTTTGAATTATGAATTTCCGTTTTTTTTACTTTTAAATAAATACCTTCTCTTTTTTTTTATTTTGAAAGTGAATAAACAGAAAATTTTTATATTATTTTTTTTTTAAAATCAAACTAGAAGACAAAAAAAAAATTGTTATATTTTTTAGAAGAAATTCCGGCGAGGTTTCGACACTACTCAGACATTGGTTTTTCCAAAAGAAGTAAATATCTCCCTACGCTGCTATTTTTCCTTTTATTTTTAGAAAGTCAGGCAGCATGCATGTCCGAGACAAATAAATGCACGGAAACAAATAGGATGCAACAGGATGGTCTTTTCATTTCAGGTTGCTAGTCCTAGACGGACCCAACCCCTGTGTTGAGTCCCCTAAGTCAAATGCAACATGATGCAAATAAGCGTTCCTACTAGGGATCCGGCATGAAGTCAAGTTATTCTAGGTTCGTAACCTGGGTATTTGTTCTAGACTGTGTACCCGAGCGGACAACTCGAGTCGAGGAGGGGGCTACGTACCGGGGACCCGCGAGATCGTCCGGTTTTGTAACTTGTCCGACCTCTTTCTTATTTCAGGTATTGACACTAACAGAAAAGGGAGTCTCGACCAGCGAGCTTCTCCCTGGAGGTAAGAAAAGAAGGGTTTCGGCACAATTTATATACATATCAGATAATATCAAAGCGGTAAAAGACAACATTTAGCACGTTATGCAAAAACATGTAATAAAGATCAGATAATAAAGTCAAATATAACAATTATTCTAAGCTCGAATTCTTGAACCCTGAACCAGTGGTTCTGGGTTAAATCCCCAGCAGAGTCGCCAGAGCTGTCACACCTCCTTTTTGCGCGCCCGGCCCCGAAGGGTAAGATGCGCGGGTGGAGTTTTTCCAATTTAAGTAACAATATTCGAAATGGGATTATTTATTTAATTCAGAGTCGCCACTTGGGAAAGGTTTGGCTTTTGGTGTCCCAAGTCACCGGTTCATCTTGAATCCCAAATCGAGGAAATTTTTGACTTTTCCAAATGAAGTCTGCGAACCAGAAATTCTAAGTAAGGAATTCCGTTGACCCGAGGGAAGGTGTTAGGCACCCTCGAATCCCGTGGTTCTAGCACGGTCGCTTAAATTATTATAAAGGCTAAATATCTGATTTAAATACATGTTATGACTTACGTGCTTTTATTAAACTTAAAACCGCTTTTATCATTATCACTTATTTTTATAGAATTGCAACGTCGTGAAAATGCATCTCGAACCACGTCACAATCAATGCGCCCGTGATCGTCAACACATTTTGACTTCGTTGAGATTTGGATTTGGGTCACATCAATGTGCACCCGAACTTAAGAATATGATTTAATCAAGCCGCGCCTAAAGAGTCTAACGCGTCATTATTTTTTGGGAAGGCCATGAGATCCACTAAACGGCCTAACCTGAATTCTAAATATTTATTATGATTATTTATTGAGGGCCCCGCAATTTGCATTCTATTTGGCGAGGCTCGTCTCATTATTTTAGAAGGGTATCCTACAGTGACTACATTTCTACTACGTTTGTCTCTAAAAAAAAAAAGATGATACCGAACTTACTTATTTGAACAAATACAGACTGAATCTTTATTATGTTTGCCGAACCTAAATTTGTTTGATTACCTGATTGATTGTTTATGAGGTGAAAGTTACCTCATGCTTTGTCTTCATCGAGTGAATACGCTTATTAATTTGCTAAGTGAGATTGCAAGCAAACTAACAACATATACTGAGTTATATTTAACGACCTCCAAGTTTTATTTTTTAAACTCTAACCCATTTGAACTTGATAAACGAAATTGGCTGTTTATTAGGAAAATTACTACTAATTGAACTCAAAACGCCTATTAGTTTTCCTCAACAGTCATCGCATTATTTCGAAACAAGGAATCTATATCGCGATCCGATATCGAACCTATATCGGAACAAATAATCTGATAGGAGAGCTGGCATTCATAGCCAGACTCTTAATGTGACTGCATGAGAGTTGGTTTGGGATACATTTATCCCGGACCCAGTACCATAGATTTGTCAATTCAGTGGTCTAGACAAAATACATACAGGTGCTTGCCATGACTCTATGTTATACTGCCATCACTAAATTAAACAGAATGTTATACTGAACTGAATGTATACTAAATCAAACATACTGTCTATGTCATACTGTCATTACTATTAAACAATGCTATCTAATAGTTCATCTCAAACAGAATGTATGTTAGTTTATACAGAATGTTTGCAGTTTGCAGTTAAACAAATACAGGCTGAACTAGCATTTAACCTATTTTGACCACCAGTATTATAACATAAACAGATGTTCATTTTCTTATTTCTGCTTCAAACTCAAACTCTCAACAATACATGGTTTCAGAGGTTGTGTACCTGGAAATATTTGACAATTGAAGAAGAGGGCAGTCAGTAGAGTAACAATGACAACAAGTGCAGCAGCAGTAACAGCAGGTAACAAAATCCCAATGCAAGATGCAGTTATAGCCAATGGGAAGAGGTAACAAAATGACAGCAACAAAGCAGGGGAGTGGGCTCAGGAATCAAACAGTCTAACTCCAAAAGAAAACAACCAATAAGAACCAGACAGCAGAATCCTAGCTGATACTTGAAGAAATCAGCACTTATTTGAAACAGGGTAAACAAACTGGGAATCGAACAAACAACAGGAAGAAAACAGCTTCTGATTTTTGTGATATCCCTCTCCCTGTCTCCTTTCTTTTCAAAATCCAATGTCAATCTTCAGTTTTGAAAATATGCTTGAGTTATCAGAAAGAAAACTTTTCCAGTTTTTCTGGTTTTTTCAGAATTTTCAGTTCTCAAATATTCAATCTGAGTTCTGTCTCTTTTGTGTGTCGTGTGTGTGCATGTATCCCTCAATGTGTATCACCCTCTCTTTCTTTCAAAAATATTCCTCACAGTGTGCCTCCCTCTATTATGTGTGTGTGTTTTTTTTCTAATCTTAGGATCCGTGTGTATATCCTCCCCTATCAGATGTCCTCCCCCCATTTATAAGCCTTAACACTACCCCTTTTAACAGCCTGTTTAGAATATCACCATACCCCTCCCATGTTCCTTCCATTTTCAGTTCCACTTTAGCTAATTAAGTATTAAACCCCATCAACATTCCCTGGCAGACTTATCTTTCCCATTTTATTAACTAAAAGCAAGCATGGGCAGCAGGATGTAGTCTGACAGCACATGCCGTCAAACTATTTAATTCAAAAGGGCCTTTATGCCCATGTTGTGCACATGCCCTCCAGTTTAGATTACCATTACAGACTAAACATTAGGTTTCTGGAATCACATTAACAACTATAAGTAAATGAACTTAGTTCTTAATTGATTCAGGCAATGTTCAACAGAAGCAAATCGATTTATTTTGTTCAGACAGTTGAAACTAATTGACGACACATGTCAACTCGACTATATTAGCATTAACATACACAATCGTGGCCAAAAATCAGACATTTAAACAGTATCGATACATGGTTCAAATTATACTGACTAAGCAGAAATGCACTCGAGGAGTCAACTAGTCAGTCCAAACTTGAAAATCAGCTACTTGCACAACACTTACATACACATTATCAGGACAAATGGAAGGGCTTAATCAAACAACAGAGGTTCAGGCAAAGTGGTTAAGGCACAGTTGATAGAAGTCAAGGACACAAACAGAACATGAACAGACCCTTACAACAATCAAATGAACCAAAACAACTAAGAAAAGAAAGAAACTCACCTTAAACCGCAAAAGATCAAAGCCTTAACTCGGACTCGGACAGACCTTTCTTAAGGCTGAATGGACTTTAATCAAAGTGTTTCTCAGATGAGAAACACTTCGATTAAGGTCCATTAGACCTTAATCTCTTCGGCTCGGACGGACACGGACCAGTGATGAGGAATCAACCAGTTCCAAAACTCAGATCTGGGATTCATGCTTCCCTGATCAGATTCGGACCAAACCAAGTATGGTTTGGTCACGGGGGGGGGGGGGGGGTCTGGGGAGTGTCTGGTGTGAAGCTGGGGTTAAACGGTGTAGATCGAGTTTTGACTCGAATCTTCAAATGAAGATTCGAGGACCTAGAGGATGATTCGAACTAAACGGTCAACAGGTCTATGTTCAGGGTGGTGAGGGGGTTCTATGGTGTTCAGGTGGAGGTCACCGGCGTCCGTGCCGCCGGTTTTCATGGTGAAGAGTACAGGGGCGGCTCTAGGGTTTGGGGGTTCTGGTGAAGACGACGAGGCTGGGGTATTGGATAGGGGGGGTAGGGTACGATTAGAGACTTATATAGTTAGTGGGTGGGCGGATCTCAACCGTTGGATCAACCGAAATCGATGGCTTGGATCTAAGGGTTTAGGGGAAACGGTGTCGTTTCAACTAATGGGGGTTTGGGTTGGTCCGGGTGAAAACGGGTCGGGTTCTGTTCGTGGGTATGGGAAATGTGATCTTGGTCGTTGATCAATCTGAGATCAATGGCCCAGATCAACCTGGATCAATACGACGTCGTTTGGACACCCTGGGTATCAGCTGGTGTTGGACCGGGCAGGCCTGGTTTGGACGTTGTTTGTTTTGGGCCAATTTTAATAAATTGGCCCAATCCGGAAGAAGAAAGGGTCTTTTTCTCTTTTTTTTTTATTATTTTTATTTCTTTTCTTATTTATTTTAAAAACAAAACTAAGCAAAAATCAAATTAAAATTAAATACACACTCAATACAATTATTTGCACACACACTAAAGATATTTCAAAACAGGTAAAATCAAACAAAACAAAATCACGGACAAAGATGCCTGTTTATGCCTTTCTATTTAAACCATGTTACGGTTCAGATTATGCATGACACGTACATATTTTATTTTTTTTTGAATTTTGTTTTAATAAAGTAAATAAATAAAAATGGGCCAAAGTCACAAATAAATCAACAAAGTGCCGCACAGAAATCCAAAAATTGTACAGCAGGACCAATTTTTATTCTTTTGGAGCGACTGTCGCGCAAAACAAAAATCACGTGCTCACAAGTAGTAGAAAGGATCCCTATTATCATATGATACCAATATGGTATACATGTACACCAACAGAGTATATCATTACTCTGGGATATTGCTACAATTACCTGTGACTAAACTACCGTACCCAAACATTAAAAGATGAAATAAAAGTATGAGAAAATTAAAAGTATAAGTACCAATAAAAGTATAAGTAGCAGAAAAGATCCCCATTACCATATGATACCAATATGGTATAAATGTATACCAACAGAGTATATCATTGCTATGGGATATTACTACAACTACCTGTGACCAAGCTACTGTGCCAAAACATTAAAATATGCAATAAAAGTATGAGAAAATTATCTGCTTGCATTGCAAGCTATTCATTCACAAAACAACTCGCTCATTATGTATTTAACCTTTGACTATCCAATTCAGAACTCATAGAAGTTTGTTTCCAATATGATCAGCAAAGTGACCATCCAAACTTGGGCAGTATTCATACAACCAAATCTGTAAAGCCAACAGGAAGCCACCGAGCCTATAAAAAGAAGGCTTATCTTGAAACTTGTTGGAACACGAGTCGATTGTAGCGTTATAAACATCTATACCCCAGGAATAATTATTAAAATCACCGCACTCAACTAAGTCAATGTAAGACCGTGAAAGAACCTTTGTTTTGAGCAGCGAAAGTAAGAAGTTGTTCACAAAATAAAGAACTGCTATCTTCAAAACATCATCATTTGTCTCTCATTTCTTCTTCGTAAAATAGTCAACTAGTTGGGCCAATGTCACAGGTGCAGTCCCAAATATTTTGAAATCAACTTATTCTATGGTATGCTTCCTATACTTGTATCACTCTTATATTTCAGCCCAGTAACGAGTGCAAATTCACCCAAACCAAAGCGCAACCTAGAATTACTCACTACAAACCGCATCCATTTTTCTCTTCATGATGTACTCTCTAATAAGTAAATGGTGCATAACCTGAATCCGTACAATAACTTGTGACAGATCAAAAAAATATCCAAAACATGTTTTCTTAAACATCCGAAGTTGCGTCTTTGTTAAATTCTCTTTCAACATACGAATGACATTACAGTTGGTATTCCAATCTACCTTTAGTTTATAATCTATGTCCATAGGCACAAGAAAAACTCAACACTGCAAAACATGTTCATATAAATAATTTTAGAAATAGAATTCACTTAAAAATGCAACTAAAACAACCAACATATAATAATTACCATATGATACCAATATGTCATATAACTATATCAACAAAGTATACAGTTCTACTGGCTAATTCCCAACAACTATAAATGACTATACTACTATTACATAACACACATGCATAAAGAGAAAAATTAAAAAGGTATGCAGCTATAAAGTATTTTTAAGATATTGTATGATACTACTATTATTAAAGGAAAAATAAATAGTGTACCAATTAAATGCAGCCAATACAACTAAAAAAGGATCCAAAAGCATATGATACCAATATACCAATATAGTATATATCTATACTAACAGGGTATATAGTTGTATGTGGTTGTTCCAACAACTTTCTATAACTATAAAAACTATTATATAACACACATACACTATGTCCATACTCCATAAGCACAAGGGAATCTCAACAATGCAAAACATGATTATATAAACAATTTTAGAAATAGAATTCACATAAAAATAACACAATTAACTATAACTATAATATAATACAAAAGCATACCAGGGAATCAAAAAATAACAATGTACTATATATTCAAAAGCACATATCCTAATTTTAAGAAAATTACCATCTTGGGTGCGACACTAATATTTTCTTCTTTACTTGAGAACCATCGCTACAAACAACATTGACTGGTTGAGTCTCCGTTTCAGACACGGATTCGTGTCGGCTTCCACCTAACTCATAATCCTCAACAACTTTAGATTTTCCCTAATCATTCACCGTAACACCTGCTATGACTGATTTGGAATTTGTTTCGGGTAATGACTGGTAGAGAGTTCCCGACTGACGAAGCATCAATATTGTTGCCTTTTCCACCCTCTAGTTCTGCATTTTTAGTTGTGTTTTCAACACGACTACTGCTAGGGTTTCACAAAAGTACAGAGAAAAACAAAAAATTTCTATAATTTTGAAAACCCACTTTCACTAAAATGTACTTTCACAATAGATTTATATATTGAAATTATATAATTACATTGAATACAGTTAAATACATAAAATACATTGAATACATGAAGTATAGCAGGTCATCTATAGTGCAAAAATATATGAATACATATTGTATATACATTTTAATACATATATACATCTGAATACATAAATTATATTAATTTAAAAAATATATGAATACATTCTACAATACATTGAATACATACTGCTGAATATATACTGTTGGACAAAATAGTGAAAAAAAGTGAAGCTTTGAAATTCTATAATTACATTGAATACAGTTAAATACAATGAATATATTGAAGAAGTAGAAAAAACTAAAGAGAGTGAATACAATGAAATACATGGAATATAGCGAGATATATTGAAATACAATGAAAAAAAGGTAACGGACTCTTCAAGTTCCTCAGCCCCAAACTCCATCCTCAATCCACCGATATCCAGGCCGCCGCCGTGTGGGGCATCGCCGCCGGTACCGGCACCCTCTGGGTCGTCCAGGTAGCGAATCTCTCATTTCTACTTTAAAATATTTTAGATCTGCACTTGTATTTCTCCAGATCTTTGTTTCTCCTTTATCTTTTTCTGTTTCGTTTTGTCTTGTCTTTTCCATTCAATTCCGATACCAGCAAAAATCTATCAACTTTAACACTTACTACAACTTTTTGGAGCAAAAAAATTTGAAAATTCCGCGAGACAATGGAGATGAATCAGTTGAGAATCGTGATTGTATTCATGGAGAAGAGACTGACGTTGAAAGAGAGAGAGGATGGAGAGAGATTGTGGTTAAGTTGTATATAGAAAGTAGGAAAAAGAAAAATATTACCCAGCGTATTTAATGGTTAAACAGTAGGAAATGACCATAAATACATATTTTGCTATAAAACCTAAAAGGTAGCTATAGAAAATAATATTTTAAAAGGATATTCATTTATAATAAAATGAGGTGTATAGCTTTGCTATAAGAGTTAAAATTTCCTATTTTCTAGCCTATATACATAGATTATATTCGGTATACATAGATTATACATAGTTATACATATATTATATATAAATTATGTATATATTATACATAATGGAGGTGAGACTTGACTCGCAAGTCATCCCTAAGAGAGAGAGTTTCAAGTACCCAGGGTCTATTATCCAAGAAGATGGGGAGATCGACGGAGATGTCACGCACCGTATCGGAGTGGGATGGATGAAATGGAGGTTAACGTCTGGAGTCCTGTGTGACAAGAAGGTTCCACTGAAACTTAAAGGTAAGTTCTATAGAGCGGTGATTAGACCGGCCATACTGTATGGGGCGGGGTGTTGGCCAGTCAAGAATTCTCATATCCAGAAGATGAAAGTAGCCGAAATGAGGATGTTGAGATGGATGTGCGGGCACACTAGGTTGGATAAGATTAGGAATGAAGATATTCGGGAGAAGGTGGGCGTGGCTCCTATAGAGGACAAGATGCGAGAAGCGAGACTTAGATAGTTTGGGGGAGGAGCCCAGATGCCCCGGTTAGGAGGTGTGAACGGTTGGCTTTGACAGGTACAAGAAGAGGTAGAGGGCGGCCTAAGAAATATTGGGGCGAGATGATAAGGCAAGACATGACGCAACTTCAGATTTCTGAGGATATGGCCCTGGATAGGGAGGTGTGGAGGTCGAGCATTAGGGTTGTAGGTTAGGGAGTGGTTGAGCGTTTTTCTTCGTTGTTCCGGCTAGTCTGATAGTGTTTTATATAGGACTGCTAGAGTGTTTTATATAGGACAGCTAGCGGTTATTGTTCCATTACACTTTCTATTTTTTGTTTATTATTATTATTAATTTTTTACTTTTATTTTATATTTTTTTTTCAATTTTTATTATTGCCATAGTTATTGTCCTTCCCACTTATTTGTTGTCACTTACGGTGCTGATCTTATTTGTATGTTTTCTGTTGTTGTTATAGATCTTTCATATTTTGAACGAGGGTCTCCCGGAAAGAGCTCTCTACCCTCATGGGTAGGGTAAGGTATGAGTAACTCTACCTCCCAGACCCCACTAGTGGGATTATTAGTGAGTTGTTGTTGTTGTAGTATATATTATACACTATTTGAGTTAAATCTTAAAAGAAAAGATATTTGGATCCGATTGAGTGGAAGGAGTATGCCCGAATTCATAATTTGAAAAATTGAGATTAGGGCAAATAGAATTTCGAAAGTTGAGACTTTGCTCCTCTCAGCTCAACTCTCTCCCATTCTCCGGCCTAATCTGAATTTTGTAAGTTCCTCTTCTCTCTAACTCTTCCGTTCTCACCAGACATAAACCCTAGTCACTTTTGTTCCCAATATTTTAATCTTAAAATAGGATGTTGTGAATTGGCATATGGAACCATGTATAGTTTTCATTGTGACTTTTTGAATTCTTTTTGCTTCCCATGTTAGTTTATTTCTGGAAGAAAAGATAATAAGGGCATGAAAGATAGAATTTTTGTTATTTAATGAACTATGATGCCCGTTTGATAGTCATTTTGTAGGTTTGGGCTATAATAAACTGTGGAAAGAAAGAATTCAATTGAATTTTATTTTTTGGCCTCAAAGTCAAGGATACTCTCATTGAACTAAAGAGAGTATGCTTTATGGACTTGGGTAATACGGATCAGTCACGTATTGGTTATGCGTATGTTTGAATTTTTAGCTAGTATTTTGAAGGATTTGCACGAAGTACTGCTACCTAGTATCACACGGGTATGGGAAGGAAAATGGAGAGTTAATGTAATGTAACAAAGACTTTAGAGATGGGTTTTTAAATTCTTCTTTTGCTCTTTCCCTCCTAACTTTTTCTTTTATAGAGGATTGAGTAAGGGCTCAGTCATGCAGTCTATAATAATGGCTTTTAGATGAGTTGTTCTCTGTCAAATATTACTTTTGCACTCTTTTGATCTATGCTACTATACTAGTGTTATAGCAAAGAATATAATCATCTTGTGGGTCATAGACATCCTTTCTTTTGCCTATAGTCATAATTATTCTGTGTGTGATGAGTGCTAGGATTTTTCCTTTGCCGAGCCTTTAAAAATTAGGAGATAGTATCATTACTTTCTGGGGATCTTGCTGAGTCTGGAGGACGGGATAGGTTTTGGATGGAACTTCTGATTCTGGTTTTAATTGCCAATTCTGACTGTATAATGACTCCATGATAAGAGTTTTTGGTAGTGGGTGGATTTACTATCTTCCCATACTTGTAGCAACACTACCTGCTGTATGGACATCTTTTGATTGATTAAATTTGATATTTCGGTCTAAGAGGGATTCATCATGGATATAGTTATCCATAGTTGAGTTGTTGTATATTTGGAAATATCCCTTTCAAAAAGTAGTTGTATATTTGAAAATATCCTTTTTTTTATAAGGTAAATTGTATTAATCAAAAAGGAGAAAACTCCCGTATACAAGAAGTATACCAAAAAGTAGAGAATTTACATCAAAACATGATTCTTTACAAATGACACCCAATCTTCTATACAAGTAGGGGCTATATGAGTGAGTGCACCAAAAAGCGATCAAGGATAAAAGACTATTCTTAAGATGTGAAAAAGGAGACTCAATCCCCTCAAAAGCTCTCCTATTTCTCTTCCCCCAAACTATCCACATGAGAGCTAACAGGGCGAACTTCCACGCCTTTTGCTTTCTTCTTCTACGGAAACCGGCCCAACTATATAACATTTCCTTTACAGTGCTTGGCATTACCCATTAAACACCAAAAAGATTCAGGACTGCCCTCCACAAACCCGAGGACATATGGCAATGCAACAAAAGATGATCAACTTCTTCCCTTGAGCTTTTACACATGTAGCACCAACTAACAAGTGTAATTCCTATCTTTCGCAGATTTTCAGCAGTCGAGGAGTATGGAAAAGTGGCCTCCTCTCTCACTAACATAATCTGGTAAAAAGACTTTACGGTGAACAAATCATCGCTGCGCAACCCTCATCTCCAAGAATCACAAGTTGGTTGGGGTCTGTCTTGCCCATATAGCAGTGCCAACAAATCTTGGAGCTCCGCAATCTCCCAATCTTGCATGTTCCTTCTAAATGAGAGGTCCCATACTACCCCCTTCATGCTTCTTGCGAATCTGTTGAACCATCAATTCCTTCTGGTTTGAAACTCTGAAGACGTAGGGAAAGAGACCCTCAGAGTATCCTCTCCACACCACCTATGATTCCAAAAGCTGATTCTCCTTCCATAGAGCATGCTCTTCTACCCCGAATCTCCACAGCCACTTCCCCAAAAAAGCTTTGTTGAATACCCTAAGATCTTTTACTCCAAGTCCACCCCACTTCTTTGGGGAAGTGACTGTCTGCCAATTTACTAGATGAAACTTTCTAGTTCCATCTGCCGCATCCCAAAGAAAATTCCTTTGAAGTCGCTCCAGTTTTTCTGTGATGCTCACAGGAGCTTGCAACAAGTACAAGTAATAGGTGGGCATACTCGATAAAGTGCTTTTAATAAGCACTTCCTTACTGCCTTTTGACAAGTACCGTTTCTGCCAGCCTGCTAATTATTTTTCAACCCTTTCGATCACTAGATTCCAAACCGTAGTATCCTTATGCGAAGCGCCCAATGGAAGACCCCGGTAAGTAGTGGGAAGAGAGCCCACTTTACATCTGAGAACATAAGACAAAGCATCGATGTTAGCAACCTCGCCCACTGGGAAAATCTCACACTTGCCGAGGTTGATTTTGAGTCCTGATACTATGTGAAACCACTGCAAGACCTGCTTCAGGTAGGTCAACTGATCCATATCGGCATCACAGAAAATCAGAGTGTCATCCGCAAAAAGCAAATGAGTCTCTTCCGACACTGAGCGCCCCGATTGGAGCTGAGAATCCTCCGCCCGCCGCACGATCCATCATTTTACTCAAAGCATCCATCACTAGAATGAATAACATGGGGGATAGGGGGTCACCTTGCCTGAGATCCCTGGAGCTGCCAAAGAAACCACACAGGCTACCATTAACCAGGACAGAGAGTCTGACTGAGGAAATGCAGAACTTGATCCATCCCCTCCATCTTACCCCAAACACCATCCGCATCATAATGAAATCCAGGAACTCCCAATTGACATGGTCGAAAGCCTTCTCAAGGTCCAACATGCATAGTAAGCCGGGTTCTCTATTTTTCCTTTTGGAGTCTACAAGTTCATTTGCCACCAAAGTAGTGTCCAGGATCTGCCTACCTTCCACAAACGCATTCTGGGAGGACGAAACAGACACGTCAAGAACCTTCTTGAGTCTATTGGATAGCACTTTAGAAATAATCTTGTAAATGCTCCTCACGAGACTAATAGGCATGTAGTCTTTGATACAAGATGCACCTTCTTTCTTAGGCACAATGGTAATAAAAGAAGCATTGATACTTCTCTTGAAAACACCATTCACGTGGAAGTATTCAATGGCTTCCATCAACTCCCCCTTAATGGTGTCCCAACAGAGCTAGAAGAAGGACAAGGAGAAACCATCAGGCCTGGGGGCTTTATCACTAGCACAACTCGACACAGCCTCGTGCACCTCCTCCTCCTCGAAAGCCCTTTCTAGCCACTCACCGTCTCCGTCCCCTATGTGGTTGAACTCTATTCCCCCAAAGTAGGCCTCCAACTAACTTCCTCTTTGTATAAGTTATCATAAAACCCCACTATCGCCCCTTTTACCTCCTCCTCTCCCTCAATCCTCACCCTATCCACAACCGAGGACTCTATGAAGTTTCTCCTTCGATTTGCAACCGCAACCCTGTGGAAAAACTTGGTATTCAAATCCCCCTCCTTTAACTAGAGCGCCCTCGATTTTTGCCGCCAAGTAGTCTCATGAGCTATTGCTAACTCGACTATTTCCCTCTTAACCTCCTCAGTCTCGCTTTCTCAGATTCGTCTAACTCCTTTGTCCCTTCCCCTTTCTCTAATTCCTCCAATTCATGCATAAGCTCCCTCTTTTTAACCTCTACCCTCCCAAAAACCTCCTTATTCCATCTAATAATATCTCCCTTGAGCAATTTAAGTTTCTTCGAAAGACAGAATGAAGGTGTCCCTGATACCCCGTAGCTTGTCCACCATTCTTTCACATTGTCACCAAATCCTGGCACGTTCAACCATATGTTCTCAAATAGGAAAGGAGCACGCACCCCTACCTCTGCATCCATTTAGCAAGATAGTCAAATGATCCGAAGTCAGCCTAGGTAAAGGAATTTGTAGCACATTCGGCACCAGCTCATCCTAGGAGGGCGATATCAGAAATCTATCAAGTCTAGACCTTGAGTTGGAATCCTTTGCCCTGGCCCAAGTAAACCTTTCCCCTGACATAGGAAGGTCAATGAGAAAGTGATCATTGTTGAAGTCAGAAAACTCCTCCATGGCCCTCGAAATCACACTACACCCTAACCTCTCCTCCGGGAATCTAATAGTGTTAAAGTCTCCCCCTAGAACCCATGGAATGTCCCATTCCCCCATAACATTGGCTAGTTCCTCCCAGAAAGACACCTTGGACCCTTTTCCTACCGGTCTGTACACTCCCCAAATCCCCACTCCACCCCATTCACTCTATCTTTGACAAGAGCCGCTAAAGCAAAAACTCCCTTCTTAATCTCCTTTACCTCCAAGTTTCTATCATCCCACATAAGAAGAATGCCTCCGGCACTTCTTGCTGCTGGGACCAGTCATATTTTACTCAACTACCTCCCCAAACACTCCTCACAATTGCATCCGACAAAACTTCCATTTTGTTCTCCTTAAAAAAAATAGGTTGGCACCCCACTCTCTAACTCCCACTTTGATGATTGCCCTTTTGTTTGGGTCATTCATCCCCCTCACATTCAATGAAAGAATCTTAACTTCCATAAGTAACAATATCCCTCTTTTCCCCACCCCCATAGCCGAGCTCCCTTCCTCCATGTCACACACCCGGCCCCTTCTCTGATACACCATGACATCCTCTAAATTATTTTGCTTAACACCTTGACCCAACTCCCTCCTTGCACCATCATAAAAAGACTATTGCTCAATCTCCCTCAACAGTTCTAACACCATATCTTCCTTCCCTTCAAAAGAAACACCTAAAAACTTTCCAAAGTTTAATAGTTTATCCTCTATCCAGAAGGACATATCCCCTCCTCCAATCCATGACGAAATTGGACAGACGTTTTCTATATGTACCTTTTCCTTGCTCCTACCGAAGGAATACAAGACCATATCATTGCTAGCAATAGGAACTTTAGGTGCCGGAAAGATCTCACCATTTCCTTGAGAGGCACCAGCCTCTGAGATTAACACCCCGTTGCTATAGGAATGTCCAGAAATGCCAGCAGTGTAGCGGGAAGGAAGAGAGCATGGAACCCTTGGCGGCATATTAATTGGAATTGCTCGTCCGGCACTAACATCAATTGGGGCATGCGCAACAATCTCTCTAGAAGAAGAAGGAGCTTGAAGTGTAACCTACATAGGAGAAGATGAGGGGGCGATGGAGCTGGGTCCATCAGAGGCGGGAGGCCGTGGAATAACACCACCAACTTTAGCCGGTGCTGCCCCTAAAGCAACGACCATCGAAGAGGGGCGCTGGACACTAGAGCTCGGTGAAGAAATAACACTGTGTGAAGCATCATTGGCAGAAGAAGAAGGATCGACTGTTCCTATATGCTTAGGAGCCTTATCAGACGCAAGCTTGATATAATCTGGGCCCCTTTGGATCAATTCTAATAGAATTGGGAAAAGTTGCTGGGCCCATGTGTGGAGGCCCAGGCCTATACTTGCTGAAAACTTGCCCGGCCCTATGATAATTAAAAGAGGACCGCTCATTTTGCCTTTCCAGCCCGCATCACTAACCCAGGGGCATTTTCCTCCTGATAAATTTTGTCTTATTCTCTCAAATTCAAATCCCCCGTCTCTTTTCGATCTAACTTCTGATTCTTGCTTAGCCCACTGATCCGGTGAGCCTGATTTCCCCTCCCTCAGAGACTGATTTCCCCTCCCCTTCCTTCTATTTGACCTTCCCTTTTTTTCCGCCACTATCACAGGCATAAAGATAGGGCGAAATTCAGGGCTCAACCAAACCCTATAACTCAAGTAGCCATCTTCCACCACAGTGGAGACAGGGATTATGTCCCCTTTTCTAACCACAATCCTCACTTGCGAGAGATTGTGTAGGCTGCACGTGACATCAATAAAACCCCCACAGATTTTCCCAATCTTCTTGAATAGGTCAAGACACCAAAGATGCACCGGGAGACCCACTATGTTGACCGCTAATGTTTCGCCGGTGAAACGAGGGTCGAGACACCCATCGTGCTCCACCCATCTGTCTAGCTTTAAGAAGTTCCCATTGAACCACCTGTTTCCTCTAACAAGAATTTCTGAAGCTTGAGACTCGTCGGCAAATCGAAAGAGATATTGCGTGTCCCCCAGTTGCGATATTTTCAGTCCGTCCTTAGACGTTCCATGCCTCTGCTGCCCAGTTCCTAACAGCCTCTGGAGAATCAACCTATTTGGAGAAAGACCCAATCAGACAAGATTCCAAGAAACTCTTGCGCCTGAGAGTGTGCTCCTCAGACAGCGAGAAGTGCGGTTCCTGCCCTACGTCGAGCTTTCAATGACATCTTCCCCCAAGTTCTAAGGCTGGCCAAGAGGCAGCTTTGATGAATGATATGTTTTCCAATTTTCTTGATTCTAGAGAGAAGTAGGAGCTTCTCTCTGTAGAATCCATCATATCTAAATGCGGCTGTCCCAAAAGCCTCGCGAAGAGGTTGACTGAAGAAGAAGAAGAGAGATCTGGTCGGAAAAACCTCATCTGTCGCCGGAAAATAGTGAAAGTCATCGGAATTTGGAGGTTGTTGGATGGGAAGACTCGGAACATCCGCGCGAAGAGGCTGTCTGAAGGAAAAAAATTGAGATCTGGCCGGGGTGAGCCTCACGCGTTGGCGCGTGGCTGACGAGTTGTCAGAACTGGGCCGCGCTTGAGGGCGTGTGCGTGATTGTATGCCGGAGATTTTAGCTAGGTTCTGGTCGCGACAGGGATGGCTCTTGGAGGGTGGTGATACGAACCTAGGATTCATGGTAAAGAAATGCCTCGGGGAAAGTGCCTGGGAGCATTTTTTCGGATCTCACTACCACCCTCTCTTGTTTGGAAATATCCCTTTAAAAATTAATTGTATATTGGATGTGCACCTGTGCGGTTATACAAGATTAGACAAAATTAGAAATGAACATATTAGTTAGAAGGTTCAAATAGCACACAACAACAACAAACTCAGTATGATCCCACAGGTGAAGCCTGGGGAGGGTAGTGTGTATACAGACCTTATCCTTACCTTGGAAAGGTAGAGTGGTTGTTTCCTATAGACCCTCAACTCAATAAAAGCATAGTCACAACATTATTAAAAAGAAACATAGTAATGGACACAATAATGAAAAAAAAGCAGTGACTAGGAGCATTAACAACAACAAGATAATAAGGTAATCAAAGCAAAAAAAATAACCGGTAGTACTAGAAATCTAAGTATAAGAAAGTATGGGAATAATATTGATATTACATGTATGAAAAAGAGATACACTCGGCTACTTACTAACGTTCTACCCTAATTCTCGACTTTCATATCCTTCTATGAAGGATTATGCCCTCGGTAAGCTGCAGGTATGCCATGTCCCGCCTTATCATCTTTCCCCAATACTTTTTTGGCCTACTTCTACCTCTCTCAGACCAACCAGGGCCAACCTCTCACTAGCGCATCTGGGCATCTCCTTTTCACATGGTCGAACCATCTTGTTCTCATTTCTTCTAGTATGCCCATACATCCATCTCATCATTTTTATTTCCGCTACTTTCAACCTTTGGACATGAGAGCTCTTGACTGGCAAATACTCCGCCCCATATATGATATAACATAGTCGGCCTAACAACCACTCTATAGAACTTACCTTTAAGTTTTATTGGCACATACTTATCACTCAAGACACCGGATGCGAGCCTCCATTTCATCCATCCTGCTCCAATACGATGTGTGACATTATCATCAATCTCTCCATTACCTTGGATTATAGACCCAAGATACTTGAAACTTTCTCTCTTCGTGATGGCTTGTGTATCAAGCCTCATTTCCACCCCCGCTTCATGAGTAATGTCACTGAACTTGCACTCCAAGTACTCTGCCTTAGTCTTGCTTAGCCTGAAACCCTTAGACTCTTGTGCTTGTCTCCAAACCTCCATCCTAGTGTTAACACCGTCTCGCGTCTCATCAATCAGTACTATGTCATCTGCAAATAACATGCACCATGACACCTCCCCTTGGATGTATCACGTCAATTCATCCATCATCGGGGCAAATAAGAACGGGCTAAGGGCTGATCTATAGTGTAACCACATCACAACCGAGAAGTGATCTGAGTCTCTTCCGACTGTTCTTACCTGGGTCTTAGCTCCATCATACATGTCCTTAATCACCCTAGTGTACGATGCAGGTACACCTCTAGCCTCCAAACATCTCCGTAGAACCTCTCTTAAGAGGTTCAAATAGCACACATCAGAGGTTAAAATGAGAGAAGGCTGCTTGAGATGTTTGGTCATGTTCTGTGTCGACCTCCATATGCACCGGTTTGTAGATGTAAACCATGGTGAGTGAATGTATTAAAAGGAGACGAGGTAGGCCTAAAATCACTTGGAATGAGGTTGTCCTGAAGGACCAACAATCTCTTAGGATCCATGCAAACTTAGAGAAAGGTAGGGCACAATGAAAGAAAAAGATCTATATAGGCAATACCTATTAGTGGCAAATATGTTTTGGTCATGTTAGCACTTTTACTGTATGTCCTATGCTTTTTAGGAGTTGTTTAGCCTTTTAAAGCTTTATACCTCAGTAGAATATATTAAGAATTTCTGGTACTTCTTATTTTTATTTTCTTTTTGTAATTATTTCTATTTTTATTTGTATAGTATTGGCATGAGATGAGTAACATGGTCATTAAGGATTCATATAGCTTACCCCAACTTGTTTGAGATTAAGTTGTAGTAGTAGTTGTTGCATCCTTTTAAGAAATGGAATTTTTTTCTTGGCAGGATATGTACAAACAAAGAAGAAAAGCGGACACGTGGTTATGAGGGAAAGACCAAGGTGATGTATCATTTCTAGTTCGATTGTCAATCTACCCACAATTTGTCCAATTAATGGGGTTTTGTTATTATAAAACTTATGATTTTGGCATTCCTCTTATGTCATAGGTTCTTCTGCAAGCTTACTTTATGTAGGTGAAATTAATGAAAGGAGGCTCTTATTTCTCTTTTATTTTTCAATTGCTCTTCACTTCTGCAGGATGCATGTCATTTATTGACTGAGCTGCTGAGAAGAAACTTTTGAAGGTTCCATTTAATGACTTCCCCTGAACGAGCAAGGAGTTATGTGAAACAGAATACACAAGATGACACAGAGTTAAAGGGTGACAAGTTCAGAGATAATGATGATGACTGTGAAGGGGAGGATAAGAGAAAATACAGGTCAAGCAAGTCAAGAAGGTCTGGCAACGGTGAAGATGCTGAAGTTTTAGATAGTGGAAGGAGGAGAAGTACTGTGGAGAGAACTGAGAGTCGTAAAAGGTCAGGTGGATCAAGCAGAGCTGATGGTGACGAGGATGACTATGAAACCAAAAAGGAATCTCGATCTAAGTTGAAGAAGAAACTGGAGGAGAATACATTGGAGAAATTGAGCAATTGGTATCAAGATGGAGAACTCGAGAGCAAGTATGATAATGGAGAAAAAAATGGGGCTAGAGGATTTACTCGAGCTGATGAAAGTGATAAACGGAAATCAACTGCAAAGTTTTCTGATGGTGATGGTTCAGAGACAAGAAATAAAGGCAAAGGTGAAAAGTTAACCAGTGGAGACTTTGAAAATGCAGTGGAAAAAGACTGTAGATATGTGGAAAGAAAGGAGAGTAGCAGAGAAAAGGCTCATGGATCTGAGCAGGCGAGAATCTCAAGGAGAAGGTGGGATGAATCAGATTCTTCCAGGAAAGTTGAAGAAAGCGAATATGGGGAAAAGCTTGATGTAAGGAGTGGAAAACCAGGTGATATAATGTTGGAGAGCCTCAAAGATCCAGATGGAGATAAAGCTGATAAATATCAGGACAGGGACGAAAGAAGAGCTGATTCTGATAGGAGTAGAAGAGTCCGATCAGAAGCTATAGATGAAGACAGTAAAGGAGCTTTTCCGATACGGGAAGATAGATTGGGTAAGGATAGATTTGAGGAGCATAGGCAGGCACGAGATCCCATGAGTCGTGACATAGTTGCCAGCCGTGAAAGAGTTGTAGATGATGATAGTTCATGGGTAACAGAAAGGAGCCGGAGAGAAACTGACTCCTCCAACAGGTCCAGGACACCTGAGAGGAGTGGGCGCCATCATTACGATTCAGAATGCCTTGAGATGGAATATGAAAAAAGAGATACTTTCAGGAGGAAAGAACAAGAAAAAAATGGCTACAGAGATGATAGATCAAAAGGAAGGGATGATGGTTGGAGTGAGAGAAATAGGGAGCGTGATGGTTCCCGAGATGGGTGGAAAAGAAGGCAAGGGAACTTTGCTGACAAGGAAATGAAAGAAGGTGATACACCTTATGAACATGGCAGAGAGTGGGAATTACCCAGGCGTGGTTGGATTGACAATGAAAGGCCTCGTTCTGGTGGTAGAAAAGATGGAAATAGGACAGAAGCTGTAAAAACTTCATCAAAATATGGAATTTCAAATGAGAATTATGATGTCATAGAGATCCAGACCAGGCCATTTGACTACGGTAGAGATGAGGTCAGACCTGTCTTAGCAAGAACAAATGAATTTAATCAGAATACTGATGCAAGATTGGCTCCAGCTGATGAGAGGAATGCATTTTCAAGGAATGATAGAGCAAGAATTATGTCCAGTTCAGACCAATCTGGTCAAGATTTGAAGGATACAACAATTGATGGATCATACAGGGATGATGTTGAATCTCTGGCAGATAAAACAAGAGGCCAGAAAGAAGATGCATCTGGTCGTGCCACTGGTGGCCAAACTTCAAGTAATGGTTCACAACCTCCACATGGAAACCAGGAGCAGTCTTCCATTAGTAGGGTTGTTCCACCTGGCGCTAAAGGAAGTAGAATTGGGAGAGCAGGAAGAGGGAGGCCTACAGGGAGGGACAGCCACCAATTGGGACTTCCAATGCCAATAATGGGATCAGCCTTTGGACCCTTGGGTATGCCACCACCTGGGACAATGCAATCTTTGGCTCCTAACATGTCACCTGCTCCTTGTCTTCCCATCTCCCCTGGCGTTTTCATTCCACCATTTTCACCTCCTGTGGTTTGGCCAGGAACTCGAGGGGTCGATATGAATATGCTTGGTGTTCCACCTGGACTTCCTGTCCCGCCTGGGCCTTCTGGACCCAGATTTCCCCCTAATATGGGGAACCTACCAAATCCTGCGTTGTATTTTAATCAACCAGGCCCTGGAAGAGGAGCACCACCTAATTTTTCTGGTCCTAATTTTAATACCTTAATGCCGGCAGGTCGCGGACAGGTTCAAGATAAGGGTCCTGCAGGTTGGGTGCCTCCTAGAACTAATGCACCACCCGGCAAAGCTCCTTCGAGAGGCGAGCAGAATGATTACTCCCAAAATTTTGTAGACACTGGCATGAGGCCTCAAAATTTCATCAGGGAACTTGAGCTTACCAGTGTCGTCGAGGACTATCCCAAGCTTCGGGAACTTATACAAAAGAAGGATGAGATTGTTGCCAAAGCTGCTTCACCACCAATGTATTATAAATGTGACCTGCGTGAGCAGGAGCTGTCCCCAGAATTTTTTGGAACCAAATTTGATGTCATTCTTATAGACCCCCCATGGGAGGAATATGTTCATCGAGCTCCTGGTGTCACAGACCATATGGAATACTGGACGTTTGAGGAAATAATGAATCTGAAGATCGAGGTATGACTTTTTGCATATTGATCCCAGTTCTTTAATATAATACATATCTGTTGCTTTATGATGCAGAGCACAATGTAGACAACCTTAGCTGTGAAAATTTTCCCCTCTTCTCCTGTTTATTTCACTATTATACTCTTCCAAGTCTTCCCGGCATCGTGTTGAAATTACATTCAGTGACTGTACAACCACAGCATGCAGTTTTAGCATACATATACAATACACACACGCGCGCGCGCCCGCGTGTACGCACAGATACATACATACGTACGTACACAAACACATACACACGCACACAAAAACACTTTAGCTTTTTTAACATTTGGAAATGACTTGGTAATCTTTGGCTTTTCACTTTCCTGTTAGCTTCATCCTTTCTGGTTCTGAATATGTTATGATCATTGAGCTGTCTTTGTGTCACACAGGCAATTGCTGACACTCCATCGTTCATTTTCCTTTGGGTTGGTGATGGCGTAGGGCTTGAGCAAGGGCGTCAATGTCTGAAGAAGGTACATAATTGAAGCAATGAGAAAGCTTAATATGGTCACATATTTGCTTGTTTCTTGCTATCTTTAATCCTATTCCCCCCCCACCCCCACCCCAACACCCCCTCCCCCCCACCCGCATAAAATAACTCTCTCTCTCTCACACAGAGAGAGAGAGAGAGAGAGAGAGAAGGACACAAAAAGAAAACACTATGGTCAAAGACCAGTAACATGTTCGATTCATGGTTCTTAAATGCTGTTTGTTATATGCAGTGGGGATTTCGCAGGTGCGAAGACATATGTTGGGTGAAGACAAACAAATCCAACGCCGCTCCTGGATTACGACATGATTCACATACTTTGTTTCAGCGTTCAAAGGTTCATAAATTATATCAGCTCTTTCTTTCCAAAGGTGTAATCTTGTCATTACAACCATTAATTGACTTTTCTGCCGCTACTCATCGTGATATAGGAGCACTGCCTTATGGGCATAAAGGGAACTGTTCGTCGTAGTACTGATGGTCATATTATTCATGCAAACATCGACACTGATGTGATTATAGCTGAGGAACCTCCTTACGGTATTTGTCTATACCACTCTATATATGTAGCTTATATTTGCTCTTCGAAACTAGATACTAGTCATGAAATATATCGTTGCAGAAACTTACTGTATGCTTTTTTCTTATCAACCCTTCATTCATATGTTTGCCTTTTTGATGAAACTAAGCTGAAAGTACTAGCACTTAATGGGAATTACGGCCTTTTCTCTTTGAGTAATTATATACTTTTACAAGCTGTGACACCAATACTTGACAGGGAAAATAATAAGAGTATTCCGTTTTTTCTCTTCTTCTCATCTTGCTAGCTCATAAGAAAAGGCTGTTCTTATTTGGGTGGGGCCCTCTCTCTAGCTTCAGTACTCTACGGTGCTCTCTTCTATTTTCCCTTTTAGGATTTTATTGTCATTTGGTTTACTCAGAAAAATGTTCACCTTTGCCTGTGGTTAGGGGAAGGCTGAGGGATGGAGGGAGTAGACAATGCTGCTCTCTTCTCAATATTCTTCACTGTAATTTTCTTTTTGGCTTTAAGGTGTACCTCCAGGCTTGGCTGTGGCTAGGAGTGGCAAATGGACGGGGCGGGTATGGTTCGGGTTGGAAACGGGTAATGAAAAAACTGATAAATTATCCGATCCAACCCATTTTTAATACGGAGAAAACGGGTTAACAGGTGGATAATATGGGTAACGATATGATCCATGACTTCTTGCATATGATCACTTTTGGGAGAATTATTAATCTCCCTAACTTGAGGAACCCCCAATTTGAGGCTACAAATGTATTCCATTGGTTATCCATTGGTTACGCACAGTAACTGAGCTCATCTGAAATCGCTGTTGGCCACCTTAATGCAGGATCAACTGCAAAACCTGAAGATATGTACCGTATTGTTGAGCATTTTGCACTTGGCCGTAGAAGGCTTGAGCTCTTTGGTGAAGACCATAATATTCGATCTGGCTGGTTGACTCTTGGGAAAGGATTATCTTCATCGAACTTTAATGCTGAGGTAAAAATGTCAGCTGGCCTGCTAATTTTATTTTGAGCTGATACTCATCAATATCTATATTGGAGGATTTATTGCTCCTGGAATATCTCAAATTTGGAAAAAACAAAAAGCGAGAGAGGAAATATTATATTTTTTATGGTTGCATTTTCCCATTAAATTTACTTTCCGTGGTCTAAAAGGTAGCAAAACCTTGAACCCTATCATTCATCATATGCCCTTTTTCTTTTCTACTTGCCACTTACTGAGTTACTGTTATCTTCTGTCTATCATATGCTTCAACTCTCTCCATTAGGAAGAGATTTTGGTCATCCATTGGCTAATCACTTATGGTGACAATCATATATTTTAGCTCTGACTTGCTTCCTTCAGATTGTTCAGTCAACTTAAGTTGCAGGCATTTGGATATTTTAGAGGGGGTTATGCTTTATACCGAGTCGCTGCTACATTATCTGTTTCTTATGCTCACTGTACAATTTGGAAATAGTTCAGGCCTACACAAGGAATTTTGCGGATAAGGATGGGAAAGTTTGGCAGGGCGGGGGAGGAAGAAATCCACCTCCAGAAGCACCACATCTTGTTGTTACAACTCTTGATATAGAGGCGCTTCGGCCCAAATCACCAATGAAGAATCAGCAGCAAATGCAGCAACAATCAGCGTCGATATCTCTGACTGCCAACTCCTCCAACAAGAGGGCAGTTGGGAACTCACCCCATGGCCATAACGCACAAAACATGAACCAAGAAGCCTCTAGCTCGAATCCGGGCCCTTGGGCTTCTCCAATGGATAGTTTTAAAGGGAGAGAGAGTGGCACACACATGATTCCAGATGATAGGGTTTTTGATATGTTTGGATACAACAATGCGGCCTTTGGACAGCCTAATGCCGAATACTTGGATTATGAATCTCACAGAGGAATGAATATTTTGTAGCGAGGAAACCATGTAATTGTATTATTTTTCTATATGGTACTATATAAATGGCATGAAGATGCCTTCATTTCTTCTCTTTAGCCAAATACTTTGATCACAGAAACATGAAGAACAGGAGATCATTCACCGGCAGTACATGAAGTCTTTAAGGGGTACTTGGGTAGGTAATCTTTCAAATTTTGGACGTGAAGAGTTGGCGGTTAGGAATGGCAAATGGACGGTGCGGGGGCGGGGCAGTGCAGGTTAAATGCTATGTGGGCCGGTGCGGGTTTAAGACTTTGCGGTGCAGGGAGGTTTTAAGCCATTCTTTTAAAAACTGATGTGGGATGGGTTGCGGGTCTATACGGGTTTATGCCGGTTTAGACAAGCTTTTTTTTTTTAATTTTTTTTTTTTAAGTCATATCAAACGTTAATTATCTTTGGTATCTATCATATGTCATTTTAAACTTCTTCATATTTACTGTCAAATACATTAACACCAATTTTAGAACTGATTGACGAAAACATTGAAGTTCTTCGATACAGATTAAACAGTTCTAATTCAGTTTATTTGAATCATTTAGCAGATATATCACATATATGCATCAATATCTTTATAACTTAATAAGAAATCCAGGATTGATTTTCTTCTTTTCTTAGCAATTTTGTGTACCTAGTTATGGCTGTCGATTTTTTCGTGTAAATTTCACCTTTTTAGTAATTATCTTGAATAGCATAAAGAAAAAATACAAGCTAATCCTCTGGGAGGCAGCAGTAGGAACAACGATCAGTCAAAAAGCTTCCAGGCACACTCCCCGAGGAGCCTGAGAACAAGGAATTCTGAGAATCCATTAACACCATTAGAACGCCGATCAAATTCCGACCACCCCTCTGAAAATAGCTTCGATAAAACACCCCCACGCGCCCCCACGCGCAGCCAGACTCCGGCGAGGACAATGCCACGCGCCGGCGCGTGAGCACAATTCCGACCACTTTTTCAAAAAATTTCTTTTAGACAGCACAATCACTGGGGAATTCCGACCACAACCATACAATCCTTTCTGAATTCCGACAACTTTGATTTTTTTCCGGTGGTAGGAACCTTCCAGATTTCTGGTTCTGGTCTTTCCTCTTTCATTTTCGAGTTTTCTAGCCCACCGGGATAACTTCCAAACAAACTTTAACTATCATAAGCTGAGCAGCTGGTTTAGTACAATATGGGAGACAACAGGATATATTTCAACGCAGGATTCAAATCTTTTGACATCACCAGATGAAACTCTAACAAAGACACATGGTTTGAATGGGTTGAGAGAAGTCGCAACATGATGAGAAGATCATCCATGGGCAGAAAGGCAATGGAATGGATCTGCTTTGCACTTAATGAAGCCTCGACAGATCAAAACAATCTAGTGAAGAGATGAAAGTACAAAGAACAAATGACAGAACATTTCTGTACTAGGAAATATAACGCTCATGGAAGATATATGAGTATTCTGTCACTGAAGGGAGAAGGGAGGTCAGTGATAATACTCCCAGAGTTAACTCTGAACTCTGGCTGGAAAGACATAGCAGCTAAGATAGAAAGATTCATTTATCAGACCACCAGGCTGATTTCCATAGCACCACCCAGAAACACTGTGGAAAATCTCCCTTATGCCCAAGTAGTTAAGGAGAGTAAATGGCAGTCCAATACACTTCGAGAGGCAAGGGTCAACACGAACAATGGGGAAATCTCTGTTATGGAACCTACTGGAGGAGAGGATACAGGCCTACTAAAAAGATGTATTATCGGGTCTTTTGGGAAAGAAATCAATGAGAGACCCACTTTAGCAGACATAAGGCGATGGGCTAGTGCTTCATGGAACAAAGCATACGGAGTAAACATATATGAAATGACAGGAAACATGTTTCTTTTTGAATTTCCAAACAGATTCATGGCAGAGCAGATTGTGCAAGGAGAATGGAGATGGAAAAAATTCAAGCTTCATCTGGAATGGTGGAATCATACTGCTGGTTGCATTCCAAACTCACAAATTGAGGAAACATGCTGGATTAGAGCCATGGGGATTCCTTTACATCTATGGTCACAAAAGATCTTCAAAGAAATAGGAGATCTCTGTGGGGGATGGTTAGCTACAGAAGAAGAAACTGATCTCAAAAACCATCTTAAGTGGGCAAGAATCAAAATTGCTGGTGATGGCAGAAAGACTCCCAATGAGGTGGGGATTGAAAGAGATGGTACCAAATTTTTCATCCCAATCTGGGCTGAAAGAAAGACACGGTATGAGCTTAACACTGGTAAAGGAAAGGCAAGTGGACAATTTACACAAGGTTCAACTTCGCTGAATCAGAGCAGTAAAGTGTCAAAAGTCAAGCTGAAATCCTATGACCCCGATATGGCTGCACAAGTCATTTTTAATGACCTCTCGTGTGAGATCTCTGATGATATTGGGCGGAAGCCTTATATCGAGGAAATGGGAGGACCTTCTTACTCGGGGGCAAAAGAGTCCTCTCCAGGGGACCAAACCCTTAATGTGAATCTCGAAAGTATGCAAAAGGAAATAATTACCAGTTGCAATCAGTCAGATGGAGGAGCAGATTGGGCAAGATCGGAACAGAAGGAAGGGGAGCAAAGCATAAACTCAGAGATGGGGAATGATCATGTGGGAAGTACTTTGGAACACCTAAAGCAACTTAGCTCTATTCAAGAGTGGGAAATCGAGGAGGTGAATCCTATAGCAGTTCAGCAACACATTCCATCACTGGATAAAGACATGGATGCAACAATATGGGTCCACCAAAATATGATCAAATTGGGGAAAATGTTTGGAGTAGATTTTCAAGGACATGAAGAAGAAGCACTGGAGTTGCTAATGCAAATTGACATCTGCAGACAAGTAAGAAGGGTGGAGACAGAGTTGGAGGTGAAGAAACAAAGATTCAAAGGATCACTGGAATTAAAAGGTTTAACTTCGTTCGATGTCAAGTTCAAGAGTGATGGAAAAAGGAGCAGGGGAAGAGATCTATCAATCATTTCTATATGATGATCAAAGTAATTTCCTGGAATGTAAGGGGATTAAACGATAAGAAGAAAAGGGAGATAATAAAAAGTCAAGTGCAGAATTGGAGGGCAGACATTATTTGCATGCAAGAAACAAAAGTCGAGGTGGATATCGAGGAAATAGTCAGGCAAATATGGGGTGGTAGATGGGTGAGGTATGCATGTTTAGAAGCTAGCGGCACGAGAGGGGGGATTTTGTTGTTATGGGATTGCAGAGTATGGAAAGAGGAGGTGTTACAGACTGGTGCATACACTTTGACGTGCAAGTTTGACGCTCTTCTACAGAATTTTCAATTTCACATAACAGGAGTGTATGCTCCAAATTGTAGAATAGAAAGGAAAAAAGTATGGAGAGAAATTGGTGCAGTGAGGGGATTGATGGAAGGTCCTTGGGCGGTTTGTGGCGATTTTAACGTTACAAGGTACCCTTCTGAAAAACGGGAATGTTCAAGGAGGTCCAGAGCGATGGTGGAGTTTTCGGATTGTATAGAAGATATGGAGTTGATAGATCTTCGACTTGAAGGAGGAAACTATACTTGGTTCAAAGGGGACAATCATACAGCGGCTTCAAGAATTGATAGATTTCTCATCTCAGAAGAATGGGATGTAAGGTTCAGAAATATCAAGCAATCTATCCAACAAAGGTTGATTTCGGACCATTCACCTGTGGCTCTAGAATGTGGTGCGTGGGAATAAGCTAAATCATACTTTAAGTTTGAAAATTGGTGGCTGAATGTGGAAGGCTTTGAGGACAGAATTAGAGAGTGGTGGGGATCTTTTGAATTCTCAGGAAGACCTGATTACATTTTAGCTTGCAAGTTAAAAGCTCTCAAGGGCAAGCTAAAAGGATGGAGCAGAAGTTACGAAGGCAATTTGGGACTACAGAAATCAAAATTGCTAAGTCAACTAGCAGATTTTGAGACAACGCAACAACTAAGAGCGTTGACAGAGGAGGAATCAGTCAGGAAAGCAGCCACTCTAATGGAGATTGAGGTGCAACTCAAGAATGAAGAATTGGCATGGAGACAAAAATCAAGAGCTTTGTGGCTCAAAGAAGGGGATATGAATACAAAATTTTTCCATCAGACTGCAAATGCACGCAAGAGAAACAACAACATTGACCAAATAATGATTCGACATGAAGTAATCGAGGATCCAGAAAGAATAGAGAACGAGATCATTGAATTCTATAAGGAGCTTTACACAGAACCTGAACAGTGGAGACCAACAGTCAATTTCGAAAATAGTTCAAGCATTTCTGAATCAGAAAGGGAGTCTTTACAGAGTAATTTTGAGGAACAAGAAGTGCTGAGCAGTCTGAAGATGTGTGCAAGTGACAAGGCTCCAAGGCCAGATGGATACACAATGGGTTTTTTCAGAAAGTGCTGGGACATTCTGAAGGAAGATATCATGGCGGCTTTTAACAACTTCCATTCACAGGAGATGTTTGAGAAAAGCTTCAATGCAACATATATAGCTTTGATTCCAAAGAAGACAGGTGCGAAAGAATTGAGAGATTTCAGACCGATCAGTCTGATAGGGAGCTTCTACAAACTGCTCGCAAAAGTCTTAACTGAAAAACTTAAGAGGGTGGTTGGGAAAATTGTCGATGCTCAACAAATGGCGTTCATCAAAGGAAGACAAATAATTGATGCAGTGATGATTGCTAATGAAGCTGTGGACTCAAGAATAAAAAAGAAAGAACCTGGAATCTTATGCAAATTGGATATCGAGAAGGCCTATGATTATGTGAACTGGAGCTTCCTACTAAGAATGTTAGAACAAATGGGTTTTGGGCAAAAATGGATTAGATGGATGAAATTTTATATATCTACTGTGAAATTCTCCATTCTTATAAATGGATGTCCTAAAGATTATTTTCATTCACACAGAGGTCTCAGACAAGGTGATCCTTTATCTCCCTTTCTATTCATCATAGCCATGGAAGGATTAAACAACATGATCAAAACGGCTAAAGTCAGTGGATGGGTTAAAGGCTTTGAGGTAAACAGGAGTGGGGCTAACAATCTAGAGATCACACATCTCCAATATGCAGATGATACTCTAGTCTTCTGTGATGCTGTAAAAGACCAACTTAGATTCTTAAGGATCATTTTGGTTTTATTTGAGGGAGTATCAGGATTACACATTAACTGGAGAAAGAGCAATATTTTTCCCATTAATGAAGTTAACAACATGGGGAAACTGACTCAGATATTGGGAGGAGAAGTTGGGTCCCTACCAACTGTTTACCTTGGGATGCCTCTTGGTGCAAGATCCAAATCAAAAGAAATCTGGAATTCAGTCATAGAAAAGTGTGAGAAGAAGTTGTCAAGATGGAAATCGCAGTACCTATCATTGGGGGGTAGGCTAGTTCTAATCAACTCAGTATTAGACTCTCTACCTACTTACATGATGTCTTTGTTCCCAATTCCAGCAGGCGTTTTACAGAGATTGGACAAACTCCGAAGAACATTCCTTTGACAAGGCAATAAGGAGAAAAAGGTCTTCCATTTAGTCAATTGGAAGACGCTAACAATGGATAAAAAACAAGGTGGAATGGGGATAAGGAATTTGAAGAACCAAAGCAAGGCTCTTAGAATTAAATGGTTATGGAAGTACTCTAAAGAACCCCAATCTTTATGGTCCAAAGTGATCAAAGCAAAGTATGGTGAAGAAAACAACTGGGTGTCAAAAAAAGCCAGAACATCACATGGAGTAAGTGTGTGGAAATCCATCAGAGAACTTTGGCCAATAATGAAGAATAACTCCTCCATAAGAGTAAACAACGGAAGGAAAACATCTTTTTGGAATGATAACTGGTTAGGAATTGGAAGTTTAAAGGAAAGATACCCAGATATGTTCGGTTTAGCACAAAACCAGCATAAGACAGTAGCTGAAATGAGGAGTTGTCAAGGATGGGAAATAGCTCTAAGAAGGCAGTTGAATGACTGGGAGATAATAAGATTAACTGACCTCTACAAAGAGCTGGAAGCATTTACAGGATTACAGGAAGGGTTGGATTCAATATGGTGGAAGAGGCACAACAGAGGGGTTTACCGAGTGAAGGATGCATATAAGATTTTGAATCATGACAATCAACAGGTAGACACATGGCCTTGGAAACATATATGGAAAACAAAGATTCCATACAAGGTAGCTTGCTTCACTTGGCTACTAGCAAAGGAGGCGTTTTTAACCCATGATAATCTCATAAAAAGGGGAATATCTTTGTGTTCAAGATGTTTTCTGTGTGGGGAAAATGCAGAAACTGTCAACCATTTGTTTCTACATTGCAAGATTACAGACCAACTATGGAAAATCTTTATTAGTCTTAGGGGTATTTCATGGTCAATGCCATACAAGATTAAAGATGTCATTTACAGTTGGGAAGAAGCTGGAGCTGAAACAACTAGCAGAGATAGATGGAGGACTGTTCCGGCATGTATTTGGTGGACAGTCTGGAGGGAAAGGAACACTAGATGTTTTGAAGACAGAAGTAATCCACTGCAGAAGATCAAACTCAATTGTATTCTTCTATTTTGTTTTTGGTGCAAACAGATGTACACAGAAGATACATTGACAATCATAGACATACTAGGATCCTGCTAGGTTTTAAATTAGAATATCTTCAAATTCTCTCTATGTAAATTTGGTTTTCAGTGCAACCTATGTACTGATTTTTATAATATATACAATAGTTACCAATTCAAAAAAAAATACAAGCTAATCCAAATAGAAGAAATGAGTCTATCAAAGAATGACCCACCCAATAAATGGAACGACCATCAATAGAAATAAAAAATAAAATCAAAAAAATATTTATTTGCATAAGAAACCTCGTACACAGAAAACAGATAAATTGAACTTCAAACAAATAATTTTATAAACTTTACAATTAAGTATCATATATTTGAAAAAACACAATAAAAATAGTTAAGTGGTGCGGAGCGGTGCAGCTTGAAAATAGTAAATTATGCTATGTGAAGCAGGGTGGGAGGGGGTTGAAGTCTTCACGGGTTTAAGCGGGTTTGCGGACTGTACCACACCGTTTGCCATTCTTATCCATGGTCATGTGATGTTTCAAGTTCTAGTGACATATAGATTAGAAATTATGTCATAATTGTCTCAGCTTAGATCCAGATATTGGTGCAGGTTTAACCAAAAAGAAGGAAAAAGGTAACATAAAAATTACGGTAATGTTATGAATCCATTGAGTTGTGGATGTTTATTCACTATTCCTACGGCTTTTTAACAAGCTTGCAATCAAACAAGTAGCTTGCAACTAACTCATGAAAGTAGCTTGCAAGTAGCTCATGCAGGTAGCTCTTACAAAGCCGCGCAACGGCTCTCTAAAGAGGCTTGCAATTAAGCCAGCAACTTACAAGCGGCTCTAGAAAGCCTTACAACGACTTCTTGAAGAGGCTTGCAATCAAGCAGTAACTTATGCAGTCAGCTTATAAGTTGTTCCTTGAAAAGCCTTGCATCAACTTTCTTTCTTCTATAAATAGGGAGCTAAATCAATTTATTTTGTACATTTAACAAAAATATTTTTCTCTCTCCAAATTCTTTGGTTGTATCTCTTGTCTTGTATTTTTATTACTTCATAATAAGTACTAAGAAATAATAGTAATAAGATAGTGGATTTGATGGTGGCAAACTTTACAACGAGAAATTAGTGAAACGAGACTAGAGTACGATGAAGCATATCTTTGTAGCAATCATAGATAGACTTAGACTCCTAATGGAACTTTGACCTAAGAGTACTTTTAAACCATTGTCAAAAGTTGTTGGAAAATTTGAATTTTATTTAACATGATTTGACACATGATATTCACAATTTCACCCGAAGTTTCATAAATGATAAGAACAACAACAACATACCCAGTATTATCTTACATTGTGGGGTCTGGGGAGGATAGTGTGTATGTAGACCTTACCCCTACTTTGTGAGGATAAAGAGGCTGTTTCCAATAGATCCTCGGCTCAGGAAAGCATAAGCACCATATTAATGAAAATATAGACAAGAAGGGACAGTACCAAAAAGTCATACAAAAGCAGAATAAAAACAACAAGATAGTAAGGCGATCAACAATGAAAGAAAACAACGGTTAGTCATAAAAACCTACTACCAACAGAAAGCGAGACTGTGTGTCAATACTACTGTCATGAATACTCTAGACTACCTACTCTAATCCTCGACCTCCATACCTTCCTATTAAGGGTCATGTCCTCGGTCAGCTAAAGCTGCTCCATGTCTTGCCTAATCACCTCTTCCCACCTCTTCTTAGGTCTACCTCTAGCTCTCCGTAGGCCCTCCAATGTCAACTTCTCACACCTCCTCACCGGGGCGCATGTGCTTCTCCTCCTCACATGACCAAACCACCTAAGCGCGCTTTCCGCATCTTGTCCTCAATAGGGGCCACACCCACCTTGTCGCGAATAACCTCATTTCTGATCATATCTAACCTGGTGTGCCCACACATCCATCTCAACATCCTCATCTCTGCTACCTTTATCTTCTGGACATGAGCGACTTTGACTGGCCAACACTTAGGCCCATACAACATCGTATGTCTGACCACCACTCTGTAAAACTTACCCTTAAGTTTTGGTGGCACCTTTTTATCAAACAAAACACTGAAAGCGAGTCTCCATTTTTCATCCATCCTACCCCAATACGATGTGTGACATCTTCATCAATCTCATCACCCCCCTGAATAATAGACCCAAGGTACTTAAAAATTCCTCTCTTAGGGATGACTTGCGAGTCCAGCCTCACCTCCCCTTCACCTCCTTGAGTTTCGCCACTAAACTTACACTCCAAGTATTCTGTCTTGGTCCTGGTCAACTTGAAAGCTTTAGATTCCAGGGTCTGCCTCTATACATCTAATTACGCATTCACACCTTCTCTCGTCTCGTCAATCAATACAATATCATTTGCAAATAGCATGCACCACAACACCTCCCCTTCGATGTGGCACGACATTATGTCTATCGCTAGAGCAAACAAAAAAGGGCTGAGTGCCGACCCCAGATGCAACCCCATCATAACCGGAAAATGGTCCAAGTCCCCACCCACTGTCCTCACTCGGGTCTTTACTCATCATACATGTCCTTAATCAAACTAACATAGGCAACATGTACACCTCTAGCCTCCAAACATCTCCACAGAACTTCCCTTAGCACTTTATGGTACCCTTTTCTAAGCCGACGAACACCATATGCAAGTCCTTTCTCTCCCTATACTGCTCCATCAATCTCCTAACAAGGTGGATGACTTCTGTAGTCGAACGCCCTGGCATAAATCTAAACTGGTTCTCGGAGATAGACACACTCCTCCTCACCCTTAGCTCTACCACTCTCTCCCAGACTTTCATAGTACGCCTCGGTCGCTTTGCCCCTGTTCATCTTATGCATAGTCTCCTAAACTTCATCAACTCTAATTCGCCTACAATACCTAAAGTCACAACGACTCTCGGAGAGTTCCAAATCACCAAGTACAATGCTCCTGTCCCCCTCCTCATTCAAAAGACTATGGAAGTAGGTCTGCCATCTCCAACGGATAAATGACAAGAACAAATACGAGACAATTTGCAGATGATAAGGTATGAGTGGATCCAAAATATAATGGAGGGGTAATATTGAGCAATTTAGGATAATATAGTTGACAACATGTACTTTTTCCTTATATTTATTTGTAGCAAAATGGATGAAAACACTGATGAGAGCTAACATTAGACGTTAGACGGAAACCTCATGGCCAAATTAAGATTAGATGAAAATCTCATTGTACTATAAACGCAATTAATATATATTCAAATGTATCGTCATAAATGAACCATAAGATGCAATATATGTTGTTTTAAGGTATATAAAGTTAGAGAATTTCATGAGTGACTCATTCATAACAATATTTAAAGATCAAGGATATAATAAGAATGAATTTGCAACTTCGAACAAAAGAAAATTTTGACTTCTTTGATAATACATTTTCTTCTACAATGTTTTACTGCAAGTGTCATATTAGCATATTGGGTCAAAAACGTAAAAATTGCACGGGCGCCTTATTTGGTCGCTCCCATTTAACCTATATTCATTTTTTAAAAAGTTTTAACTTGTACCCATTTTTAAACAACTTCAGCCCCCTTTCTCCTTCTCCTTCTCCTCCTCAAAATTATATCCGCCCTCAGTCCAATAGACCACTCCTTTCTTTTTATTGCATGGACAAAATTGAGCTAAAATATTATCCTTCCTAAGTGGTTCCTAAGTCTTTCTTAGTTTAGACTTCTAAAGGCTGTTTGCGCCCCTTGTTTCTGCTTTAGCCTGTGAGGTATTACTCTTGTTGTTCTTTTTAGTTTCAGTGAAGTGCTTATAGGGCTTAACTTCCGATTTAGCTATTTATGTAATAGAAGAAGATTTTCTCCGGATAGCCTAGGGTTGTTATTCAGCTGGTCCCACTAAATGAAAATTACAGTTGAAAAGAGAGTAAAAAAGTCCTTACGCACAAATAAAAAGTTAACACTATCAAATGAAGAGGTTTCAATTCTATGTAGTAAAGTAATATAGCACTGTTTTGTGAGGTTGATAGTTCAGTCTGAAAAGACCAGCAAAAAATGAAAAGGAATGGAAATGGCAAAGATAAAAAATCAAGATTTTGTTTGTACCGAAGAAGTCTATCGGAGGGTTTGAAAGGGATGAGTTGTGATTGAAACTTGACAAAATATCAAATTTTGGAAACCTTTTAGTTCAGGTCTAGAGCTTAAGTTCGCCAGTTACAGAGCTGAAGTTCGAAGTTCGCCAGTTACAAAAATAAAAACTCTGAAGTTCGCCAGTTACAAAACAAAAACTTCAGCTTTTCGTCAATTACAAAAACAAAAACTTCAGCTCTAGAGCTGAAGTTCGCCAGTTACAAAAACTAAAACTTCAGCAATTACAAACAAAAACTTCAGCAGATAGAGAACAAAACTTCAGCTACTATGCCTAAGTTTAGCAATTACAAATAAAAACTTCAGCACACTTGCTACTTCAGTTCCGTCTACTAGAATGTTGAAGTTTTGTGTGATTGTCTTTGCTACTTCAGCCTCGTATGCTGAAGTTACGCGAAAAAGTGGGTGCGCTTGCAATTTTTTTTGCAAAGCGGGCACAAGTTAAAACGTGATCCAAAAAGCGAGTATAGATGCAAATGCCCCAACTTAAACCGGGTTACGGAATTTACACAAAATACAACTGTTTTAAGACTTATTTAAATAAATTACAACTATTTTCAAAATATTACACATGTATAATTTATTTTAAAATCTTAACTTTTAAATTAAATTATATACAACTTTTTCTCTCTTAAGATTCTCTCTCACCTAACATATTCCTAATATATCTCTTTCAATATTCTCTCTCACCTAAAACGGGTAAATCCGTGTCAGTTTTCCTCTGATTTATCTATTAAAGCTTACTTCTTCACACAATTAGTATATACCATACATATACATTAATATATAATAAATAATATATTATATACTGGACATTATATATTTATATATGTGTATACAATATATTATAAATTAAAAATGTCTGTAATAAAATTATTTTATACTCAATTTTTACAAAGTATTAATTAATTATTGTATATTGTATAATTGCATTTAGTAATATATGGTATATATATATATATATATATATATATATATATATATATATTTTATATATATGTATGTATATGTATATTTTGTATAACCTATTAATTCATCATATTTCAAAATATTAAACCAAGGCTCTAGGCTTGATAGAAAATTCAACGCAGCAGTGGCTACTTTCTCCATTAATGGCTAAACAAGGATTTTGAACTTGGGATTGCTAATACCAGATATTCTGTTTGATTTTCTTTTAGGCAATGCAGGAGAACGGGAAAATAAGTGCTTCCACTTCTCCATTGCAACAACTATTGAAGTTATGAGTGGGAGAAATATTGATTAAATCAAGCAAGGAAGATAGATACTTATTTTTATGGAGGATGAAACGTTAGTGATAAGATAGTGGGTTTATAGTGGTAATTAATGTAGGGACTAATTATGAGATGGAATACGTTACAACATTGTATTCCTTTTTTATAGGGATTCTACCATATTTTAAGATTATACATTTATCATGTTTAAGTTGTAGACTATGAAATTCTATTTATTATTGTAGATTATGGAATATTTTTTTAAATCCATTAGCAATTGTGAAAATTTCCCGAACTAAAACATCATTTTCTTTTTTCTTCTTTGTGTAATTTGAATTGCTAAAAAATAATGTGTTTATATACTTGAAATAAACTTATATCATGCATTATAAAAATTTATACACTAGTGTTAGTTTACATGCATCGCACGTGTATATCGCGTCAATCATTATTTAATATATACAAAATAAAAAAATTGT